>NC_141689.1:1216698468-1217898468 GCF_964263255.1 Lissotriton vulgaris
TCCTGGGACCTCCGCGGTAGAGCTGGAGGTACAAGTGATTTAAAAAAAAAAATAATGTTTGGTGCGTGCATGTATGTTTGAACATTTGGCAATGAGTGTTGTGAATGGATGAGTGTGTGCACACATGTGTGTGAATGCATGGATGAGTGTGTATGTGTGCATGGGAGTCCCTTCCAACTTCCTCCGTCCTAAAATTACCAGCTGCCACTGACCAACTCTACTCCCCATTATTGCCATGATCAAGATTTCAGTCCTGAGGCTCAACCATATTGCTTTCTGGTGTTCTTCAAAAAAATGCATCCAGGTCTCCTGTGATCTCATTTCACTAAATTATAGGAGAAGCAGAAGTGACATCACAACCTCTTTGGACAGCGGAACAATGACAGAATTTGGCTGACCCCAGTGATGGACATGTTTAGATATTAAATAATCTGTCCTCTAGCTTCCGTCCAGGGGTATGACAAACTGTACTAATGCAACTACAATACAATACAACCTTCATCAAAAACTTGAGGCAAGCTGTATATGTCTAAAAACACCCAGTGCTTACTTAGGCCCTAATTATAAGTTATGTAGAATTGTGTGCAAATGTTCACACCTGGAATTAGTTACCATCTATCTCTGCATGGAATTTCAACTATTACGAGTAGGTCCCAGTGGAATGGGGAGTAACCATATAGACATAGGATTACTTTTTGGAATTCTGCATGTTATTCCCTTTTCTAAAAGAATTAACGCTCCTCATCATCACCTCCTCTGAGAAAGGAGAGTTTGAAAGGGTAGGGGAAATAAAGAGAAGGATAGTTTTTGGCAGGGGGGAGCACTGCATTCCCCCCCCTTGCTGAAGAATAACTTTGTCAGACACTGGGGATGAGGCTTGATAGCAGTGCTGGCCAGCATGGCTCACATGTGATGTGGCAGGCACAGGGGGAAGGTTGGGGGAGGAGGGGTCGCGGGGGCGAATATAAAAAAAAAATAACACTTACCTTGCCGCCGGGTCCTGCGTCCCTGCCTCTCCTTGTGGAACTCGAGGAACAGGAAGCACAGCAGCCCCCACTGACCAATCACAACGCTGCAATGCAGGGGTTTTTGATCATCCTGGTTCGACGCTCAACCAGGGAATGGGGGCCTGGGCATGTTTCTCCATGCAGGCTGTAATGAAGCCTGCATGGAGAATGGGGAAAGTGCGCATGACTGGCTCGGGCCACCCCAAACAGTCATTGCGCACGTAGGAGTAGGCAAACCACCCTCCCCTACCCTGCCCCGAGAGCAGAGCAGCCCTACCACCTACCCGCCCACCCGCAAAGCAGCACAAAAACATATGATAATAATGCAAAGTTATGTAGGCACTGCTTTAAAGCAGTGGGGTGACGCTCCTCAACGATATCAGAGGAGCCCTCCCTGGTTGGCAGCCATTGCAGTCAAAACCTCACGTGATTTTAGTAGCTGGAAAATACAGGCTTGTAAAAACCCGGTCCGCTGTTCCCGTACCATGGAAAAATGGGTGTGTGAACACAGGACCAATTCATATGGCAATCTCACTCCTTAGTACTAAGGGGCCATAGTGCTGGCGGTTGCTGATTTTGGGCACCAAAACTCATTTTTTGGGGGACCGTGATTTATTTTTCATCATCAGACCCCACAGCAAGAGAGAGGAAGTCCGATAAAAAAAAGAAAGAAAAAGGAAAATTAAGTTAGGAAAGGAGGAATGGAGAGAAAAAGGATCCTTTAAGTGTGAGATGCACAGATGAGGGGCATATTTTATGAGCCCCTTGTTGCAGCGCAAACCTTTAAATCTTATCTATGAGGTCACACTAAACCACTTTGCATGGCTTTGAATGGCCTCATAGATATGGAGTAAGGCAAGGTAGCGCAAATCACTGTGTTGCCTTACTCTGCACTCGGGCGGCGTTTCATCAGCGTTGCAGTGGGTGTTCCCATGCAACAACCATGGATTTTAATGCATTTCCAGATTTACTTAATCACATAAACCTGGGAAGGTGCCAAAACCATACATCTCCCGAGGTGAGGTGTAATGAGGAGATATAACTTTATTTCTCCTCATTTGATACTCTTCCCAGGTGTGCTGCATTCTGCACCACACATTGAAAGAGGAAAAAGCCTACCAGGATTGTTTTTGGGCAGGAAGGTGCTCCTTCCTCCACAAAAACGCTCATGCCGACAACACAGACACCCTCTAACCATAGTGCAAGGCTGCCAGAGTTGGTGCTAGGCTGCCGAACCGGCGCCAGCGTTGGGGGGAAAGGACAGGAATACACTGTATTAGATAAATACAGTGCAATCCTGGCCTTACACTTTGACGAAGGGCATCACAGCAAGGTGATTTACTGCGCTACCGGACATCAAATCCCATAAATGAGGCCCAGGAAGTGTAAGGTGGCAGAAAAAAGAAGCATAAGGTGGAATCAAGTCTAAGCACCTTGGTATTCGGCAAAGCTCGCCTTGTGCAGCGCTGGAGGTGGTAACCTAAGAATATCTTTATGTGCCTGCACCTTTTTGACAAATTAAGGGCTATCTACGCCTTCCAAACGTAACAAATGGGATCTCACATGACATGTTTCAACACTCCTTGGTTAAAAAAATACGCGAGTCTAGTCTTTCCCTGTTGCGCGCTCTATGATCATGTGAGCGTTCCCTCGCGCCACCTATCACTGGAATGGGCTCTTTTATCCTCTTAGTGTCCGGGCAGTGATCACAGAAGGGACTCATAAACACGTATTCCAATAACCAGCTCAGCTCTGATACACCACCTCATCTCTCCATTAGAAAAGGACCTGTGAATCGCTTGACAGTAGCAGCATATGCCACAAAGAATCAGTCATTGCAAGAAGCAATCAATTGTGAAGCAAAGCAATTTTCATGGAAAGGGGCGACCACTCGGTCCCCCCGCACGTATGGCAGAGTACCACGATCCCCCCGGGAAGCCATCTTGGGCGGGAAGCGTGTCTCGGCTGGTATGCCCGAAGCGGCGTAGCCGGGGCGCGCTTTTTCCCGCCCTAGAGTGGGCTGGCCTAGACACTGACGCGGCTGGCCACGCCCTCGGGGCAGGCAGGGGCGGGTTTACGCCCGCCCTGAAGACGGATAAAAGGGGACGCAAGACCAGAAGGCATCCTCTTGTTCCTGTGCTCTGAAGCTGCACCTCCTCGCTGCACGTGAGCTCGAGACGGAACGAAGAGCCAATTTTGAGCGTTGTAATCTTTCTTTTGTCTTACAGATACTCTGTCGGAGAAATGCCCAAGAAAGGCGGAAAGAGAATGACGACTGAACAGATGCTTCGGGTCCTCATGAAGGAGATGACCGAGCTGAAGAAGCGGGTGGCGGAGAGAGAGGGGGAAGGGGGGCCGGAACGTCCTTCGGCTGGAGCAGCCCCAGGAGGGAGAGCCAAGAGGCCAAGGAGGGGACCAGCTGGGGGAGACGTCCCGGTTCCCCGTACCCCGCTTGAAGCGCCAACCCCAGTACCCGTGGAGGGGAATCTGATTCCCGTGGTGGTCACCCCGGTGTCCAATGAAGATATGCCGCCCGAGCTGGCAGCACAACTTGCAGCGTGGTTGGGCGAAAGTAGTGAGGGCGCCACGGCTGTCGACGCGCAGGCGCTGATGAAGCAATTGCGCGAGAAACGGGATGCAGCCAAGGTGTCCGCGCCGGCTGCAGTAGTTGACAAACCACAAGGGACGATTACGACCGCAGAGGCAGCGTCCGGTGCAGGTAAGCGGCCATTGCCGATTGCGAGGGATGAGTCAGCACCCTCTCGTAGAGAAAGGTTGGGTCAACATGTGCCTTTGGCAATTAAAGAGAAGATTTGGGCGGGGGAATATGTGAACATCTTCTCGTTGCTTGTTGATCATTATGAGGTGGAGCATGTTAAGGGCCAGAAAGACCTCATGCATCCGAGTGTTTGGCGCGCAAAAATGGCCGCCTTTAAAGTGAATGAGAATATTGGCAATTGGGGCAAAGCATGGGGGATTTTTACGTCGATCTTAGGGGAACGTAGGCCCGAGTTGCTTTCCGAGTTGCCGACCTATCAGTCGCGAATCATGGGGTACTCGACGTCACACCAGGGTAACCATTGGTTCTGCTACGATAATCTTTTTAGAAAGGCTAAAGAGCATAATAAAAGCTTAACCTGGGATTGTTACGATTCTTTGACATGGGATAAAATGAAGGAGACAGGTATGTTGAAAATGCCATTGGTAGGGAGTAATGTTGGCGAATCCCCCCGCCAATATGCGGGGACGCCCTTTCGATCAGGTACGGGTACCGACGATTACTCGAGACCTGCCAGCAATACAGGGAAAAGGGGGTTCTGCTGGAATTTCAACAGAGGTAAATGTACTAGGCCCCAGGGATCGTGTAAATTTAAACACGAATGTAGTGGGTGCGGGTCGTCCCATCCTGAGTCCACGTGCAGAGCCAAAACGGGTGATAACGGGGGTAGAGGAGGCGCCAAACAGGTCTAACATAGTCCGAGGGGCGCCTTTACCTACCCCGATTGATACCTTGGCGATGATTCCCTGGCTCAGTGAATACCCGGATCGTACTTCTGCTGGGGTGCTGCGGAACGGGTTTTCGTACGGTTTCCGCATCCCAGTATGGGACTTTCAGGGTGTGGAGAAGTGTAAAAATCAACTTTCGGTCCTGCAGCATACGACCGTGGTACAGGATAAGATCCGGAAAGAGGTTACTCGAGGTCGGGTTGCCGGCCCGTTTAGTGTACCCCCGGTGCAGAGTTTTGTTTGTTCTCCTTTAGGGGTGGTCCCCAAGAAGGACCCGGGTGAGTTCCGACTGATTCATAATTTATCAGCTCCACGTGGTCTTTCTGTAAACGATGCAATAGACCCAGAAGTGTGTTCGGTGCGGTACGCATCCTTCGATGAGGCCGTAGCCATTTTGAATCGCCTGGGGCCCGGGGCGCTGATGGCGAAGTCGGATATCGAGTCAGCGTTCGGATTGCTCCCGGTACACCCAGACGACCAGCGTCTCCTAGGTTTCATGTTTCAGGGTCATTATTACATGGATAGGTGTATGCCGATGGGGTGCTCTATATCTTGTGCCTATTTCGAGAAATTCAGTAGTTTTCTACAATGGGTCTTCACAAAGAGGACGGGTTTCCAACATGTAATGCATTACCTTGATGACTTTCTGTTCCTTGGGGCAGCCGGGGATCTCGAATGTGGCCAGGCCTTGGCCGAATTTTGTGTGTTAATAAAGCAGTTTGGTGTGCCATTGGCACCAGGTAAGACGGTGGGTCCTGCGACTTGCCTCGAGTTTCTGGGGATCGAGTTAGACTCCAGTGAGGGTTGTTTTCGTTTACCAGCTGACAAAGTGGGGAAGTTCAGGGCAGCCCTGCAAATGTGTATAAATGGATCTAAAGTTACGCTGCATCAATTACAGCAGTTGGTGGGACAGTTGAATTTTGCCCTGAGGGTTATACCGATGGCCCGCCCCTTTTCCCGTTCAATTGCCCAAGCTATGGTCGGCCTAAAGGAGGGTCATCATCGCACGAGACTATCGGCTGAGGTCCGCCAGGACATGCGCATTTGGTTAGCATTTCTGGCGGATTTTAATGGTCGAGTCGTCTGGAACAAACCGGCCGTGTCCTCTGAAGAGCTGGGGCTATGGACAGATTCGGCAGGTAGCATAGGTTTTGGTGCCATCTTCGGCACAAAATGGTCGGCACAAAGATGGCCGGCATGGTGGCATGACAATGGACTGACAAGTAATATTGCTTTCCTGGAACTTTTCCCCATTTTGGTGGCCCTGAGAACCTGGCCCGAAGGGTTCAAAGATCACTCTGTGGTATTTTGGTCTGACAATATGACCGTGGTCGAGTGCATCAATAGCCAGGCAGCACGATGTAAACTGATTTTAAGACTGCTCAAAGAAATTGTTTTACTGTGTATGCAACTGAATGTGCTATTCAGAGCAAAACATGTCCCGGGGGTAATGAATCAGGCGGCTGATGCACTGTCTCGTTTTCATATGCAGGCTTTCTCGGGTTTCCTTCCCACAGCGGACCCAGAGCCGGCACCCTTTCCCGAAGCTCTCTGGTCTCTCGGTGCCCCGAACTTCGTCACCTCGTGGGAGAGAGCCTAGCACCAAGGACAAGGAAGGCATATGAAGGGGCGTTTCGGTCCTATTTAGCCTTTTTGGGGACTGATAGAGAGGGGCTTTGGGGCCACGAGGAATGGGTAGTGAATTTTCTGATGTCCTTACGTAGGGCTGGGAAATCGGTGGCTACGGCCCAGAGGCATCGTGCTGCCATTTCCTTTGTTGCCAGGGCTCATGGTATCCAGGACCCGACAGCGTCTTTCGTTGTACAGAAAGCGCTGCGTGGGTGGCAACGCCTTGAGGGTCGCAGAGTAGATGAGAGGCACCCAATAGGTTTGGATAGGTTGGCCCAGTTGTTGGCCACACTCCCTGCCACATGTTCATCTCAGTTTGAGACGGTGTTGTTCCGAGCCGCTTTTACGCTGGCATTTCATGGAGCGATGCGGGTAAGTGAACTGGTGGCAAGGAACAAACGGGATGTGACAGGGGGTTTGCGCCAGGAACACGTTCAGATCAGAGGAGAGACAATGACTGTCTCCTTTGTCAGGTCCAAGACCGATCAAGATGGGATGGGTGACTGCATAATCATACGCAGGATTCCCGGGTCCTCCATGTGTCCGGTAAAGTGTTTAGAAGACTACCTAGCACGAAGGGTGGCATCATGGGGGGGGACCTTGTTGAGACACGCGGACGCCACCCCACTGACGAAATTTCAGTTTCAGCGGGTGCTTGCGATGTCAATTGCCGCTGCGGGCTTGAACCCGGGCGAGTTTGGGACCCATTCCTTTCGGATAGGGGCTGCTACGGAAGCTACAGCTAGGGGTCTTAATGTTGAACAAGTGAAACGAGTGGGGCGTTGGTCCTCCAAGTGTTATAAGAGGTATGTGCGGTTGCACATGTTGTGAAGCTGTAATGATGTACTCACGCTTCTTGTCTTTGTTTGGTTTTCAGTTGCGCAAGCCTACGAGGCGGGGCGGACTATGCAGTCGACCCAACACCGGGCCAGCGGTCAGACATCACCGGCTGTGAAGGAGGAGGTGTGGGTCGTGGGCCACTCATACGTGAGGCGTGCCGCGGACGTATTCAAAGCAGGTGACATGATTCACGTAGCTGGGGAATACGGGTACAGTGTGTCCTTCTACGGAAGAGGCGGTCTCTGTATTGACCAGTTTCAAGCATTTTTCGAGGGTTGTTAGGGCGGACGAGGTCACCGCCGTCTATAGTCATAGTGCATCTAGGGGGCAATGATTTGGTCACCACCGGTAGACGACTTCTCCTGGAGGCAATGCTTTCCACTGTAAGTTGGTTGGCGAGGAGAGTTCCGGGGTGCACAATTGCGTGGTCCCATATGATCCCACGAAAGGTGTGGCGAGGGGCTATTTCTGTTCCTGCTTTGAATCACTCTGTGAGAAAGCTTAATAACAAAGTGAGTAGGTTGTTCCGCTCCAGGACATTGCATTCTATTTCGCATGGCTGTATTAATGATGACAGTATGTATTTGGGGGATGGTGTGCATTTGTCTCGGGTGGGGAATGAGTTACTCATAGGAGACTTCTTAGCATGGTTAAAAACGTTAAAACATGACCTTTAGGTAGGAGCTTTGTGGGGGGTCCGGATAGCCGGTCAACTATCCGGCCTGTGGCGGTAAGGTCATGATCGGTGAGCACTAATTGGAAGATCCCTATGAGTGGGCGTCACCCAACACGGATGGGAGCGCTCGGGAGAGGTGGCCATTGGCCCCTCAACGGGGAGGCGGTCCCTTCTAAGGATGGGTCGCCGAAAGCATGGTTTTATTTGTATCTTAGTTATGAAGCAGAGCGCAAATATATTGGTGTCCTGGGACCCCACACAAGATATTGCAGAGTTTTCCTTGACCACCACAGTACCCGAAGTAAATGATTCACTCGCATAAGGTACAGAAACTAAACATTTAGATCCTTTCAGGCCAAACTGAACATTAACTAGAACATGGGTACTCACAAACTTTCTCTCGGGGGGCAAATTTACAGTGTGGCTTGTGACTAAGGGCCGCACCGGTGGGGGCGGGGTCAGTGGGGGAGGGGGCAGGGCTAGAGCAACAAAAAAAACTGTGACCATGAGGTTTAACACAGGTCCCTGCAGCAGACGCCTTCGTCCACTGAGCTACCAGACCCGGCATACACATCTTTGTCTCTCTCCTTCTCCCTCCCTCTATCTCTCTCTCTCTGCCTCCCTCCCTCCATCCCTCTATCTCCCTCTCTCCCTCCCCGGTCTCCCTCTGTCTCACTAACTCTGACTGTATCACTCCCTCTCTCCTTCCCTCTCCCTCCCTCTCCCTCCTTCTCCTTCCCTCTCCCGCCCTCTCCCTCCCTCTTCCTCCTTCTTCCTCCCTCTTCATCCCTCTCCATTCCCTCTCCTTTCCTCTCCTTCCCTCCCTCACCGTCACTCCCCTTCCCTTCCCCTCACTCCCCTTCCCCCTATCCCCCTTTGCCTCCCTCCCTCACACCCCTTCCCTCACCCTCACTCCCTCCCCTTCCCTCTCTCCCTCCCTCACTCCCCTTCCCTCTCTCCCTCCCTCACTCCCCTTCCCTCCCTCACTCCCCTTCCCTCACTCCCTCACTCCCCTTCCCTCACTCCCCTTCCCTCACTCCCTCACTCCCTCCCCTCACTCCCTCCCTCACTCCCCTTCCCTCATTCCTCTTCCCTCACTCCCCTTCCCTCACTCCCCTTCCCTCACTCCCCTTCCCTCACTCCCCTTCCCTCACTCCCCTTCCTCACCCCTTCACTCACTCCCTCCCCTCACTCCCTTCCCTCACTCCCTTCCCTCACTCCCTTCCCTCATCCCCTTCCCTCACTCCCTCCCTTGCTCCCCTTCCCTCAATCCCTCCCTCCCTCACTCCCTTCCCTCACCCCCTCCCTCACCCCCTTCCTCACTACCTCCCCTTCCCTCACTCCCTCCCCTTCCCTCACTCCCCTTCTCTCACTCCCTTCCCTCACTCCCCTTCCCTCACCCCTCCCTCCATCACTCCCTCACTCTCTACCCTTCCCTCACTCCCACACTCCCTCCCTCACTCCCCTTCCCTCACTCCCTCCCTCCTGTCCCTTCCCTCACTCCCTCCCTCACTCCCCTTCCCTCACCCCCTCCCTCCCTCACTCCCCTTCCCTCACCCCCTCTCTCACTCCCTCACTCCCTCCCCTTCCCTCACTCCCTTCCCTTATTCCCCTTCCCTCACTCCCCTTCCCTCACTCCCTCCCCTTCACTCACTCCCTCACTCCCTTCCCTCACTCCCCTTCCCTCACTCCCCTTCCCTCACTCCCTCCTCTTTCCTCACTCCCTCACTCGCTTCCCTCACTCCCCTTCCCTCACTCCCTCCCTCCTGTCCCTTCCCTCACTCCCTCCCTCACTCCACTTCCCTCACCCCCTCTCTCACTCCCCCACTCCCTCCCCTTCCCTCACTCCCTTCCCTTATTCCCCTTCCCTCACTCCCCTTCCCTCACTCCCTCCCTTTCACTCACTCCCTCACTCCCTTCCCTCACTCCCCTTCCCTCACTCCCTCCTCTTTCCTCACTCCCTCACTCGCTTCCCTCGCTTCCCTCACTCCACTTCCCTCACTCCCTTCCTTCACTCCCTTTCCTCACTCCAACTCCGTCACCCTCCCTCTGTCTCCCTCGGTCACCCTCCTCCCTTTCTCTGTCTCCATTTCTCGGTCTCCCTTTCCCTCCTTCTCCCTCTGTCTCTGTCTTCCCTCCCTTTTCCTCCCTCCCTCTGTCTCTGTCCCTCTACCTCCCTCAGTCATCCTCTGTCATCTCACCCTGCCTGCGTCACGGGCTGAGACAGCTTCCCCAGCCAGCGCAGACACACAGCCCCCACCCGAGCACTTCACAGGTCTTTAAAAAGACCATTTGCATGTGCATTCACCTCCTCTTAGTGCCCCTGCAGCTCCACTCTGGCCTCGCTGGTTTGAATCGCCCGGCCCCCACAGAGCAGCAGAGTGTTTGCAGACACTCTTTGAAAACACGGGTAGGATGTCTGATGGTCCGCGGGCCGCAACGGAAGGCTTGCCGGGCCGCCACCGGCCCGCAGGCCGTACTATGAGTACCCGTGAACTAGAAGAACGTAAAAACCAGGATACTTCCTTAAACATATTTTCTTGCTACCCTAAGATAGATTTTCAGCAGTTTTTTGCATTCTACCTGTTGTTGCTCAAAACAACCACAGCCTCGGGCCATCCATAGGGGCTAAGGGGCCGCACCCCCTTCCTATTGGCCTCTGTCGGGATGAGCACAGGTGAGCCTAACAGAAACTCTTAATTTTCAGGTCAGGCAGTCAGGAGGTAGACATGTACTCCTGGCTGCCTGAGCTGAACTTTGCTGGGCTGAAGGTTTCAAAGCTCCTGTGGGTGAGACCTCCTCAGCTCATCAAAGGTACTCGAGGCCCTCCCCCTTGTGACGAGGGGGAGCATCGCTCATTACCTCGGACCTGGGCACTTCAGTTTTAATCCCTGAAGTGCCTATGCCTGAGTGTCAATCAGTGACACCTCATTACAGAGTGAAGTGGGGTCAGCAGTCTCAATTACTCCATCCCGCTCATTCCTCATTGGCCATCCCAACCCTCCTGGGACCTCTGAAGCTTGGGACTGCCGCTATCCCTCATTGGCTGGCCTTGGGTCACCCAATAAAGGAAGTCAGCAGTCCCATCCCTCCTGGGACCTCCGCGGTAGAGCTGGAGGTACAAGTGATTTAAAAAAAAAAATAATGTTTGGTGCGTGCATGTATGTTTGAACATTTGGCAATGAGTGTTGTGAATGGATGAGTGTGTGCACACATGTGTGTGAATGCATGGATGAGTGTGTATGTGTGCATGGGAGTCCCTTCCAACTTCCTCCGTCCTAAAATTACCAGCTGCCACTGACCAACTCTACTCCCCATTATTGCCATGATCAAGATTCGGTCCTGAGGCTCAACCATATTGCTTTCTGGTGTTCTTCAAAAAATGCATCCAGGTCTCCTGTGATCTCATTTCACTAAATTATAGGAGAAGCAGAAGTGACATCACAACCTCTTTGACAGCGGAACAATGACAGAATTTGGCTGACCCCAGTGATGGACATGTTTAGATATTAAATAATCTGTCCTCTAGCTTCCGTCCAGGGGTATGACAAACTGTACTAATGCAACTACAATACAATACAACCTTCATCAAAAACTTGAGGCAGCTGTATATGTCTAAAAACACCAGTGCTTACTTAGGCCCTAATTATAAGTTATGTAGAATTGTGTGCAAATGTTCACACCTGGAATTAGTTACCATCTATCTCTGCATGGAATTTCAACTATTACGAGTAGGTCCCAGTGGAATGGGGAGTAACCATATAGACATAGGATTACTTTTTGGAATTCTGCATGTTATTCCCTTTTCTAAAAGAATTAACGCTCCTCATCATCACCTCCTCTGAGAAAGGAGAGTTTGAAAGGGTAGGGGAAATAAAGAGAAGGATAGTTTTGGCAGGGGGAGCACTGCATTCCCCCCCCTTGCTGAAGAATAACTTTGTCAGACACTGGGGATGAGGCTTGATAGCAGTGCTGGCCAGCATGGCTCACATGTGATGTGGCAGGCACAGGGGGAAGGTTGGGGGAGGAGGGGTCGCGGGGGCGAATATAAAAAAAATAACACTTACCTTGCCGCCGGGTCCTGCGTCCCTGCTCTCCTTGTGGAACTCGAGGAACAGGAAGCACAGCAGCCCCCACTGACCAATCACAACGCTGCAATGCAGGGGTTTTGATCATCCTGGTTCGACGCTCAACCAGGGAATGGGGGCCTGGGCATGTTCTCCATGCAGGCTGTAATGAAGCCTGCATGGAGAATGGGGAAAGTGCGCATGACTGGCTCGGGCCACCCAAACAGTCATTGCGCACTTAGGAGTAGGCAAACCACCCTCCCCTACCCTGCCCCGAGAGCAGAGCAGCCCTACCACCTACCCGCCCACCCGCAAAGCAGCACAAAACATATGATAATAATGCAAAGTTATGTAGGCACTGCTTTAAAGCAGTGGGGTGACGCTCCTCAACGATATCAGAGGAGCCCTCCCTGGTTGGCAGCCATTGCAGTCAAAACCTCACGTGATTTTAGTAGCTGGAAATACAGGCTTGTAAAACCCGGTCCGCTGTTCCCGTACCATGGAAAAATGGGTGTGTGAACACAGGACCAATTCATATGGCAATCTCACTCCTTAGTACTAAGGGCCATAGTGCTGGCGGTTGCTGATTTTGGGCACCAAAACTCATTTTTGGGGACCGTGATTTATTTTTCATCATCAGACCCACAGCAAGAGAGAGGAAGTCCGATAAAAAAAGAAAGAAAAAGGAAAATTAAGTTAGGAAAGGAGGAATGGAGAGAAAAAGGATCCTTTAAGTGTGAGATGCACAGATGAGGGGCATATTTATGAGCCCCTTGTTGCAGCGCAAACCTTTAAATCTTATCTATGAGGTCACACTAAACCACTTTGCATGGCTTTGAATGGCCTCATAGATATGGAGTAAGGCAAGGTAGCGCAAATCACTGTGTTGCCTTACTCTGCACTCGGGCGGCGTTTCATCAGCGTTGCAGTGGGTGTTCCCATGCAACAACCATGGATTTTAATGCATTTCCAGATTTACTTAATCACATAAACCTGGGAAGGTGCCAAAACCATACATCTCCCGAGGTGAGGTGTAATGAGGAGATATAACTTTATTTCTCCTCATTTGATACTCTTCCCAGGTGTGCTGCATTCTGCACCACACATTGAAAGAGGAAAAAGCCTACCAGGATTGTTTTTGGGCAGGAAGGTGCTCCTTCCTCCACAAAAACGCTCATGCCGACAACACAGACACCCTCTAACCATAGTGCAAGGCTGCCAGAGTTGGTGCTAGGCTGCCGAACCGGCGCCAGCGTTGGGGGGAAAGGACAGGAATACACTGTATTAGATAAATACAGTGCAATCCTGGCCTTACACTTTGACGAAGGGCATCACAGCAAGGTGATTTACTGCGCTACCGGACATCAAATCCCATAAATGAGGCCCAGGAAGTGTAAGGTGGCAGAAAAAAGAAGCATAAGGTGGAATCAAGTCTAAGCACCTTGGTATTCGGCAAAGCTCGCCTTGTGCAGCGCTGGAGGTGGTAACCTAAGAATATCTTTATGTGCCTGCACCTTTTTGACAAATTAAGGGCTATCTACGCCTTCCAAACGTAACAAATGGGATCTCACATGACATGTTTCAACACTCCTTGGTTAAAAAAATACGCGAGTCTAGTCTTTCCCTGTTGCGCGCTCTATGATCATGTGAGCGTTCCCTCGCGCCACCTATCACTGGAATGGGCTCTTTTATCCTCTTAGTGTCCGGGCAGTGATCACAGAAGGGACTCATAAACACGTATTCCAATAACCAGCTCAGCTCTGATACACCACCTCATCTCTCCATTAGAAAAGGACCTGTGAATCGCTTGACAGTAGCAGCATATGCCACAAAGAATCAGTCATTGCAAGAAGCAATCAATTCTGAAGCAAAGCAATTTTCATCTGAATGGATATACAGTGGCTATAAAATAACTCCAAAAGGGAGTAGCGCCTGAAATGAGCTGCAGTCCATCTGTCTTCTTTGTGGACAGACAGGGGTAGTGTTGCAGGCTATCACAATGTGAAACCATCATAGAAGAGAAATAGGATGTATTCTAATCTCCCAGACAGAGAGAAGGTCACTAAACACTGCTAGTTGCTGGCTTAGGCTGGGGCTGTAATGCACACAGGCCCTGGAGATATGGGACGGCAAGAGCAATTCATTTCCCTTAAATGACAGGTAATGTGCGAGGTCTTTCACCATTTTATGAGGATCCAATCTCTTAAAATACAGTACATTCATCTTTTTTTCCGACTAGCGGCGATGAGTATATTTGCCATGGATTTCTCAACAAATGGGACTTTTCATTCTTCACACCTGCAACAGTAATGCCTTATTCTTGCTGCCCTATTCAAACCCCTTATCCAACACTGCTAAAAAAAGCATTGTTAAAATAAGTAAATGAGTAAGGCTACATCCCTCGAAAGTTAAGATGGCCTGTGGTGGTCTGGCCATAGTAAATACAAATGTACATTTATTTCAGTTTTAGCATTAAATAACTTGGCCTGAAATCAGTGGCGGCTGGTGATCCTGTTGGTGTGGCGTAAGCAACAGCCCCAATTAGCTCTGAGTGAGTGCGCCCGAGTTTATCCGGAGGAGTTTGCTGGGTCCGTCCTCAATATTTGTTTTTAAAAGATGGTGTCAAATGTGGCATTTTCATTACTATTTTGCCATAAATTTACAGAAAAACTACTGAAATTGAAGTGGAATCTTGAATTTTTCCAGTACGTCCATACTGTGCCAAGCAAAGTTAGCCTTCTCTCAAAATGTTGGGTGTTCACCCAGCCCAAGAAAAGATTGAGAAAATGGTGGCAAAATTGTGACCTTTTCAGGAAAATGTCCCTAAAGAATGTCTAACAAGCCGTAGGTGACACAGGCTGTTCAACAATGTGATTCCACATGGTCTGTCCTTTTTCATTATCAACAAAAGAAGGGCGTGTCGTACTTCCGAGGGGACCAAGTAACTTTTCATATATCTGAGGCACTGCCTATCTAGTAATGCTAAGTTCTAAAGAGACTGAATTGTTTCTAAAACTTACTTCTTACTACTCAAACCATGGAAATTGACTCACAACCATCATCCATTGCACAGATGTGAAACAGAAAAGCACCTCACGCGTCATTAGCAAATCAAGGTACAATCCTTATACCTGGACTATATCCATAAGACTCTGAACACCAGTATCAATTCCACAGTGAAAAATAGCCACCAACTCACATGAATGCTCAGGGGATCAAAAGTATTTACTTCCCTCTTGCTAACTCTTGTAACATGTGTCCTTTAATATCAATATCATCTTGGTGTTGATCCCTGATACTCTGTCCTTGACTGTGCTGTCCCTCAACGAAGGGGAGTAGGTATTTATAAAACTGCAAACTACCACAATCTCTACAATTTTGTGTACAGGCCATCTACAATCAACTTTATTATTTTCTAATTACTCTGCACAAATTTAAAAAATGGTAGTTAAGGGATCATCATACCCATCTGGTCAATATGTTTCCGCTCCCTTGCATCTGTCAGGTGCTTTCTTCAGGACCATTTGGGAGATATTGCTAAAACATTATGGGACCCTTATTATTAGTCCCAGTACCTTATTCATCAGGCAGGGTATTGTGGCTCATAGATCACTCCATCATTTTCCACCTGTAAGATATCAAATGCCATGGCAATAAAATGAAAACTCATCAATCCTAAAAAGATCCACACATCTTTGTGCATCACTGGTTATTGTTATCATGATTCAACACAAGGAACATTCTCATCTGGTTCACGAATCCGAAAGACTAACCGAGGGGTCGGGGGCAGAAGCTTCATTACAGGATCCATTAAACTGTGGAACATACCACCTCATATTAGGACTTTACCCATTCTAACCGCCCTCAGGACAAATCTTAAAACCTGGGTCCATAATATCAAGAAAGGGCGATACATTATCGCCATTTTTATCGGCAGGAAACTGCCGCTAAAGCTGTGATAATGGGCTTGATAATATGCCCTTGTGAATTCCCATAGATGCCCAGGTTCAGGTGTTAATCTGGGCTTCTATGGGAATTCACAAGGGCATATTTTCAAGCCCATTATCGCCACTTTAGCTGCAGTTTCCTGCCGATAAAAGTGGTGTTAATGTATCGCCCTTTCTTGATAATATGGCCCCTGGTTATTTATTAACTAGGGCTGAATCTAATGCTCAGGATAGCTAATGCCTGGACACCTTTCGGTATTTGTGCGCTTAATAAATTGCTGTAACATATGGGTGACCTGTCTCTCGTGCATTTCTAGTCCTTACATTTTGTACTTCCAGCCCATATAGTTTATTTATCCCTAGTTGAGAGAAAGAGAAAACACACAAAGCACTGGCTTCATCGTGAAGGTAAAATACAAAATAGGTAGAGAACAAATACTGTGCAAAGCCTCCGACTTTCTCTAATATAACATTCAGAGGCCGATATTGGACACCAAAGCCAGAAGGTGGTTACTTTCATCACTCAGGAACAACAGGAGTCAAAAGTGTTCCAAATGCCAGGCTTCTGGTATCAGATGCTGTGGCTCCCATTATGTACTAAGGCAAAATCCCCAATTCCAAATATTGTGAGTAGTGTACATGGACATGCCTATTTACAGACCAATGTGAAGTTAAGTCTGTTTCTCATTACTACCTTGAAAGTGTCTTACTGCAAAGGTGTGAGTGCCATCTTCCAGTTAAAAGAGTCCAAATTCAATATAATTGGCAGCACGTGTTAAAATACAGCAGACTAAGCTGTATGCAAAATGGCAGTAGATCGCCCAGATAAAAAACATATGTGTGTCACAGACAATAATATGACTGCTCATTAAAAAAAACAAAATGTAAGAAAGTTAGTTGGTATCTTCAGATGAATTTATTCAAAATCACATTGTCTGACTACGCCATCTGCATGGGGTCCATGGGCCAGCCTTATACCAGACCTCCTAGTTCTAAAGCATTCTTTAATCCATCTCATGTATTTTATGCAAGAAAATCCAATCCATTTTCTCATGTTTATAAGGAGACCCTTTTGGTTATTCTGTGACACAAAGACCTTTTCCAGGACAATGAATTTCAGATCATTAGGAGAACGTCCTTTCTGAATACAGTAGATTACCTGTTTTGTTTATTTATTTCTCTAACAGTTCTGTGATGTTCTTGAATACTTTGTTTGATCATATCTGAACTGACCTGGGTGAATATAGATGACGTTCTTGGATTTATAGTTTTTATGTTATCCAGTATCCCAGTTCTTATGGGATTCCCTCTTGGGTGATTAGCCGTGCTATATAAACCCACTTGATTATTTGGGTTAAGGACAACTGACTTGGTCATTTCAGTAAATTGGCAAACATTACATCTGTCACAGGGGAAATGACCTCTGAATGGAGGTAAACGCTGAATATTAGAAGCTGACTGGGGGCCATAGGCAACTTGCTTGGTACCGTAAGGTTCATGATACTATGACCATGTTTAAATAGAAATCTTGGCTGATTCCAGGGGAAACTTTCCTTAGTTCAGTGTTCTCCAATTCTTCTAGGTCACCTATTTGAGCTAGTTTGACAATGGAGTTTATGTGGAAACTGCAGTCAAATGGGACCTTTTCACAAGCTGCAATTTGTAATGCATGTATTAGTTTTACACTAGTACTACTCGTGCTACTAAATGCTATTCACTATAAAGCTATGTGCGGATGTCTCAGCCTCTCCTAACTTTTATGTGCAGAGATTTTTGCTCTTGTAGGTATACATTTTTGTAGTATATGTGGGAGGGATAGGGTGGAGTGGCAGTAAAATGGGGAATACTTAGTGCTAAATGGGAGTGGTTTACGGAGGAGTAAGAAGGGTTTAAGGGAGAACAAGGGAAGGGTTTAGGGAGGGACGTGCACACACCCACAAAAGTAAGCTAATTTCTATTTACCGACTGCACTTCTATAGTTATTACAGCCAAAAAGGACCAAACACCTTCATAAATGTACTTTGCTAATATGTGGAAAATGTGTGTGTTGTGACACAGAAGTCCTCTGCATGGTAAAAAGACATGAACCCCAGCCCTGAGTGCCCAGCTGTATTGTTGTCTGGATCCTTAATGCTGATTTTGTTGTCATAGGTGAACATGGATGGTGCTTGTGAACCATGACATAGGCCGTTCTCATGGATTGTGGTCTTGTTGTATCGGGAGGGCTGCCCAAATAACTACCCACATAGTGGTGGAAGGCTACTGCCTTCATCAGGAGTTTCACAGCACAAGCGCAGTGGTGACAGCGCACTATGTAATGATCAGTAGTAGTGACCAGGTCCTTTTTATCCTGTGTCCTTGGAGGGAGGCCTACAGGCTCACTCACCTTTTTGAAAGTTTAGCGGCTGTATGTTTAACTCACCCTTGCCCTACATCAGGTTGATGTAGATGTGTGTGCGTAGTGAAAACATGCTGAGTCCATGTGAGCATGCAGGACATTCACTGCACACAGGGTGCTGTGTGGGACAATGTGAACATGGAAAATGTGTATGCACTGGCTGGATGTATTTAAAGTGACACACTCTTGTGCAGTACAGAGAGACTGTAGTGTTGAACAGTGTGCGCAGACTGAGTGCGTGTGTTACATATAGAAATTCTGGTGGTAGCATGGTAAATGGGCACAACAATACTAGACAGTGGAGTGTGCTCTCAATGTATGCTGAGTGCAGAAGTGCCATCATTTGTGCATTACAAGGAGGACCTTTGGCTCTACTTTGGGAAGCCCAGGTCTGCCTCATGAAAAAATGAGTAGATAAATCTCCCCTAGACAGAATTGTATATTGCTACCTTCCTGTGAGCTGGGTGGGACAAGCACTGGGCGAGGGGAAGCCAGGTTCTCCCTATGCATTTCAAAGGGCTCTTTGATTTAGTGACCGGTTACAATGAAAGGACCTGGACAAATCTCAGAAAGAGGAAGATAGGGCTGATAAGAGAATCATAAAGGGTAAGAGTGAGGGCCCAGCATTAACTTCTGATGCATATATCACTGAGGCCACCATCCAGGCGTGAATACTTATTACTCCCATAAATCTTGTTGTGGGTTAATCAGCTTCGGGGTCCTGCTTGCTGTGAAAAACATCATTCAGGAGGAAGAAGAAAGGTCAGAGATGTCCCTTTCAAAGAAGCAGAACCCCAACATAAAACATCAAAGGTCCAGACCCTAAATCACATTTTGTGTCATGAAAAGAACTATAAGTAGAGAAGTCTGGGTCCCTAAACCTTGTCATCTACAGAGGGGAAGCTCTGCAAGACTTATTCTTGTAACCAGGACTAGGGGTCTACCTTCTAGTCTCCCTGCTGGGTGAGGGGACACCACCCAGAGAAACCAAGATCACCTGCCCTGGAGCCTGGAGCACCAGTACCCGCCTGCTTGCCAAGACTGGTGTGCATGTGAGGGAGAGGAACGTGTTGGGGGAGCAAGATCCAGAGAGGAGCCTAGACGTGTGGGGCTCCTGAGCGAAGTATAAGAAGCTGTGTCGCAATGATCGGGCTGTTGCCCGTGGGCAGTTTTGTGACCCTGTATGCCAGGAGGGGCCGCAGTGCACCAATGATAGTTCTGCATCAATCGGACCATTTCACATGTGCAGTGTTGTGGAAGTTGGCAACCCTGTATGCCAGGAGGGGCCACAGATTGCCCAGAAACCGTGTTGCATTTATCGGACTGTCACCTGTGTGGAGGAAGTTGATTGCATCCTAATATGCCACGAGAGGCCACAAAAGAGGCAACATGAAATCAGCACAACCAGACAGTGAGGTTCATTGCAGTGACTCCATATGCCAAGAGGGGCTCCACGAAATGCTGAGGCTGGAGGTCCGGGTCTTGGCCTATGGCCCGAAACTACTGATACAACCAACACGAGGGTTGTTTATATCCTAGGAGGCCTGAGTACAAATGAGATGCTGGTGGTGCCCCGCAGCAGCAGGAAGATTGCCCCCATCCACGAGCAAGGACAAAAGAAAGATTTATGGCATGTTTCTGGAACATGAGCAACCCTGATCATCAGGATGCTGGTAAGTGTTACTCAGGAGAGAGAGCTGGCACCTGCCAGGAGCTGTGTATGTGAACATGACTTTGACGATCCAGGCCAGAACCACACTGCACTGCTGCCAGGGTTCATACCCCACGGAGCATATAAGCTGAGAATTGGGCCCACCAGGCTCCGGGGCATAAACTGCCTTTGGTTTTTGCAAACTTACTTGACAATATGGGCCTGATTACGAATTTGGCTGTGCTGGAGCATGACTGCCATGGCGCAGCCCCGCTCCCACACTGCTGCAATGCTACAGCACCACCAAATCTGTGTGCGCACCACCCGCCAGATTATGGCTTTTTTAGTCACAGGTGGGCGGTACTTAGGTGTTACCCCAACGGTGCCTATGAAATAGGCAACGCAATGGGAACGTCAAAGGCAGTGCTAGCATGGCATAGACTTCTGCAGTCCATGGTGTGCAGGTACTGGGGTGCATGCACACAGAGTGGCACAGCAAGTGCCCCCTGCATGCACCCCATGGTCCAGGGGCAACAGGGCCCTCTCTGTTTCCGCTCCACCACAGTTTTCATGGAGTAGGAACCACTATGAAATCTGTGGCGGAGACCAAACTCGCAATATGTTTGGCAGGCTGCGGCGCTCCCGCCAAGCATAGTGCGGCCTCTGTGCCGCTGCGCCACCACCAGAGATCTCTGATCTCTGGCAATTTCGGTGATGCAATGGTGGTCCGACCACCAAACTTGTAAACGGGCGGTCAAACCATGGGTGCGGAGGTGGCTGAATTGCCACCGCCATGCCCCATGAGTCTGGCGGTCCTCAGACCGCCCTTAATTAATTTTTGCTTACAAACAAATGATTTGACTGGACCTTCATTTATTGTGTGCACTGTGTGCATGTGGAGATATGAGACGTGTTCACTGATCTGTATCTACACTTTCCTCCTAGTGCTCATGCAGAGTCAGGTGCAGAAGTAGGCGCTTCACCTAGTTGAGGAGTAAAAGACCTCAACCACCTCGGATGGGCCCTGTATCCCCTTCTTGACCTGTGGCCCTCTGAACTTGGTTCTGACAGTCTGGCATCATACATGACCAACCACTGGTACAGCACCACCCTCCCATACAATATAGAATATAATTACAATAGGGACTTCAAATAAACCCCATAGGAAATAATGTTCAAATAAATACATTTATTTCCACTTTTTAAGAATATACCCACATGTATTTTAATGTTAATAAAGTATGTATATTTAAAATGTTGATACTATTTCATTTTAAAATACTTTATTAACCTTATAAATTGTAACTTACTTTTTTAACAGAATATCTACATTAATTTAGATTAACTCTATTCATGAATTTTAGTATTGTTAATACATAACAAATACATTTAAACATTTTATTTTAGGTGTTTTTGTAATAACTGTTAAAAAAATAATGGAAACATAAATAATTAAATATTGATTTCAAAATAAAGTTAATAGTACTTTAGCAATTTCTACATGTTGTTCCACATCTAAAATAAATATATAATGAATGAAAAGTATTATTTAGATCATAAACGAATTTTTCATTTTTTTCATAACATTTCTAACTTTTCCGTTTACTGCAAATGTACTTTTGTGAATAGCCCTCAATCTATCTACATTGTTTCTCACTTTCAGTTTGAGAACATTTCCCTCTTGTTATGCAGGGCTCTTTTATAGGCTTTCTGGACTGATGGCATGGGCCTATTTCATGCCATGAGTCTGTCTTTCAGGACAGCTGCTTGATTGATGTATTCACTATTGGTGGTAAGATCCTACTAAATCGTAGGAATTGTCTATCAGGAGGAGTACTGTAATGTGATACTAAGTGAAATGAGCGATATTATAATATGGTATTTTTATGAGTGGTTCTTTGGAATGCAATTGTTTCAATTCTGCCATCTCTAGATCTGATTCTCAGATCTAGAACGTTCACTTCATCCCTGCTCAGTGAACACCTGAAATGTAGGTGTACACCCTAATTGTTTATCAATGTTAGAAACTCCTCTTTGGTGCCAAACCATATGCATAAGACAAGCTCAATATAACGTCTCCACACCCTTACTTTGTCACAGTATGGGTCTGTTTCACCATAAAATTTAGGAGTCATGCATTCTCCTTATCATCCTGAAAGAGGAGTCCTGGATTAACTTTTTAAACTTTTTAACCATTTCCAGGGTTGGAAAGAGTTAGATTTCATGCTGTGAAAGCCCACAAAAGGTGCATATTGTTCACAGACTTTAAAAGCAAGCTATGCCATGTAAAGCCACCCCTACACCTTGCAGGGCATTTACTATCTGGTATCTCTTCTCTTTTTTCTTAGGGTGATTCTGATATTGACTTTCCAATCGTTTTTGCATAATGTATTGTTTTCTGAATTCCTTGCAGGTTGTCACGAGTAAATGTACTTTCTACTGACTTTATTCATCATGTTTTCATAACTGTCAGACATCTGCACCACTAGAGAGCTCCTGCTTATTAGGATGCTGCTAAAAACCAACTATTGTCCCACACTTTTACAATAATTGAACAGCTCTACATAGGGCCCTATTCACAAAGGTATTTTTGTTTGTGAACTTATGTTTATGACTCAAAATACATAATTTAAGCCTGCCAGGCAATCATAAAAGGCTTCGTACCAGGTGTAATTTGTATTACTACCATGAATGCTAAGAAATCCACATGGGTAAATTTAAGGAAACTGGAATCCAAGATAATTAGTGGATTAGGAACAAAATCTCCGGGAGGACTCAAAGATGATGAAGATCTGTCAACACACCTTGATTCATGAGCTGCTTTTGGAGAATGACTGATTAATCTGTGGTCTCACAATGCTGAGAAATCATGGTGATCTTCCTGCATGTGCCAGTGGGAATACGCAGTGTATTTATACATGATAGTTTGGCATGACTGATGAATGTGGTGATATTAGCACAATGGATTGAGTTGATTGTAGGGTGACTGAACGATTATGAGAATGATGTTGCCTTATTGATTGCTGCAAATCTCACTGATCTGCATATTGGAGTGTAGAACTGGCATTGAATCTGTTAAACTTATCATTGTGCCCAGCAGAGATTTCAAATTATGATATTGATCGGAATTCAGCGAATGTACAACATTATGTGCATATGTGTTCTTTAATCACTTTGTTTCAAAAGGAGCATTATGGAACAAGAGTGTATGAGGACAACAGACTTTGAAGAATTTGGGTATTGTACCCATGATGTATTGGATAAGGTGTGGGCTATGACCATTACAAAATGGCACGCACGTAGGAAGACTTGACATGTATGTTATTCAGTGGACGCTAGACCAGCCACTTTTGCCGATGCTCACTTGTGTACTATGAAATGTTTACAAGCTGTGGTGCACGAAACAATAACATTGAATGATAACAGGTTTTGAATTAAATACGTTATTTGTTTTTGAGCAAGGTGTATGAAAATGAGGCAATGTGCTTAGTGAAAAATATTTTTTGTTAGTAGTGAAAAAGATAATTATTTTACATTATTTTTTAATTACCATTGCAGTCCATTGTTTATCGTGATGGTCCTTTCTTTGCACATTGTTGAGAGCTTGACAAAGTCATCCAAGTATGCCACATCGAGTAACACACATATCTATATATATATACACACACACACACACAAACACACACATATTGATATAGACATAGCTCTTGATATAGATATATAATTTTAATTTACTATTGTTTTTCTTTTTTAGTGGGAACCCTGCCAATACCCCCTTTTTAAAAATTACTCCTTAGACTTCTTTACCACTACCTATCCAATCCAAAAATTCTTTATTTCGGTCATTTAGACCATAAAAGATACAATACATATTCACAGTTAAAACTTAAATATTGTAAAAACACATTACATACAATTACTTCCCATTATAATCCAGGCACAGATGAGGGTTAAAAAAACAGTTCATGACATTGTCCGTACATTCAATAATTTTTTTCTTATCTGCCACATGGCCGTTAAGAATTTAGCAACTGCAAAAACTATGTGGGGCAGAGTACTAGTTTTCAGTATTCTGTACGCATACAGGTGACTCCTAAATCCCAAGTTCCTGCATAACGGCACCAACCAGTATTTTCTGGGTCTATTGTATGCTTGGCAGAAAAACAAGAGATGGGTTTCATCTTCATCTTGGTTATTACAGCTTGGACAAATTTTGTCGTCCCCCTTTAGCCATTTACAAGTAAAGGTTTTAATGGGCAATGTGCCTAACCTCCATTGTATAAACAATTTTCTTGCTAAAATGGGAAAAATAATATCCATAAAACCTTCAAATTTGTAGGAATTTTTGGATTCCAGAAAACGATCAGTTAAAGTGCCGTTGTTCGGTGCAAACACCAAGAGGGCTAGTCTTTTCTCCTTATAAATTTGCACCAGTCTTTTGCGGGAAACCCTTTGGCAGCCTTGTACAGGATCCTCCCACAACTCAGACAATTTCAAATGATACAATTCTTTCTTCACAAAAGCCAGCCAAGGGATTCTATCACGATGATTCAGGTTCATAACATGAATAAGGTCTTGTCTGTAGTGCGCGAGGTCACTGGTAGACCAGAGCCTATGCCAGAACCCTAATGGCTTTGACTCAAGCTCCTCAGCAATAAAGGGAAGACCCATGTCTAGTCTTAGGGGGAACAGCGGTGTGCCTCGGGGGTAGAGCCAAAAGGCGTCTAAGGAAATTGTTCTCCACTCTGGCAAGTTCTTGCCCTGCTTTGTACCCCCATAGTTCACTACCATAGGTTGAGGCCGCCTTTGCTTGGGTTTTGTACATTTCTACTGCCGGGCTGATGGGTTTAAAGGTTGAGGTGTTAACAACCTTGCGCCTGACAATTGGGACAGCTTTAGCCGGGATCTTGCTATCTGGGGGTCCCAGGATAAATTTTCGTGTAGTGTTACCCCCAGATACTGGAAAGTTGTTACCCTTTCGAGGCTAGCTAGCCCCAATGTAGGGTTAGGTCTAGTTTTAGGGGATGGGTTAAATATCATGAATTTGGTCTTTTCTGTATTGGTCTCTAGACCATGTTGTCTACAGAAAAGGCCAAATCCATCCAAAATTCGCTGGATCCCCATCGGGGATTTGGAGAGCAGGAGGGTGTCATCGGCAAACATAATAGCCGGCACCCTCCTGCCTGCCAAACAGGGGGCGTCATTGTCCCTTACATTGTCAAGATGGAATATGACACTGTTAACAAAGAGGCAGAACAGGGTTGGCGCCAGGACACAACCCTGCCTTACCCCTCTGAGAACAGGGAACCTAGATGATAGCGCGCCATCCCTCCCGCACCTAACTTGCGCATAATTGCTATCATGCAGCCTAATTATAGCATGCAGTAGTTGGGCTGGAACACCCAGCTTCTTCAGGACCTCCCACAATTTCTTGCGTGGACCAAGTCAAAGGCTGACCTCAGGTCCACGAACACCATGTACAGCCCCCCCCCTCAATCCTCACCGTTTTCCAATACAGTAGGACGAGGCGGAAAATCTGGTCCATGGTGGACGTGTTTTTCCTGAACCCAGCCTGAAGAGGACTCAGAATTTCATTGGCCTCCAGCAAATCTAAAAGGTGGTCCAGGAGAAGGCGAGAGAATAGTTTTTGGAGGACATCTATAAGGCTGATCGGCTTGTAGTTGGCTGGGAGAAGAGGAGAACCCTTCTTAAAAATAGGGACTATCTCCGCCCCCAGCCAAGTACAGGGGATCTCCATTCCTCCTAAGATGGCATTAAAGAGAATAAGGAAGTACGGGCCCCAGATCTCGGGATGGTGTCTAAAAAGATCACCAGGCAGTCTATCAAGACCCGGGGCCTTCCCCATGGCCAGTCTCTCTATTGCACTGACCAACTCACCGAGGGTGAATTCCAAACCAGCTACAGGGATAGATATGGCCTCAAGGGCGATATCATTGGCAGATGGAATAGTATCTTGATACAATTTGCCAAAGTGGGCCTCCCAAACAGAAGAAGCAATGTTGGGTTCCACTGCCGCTTTGGCTTCTCCTGTGCCAGTATTTACCAGGGCCCAAAATTTTCTAGAGTCCTTCGCCTCTAATGCTGAGGAGAGGTCCTGCCATCGGTTCCAATCCCATTCCGACCTTGCCAATGCCATGGCCGCCTTGTATTCCCCCCTTAGTTCAGCGACCCTGACCTTGTTTGAACCGGCTTTAATTGTGGCAATTAGCTCTGACTTGATCTTTTTACAAGAAGAATTATACCAGGATGGAGTTTGGGTCTTTTTGCTACGTGGCACTACCACTGGGTAAAAAACCTCAGCAAGTTCTCCCACTAGGTCGGCATGGATTTGACCCAGTTTCTCATTATAATCTGGGGGTCTAGGTTGTTCAATTAATTCATCCACTTCCTCGAACTTGGGGAGTGCTATTTCATAGATTTTGCTTAGGTTTCCTTCAGCGTTTATCAGTTTCCCCCATTTTACTCTGCGTCTGTTAGAAGTAAGAACCAGGTTCCCTGGGTCATCACTAGGGTTAGAGGATGGTGATCCACCAACAGGTGCGGGATGTTGCATCTCTAGTAAAAGCGCATTGTGGTCACTATCTGTTCTAGCTACCACCCTGAAATCCTGGATCTTAGACCACAGACCAATATCTATAAAGATATAATCCAGCCTTGACTCATGGTCCTTCCTATTAAAGGTACATAGTGAGGGGCTGTCTGACGGGGTGCGCCCATTGCAAGCCCTTATCGCAAAGTTTAATGTAAGGGACATAATTTGCACTGCGAGTGGGGACCAGGATTTAGGGTGGGGGGATAGGCAAGGTGGAACACCCCAAAAATCATCCTCAGCAGTGAGGGCACCCTCCTTTAAGCCTTCCAAGGGTTCAAAATGGCAATTAAAGTCTCCGCCCATCACTATCTTGCAGTCACTTGGCAGTTGGCCCAGAAAAGACAAAAGGTCTTCGAGAGTGGACGATTCCATGGCCGCACTAACTGGGCGGGAGCATACGTTAATAATTGCCAGATTTAGAGCACCGGGCCACTTGAGCAGTACACACTGAATGTCTTGCGAGAACGTAGATACATTTTCCGCATTGCATCCAGCATGGCTAGCTACCCAAACCACCAAACCACCCGAAGGCCTCCCCTTGCCAATCCACCTGGCCGGGATTTCAAAGACTGCGTATCCTGTTCTACTCAGGGGTTCCCTAGCCCACGTCTCCTGGAAGAGACAGACATCACTATTACCTACTAGGAGATCCCAGTCTGTTGTATGTATCTTATTTTCAATGCCCGCCACATTCCAGGAGAAAACCTTCAGTATTTCAGTAGGGGCTTTTAATCCCAGCCCCTCAGTTGTTTCTGGTACAGTATCCGTGGGTGGAACTACGGGCCTTTGCAGTGATGTTTCCAGGGCAGATGGGGCAGCTGGTGTTAATTCAGGAGCACACACGGCTATAGATGTTAAATTGCTACCCAGAGGGCTCTGGGGTAAAGTAACTACTTGGCCCTCGGAACTAGTGAGGATTGAACTGCTCTTTAAGGTGGGTTCCAATTCTCGAGTGGGAATCTCGATATGACCTCTCGCCGTCCCCTGACCTACACGTTCACTATCAGTGTTTTGGTTAGCTTGTAGGGGCACACCCTTTTGTGGTCAATCAACATAATCGAGACAAGAGAATCTATTTGGATGCGTATAGTTAACATAGGCAGGGAAGGCATTATGTGTGGGCCTGTATCGTGACCCGTCCACTGCAAAACCCACCCGTGTCCAACCATCGTCCCTCCTCAAAGTTAGATTACGTGCATTTGGGTAGAAATATGAGAGAGGGACCAATTCAATAGAGGTATTGCCTAAACTACCAAGCCAATTACAAATGTAGGTAGCAACCTGTGGACTCTTGAAGTTAACAATTATACGGTCCCCCACACATTTCTTAACGGTAGGCTCAACCCATGGAACCCTTCTAACCATAAGAACTTCTCCTCTTAAGTTAGATGGTAGTGGCCTATGGATGTTTAACCAACTAATTACCTTGCTGCGTAAAGAATCATGCGATTCCATCACGCCACCAGTGAGCTCTGGTACCCCCATCAGAATCACGGTATAGGCTGCCGCCTTTGGGGGCAGATTTACTGCCTTGCGCCTGGTGTTAGGGCTGACCAACTGGTTGGAACCATTAACTGTCTCGTTAGTTGGTCTCTCCTGGCTGGGTAAACTGTCCGGAGCAGGTTGCTTCGACCTTCTGGGGATTGGTACCGGGGGCAGTAACCTAGGTGGTGGTACTGGTGCAGATTGGGGCACGGGTACTATGTTATGTTATGTTATGTTATGTTATGTTAAAGAAATTTGTAAGGCGCAGCTAACACCATTAGGTTTCTTGGCGCCATAATGAGGAGAGCAGATGAAGAAGCAACAGAGGAAGTTTTATTGGTAGGATTCGGTAAAAAGAAAAGTTTTAAGAGAAGATCTGAATTTGGGGTACGGAGTGGACAGTCTGAGGGGCAGAGGGAGGGAATTCCAAAGAGTAGGGGCTAGATAGGAGAACTTAAGCCCGCCATGTTTCTTTCTCTTATATCTGGGAATGGATAGCAGGGCCAGTTGGGAAGACCGGAGAGTGCGAGGGGGAACATAGGGTTAAAGGAGGGAAGAGATGAAGTGGGGGCCCTGACCGGCAAGGGCTTTGAAAATGATACAGCCCAGCTTGAACCTGCAACGGGCGGCCACCGGGAGCCAATGGAGGCTCTTCAGGAGGGGGCGAACATGTTGATCTCTTGGGAGAGAGTGTATCATGCGGGCAGCCTGATTCTGAATGAGCTGAAGCCGCCTAAGCTGGTAGGCTGGAATACCAACATAAAGTGCGTTGGCATAGTCAAGCCTCGATATTACTAACGCTAGCAAAGCTAGGGTGAGGGCCTCGACAGTGAGTAGCCGAGAGATTTTCCTAATTTTCCTCAATTGGAAGTGGCTGGAGGAGACTACCGCACTGATCTGGGGCGCCATAGAAAGGTCGCTGCTGATGACGACTCCCAGACTTTTGGCACAGTTGGCAGGGCAAGGTGGGCTGCCGAGGCTGACAGGCCAGAAGGAGGCGTCCCAGGGGTTGGAAGGGCCCCCGACAAGAACCAGCTCGGTCTTGTCGGGGTTGAGCTTCAGATGGTTTGAGCTCATCCAATTACTGATAAAGGAAAGGGTGTTTTGGAAGGTAGAAATGGAATCAGCAGAGGAATCAATATTGAAAATAAGTTGTATGTCATCAGCGAAGTTGAACGCTGTGACATTGAACTGCCGGAGGGCACGGATGAGTGGGGAAAGATACAAATTAAACAGGAGGGGGGACAGGGAAGAACCCTGCGGGACACCACAGGTAAGTTTGACCTGGGAAGCAGAGAACTGTGATAGTCTGACAGCTTGATGGCGTTGAGTCAGAAAGGAGCGGACCCAGTCCAGGGCGGTGTCCCGGATGCCAGCCTCCCTGACACGGTCGACCAAGATATCATGGTCAACCGTGTCAAAGGCGGCCGACAGATCCAGGAGAACCAGAGCCTGGCAGATGTTTCCGTCCGCTCCCCTGCGCAGTTCCTCCATAACAGAAAGAATGACGGCTTCTGTTGAGTGCGCGGGTCTAAATCCAGCCTGCTGGGGGTCCAAGACGCCGGAGTCTTCCACAAAGGAACTGAGAATCTGAGTGACGTACGATTCCAGAACTTTGCTAAGAAAGGGGAGAAGGGAGTGTGGGCGATAGTTGCTCATGATGGAGGGGTCTGCCGAGGGTTTTTTTCAGAATGGCGACCACCTCAGCCTGTTTAAAGGGTCCAGGGACCTCCCCCCTGGTCAAAGAGTTGTTCAAGAGAGCGAGGGGGGGGGGGTCCGGGCAAGAGGTGAAGGCTTCTCGGAGGACCGGGGGAGGGCAACAATCGCTGGGAGAGCCAGAGGAAACTTTGTGTAGGAGTGACAAAAAGTTATCCTTTGAAATGAGAGGGATGTGATTGAGAGTGTGGGTGTGAGAGTGACTAGGAACACAGAAGGATGTGGGAGCCGGTGGAGAAATGGATATGCTGGTTTTGATTTTGATAATTTTCTCAACAATTGTTAGTGTTTGTGTTTTCCCCAGAAGGGGCTACTGATGGAATTGGAGCCAGAATGGTTATAACAGTAGAGGAATGGGTGATCCCAGCACTGGCCCCATGTGCCCCCTGTGTGCTTACTCCTGTCCCTGACTCAGTGCCATTATTAATACTCAATCTTTCTATAGCCATCAGTCTGGACTCTATTGAATCCAGTTTGATGGCAAGGGGATTCAAAAGGCTTTTGAGGATGTCAGTGAGTGAACTGATAAGAAGCTCTGCGGTGTTAGGGGAGGTCCCACCAAAGATAAATGGCCCAGTGTGCACAGGTATGGAGGTGACAGATGGGGTGCTCGATGTTTCCATATCATTTCTCATAGGTGATATACCAGACGCGCCCGCATTATCTACATTGTCTACATGAGTGGGCATTATGGAATCAACTTTGGCCCTTTTAGCACCTTTGGGCTTCCTAGATCTCTTCCTTTTTGATGCAAGATCCCCCCTACAACCCGTATGTTCTATCGCTGTTGGGCCCTCCACCTGAGCCTCAGACTGTACCAACTCAACGGCAGGAGAGAGTTCTGCATCACCAAGAATGCAAGAGGAGTCTCTGTCCCTATGCAAAGTCGATGGTGTCCTTAGTTGTTGGAGGACTGATTCTATGGTCTGGTCGATACTATCCATTAATGACAGATGGGTGGCGTCAAGCAATAAAGGTGTGCTAGCATTAGTTGATGAGGCCGGAGAAAGGCCAGAGCGGAATTTTCTGCACCCTCTTCAGTTTGTTTTTCTAGCACAGTTAGCCCATTATTAACCACAGAATTTGCCTTGTAGAGGAATTTGTCCAAAGTACCTGATACCACGTGAGCAGCCTTGCTTCTTTATTCTCTACTGGCCATTATGTAGCGACCGACATCAGGACAACAACCAGTCAAACTAAGGTGACGGAGAAAATGAAGCGTTAGGGAGGTGGCCCGGCCCGGCCTCTCCCGTCCTCTAACGGCCTCAAACGGCCCGGGCTTAGCCCGGTGCAGTCCCGCGCGCGTCCCGCGTGCGCGGTGTGGGGAGGAACTATAAAGGAGTAGGTGTGGCGGGAAGAGTCTCCAGGTCTCCGGTTGGGCGCCGCACTGACCACTGGGACTCGCAGTCCTGCTTTCTGCACCTGCCGAGTGATTCTCCCCCAAAGCGCTGGTCAGGTCTCTCCAAGTGCCCGGGAAGCAGGAAGACAAGAAATCAGTCTCGCACCTCTGCCCTCACGCCTCGACTGCGAGCGGCTCCCGCGAAGCGGGGGCCGCGAGTCGTGAAGAGGGCTCTGGAGGCGGGGCGGGAAGAGTCTCCAGGTCTCCAGGTGCGGCCAGTTGGGCGCCGCACTGACCACTGGGACTCGCAGTCCCGCTTTCTGCACCTGCCGAGTGATTCTCCCCCAAAGCACCAGTCAGGTCTCTCCAAGTGCCCGGGAAACAGGAAGACAAGAAATCAGTCTTGCACCTCTGCCCTCACGCCTCGCCTGCGAGCGGCTCCCGCGAAGCGGGGGCCACGAGTTGTGAAGAGGGCTCTGGAGGCGGGGCGGGAAGAGTCTCCAGGTCTCCAGGTGCGGCCGGTTGGGCGCCGCACTGACTACTGGCACTCGCAGTCCCGCTTTCTGCACCTGCCGAGTGATTCTCCCCCAAAGCGCCGGTCAGGTCTCTCCAAGTGCCCGGGAAACAGGAAGATAAGAAATCAGTCTTGCACCTCTGCCCTCACGCCCCGACTGCGAGCGGCTCCCGCGGAGCGGGGCCCGCGAGTCGTGAAGAGGGCTCTGGAGGCGGGGCGGGAAGAGTCTCCAGGTGCGGCCGGTTGGGCGCCGCACTTACCACTGGGACTCGCAGTCCCGCTTTCTGCACCTGCCGAGTGATTCTCCCCCAAAGCGACGGTCAGGTCTCTCCAAGTGCCCGGGAAACAGGAAGACAAGAAATCAGTCTCGCACCTCTGCCCTCACGCCTCGACTGCGAGCGGCTCCCGCGAAGCGGGGGCCACGAGTCGTGAAGAGGGCTCTGGAGGCGGGGCGGGAAGAGTCTCCAGGTCTCCAGGTGCGGCCGGTTGGGCGCCGCACTGACTACTGGGACTCGCAGTCCCGCTTTCTGCACCTGCCGAGTGATTCTCCCCCAAAGCGCCGGTCAGGTCTCTCCAAGTGCCCGGGAAACAGGAAGATAAGAAATCAGTCTTGCACCTCTGCCCTCACGCCCCGACTGCAAGCGGCTCCCGCGGAGCGGGGCCCGCGAGTCGTGAAGAGGGCTCTGGAGGCGGGGCGGGAAGAGTCTCCAGGTCTCCAGGTGCGGCCGGTTCGGCGCCGCACTGACCACTGGGACTCGCAGTCCCGCTTTCTGCACCTGCCGAGTGATTCTCCCCCAAAGCGACGGTCAGGTCTCTCCAAGTGCCCGGGAAACAGGAAGACAAGAAATCAGTCTCGCACCTCTGCCCTCACGCCTCGACTGCGAGCGGCTCCCGCGGAGCGGGGGCCGCGAGTCGTGAAGAGGGCTCTGGAGGCGGGGCGGGAAGAGTCTCCAGGTCTCCAGGTGCGGCCGGTTGGGCGCCGCACTGACCACTGGGACTCGCAGTACCGCTTTCTGCACCTGCCGAGTGATTCTCCCCCAAAGCGCCGGTCAGGTCTCTCCAAGTGCCCGGGAAACAGGAAGACAAGAAATCAGTCTCGCACCTCTGCCCTCATGCCTCGACTGCGAGCGGGTCCCATGAAGCGGGGGCTGCGAGTCGTGAAGAGGGCTCTGGAGGTGGGGCGGGAAGAGTCTCCAGGTCTCCAGGTGCAGCCGGTTGGGCGCCGCACTGACCACTGGGACTCGCAGTCCCGCTTTCTGCACCTGCCGAGTGATTCTCCCCCACAGCGCCGGTCAGGCCTCTGCAAGTGCCCGGGAAACAGGAAGACAAGAAATCAGTCTTGCACCTCTGCCCTCACGCCTCGACTGCGACCGGCACCCACTACCTATCTCTAAACCCAGAAAGTACCCAATATGCATCCATCCCTTTACCGCTACCCGCTTCTAAACCCTAAAATTAATATTTAATTCAGCTATTTTCTTTTTTTGTGGGGAGAACCACCCCCTAAACGCCAGATGTCATTTGGGATGCCATCAATGATGTCATTGAACATGTAATGAGGGATGTAATATGTGAGATAATAAGCAGTGCATATCAAGGGCACAAGTTATAGTAAGCGCACTAAACTTAAACCAGTGAATTCTTGTGTTTTCTTTAGTTTAAAATGGTATTTTTAACTGGCGTTTTCACCTAACTATAATGTCACTTTAACATTTGTTTTTTTCAGTGAGTTTCTAAAGTTTTCTTTTAAACATGAATTAGGATATGATTACAAGACCTAACTATAACTTAAATCTTTAGTTTTTTTCAGTGACTTCCTGAGTTTCAGTAACATAAAGTAAGATCTTATTACCCTACCTAACAATGTCACTCTAACCTTGTTTTTTTGTGAATTCCTTTTTTTATTTTAACACAAAGTATGATCTAACTACTCTACCTAATTATAGCGTCACTGTCCTGTGGTGCACCAGTCCTTCAACCAACCCCACCAGGGGCAGCAACCGCACCCCTGTGCTCAGGCAGCCAATGAAAACGCTCATTAGATTATACAGGGGTGTCATTTTAAATAATGCAGGCCAACTGGCATTTTCAAGAGTTAACTACATCAATACACAAGTCAAGACTATTTGCTTTGTCAAGGGTGTCACCACATCAATTTACTAGGCAAGCATATTGGCTTTGTCAAGTGGTCACTGCATCATTATATGAAGGCAAGCATACTGGCTATGTTAAGTTTTTTTATGTGACTGTATGGATAGGAATTGTATTTATATCTTGCTTTAATTTTTTTAAAAAGCCTTCAAAATTCATTGAAATGTGAAAGAGACATTATGGTTATGTGAAAATGTCAGCTACAACTGTAACTCGTTCCCTAAAGTAACTATACCTCATGCCCCTGCCATGCAGTGCTAAGTACCTCACATATTACATCATTCATGACGTCCTATAGCATAATTTGGTGCTGAGACAGAATATCGAGTTGGAATTGTCGACTTATACAAACATTGAGTTGGAAATATTGTGATTTAGAAATATAGCTAGCAAGAATATCGTGGTCAAGAATATCAAATTTAGGGTAAGAAATATCATTAAAAAAATATAGAAGTCATTAATATTGCTTGCAAAAATATAGATGTTTAAAATATTTTGGAAATAGTGCAATGTGTTTTAGTTTCTATTTTAAATAATTGTGATGTATTTTTTTGCATAACTATTGTTTATGTTTTTTAATATATGTGTTCAACTTTAAGTAGTTATGAATTTGATTTTAATTACATTTTGCATTTTTTAGTTCCGTAGCGGGTTGTGGGTTTATAGTGGAATAGGGTGGGAAGTAATTTAATTATAATAAAGTAATGATTATGTTGTATTTATTTAATTTATATGATATATCGGTAACTGTGGGAAGTAATTTATTTGTAATTAATTATTAATTATTAATTTGGTGTTAATTAATATTACTTAATTGATAATTGATTATGATCATTGTGTAATTTATTTTAGTTGTGGGTTGTGGGGTTTATAGGGGTAAAGGGTGGGAAGTAATTTAATTTTAATTAATTGATAATTAGTTGTTCATTTATATTAATTAATGATTGAAAATTAATTATGGAAATTGTGTTATTAATTTTAGGTGCAGGTTCGGAGTTTATAGGAGTAAAGGGTGGGAAGTAATTTATGTTTAATAATGAATTATTAGCTGTTAATTTATATCAACTAATTAATTGATAATTAATTATGGTAATTGTGTGATTTTTTTAGGTGTGGGTTGTGGTGTTCATGGGGTAAAGGGTGGGAAGTAATTTATTTTAATTAATTAATAATTTGTTCTTAATTAATATTAATTAATAGATAGACAAATAATTATGGAAAGACCGTCCGCCGCTTTTCTGCCGGATGACTCGTCGACCGGGTGGATAAAGGCCATAACATGGTGGCGGTGTCTGCAAGACACCGCCATATATATTATGATGCAGGCGGTCACTCGCCTTTCCATGGTGGCATTGCCGCCATGGAAAGCCTTGCTGTCTTTGCTGTTGGGGGCCCCCAGGGTGTTGGGGTGTGGAGGGGGCACACTTATGGTACCCCCCCTGCATTTACATGTACAAGGTGGCAGGCACCGCGCTGTGCCTCCACGTTTTTAACATTGCGTCGGGTGCTGCTTACAGCACCACCTGCCGCAATGTTAACCCCTTGCATGCTGATGACGACCGGGAGCCGTCATGGCACACAGTGCTCGAGTGCTGATGGCGGCCCCCGGCCGTCATGACCACACCCGCGATCGAAATGTGCCACACAGGCGCAGAATCACGGCAGCATGCAAGGGGTTAATAATGCAATATGCACCCGCCAGTGTGGCAGGTGCATCCTAATGTGTATGGCAGGACTGCCATGACATGGGCGGTCGGTCCCGTTACCTGATGCGGTGGCGGGTGGACAACGTCCGCCCACCATCGTAATAGGCCCCTATATCATTTTAAATTAAAAACATTTTTGGAAATTAGTTTTTATTTTATTTAATATAATATTTGTAGGTATTTGTCATACGTATTTAACATTACATTTTTTTAGCTTTATTTAATATTAAATATATTGTATTTGAATTTTTCACTTATTTATATATTTATTAAATTATTTAGTTTTTGAAATATTTTTATTGTTGTTAAAATTTAGTTTGTTTTTAATTTTGAACTGACTGGAGTGAGAATATTAATTGTTACTCCTCTGAAATCCAACATTTCCCTACTGTTGCACTCACTGAAGTGGTAATAGTAATTTTTACCCCGCCACTACTCCATTTAGATTTTAGCTTGACCTAGTGGTGCTAATAAATTATGTTTTCTTCGGAAAGGTGTATTGACATTGGTTTTCAGTGGTATTTTTGGGGGTGGTTACCTCGGCCGTGGGCCCACCGTACAAGTGGCTTGGGATCAGCCTACTGAACTGTGGATATATATATATATATATATATATATATATATATATATATATATATATATATATATATATATATATATATTCACTGAAAAAAACATAGGTTTCACACCAGTTATAGTTACCTGGAAATTTTACTGACATAAAACTATAGAAATTCCCACGTTATAGTTAGTTGGACTCACTATAACTTGCGCGTGAAATGCACTGCTGATGACATCACATATTACATCACTCATGACATGGTCAGTGACATCACTCATGACATCACTGATGACACCATCCAGTGAATGTGTGTCTTTCAGAAAAAATAAATATGTTTTATATATGTATATGTAAAGGTCAATGGAAGAATAAATGTTTAAATAAGTGTCTAAATGGATGTTTTAAAAAAAAAATGATTGAATAACTGGCTTATTAAGTGTATCTTAGTGAATACATATATTAGCGAGTAATGTTTAAATATTTAAATATATGTATCAGTGTTTCACTTTGTGTATAAGTGGCTGCATGGGTTGGTGAGTAGCTACATATGTGTGTATATGGGTTATTAGATGTTTTTTTAGTATCTTTATAACTGTCTGTTTGATTTGGTGGGGGTGTTACTTAGCACATAGAAGCATCAATGACTGACTCACTGTTTGTATGTGTTTTGAAGACAGCATATGTGCCGGACTGTATGGGTGAATGAGTGTGTTTATGTATGTGTTAGTAAGTGAATGACTGTCTCACTAGTGTCTTTATCAGTAACTACATATGTTTTAATCTAGTATATGTGAGTATTGATGTATATAAGTGAGTATATGTGAGAGTGAGAGATTGAAAGAGTTCTTGTTTTAATAAGTATGTGTTTCTATAAGTGATTGTTTAAGAGAGTAAGTATGTGTAAGTTTCCTTAGAAGTAAGGTGGTAGTGTGTGTATAGCTGTATATGCAAAAAAATGGATGTTCAATGGTTTATTTGCATGTGTGAATATGTGTGTGAGCAACTTTTGGAAGACTGTCGGTGTGTTAACAGATGTATAGGTGTCTCACTACATATGATGAGTGAGTATATGTATGAATGACTATATAGAACTGTTGGTGAATGAGTGGATGTGTATATAAATGGTGGAATTACTGAATTGGTTGTTGTAAATGGTATAGGTATCTCCACTTTTTTGAAAATGTTAGTTTCTATTTTTGAATATGTGTTTCAAGGGTTACTTTAGAGTGAAAGGAGGTCAGTCACTCTGTCACAAGGATGGTGTCATCAGTGATGTCATGAGTGATGTCACTGACCATGTCATGAGTGATGTAATATGTGATGTCATCAGCAGTGCATTTCACGCCCAAGTTATAGTGAGTCCAACTAACTATAACGTGGGAATTTCTATGGTTTTATGTCAGTAAAATTTCCAGGTAACTATAACTGGTGTGAAACCTATGTTTTTTTCAGTGAATTTAATAGGTTTTTTAAATGCTAATTCCTAACTATAACTGGTATAAAACCTATGGTTTTTTCAGGGAATTTCATAGGTTTTTTAAATGCTAATTCCTTTCTATATCGAGTTTCTAACCTATGTTTTTTTTTACAATTTGCTGTTTTGTGTAAGTATTAATTTTTAAGTTTTTTTTTTTATAATTTTTTCCTGGGGCGCTCTGGGTGCGCGCTCCGGTAAGCTCTCCGGTAAGCTCTCCGGTAAGCTCTCCGGTAAGCTCACCAGTAAGCTCTCCGGAAAGCGCACCCAGAGCGATACTTTCGTTCGTGAAAAAAATATGAATGAAAAGTTAATAATAACGCAAAACATTTCGTACCATACAAATAAAAGCAGTTTTTTTTAATAAGGAAATGAAAATGATTATGCATTTCCGTAAAACTATGATGACGTCACTTCGGCGCGCAACGTAAGCGCCCTCGGAAGCGCCTACGTTCGTGCCACGTAAGCGCCCCCGGAAGCGCCTACGTTCGCGCCGCGTGTGCGCCCCCGGAAGCGCCTACGTTCGCGCCACGTATGCGCCCAGGAAGCGCCTATGTTCGCGCCGCGTATGCGCCCCGGAAGCGCTCCGGTGCGCGCAGCGTCAGTGCGTCAAGTCATGTGACCTTAAAATAACACTTTTCATTGGTTGCTAACATTTTTTTTACAAAGAATGAAATCCCCACCCATTTCCTTCACTTCTTCTTTCACTTTTGTGACTGAAAGACCTGTTTTTTGCTTCTGAATCTTTCTTGATTTACCATGGCTGCCAGAGAATCCAGCAGTGATGAAGATTCTGATTTCATTAATGAAGAGCCTCCTACCCCAAAGGTGAAGGAACATTTTATTTGGAAATTTCTTAAGATTTCAGCAGACCAGAAGAAGGTGAATGCTCCAAAAGTGGAGTGCAGGATCTGCAAACAGGTCCTGTCACGGGGTGACCCCAAAAAAAAATACTCATTTGGGAACTTCACGATGATCTGGCATGTGGAGAGGAGGCACCCCCAGAATTTTGGAAAGCGTCAGGGCTCTGGCACAAGAGGTTCCCAGTGATGGGGCCTCTACATCGACCTGAGGAGCAACTTCTTCTGGGAGGGGGCAATCGCAGGAGCTCGTGCCAAACATTCAACCTGCTTTTAACCATGGTGCCCTCAGATGCAGATACTGCAATCAACTGCTTACCTTTGGAGAACAAAGTGTACAGCTCATGGTTCGAGCATTAGAAAACCATCGCTGTCCTTTCCACCCCTAATTTTTTTTGTTCTTTTTGCTCCTGTTGAGCAGTTTCCATTCCCTGTTTTTGTTCCTGTTTTGAAAAAAGAAGAAAACAAAAAGTTCTTTTCAGAACTACCTCCAATTCTCATCAAAGAGCTATATTCTTTAAAAAATGAAAAAGAGTAAGTGAAATGGAGTGCATTGATAATGGAAAGGAAAATGAGTAAGAAAGAACAGAAAGGTATGAGAGGAGAAAGGAAGTGAAGTAGGGGGACTGAAAGAAGGTGAGTGTTGGGAATGAAAGTAAGGAGAAGAAGAGTGAATATAGGGAATGTTGATATTCAAAGAAAATGTTGAAAGGGAACGGGAGTGGAAGGGTAAGAAAAGATACATTGCTGGAGTTGAAGGCTGAAAGCCTCATTTATGAAGCCATGCGTCACCTTAACACCACCAGAGCGTCACTTTTTGTGACGCATCAGTCCAGTAAAAAATGCACCTTATTTATTCATATTTCCAAAGTGGCGCATCTAGCGATGCGTCACTTTTCTGTGCGCACTCCTTACGACATTCCAGATGTGTCATATTTAATGTATGACGAATCATGTCGCAAGGAGTTACAGATACGTCAGTATTTCTGACGTATCTGTAAGCACAAAAGTGACGCATTGCTGGAGTGCGTCACAAAAGTGACGCAACTCCAGTAATGCGTCCTTTCACATGGGGAAAGCACCATGTGAAAGGTCTTGCGTCAGTCTTACACCTGCTGTGAGGCAGGCGCAAGATTTTGACGCAACAGCATCCTAAAAGTGACGCAGTGAAATCTCATAGATTTCACTGCGTCGCTATTACGAAGCTTTTTGCGGGGGAACGCCCCCTCTGCATACATTATACCTGACGCAGGTATTATGTGGCGCAGGGTTTTAAAAAGTGACCCATCTACCTAGATGCGTCACTTTTTAAATATAGTGCAATGAGGCACATTTTTTTACACCGCAGTTGCGATGCGTCACTTTTTTGTGCGCACTTCTTACGACATTCCAGATGTGTCATATTTAATGTATGACGAATCATGTCGCAAGGAGTTACAGATACGTCAGTATTTCTGACGTATCTGTAAACACAAAAGTGACGCATTGCTGGAGTGCGTCACAAAAGTGACGCAACTCCAGTAATGCGTCCTTTCACATGGGGAAAGCACCATGTGAAAGGTCTTGCGTCAGTCTTACACCTGCTGTGAGGCAGGCGCAAGATTTTAACGCAACAGCATCCTAAAAGTGACGGAGTGAAATCTCATAGATTTCACTGCGTCGCTATTACGAAGCTTTTTGCGGGGGAACGCCCCCTCGGCAGGGTTTTAAAAAGTGACCCATCTACCTAGATGCGTCACTTTTTAAATATAACGCAACGAGGCGCATTTTTTTACACCGCTGGTGCGTCACAAAAAGTGACGCACAGGCGGCGCTAAACTGTCGCAAGGCCTTCATAAATAAGGCCATGGATTTTCCCCGTGCTTCGCTCCCCTGTGCGCTTCCCGGTGTGCTTCCCGGTGTGCTTCCCGGTGCGCGTACCGGGCGCTCCTCCCGCGCAAATCGAAAAAAAATATTTTTTAAAAATGCCCCGCGGGACCCTATTTTAGCCCCCACATCAAACCTAGGGGGTCAGGAGGGGGTCTACCCTGCCCCCTTATAGTCATTTCTCCCTTTTTTTTATGTCACCTCTTGTGTCTCGATCCTACCGAGACACAAGATGGCGGCCGCTCCGGACTGTTTCGAATGTTTACAGACACCCGAGAGCCAATCAGCTTTCCGCGCGCAAGTCGCATGTCGCGCCTGGTGCGCTCCCCGGTGCGCGCACCGGAGCGCGCCTATAGATATATATATTTTTTTTAAACCTAAATTACTCAAAATCCACTGGAGCACATATCTTGAGACATAGCAAAGGCACATCGGGCTACCAGTCCATACAATTTTGCCAAGTTTGGTGGAAATCCATTCAGCCGTTCGGGCTAAAAGTGAAATCGACCGCCCTATGGAAATTAACATGGGGAAAACGTGTTTTGGGACCCCCCATTCATCTCGGCTCCCGCTTGACGAATCCCCCTCCAAACTTTCAGGGAAGGACCGGAACGCCGCGAGGCCATTTTGAGGACATTTTCAGTCAGATTCGTCAACCGGCACCAAAGTTATTCCAAATAGAATTTTTAGATTTAACATTGAAAAAAATCCTAACTATAACTACCTACTGGCGACCGCCAGTAGGTAATATATATATATATATATCTTTGTGCCTGAATAAACCCTTCTGCACACTATTGGGGCTTCGACTCTGGTTCTTTCTTTGCGAGAAGATTTTCCAGGAGGTGATTGAATAGAATATATATATATATATATATATATATATATATATATATATATATAAAACCACAGCTTCTTCTCTCCACTTCTTGCAGATCAAAGGACACGGCACAGCAGCAGTAGGTTTTTAGCGTTTTTATTATTTACACACCAGTGCAAATATAACGTGCATCAAAAAAAGGACGGTCTACGCGTTTCGGCTCCTGCCTTCCACTGGACCATTGAGTCCCTAGGTCCACACCTTGTTTAAATAGTGTGTTATAGTGTAAGTACCCTCTACCATTTCCATGGTCATCTTGACCAACCCGCCCAGCAATCTATATACAAGGCTAGTACATGTTAAAGGTATATACACAAAATTATGTACAATCAACGTAAAGTACTCTACTACTTATTCAGGTCTGTGCATTCTGAAATAAAGTATTTGCATAAATTATCCTTCGTACACATTTGTGTTCAAAATTAATGTGAAGTACCAAAGAAGGAAAAGAATTCAACCGGTGATTTGAAGAAAGTATTAACAATTATTTACAACGTGATCCTTTCTAGTTACATGTGGTATTGACCCATACCAATTGGTGAATCTAGACAATTATGGGAGTAAAGGATTATTTAAAGTAAGTGGTGGGGTGGGGATTGTATGGCAGTTATATTACGAGATGATGATGTTTGAAACTAGGGAAGGATTGGGAGGATTTCTATATTATACAAAATCAAGTATTAAACTACATCAGTTCATCCCATTCAACTTCAAAAATTAGAGAGATTCCTATGGTAAAGTACCTGTTGTCAAAATATCACATCTCCTTCTCATAAACCCATACAATTCCAATTTACTATATCCCACAATTCCTCCCTCTTGATGAAAAGAATATATATGGGATCCTCAACATTAACCGGTTCAATGTCTATATAGTTAGCAACATGTACACATTCCAGCATCAATTAGGTAGAGACGTCATTCCCTTGGAAATCTATACATTCAAATGACAGCATCATTATTGTTTCTTCAGAAAATCACAAATGTACATGCAGTTCGGCATCCAAGTTATGGCCAAACGGTGCCTCCGTTCCCATACTCAGTATCATTCGGGATTCTAGACGTCTTAAGAGTTGTAATTGGTCTCCACCTCGTTCTGGGATTTTGCACAGTTTGATTCCCGAGTATTTCAATAGAGAGGTGTGTACTGAGTAAAGTGGGAGGCCATTGGGTAGCACGGGTCCTTGTTCTTGATCGCCCTTAGGTGTTGTAATATCCTTAGCTTTAGTTTGTTTATGGTGCTCCCAACGTAGTACTTGTCACATGGACATTTGAGTCGATAAACTACACATTTAGATTCACATGTGATGTGGTCATAAATGGTTTCTTTTCTACCATTCTGAAGTACATAGTGCTTGATGTTCTCCCCATGTTCACAGGCTTTGCATTTGTGACATTTCCAGAAGCCCGGTGTTGTCAGCCATTTCTGTTTCTTCTCCTTGCATAATCCCAAATAATGACTTTGTGTTAATATGTCTCTTAAAGAGGAAGTCTTTCGGTATGTTATGCTCGGGTTGGCTGTCAGGCTTTCATTCAAAGTTTTATCCATGCGCAGAATTGGCCAATGTTTTTTGTAAGCTTTCTTCATTTGTGTGCTCTGATTGTCATACTCCACAATGATTCTAGTTGGTGCACTGCTCGAATCGGTGTCATGATCTTGATCTCTTCGCAGTCTCTTGTCCTTAGGTATTAACAATTCCTCTCTCTTCCTCAAATGCATCCGATTTTTGGCAGTGGTAATTACTTCATTTGGGTATCCCCTTTCGAGGAATCTGAGGCTCATGGTGTCTATCTCTTTCTCCAGATCATCTGCTTCAGAGCAATTCCTTTTTGCCCTTAACATTTGTCCGTAGGGAATGCTCCATTTTAACCTGGTCGGATGTCCACTATTAGCATGTAAGATGCTATTGCATGCTGTTGGCTTCCTGTGGATTTTGGAGCAAAGTTGGTTGTTCTTGATAAATACTTCCACGTCCAGGAATATCAGAGATTGGGAGCTTATGGTTGATGTAAATTTTAGAGTGAATCGGTTGTTGTTCAAGGTTTCAGTTAATTTTGTCAGCGATTCCTCGTCTCCGTCCCAAATGACGAACAAGTCGTCAATGAAACGACACCATAGTTTAATTTTTGGTCCCTCTGGATTTTCTTGATCTTTCTTGATCACCTCAGTTTCCCATGCCCCCATCACGATGTTTGCGTATGTGGGCGCAAAAGATGTCCCCATTGCTGTGCCCTGCTTCTGGAGATATGTGTCTCCCAGGAATAGGAACGCGTTGTGTGTTAGACAATTTTGGAGCATATCCAATAGCATTATTGAATGTTCCAGATAATTCACACACCGTGTCTTGAGGATCTCTTTCACAGCCTCAATGCCATCCTCATGGCGTATTGAGGTGTATAGTGATGTGACATCAATTGTTGCCATTTGATAGGTCGGTTTCCATTCACAGGTAGATATTTTCTGCAAAAAATCCATTGTGTCCCTTAGAAAAGAAGGCAGATTAGTCACATAGTGCATTAAAAAGATATCAATGAACCTCGACGTGGATTCTAGTAGAGACCCTATCGAGCTCACAATAGGTCTCCCTGCTGGCTTATCTAGTGACTTGTGGATTTTTGGTAGAAAATATATGGTGGCCATAGTCGGGTTGTTTGTTTTCAAATAGTTGTATTCATCGAAGTCAAGGAGACCCCTATCTTTCCAGGTTAACAACTTTGAGTGATATTCATTTGTCCATTTCTCTAGTGGATTCGTGTTTTGTTTCTCATAGTGATCCTGGATGAGGAGTTGCCGATTGGCTTCTTCAACATAATCCACAACATTTTGAATAACAAGGTTACCCCCTTTATCAGAGGATTTTATGATTATAGAAGTGTCTTTTCTTAGGTCCATCATCGCTCTCTGTTCTTCTGAAGAAAGATTTTGTTTTCCACCTTGTCCGTGTTTCATGGATCTGTCCGAGATCTTCATTATTTCCTCCACCATGAGCTCATGGAATAAGTCAACCTTTTTCCCTGGAGGGAGTTGTGGACAGAATTTGGAAGCTCTTTTTAGTCCACTATTTCCACCTATGTTGGTGGGCAGACCGATATTTTCACAGAAATTCAATTCCATTTCCGAAGTGATTGTATTGTCTCTTTGGCTTTCAGAGGGAGTCTCTTTGATAGATGTTAGGGTTATCATAGCAGTTAGGTCTTTCTGTGTAACTGCTGTTTTTGTATAACTATCCAAGGCACATGTTTTTTTGTGTTTGTTAGATTGAGTTTTCTCAGCAAAGTGTTTTTTAAGTTTTACCTTCCTGCAAAATTTGTAGAGGTCAATGCGAGCATTTGGTGTATTCATTATCTTCGTTGGGCAAAAGGAGAGACCTTTGTTCAAAAGTTTTAGGTGACTGTCCGATAACTGTTTGTTTGATAGATTCACCACTATATTAGGCACGGACAGTTGTTTCTTAACCTTTATTTTGGCTTTCCTTTGCCTCGCTTTGGTTTTGCTTCTTTTTCCACCCCTTCTGGTTTTTGGTTTGTCGGGGGTTTCTTTGGAGGACGTTGTTCTCTTCCCCAAGTGCTGGCTCTGCCTCTTCCTCTTTGTCGCGTTATCATGTGCGCTAGTTTTATCTCCCCCTGAAAATCCAAAGGGGTTACATTTAGATCTCCTTCAACTGAGCTCACTTCCGAGCTGTCTACCTCTTCCGTAGGATCAGTGGATTTGTCCATGGTTTTATCCATGCTGACGTGGCTCCTAAGTGTATCGTATTTTCTGGCGAAGGTGTAAATCCGGCCATTCATATAATCTAGTCTATCTCTCATAAATTTGTTGGCCTTCCTTTTTTATACCTCCATCTCATGCTTTGCTATCTTCTTTTCCATAGCCTCCAATGCTTCTTTGCTCTCTTCCGATGTGGGCATGTCTTCGAGTTCTGCTTCCAAGGCCACTATTGTGCTTAAAATCTTTTCTAGTTTCCTCTCTGCATGAATGATTAGGGTCCTCATTAGTTTATAAGAACATTCATTTGTGTCTGTTTGCCAAAGTTTAATTAGGTCAGCGTCCAGGTCATTTAAAGTTGGCATTATTAGGATTCTCAATCCTCGCGGTACTCTTTTATATTCAATATATTTCTCCAGTGATGTTTTCTCCCACCACTTGTTTATTTCTTGGATACGCTGAAATTGTAATTCCCGTATTATATTGGCAATTGTTCTCTCCTTAGTTTTATCTCCCCCATCTATCTTTGCATTAGAGGACGTTGTTGGTATTTTGTCATCATTGAGAAGCTCACTCGCCCTCTGCTGGCGATTTTTTGTTTTATCAGCCATGTATGAACTGTAGCTGGGTCGGGTTACTTATTGTTATCTGTTTTGACACACTGTTACACTTGAATGGTGTGATTTTTGATCGTATTAAGATTGGGCTATCCTGCTCTCCTGATCCCAGGTCTTGGCCGGACCCAATTCCACGCTTACTGTTGCTTGTTTGTGAAACACCTTCATGTTCACGCGTTCATCCGAAAATGCTGCGTTGCCCCTTTAAGGAATTTCGATTTGTCAATCTCCCCGATGACGATGTGCTTTCAGTTTTCCTTGCCGGGCAGTTTGTTAATACTCTTTCCCAATACACTCGGGAGTTCAGACCAGGCTGTACGTTGGTGATTACGGTGAGTGGTTATTGCGTGTATTCTTGGACTCTGTCCCCCCTTCTCACACGCTGATTTACTACACCACACCAAGGCTTCCCTCGCCGGGGTTCACTAAGCTGAAGGGCGGTCACCTCTCACCCCACCCGAACACAACCTCCGCTGTGTCACAGAGTTAGGCGGTCTGACAACCACCACGACGCTCTACTCACCCCAGCTCCGGTCGCCTCCGTACTATTCTGTTTGCTTTCTCTGCTTCGAGTCTCCCCGCAGCACTCCTTTTCACGGATCGCCAGGTCTTGCAGCAGAGGCGTCGGCCGTTTTTAGCGAAAATTGTGGTCAGCTGGATTCTGATCTCCAGATCAGTCACGGCCGCTTCACCTCGTCTCGGAGTGCCTGTGTTGCGCGTCCCAGCTTGCGCGCTCAAAATAACCACAGCTTCTTCTCTCCACTTCTTGCAGATCAAAGGACACGGCACAGCAGCAGTAGGTTTTTAGCGTTTTTATTATTTACACACCAGTGCAAATATAACGTGCATCAAAAAAGGACGGTCTACGCGTTTCGGCTCCTGCCTTCCACTGGACCATAGAGTCCCTAGGTCTAGACCTTGTTTAAATAGTGTGTTATAGTGTAAGTACCCTCTACCATTTCCATGGTCATCTTGACCAACCCGCCCAGCAATCTATATACAAGGCTAGTACATGTTAAAGGTATATACACAAAATTATGTAAAATCAACGTAAAGTACTCTACTACTTATTCAGGTCTGTGCATTCTGAAATAAAGTATTTGCATAAATTATCCTTCGTACACATTTGTGTTCAAAATTAATGTATATATATATATATATATATATATATATATATATATATATATATATATATATATATATATATATATATATATATATATATATATATATATATATATATATATATATATATATATATATATATATATCTATATCTACATACATATATATATATTACCTACTGGCGGTCGCCAGTAGGTAGTTATAGTTAGGATTTTTTTCAATGTTAAATCTCAAAATTCTATTTGGAATTACTTTGGCACCGGTTGACGAATCTGCCTGAAAATTTCCTGAAAATGGCCTCGTCGAGCTCCGGTCCTTCCTTGAAAGTTTGGGGGGGATACGTCAAGCGGGGGCCGAGATAAAAGGGGGGTCCCAAAACGCATTTTCCCCATGTAAATTTCCATAGGGCGGTCGATTTCACTTTTAGCCCGAACGGCTGAATGGATTTCCAGCAAACTTGGCAAAATTGAAGGGACTGGTAGCCCGATGTGCCTTTGCTATGTCTCAAGATGTGTGCTGCAGTGGATTTTGAGTAATTTACGTTCAAAAAAATATATATATCTATAGGCGCTCTCCGGTGCGCGCACCGGAGTGCGCTCCTGGCACGACACGCGACTTGTGCGCAGAAAGCTGATTGGCTCTTGGGTGTCTGTAAACATTCTAAACAGTCTGGAGCGGCCGCCATCTTGTGTCTCGGTAAAATCGAGACACAAGGGGTTTGAAAAAAAAAAGGGGCAAATGACCATAAGGGGGAAGAGTAGACCCCCTCTTACCCCCTAGGTTTGATGTGGGGGCTAAAATAGGGTCCTGCGGGGCATTCAATTTTTTTTTTTTTTCGTTTTGCGCGGGGGAAGCGCATGGTACGCGCACCGGCGAAGCACGGGGAAAATCCAGCACCATATTTATGAAGGCCTTGCGCTGCCAGTTTTGCGCCGCCTGTGCGTCAATTTTTGTGACGCACCAGCGGTGTAAAAAAATGCGCATTGTTACGCAATATTTAAAAAGTGACGCATCTATCTAGATGCGTCACTTTTTAAATATAGTGCAACGAGGCACATTTTTTTACACTGCTGGTGCGATGCGTCACTTTTCTGTGCGCACTCCTTATGACATTCCAGATGTGTCATATTTAATGTATGACGAATCATGTTGCAAGGAGTTACAGATACATCAGTATTTCTGACATATCTGTAAACATAAAAGTGACGCGAGGCAGGCGCAAGATTTTGACGCAACAGCATCCTAAAAGTGACGCAGAGAAATCTCATAGATTTCAGTACGTCATTATTACCAAGCTTTTTGCGGGGGTATGCCCCCTCTGCATACATTATACCTGACGCAGATATAATGTGGCGCAGAGTTTTAAAAAGTGACCCATGTACCTAGATGCATCACTTTTTAAAAATAGCGTCAGGTATAATGCATTCAGAGGGGGTGTTCTCCCGCAAAAAGCTTTGTAATAGCGACGCAGTGAAATCTTTGAGATTTCCCTGCGTCACTTTTAGGATGCTGTTGTGTCAAAATCTTGCGCCTGCTTTACAGCAGGTGTTAGACTGACGCAAGACCTTTCACATGGTGCTTTTTCCATGTGAAAGGACACATTACTGGAGTTGCGTCACTTTTGTGACGCACTCCAGCAATGCGTTACTTGGAATGTCATAAGGAGTGCGCACAGAAAAGTGACGCATCGCACCAGTGGTGTAAAAAAATGCGCCTCGTTGCGTTATATTTAAAAAGTGACGTATCTAGGTAGATGGGTCACTTTTTAAAATCAAGCGCCACATTATATCTGCGTGAGGTATAATGCATGCAGAGGGGGTGTTCCCCCGCAAAAAGCTTTGTAATAGCGACGCAGTGAAATCTTTGAGATTTCACTGCGTCACTTTTAGGATGCTGTTGCGTCCTTTAAATATAGTGCAACGAGGCACATTTTTTTACACTGCTGGTGCGATGCGTCACTTTTCTGTGCGCACTCCTTATGACATTCCAGATGTGTCATATTTAATGTATGACGAATCATGTTGCAAGGAGTTACAGATACGTCAGTATTTCTGACATATCTGTAAACATGAAAGTGACGCGAGGCAGGCGCAAGATTTTGACGCAACAGCATCCTAAAAGTGACGCAGAGAAATCTCATAGATTTCAGTACGTCGTTATTACCAAGCTTTTTGCGAGGGATTGCCCCCTCTGCATACATTATACCTGATGCAGATATAATGTGGCGCAGAGTTTTAAAAAGTGACCCATGTACCTAGATGCGTCACTTTTTAAAAATAGCGTCAGGTATAATGCATGCAGAGGGGGTGTTCCCCCGCAAAAAGCTTGGTAATAACGACGCAGTGCGTCACTTTTAGGATGCTGTTGCGTCAAAATCCTGTGCCTGCTTCACAGCAGACCTTTCACATGGTGCTTTTTCCATGTGAAAGGACACATTACTGGAGTTGCGTCACTTTTGTGACGCACTCCAGCAATGCGTTACTTTTGTGTTTACAGATACGTCAGAAATACTGACATATCTGTAACTCCTTGCAAATTGATTAGTCATATATTAAATATGACATATCTGGAATGTCATAAGGAGTGCGACCAGAAAAGTGACGCATCGCTGTTTTCACGTAGCGATGCGTCACTTTTCAGAAATGAGGCCTCCAGTTTATTCACTGTGTCATAACTTTCTTTTCTAACACTCACCTTCTTTCATTCCTCCTACTTCACTTTCTTTCACCTCTCATACCTTTCTGTTCTTTCTTACTCATTCTCCTTTCAATTATCAATGCACTATATTTCACTTACTCTTCATTTTTTAAGAATATAGCTCTTTGATGAGAATTGGAGGTAGTTCTGAAAAGAACTTTTGGTTTTCTTCTTTTAACTGAAGAGGAACAAAAACAGGGAATGGAAACTGCTCAACAGGAGCAAAAAGAAAACAAAAAAATTAGGGGTGGGAAGGGCAGCGATGGTTCTCCAATGCTCGAACCATGACCTGGACACTTTGCTCCCCATAGGTGAGGAGTTGATTGCAGTATCTGCATCTGACGACCCCATGGTTAAATGCAGGTTGTATGTTTGGCACCTGCTCCTGCGATTGCTCTCTCCCAGAAGAAGTTGCTCCTCCGGTTGATGTAGAGGCCCCATCTCTGGGAACCTCTTGTGCCAGAGCCCTGACACTTTCCCGGGCAAAATTCTGGGGGTGCCTCCTCTCCACATGTCGGATCATGGTAAAGTTCCCAAAAGAGTACTTTTTTGGGGGGTTACCCCGTGACAGGACCTGTTTGCAGATCCTGCACTCCACTTTTGGTGCATTCACCTTCTTCTGGTCTGCTGGAAACTTAAAAAATTTCCAGATGAAATGTTCCTTCACCTTTGGGGTAGGAGGCTCTTCATTGATGAACTCAGGTTCATCCTCACTGCTGGATTCTCTGGCCGCCATGGTAATTCACAAAAGATCCAGGTGCAAAAAACAGGTCTTTCAGTCACAAAAGTCAAAGAAGAAGTGAAGGAAATGGGTGGGGATTTCATTCATTGTAAAAAAAACTGTTAGCAACCAATGAAAAGTGTTATTTTAGGGTCACATGACCCGACGCGTTTACGCTGCGCGCTCCGGAGCACTTCCGGGTGCGTTTACGCAGCGCGATCGTATGCGCTTCCGGGGCGCAAACGTGGCGCGATCGTAGGCGCTTTTGCGTGCGTTTACGCGGCGCAAACGTAGGCGCATCCGAGGGCACTTACGTTGCGCGCCGAAGTGACGTCATCAAACTTTTACAGAAATGCATAATCATTTTCCTTATTAAAAAAAACTAATTTTATTTGTATGGTACGAAATGTTTTGCATTATTATTAACTTTTCATTCATATTTTTTTCACGAATGACAGTAGCGCTCTGGGTGCGCTTTCAGGTGAGCTCACGGAAAAGCTTACCGGAGAGCTTAGCTGAAAGCTTCCCGGAGCGCGCACCCAGAGCGCAAAAAAAAAAAAATTATATAAAAAAAATGAATACTTAAAAAAAAACAGCAAATTGTAAAAAAAAAAAGGGTTAAAAACCTATGAAATTCACTGAAAAAACCATAGGTTTCACACCAGTTATAGTTAGGAATTAGCATTTAAAAAACCTATCAAATTCACTGAAAAAACCATAGGTTTAACACCAGTTATAGTTAGCTGGAAATTTTACTGATATAAAACCATTGAAATTCCCACGTTATAGTTAGTTGGACTCACTATAACTTGCACGTGTAATGCACTGCTGATGACATCACATATTACATCACTCATGACATGGTCAGTGACATCACTCATGACATCACTGATGACAGAGAGACTGACCTACTTTCACTCGCTAATATATGTATTCACTAAGATACACTTAATAAGGCAGATATCCAATTATTTTTTTTTTAAAAACATCCATTAAGACAATAATTTAAACAAATATTCTTCCATCGACCTTAACATACATATATAAAACATATTTATTTATCTGAAAGACACACATTCACTGGATGGTGTCATCAGTGCATTACACGTGCAAGTTATAGTGAGTCCAACTAACTATAACGTGGGAATTTCAATGGTTTTATATCAGTAAAATTTCCAGCTAACTATAACTGGTGTTAAACCTATGGTTTTTTCAGTGAATTTGATAGGTTTTTTAAATGCTAATTCCTAACTATAACTGGTGTGAAACCTATGGTTTTTTCAGTGAATATATATATATATATATATATATATATATATATCTCCACCTTGATCGCTCCTTACTCCTTTTAGGAAAAAATTATGCCACAGCCGCTGAATCCTTAACACTGCGTGTTGATTTCAAGTTGATAAAGCCAAAATCACTCTGAGTGATTTTGGCTTTATAAACTTGAAATAAACACGGGGTCCGTGACCCCGCTGCAGCCCCGCAGCCCACCGCTGTGAGAGGCTTGGGTTCATACGCGGAAGTAAGCTGTAGATATAAATATATATATATGATCAAGGTACGTTGTGTACCGAAACGCGTAATGGCCGACGGAACAACAGCTGAATAAATAAGTAATTTTGGCTCTAACCTGGGTCTGTGCTCCACGTTCTTTCTGTGAGAGAAAGCGCAAGCAACCAGCTCGTGGGAGTGGAGTGGTGTGGATATATATATATATATATATATATTGCGCTCCCTGTCCCACTTTGAAGTCAGGGCACTCGCGGGCGGGTGCGGTTGCGGTAATGGGTACCCGCAATAGTATACAGCTCAGCCCTGGATTTGTACTCTCCAAAGAACCGCACTCGTGGAAACCAACGGGTTGCAGTGCTCACACCAAAACTTTAATCACACTCGTTTGACAGACGCGTTTCAGCAATACGCCTTCCTCAGTGTCAATTACACTGTGAGGACGTGCCGGGGATATAGCGTCAACACAATCATAAACATGGTAGATGGACTACCCACTTCTAACGGGCGCGCCATCTTGGAACGTGCAAATACAGTTCACAATCGGGTGCCTATTACCGTTTAAGGGGAAACAAAGTAAATCAAGCCGTGGATCGGCATGGATCCCCGTGTATCCACATCCGGGGTGATGTGGGGCTTAAATATTAGGCCCCTTCTAAGCGTTTCCCCAGTCCATCCTGCCATGTATTGGCAAGTACTCCAGTGATCAATATGTACAGTGTCCCCATTGTCCTTTACCCATCGATCAGCTTTTTGAATTAAACTATAAACAATTAAGTTACATTGCTGTAAATGTTAAATGTCACTATGTATCAGAGCATGGAGAAATGTCCGGGAAATCTCATATTGTTTATTTTCCCAAATGAACCGCCAGTTCTTCCCCATGGTTCAGCCCGCCTGGACTTTTAGTCATGAGGTCGATTATGTACCTTGATTCCAGGCGTCTCAGAGTTTTTAACCTATCCCCTCCTCTTGGATTTTCAGGTACAAAGTCTATGCCAAAATACCGCAGCTTAGTTCTATCCCTCTGGTGAACCAAGTCAAAGTGTCTCGCGACTGGGTATGCCGGGTCTACCTTGTCTATTGCCCTTTGGTGCTCAAGTACCCTGATTTTCAGTTGGTGGATCGTACTCCCGATATATCTCAATCCACACGGGCAAATTAGGCAATAGACCGCATAACTCGTGCTGCAAGTCAAGAATTTCTTGATGGGTTTTGTGATGTTTACTCCCGGGATGTCATAGTTTCGCACTCTCTTGCATCCCGTGCAGGCCTTACATTTTCCGCAGGGAAAGAACCCACCCATTTCTGCAATTTTTCCTGTTCTTGATGTCACATCCTTGAAGTGGCTTCTCACAAGGGAGTCCTTCAATGATCTTGCTCTGCGGTATGTGATCAGGGGTTTCGTAGGGATTTCATCTTTCAGAATAGGATCTGTTTCCAGAATATGCCAGTTCTTTTGCATAATTCTCCTTAGTCCCATAGAATCACTGGTGTATGGTGTGATTAGACGAAATTTTCCCTCATCTTTGGTTTGTTCATTTGGTGCTTTTGGTTTTAGGAGATCTTCCCTTTTTATTTTTCTCACTTTCTTCAGAGTTTTGTCCAAAGAGTCCGGATCGTATCCCCTCTTTGTGAACCTAGTTATGCAACTTGCCGCTGCTGTTTCAAAGTCCTTCTCTCTACTGCTGTTTCTTCTCATTCTGAGAAGTTCCCCATACGGGATGCTTTGTATCAGCCTTTTCGGATGGTTGCTGTCGGCCCGCAGGATGGAGTTGCCTGCCGTCGCTTTGCGATACAGTGATGTGTGTAGCTGGTTATTATCTATTTCCACTCTTAGGTCTAGGTATTCAGCTGTTGTTGTGCTGATTGATCCTGAGAAGTGTAGATTGCAGTTGTTGTCATTCAGCATTCTTATGTATTGTTGTGCACCCTCCATCGTCCCTTGCCACACGATGAAGAGGTCATCAATGTACCTAAACCACTGTACTACTCTCTCTGTTCCTTGTCCCTCAGTCTGAAGGGCCATGGGCACCCGCTCCTCCCACCAGCCAACGAACAAGTTCGCGTAGCTGGGAGCAAAGCAGGTGCCCATCGCGGTCCCAGAGACCTGGGTATATAACTGGTCATTGAACAGGAAGATGTTGCTCGTTAAACAGAATTCTATGAATTCCAGCAGCATGCGATTATGCAAAGCGAATCTGGCAGGTCTCTTGTTTAGAAAATGTTCCACTGCCACTAAGCCTAAGTCATGTCTAATGTTGGTATATAGGCTAGTTATGTCTAGCACGACCATCAGGTATGTTGGATCCCAAGTTATTTCAGATACTTTCGTGAGGAAGTCTTTGGTGTCCTTTACGTGAGATTTGAGTTTGGTTACCAGAGGGAATAGGTAACTGTCTATAAATTTTGACATGTTCTCAGTTAATCCATTTATGGATGACACTATGGGTCTTCCCGGGGGCTCCCTTGCATTCTTATGAAGCTTGGGTAAATGGTAGAAGATCTCCTAAAACCAAAAGCACCAAATGAACAAACCAAAGATGAGGGAAAATTTCGTCTAATCACACCATACACCAGTGATTCTATGGGACTAAGGAGAATTATGCAAAAGAACTGGCATATTCTGGAAACAGATCCTATTCTGAAAGATGAAATCCCTACGAAACCCCTGATCACATACCGCAGAGCAAGATCATTGAAGGACTCCCTTGTGAGAAGCCACTTCAAGGATGTGACATCAAGAACAGGAAAAATTGCAGAAATGGGTGGGTTCTTTCCCTGCGGAAAATGTAAGGCCTGCACGGGATGCAAGAGAGTGCGAAACTATGACATCCCGGGAGTAAACATCACAAAACCCATCAAGAAATTCTTGACTTGCAGCACGAGTTATGCGGTCTATTGCCTAATTTGCCCGTGTGGATTGAGATATATCGGGAGTACGATCCACCAACTGAAAATCAGGGTACTTGAGCACCAAAGGGCAATAGACAAGGTAGACCCGGCATACCCAGTCGCGAGACACTTTGACTTGGTTCACCAGAGGGATAGAACTAAGCTGCGGTATTTTGGCATAGACTTTGTACCTGAAAATCCAAGAGGAGGGGATAGGTTAAAAACTCTGAGACGCCTGGAATCAAGGTACATAATCGACCTCATGACTAAAAGTCCAGGCGGGCTGAACCATGGGGAAGAACTGGCGGTTCATTTGGGAAAATAAACAATATGAGATTTCCCGGACATTTCTCCATGCTCTGATACATAGTGACATTTAACATTTACAGCAATGTAACTTAATTGTTTATAGTTTAATTCAAAAAGCTGATCGATGGGTAAAGGACAATGGGGACACTGTACATATTGATCACTGGAGTACTTGCCAATACATGGCAGGATGGACTGGGGAAACGCTTAGAAGGGGCCTAATATTTAAGCCCCACATCACCCCGGATGTGGATACACGGGGATCCATGCCGATCCACGGCTTGATTTACTTTGTTTCCCCTTAAACGGTAATAGGCACCCGATTGTGAACTGTATTTGCACGTTCCAAGATGGCGCGCCCGTTAGAAGTGGGTAGTCCATCTACCATGTTTATGATTGTGTTGACGCTATATCCCCGGCACGTCCTCACAGTGTAATTGACACTGAGGAAGGCGTATTGCTGAAACGCGTCTGTCAAACGAGTGTGATTAAAGTTTTGGTGTGAGCACTGCAACCCGTTGGTTTCCACGAGTGCGGTTCTTTGGAGAGTACAAATCCAGGGCTGAGCTGTATATATATATATATATATATATATAAATTCACTGAAAAAAACCATAGGTTATAGGCCATATATAGATAGGCCATATATAGTTAGGAATTAGCATTTACAAAACCTTGAAAATTCACTGAAAAAAACATAGGTTATAGACCATATATAGTTAGGGATTAGCATTTAAAAAACCTTATTTTACTCACACAAAACCATTGAAATTCGCATATATAGTTAGTTGCACTAACTATATATCGCGCACCCGCAATCCACTGCTGATGATGTCACATATTACATCATTCATGACATGGTCAGTGACATCACTGATGACATCACCGTCAGCCAATTCCGTCCACAAACGCTAAAGTTATTCGACATAGAATTTTCTGAAATCCCATAGGAAAAAAATCCTAACTATATATACCTACTGGCGACCGGCAGTAGGTAATATATATATATATATATATGTATATATATATTCACAGAAAAAACCATAGGTTATAGTGGATATATAGTTAGGAATTTGCATTTACAAAACCTTGAAAATTCAATGAAAAAACCATAGGTTATAGGCCATATATAGTTAGGAATTAGCATTTATAAAACCTTATTTTACTCGCATAAAACCATTGAAATTCCATATATAGTTAGCTAACTATAAGCGCTAACTATATATCGCGCACCCGCAATCCACTGCTGATGATGTCACATATTACATCATTCATGACATGGTCAGTGACATCACTGATGACATCACTGATCACAACATCCAGTGATTGTATGTGTCTGTAAAGTTTAAATATGTTTCACATATTGAAGAATGAGTGGATGTATAAGTGTCTGGATGAAGAATTTAGTAGGTGCATGACTGACTGTATGAGTGAGTGATTAAATGTGTCTCACTGAGTACATGGGTTAGTGACTAAACTGTCTTAATTCGTGCATCAGTATGTTTGTTGTTGTGTAAGCTGCTGCATGTGTTGATCAGTAGCTATAAGAGTGGCCATATGGGTTATTGATTGGTGGCCCAAATATTTGAATGGGAGGCTGAGTGTGTGTGTGGGTGGCTGGGAGGTGCGTGACTCTGTGCATAGATGTGTAAGCAGTTGATTCACTAGGAGTATGAGTTCAAGAGTGCATGTGGAAACAGCTATATGGGCGGTTGACTGTGCATGGGTGTGTTGGTGAGTGAATGGATTTCTCATTGCTACATGTGCAAGTAAGTACGTATGTAAAACACAATACATGTGAGAGTTGAGATATATAAATAACTGAACATAAGAGCCAGTGAATGTGTGAGTGGCTGTATCGATCACTGTGAGCTTGTATCAGGGATTATATAAGAGAGTAAATATGTGTTATTATATGTTTGAATAAGTAAGATGTGTATAACTGTATAGTTGAGGAAATGGAGGTGTGATTGATTCTTTGCATGACTGACTAGGTGTGTGAGTAACTCCATGGATGAGTGACAGTCTGTGAGTGTCTGTTTATACTGAGTGTATGTAAGGTTATATTAGAGTCTGAAGAGGTTCATTGTATTATCACATGAGTGATGTGATCAGTGATGACAAATGAGATGTCATCAGTGATGTCATTTGAGTTGTCATCAGTGATGTCATCAGTGATGTCATTTGAGATGTCATCATTGATATCATTTGAGTTGTCATCAGTGATGTCATTTGAGATGTCATCAGTGATGTCATCAGTGATGTCACTGACCATGTCATGAATGATGTAATATGTGACATCATCAGCAGTGGATTGCGGGTGCGCGATATATAGTTAGCGCTTATAGTTAGCTAACTATATATGGAATTTCAATGGTTTTATGCGAGTAAAATAAGGTTTTGTAAATGCTAATTCCTAACTATATATGGCCTATAACCTATGGTTTTTTCATTGAATTTTCAAGGTTTTGTAAATGCAAATTCCTAACTATATATCCACTATAACCTATGGTTTTTTCTGTGAATTTCATTGGTTTTTTAATAGCAAATATGAAAAGCTTTAAAATGTCAAGTACGTGATAGATAAAAACATTTTCGTATTTATGCACGCTGATGTGCTTTGAACGCTGCCCCCCCCTCCCCTCTTTTGCCTTAGTAGTACTCTCTCTTTGCAGATACTGAAGGGTAGTTAACGCAGGCCTTTACCCCCGTTGTAATCCGTCGTGCCTCCTTGTCTCTCCATTTGATTGATTGTTGTCCAAGCATTTACTGTTTTAGAATTGGTTCTCTTTGGATCATTCTCTATTTACAAACAAGCACAAAGTCGCAATACTCTGTTTAGTCTTTGCAGATAGTGAAAAATCGTGTAAAAAAATAAAAGTAATCGAGCAAAATCAGTAGGCCACTAATTGGATCTCTTTTTGACCTCGCTAAAATAGAAATATTAGGAACAACCCTTCTTGAGAAATACGAAAATAGTGAGATGAACTGAGCTCCACACCATGAGGGCTGCAAGAGAGCTCGGCTCCATCACCCATCCCGCACAAAATAACGACAAACCCTATGCAAATATTAAAAATATAGACAACACACCAGCAAAGAAACAGGGTAAAACATTTTATTAAAAAACTATTTACATAACGTTGGTTTATAAGATGATGTCAGTAGTGGACCGATGTGTGAATAGATCGAAAACAGCACAAGGCTCCAAGATCCGGATAGCAAGCTCCTGGATGTTGGGTGCCATAGTTTAGAGTTCTGAATTTCAGCCTTTTTCAATGCCTGTGCTTTGTTGAATCAAAATGGCGGCTTGACACAAAGCTGACTCAAGCGTTGTTACTGATGCTATGCAGACCAAAACTGGTTTTCAGTTTGTACATTTTTCGAGATTTTTCAATCCAAGTTTGGTTGACTTTGTAGAACGATGGCTTCAGATTTTCAACATACGGTGTGGTGGCGCTGACTGGGAGGGGGCGCTTCGCTCCTGCCCCCTCCCCAAGTAAGATTTTCATACGTGAAAGTACGTTAATGGTTTTGGTCCCTGAGATGCTTCGATGTCACTACCATTCTCAAATAGCATAAGTTCTGGATGTTGGGTGCCATAGTTAAGAGTTCTGAGCAGCGCTTGTAACACTGTCTGAAGCTTATTTCCACCTACTGCAGCTTCACTATTCTCAAAGTAAGTGAGTGTCGTTTGTGGACCTGACTGCATTAGAAAACAATGTGATATGTTACCTTCCTAAACAGCTTGACGGAGGCCCCTGAGGGGCGGTGTGATGGCCATGGACTCGGAGAAGACGCTTGGCTCCGACACCCTCCCCAAGTCTTATAGCACTGGTGTAGCCTGAGATCGCCCCCGACATAGGCGGCCGGCTCCCGGGGTCCGGCGGAACTTTTTGCCTTTTGATGACTCTTCAATTCTGGACCTTGTCCCACAATCCGTTTGACCTGAAGACAAGCTGTAGTGGGGCGCCCCTTTATCGTTTTAGTTGCCATTCCGCCCGCTTTTGCTACACTGTGCCTCTTCCGCCATTCAGCTGTTTTCCGCCCGCTCTTGCGACTACAGCGTCTCGCTCACCATGTAGTTGAGATGCGCCCGCTCTTGCGGTGCAGCGATAGGCGGCTGCTACAGGACTCTCAAAATGGCGGCCGGCTCTTCGGTTTTGGGCCTGGTCCACTAAAATGGCCCTGGGACACCTTGGAACTCGGACGCTTCCCTGATAAGGCTTGGGTCCCATTCTCGAAAAGCGTCCCCTCAGCCGTGAAGATTCTACAAAAGTCTTGGGGGCCTCCGACTCCCGCAGGCTTCTGGTGGGGAGCGGCTGCCATGATTGCTCGTGGAATGGCCACGACGGAGCTACGAGATGGTAGTGGTCTCATGCTGACGCCAGCTTTAGTCTGAAACATCCAGAAACACTGTAGACTACCAATTCGATCAGTTCCGGTAGCGCCCCAACATGACCCGGAAGAGAAGAACTTGCCCTCCCCTCTTTGACTGATGGTTCTTGTTGCCTGTCCCCTCTGTTGTCATTTAACAGAACTTTTTGGACTGCTGAAAGGGGTTGTGTTCTGAACGCTGGTTGGTGGAGACATTTAGACTATATTCTTGACCTACGTTGTCGCGTAATGCGTTTTATGACACGCCGCGTTAGCGCACCCGGAAGTGATCCGAGGCGCGGCGCGCAGCGCGTAACGTAAGCATAACAGGTCATGTGACTTGTTAATAAAACTTTTCATTGGTTCATTTTACTTTTGTTAATTTAATGATGAAAAGCTTGGTCATATGACCTAAAAATTACGCTTTTTATTATTTTCGAACAATATTTTTTTTTCAAACATATGTTATAATATTCCAGGCTAATGTACTTTCCCGGAAAATTTACAACTGTCTTGCAAGTAAAATATATTCCTTTTTCGAGAAAAAGGGCGTTTCTTCCTTCCATGACGGAGCCGTTGAGTAAAAGAGATTCGGCCTGCTGTCTTAGTCGCCGATACGCCTGATTATCAGATTCTTATCGATCACTTTATGTTGCAGACATGAAAAACACAACTGCCCTTGACCATTTATCTTTACTGCGTTCCTACATATTATACCTTTTATCCGTCATGTAATTGGACTGCTTTATTTCACTTGCCTTTTACTGATTCGAAAACAGTCACTAAAAGTAAAAACTTTACAAATGAAAATACTACTACCGTGTTTTGTTTTAAAAACCTTTATTGTGAAAATGTCAGTATACAAATACGGGCCTATAACCACGTGGGCCGGCCACGGAGCAAACTGAAATCGTATATGATGAGGAGACATTTACACTGTAGAAGAACGTAACGAGCGGGCCATTAGGTGACAAGAACAAAGGTGTCTAACAGTTGCGGAATCGGTGGACGTACATTTTGTAATTAAAATACGACAGGGCCACTTACAATAACATTTTCTAGATATACATTTGCGGGCAAAGAGTTACGAGTCCCATTTATACCGGCGCCATTTTGGGCGAGGCCGGGCAGGTCCAAGATATAGTCAAAATGTCTCCACCAACCATCGGCCAGACCAGAACCCCTTTCGGCCCTTTATGCTACAAGATGGTGTCTTCCATTCAGAAAATATTGGTGGCAGCATTTTGAAAGGAAACAGAAACAGCCGTTCTCCTAGTGAGTTTCACATTGTTACATTTAGGAAGAATGTTGAAGAGTAGTATGTGGAAAATCTGAAGCCATTTTTCTACAAACTCTCAATCAGACTTGGATGGAAAAAAAAAACCTGAAGAATGTACAAACTGAAAACCAATTTTTGTCTGTATAGCACCAACAGTAACGCTTGAGTCAGCTTTGTGTCAAGCCGCCATTTTCATTCAATCAATAGCGTCCCCCTGCACACATTCAGGGACCTGGTCGTGTCTTCAGATGAAACGCATTGTAGGAAAAGAAGCAGAAAGGAAAAGGAAAAAAGTTCCGCCGGACCTAGTGAAGCTGCAGCAGGTGCAAATAAGCTTCAGACAGTCTTACAAGCACTGCTCAGAACTCTCAACTGAGGCACTCAACATCCAGGACTTGCCATTCGGATCTTGGCGCCTTGTATTTTTGTTTTGTTTTTGATGGAGGGGAAACAACAAAAAACAGACATTGAAAAAGGCTCAACAGTGCAGGGCGCCTTGTGCTGGTTCCGACCTATTCACACATCGGTCCGCTACTGACATCACCTCATAAACCAACGGGGCACCCCACGCCGACTTTCGGCGCAGCATTGTAGGATGGCCACACCAGTGCGGCAATTTGCTGGACACCACCTCGGTGCCATCCAGATCTCGGCGCGTTCATTCAATCAATAGCGTCCCCCTGCACACATTCAGGGACCTGGTCGTGTCTTCAGATGAAACGCATTGTAGGAAAAGAAGCAGAAAGGAAAAGGCAAAAAGTTCCGCCGGACCTAGTGAAGCTGCAGCAGGTGCAAATAAGCTTCAGACAGTCCTACAAGCACTGCTCAGAAATCTCAACTGAGGCACTCAACATCCAGGATTTGCCATTCGGATCTTGGCGCCTTGTGCTGGTTCCGACCTATTCACACATCAGTCCACTACTGACATCACCTCATAAGCCAACGGGGCACCCCACGCCGACTTTCGGCGCAGCATTGTAGGATGGCCACACCAGTGCAGCCACTTGCTGGACACCACCTCGGTGCCATCCGGATCTCAGCGCGTTCGAGTCACTGTGCCGGAAGAGTGACCGGAACTCAGCTGAACACGCCGTCTTTCGGCGCAGCATTGTAGGATGGCCACACCAGTACGGCAATTTGCTGGACACCACCTCGGCGCCATCCGGATCTCGGCGCGTTCGAGTCACTGTACCGCAACAGTGACCGCAATTCAGCTGGACACGCCGTCTTTCGGCGCAGCATTGTAGGATGGCCACACCAGTGCGGCAATTTGCTGGACACCACCTCGGTGCCATCCGGATCTCGGCGCGTTGTGCTGCCTTCGGCCTATTCGCACATCGGTCCGCTACTGACGCCGCCTCACGTGCCAACGGATTTTCTACGCTTTTTGTAGCCCTATGTCGCATAACAGGTCATGTGACTTGTTTATAAAACTTTTCATTGGTTCATTTTACTTTTGGTTTCCTAAAGATGGAAGGCTTGGTCATATGACCTAAAAATAACACTTTTCATTGGTTTAGAACATTTTTTTTTCCCAAACGATGAAAGCCCCACCTTGTTTCTGGATCATTCAGACTGAAGCTGGCGTCAGCATGAGAGCACCACCATCTCGTGGCTCCGTCGTGGTCATTCCGCGAGCAATCATGGCAGCCGCTCCCCACCGGAAGCCTGCGGGAGTCGGGGGCCCCCAAGACTTTTATACAATCTTCACGGCTGAGGGGACGCTTTTCGAGAATGGAGCCCAAGCCCTAGCAGGCAAGCGTACGAGTTCCAAAGTGTCCCAGGGCCATTTCAGTGGACCAGGCCCAAAACCGAGGAGCCGTCCGCCATTTTAAGAGCCATGTGGCAGCCGCCTATCGCTGCACTGCAAGAGTGGGAGCAACTCAACAACATGGTGAGCGAGACGCTGTGGCCGCAAGAGCGAGCGCAACTCAGCTAGATGGCCGCCACCTGGGGAGGCCCGTTCACGCCGGCTCCCCCACGCCCCCCCCCGGGCCGCCGCACGCCAATTTTCGGAGCAGCATTGTAGGATACCAAAACCAGTGCGGCAGTTTACTGGACATCACCTGGGTGCCTGTCGTACATGTTGTGTCAGCCATGTGACACTGGACACAGACCGCTACTGACGAGGCCTCCCCCCGCACCACCCGGGACGCCCCACGCTGTTTTTCTGTGCTGCATTGTAGGATCCTTAAACCAGTGCGGCACCCAGGCGACATCACCTGGGTGCCGTCCAGAACTCTGCACGTTGTGCTGCCTTGGGACTATTCGCACAACAGACCGCTACTGACGAGGCCTCCCCCCGCCCCACCCGGGACGCCCCACGCCAATTTTCGGAGCAGCATTGTAGGATCCCTAAACCAGTGCGGCACCCAGGCGACATCACCTGGGTGCCGTCCAGAACTCTGCACGTTGTGCTGCCTTGGGACTATTCGCACAAAAGACAGCTTCTAACCATTGTTGCTTTTTGTGTTGAGAAATGTTTAAATGTTTTTAGTTTTTGTTCCGTTTGTTAAAGTTAGTAGTTAATAAAGTTTTATAACCTTACTTTGTTGGAGTGTTATCTATTTTTTTAAAAACGGGTGAATGGGGCCTTGATTCGGGTTATTGTCATGTGTGGGCTTTGGAAGTGTGCTGCTGCAGGATCGGACATTTCAAACTCAAATGCACGTTCTTTTTCTTACCTTTCCGAAGCATGGAGCGCAATAGCAGGCAGAGAAAGGGTGATGCACGTGTTGAACACTACCTGACCTGGCAAGTTGCTGGCAGTGCCCCCCCGCCCGCTCCTGAAAGAGGGCACACACACACCGCCGCCCCGAGTACTTCACAAATCTTTAAAAGACCATGCGCTTGTTCATGAGGCTTAAATGGTTTATCACCTCTTCTAGAACCCCTACATCGACCCTCTGACGTTTCATGGAAAAATTACCATGTAACACAATACCAAGCCCTGTCAGCTGAAACCCCCAAGGAATCGTGGGGCATATTATCAAGGGGGTTTATCTCCGCTTTTTTGGCTTTAAAAACCATGAAAGCGGAGATAAAATTATTTCCCTATTATCAAGCTGTCGCTAACACCAGTTAGTGACAGCTAAAAGGAGATAGCGACCATCTTGGGCCCCGCTTTGCATGTCAGTGATACTTATCACTAATGACATGCAAAGTGGCGTGCCAAGATGTTAGCGACTGGAAACAGTCCCTAACATCGCTACCTTCTATTACCAACTTTTGGAGATATTCGCGCTAAGCGCGAATATCTCCAAAATCTAACACCTGCCCTGAGCAGTTCTTAGCCATGTTATCCAATGGGAGGTGGATAACATGGCTAAGAGCATTAGGTCGATAATACATGAATATCGCTGACTTTTCTGCGATAATAGCAAGGTTTATCTGCGATAAAAATCGCCGATGTGCGGCGATAATTTTTGTCTCTAAACAAGTTATAGACAAAAATTATCGCTAGTTGTTCGTAATATGCCCCCGGGTTTTTGCTTGCAGAAATCGGGAGGCGGGAGACTAGCACTGAAATCAGTACTCACACGCCTGAATCAGGAGGATTGGCATGTCTGAATTCTCTACAGCTGGGGCCATAAACTACATCCGCAGGGTTAGGTGATAGCCTGGAACCAGCCTGGCATCTAAAATGGCTGCCGTGCACGACAAAATTGTGGCATTCGAAAAAAGGCAAGATGGCGCAGCCGCTGGAAGAGATATATCAACATATATCAGCCTCCTCAGCCACCCTCAGGAAACATAGGGGATTAGGATATGTCTCCCGCACCCCCTTATACCTAGTACTTTAATTAACGAAGCACAAAATGGCGAATTCCCGTTTCGCTACCAGTTTGCGGCCCAGTTCGCGGCCCGTGAAGCGCTTCTACCGTGAAAAATCATTTTTTTTTATTTTCCCCACGGGACCCTTTAATAACCCCAACAACATTCCTAGGGGGTCAAGAGGGGGATACCTTGCCCCCTTTCATTAAATTCCCCCTTAGTTTTTCACCTTTTCTTCTCTCTCGATCCTACCGAGAGACAAGATGGCGGCCGCTCCGGACTGTCACGCAGCAAAAAAAAAAAAAAAGCTCACGCACAGCCGCTGGAAGAGATGTATCAACATATATCAGCCTCCTCACCCACCCTCAGGAAACATAGGGGATTAGGATACGTCTCCCGCACCCACTTATAACTAGTAATTTAATTTACGAAGCACAAAATGGCGAATTCCCGTTTCGCTACCAGTTCGCGGCCGCGCTTCTACCGTGAAAAATCATTTTTTTTTTATTTTCCCCACGGGACCCTTTAATAACCCCAACAACATTCCTAGGGGGTCAAGAGGGGGATACCTTGCCCCCTTTCATTAAATTCCCCCTTCGTTTTCCACCTCTTCTTCTCTCTCGATCCTACCGAGAGACAAGATGGCGTCCGCTCCGGACTGTTTAGAATGTTGACAGACACCGGAGAGCCAATCAGCTTTCTGCGCGCAAAGTTCCGATAAGCGAAAAGTAAGCGGACCGGATCGCTGCCCAGAGCGCTGTTACAGATATATATCTTGGTTTGAACGTTAATTTCTCAAAAACTACTGGAGCACATATATTGAGACCTAGCAAAGGCACATCGGGCTAACAGTCCCTACAATTTTGCCAAGTTTCGTGCAAATCCATTCAGCCGTTCGAGCTAAAAGTGAGTCCAACCGCCCTATGGAAAACTCAATGCAAAAAACGCGTTTTGGGACCCCCCTTTTTTCTCAGCCCCCCCTTGACGAAACCCCACCAAATTTTCAGGGGCTGCTCAGAAACAAAATGTGCCATTTTCCTGAAAATTTCAGCCGATTCCGTCCACAAACGCCAAAGTTATTAGACATAGAATTTTCAAAAGTCCCATAGGGAAAAAATTCTAACTATATATACCTACTGGCGATAGCCAGTAGGTAATATATATATATATATATATATATATATATATATATATATATATATATATATATATATTCAAACAACTGCCCAAGCTTTTGAAAAGCGCACTCTCGATGGACCGCACCATACGGTTTTCTCTTATGCACAGACTAGCACACTTGCTCCTCGGTTATTTTTTCAGACCTGATGCGTTTCAAGGCTCCTGCCTTTCATCAGAAGTCAACAGTAAAATGAACGCAGAGAAAAATTCTGGCTTTTTTTTATTTCAGTTCATTAATGTCACCGCCCTTGGTGGGTTCTTTGTGCTTTACGGTGCATTGTGGGAGATATAGTCTCTTGTCTGCCAGAATAAAATTATCACCTTAGTAGGTTGTTTGCACTTATCCTTTTAAACTTCTATTTCTGACCCTTGTGGGCCCAGGAGCAAGGTGAGAGTCAATTAAGCCGCAATCCTTCGAGCCGCATATCGGGTCAGGACCAGTTACAACCCGCGGCCTCCCCCGCAGTAAATGGATGTAGCTGCAAGGCTACTGCACAAACATATTCAACCAAATGCCCAAGCTTTTGAAAATGGCACTCTCGATGGACTGCACCATGCGGTTATCTCTTAGGCACAAACTCTCACACTTTCTCTACTGGTAATCGTTCAGACCTGACGCGTTTCAAGGCTCCTGCCTTTCAACAGAGGTCAACATTAAAAATGAACGCAGAGGAAAATTCTGGCCTTCTTTTATTTCAGTTCATTAATGTCACTGCCCTTGGTGGGTTCTTTTGGCTTTACGGTGCATTGTGGTAAAGATAGTCTCTTATCTTCCAGAATAAAATTATCACCTAGCAGGTTCCTCGCACTTCATCCTTTTAAACTTCTATTTATTACCCTTGTGGGCCGTGGAGCAAGGTGAGAGTCAATTAAGGCCCAATCCTCGAGCCGCATATCGGGTCAGGACCAGTTCCAACCCTCGGCCTTCTGTGCAATAAATGGATGTTGCTGCTTTTCCACTGCAAGGCTACAGCGCAAACATATTCAACCAACTGCCCAAGCTTTTGAAATTCGCACTCTCAATGGACTGCACCATGCGTTTTTCTCTTAGGCACATACTCGCACACTTGCTCCTCGGTTATATAAAACATTCAATATTTTGTACAACAACATTTTTACATTCATATTTTTTACTTCGATATTTTTAACTTCTATATTTTGACAGTGAACCGCACAATTTAAAATAAAATAAGGGCTGCCACACCAAAAAGAGTGCTAAGAACGCTACAACCCGTTAAAAGTTGTCAGGCAACTATTTACTCTCTGGAACCTCTTAATGTTCCAGCAAAGCACTTGCCCTGTGCTGCTGCCGCATATACTTAATTGAGTCACCTGGTTGGTTTTCTATAGTTTTCATCTGGAAGTCCTTTCTGAATAGCACCAGCCTACAAACACCAGTTCGCCACAGCCTCCAACCCAGCCTCTGTTCTGTCTATTAGAAAGTGTATATGTATTGCCATGACTGTCTCTGAGTATATATTACTAACATTTTCTGACACCTCGCAATGCATCTTAGACCCCCCCTGATGAACCCTGACAGTAGGGGACGACAAATATCAAGGCACCTAGGATTAAAATCACACACCACGCGGATGGAATTTCCAGCGTATGCAAAGTAGAATATTATTGAGTGTGTTAGTCAGGGGCTTCGCAATTAATGGTACAGGAGGTGCAGTGGCATTTGGGCCCAAGGGTGTAAGGGAGCCACTAAACCTCAATTTGTGGCTTTTTTTGTACTACAAAAATGTAGTGACCCATTTTTTTCTTGCTTGGATTCAGGCCTATGGTATCTTGTTACACCACTGTTCTCAGTAATCTCTCTCTCCCCAAAATGAGGAAGTTAATACATTATTACTTTTCAACAACTTTCTGTTCTCTCAGACGCTTGTTTTGTTAAATCAGGTATTGCCTTTCAGACGTTGTACGTTAATTGCAGAAATTCACAGTAGTAAACACATAGATCCTTTGCAGGACGCTAACCATGCTGGCGGACCTAATAAAACAGCACTGCAATTAACAGTACAATATTTAATCATTTTATATTAACTGTCCTTAAGGTATGAGCAAAGAAAGATTAATTATTTAGGCACTTTATTTAAAAAATGGATATGCTGTGAGCCTCATAGCTCTTTTTCTTTGGCATGACTCCTACGTTTCATTGAGGTACACTAGGAAGTTGTTTCTCAGACAAACTGCTGCTGTCTGGACTTTACTCATGGTGCTGGGTGTTTTGAGGCATTAGGAGGAACAAGGCGTGAAATAAAAGGCTGTCCTTCCAGACCTTTGGAGTAGTGTGGCTGGTTAGCTGTTCGGGATTAGTTTCTATTTTGGTAAAAATATTATTGCAGGTCGTGGTGATGAGGACAAGGAGACAAGGAATAAACCTCAACACAGCTTATTGGCCACAGCCGGAAAGCAACGCGACCCTCCTGATGATGCAGGGTGTTCGCGAAATAAAACCTGCTCGAATTGAACCCTTCTGTTTGTTAAAATACTAGTCAAGAAACGTGTGAAACTAACAATATAAGACTAAAAGGGGAAAAATGAAAACTGCGCAAGCGGGTGCTGGGTATATCAGAGACGGCCGCAAAGCAGATTTTTCCCTAATAAATAGAAAATAAATGTGCGGTGTGTAGAGAGAAAGAAAATAAATGAAAGCGTTCTAAGTAAGTTTGATAATAGAGTATTTATAAAGTGGAAATTAATGCATGTGTTTGTCTTTCCCAGAAGCATAGTCTGCAGCTCTGCAGAGAAGGCCTGAAAGACATTTTAGAGTTAAGGGATGTTAAAAATGTAAAAAGGGAAAACCTGAATACTGCAAGTTGTTCTTCGCGTGCCTCTGATGATGGTCAAGGTTGTGTGGAGGAAACAATGAATACAGCAGAAGCAGAACTTCCTCCAAGAGCGGGCATGAGGACATTTTCTTCTGCAGTTCGATACTTTAGCTTGACTGAGGAATATGTACAAGTCACAGAAGATAGAGATGGAAGTTCTACAATTGAGGCTGAATGAAGCTTATAGTTCATAACAAAAAAGCGTTTCAATTGAAGTCGTGTCAGGAGTTTTGTTATTCAGACACACCTTGTTTAAGCCAATAAAATGTTTTCTCTTTGTAGGGTGGATAAAATAGGGGTTGGACTTTTGTGAGTTTAGAGTATACTTACTTGTAGAAAGAGGGTTGGGTTTGGGTGCATTTCTCCTACTTTGCGAGAGGATAGAGCCGTGACACTGTTTCCTATATTCTATGGCCTGGCTTTTGTTCTGCAGATCCTGACTCTTTAACTTTGCTTCTTAACTTTTCTTGAGGGCCCTTGCTTACTCTCATGGCCAGAGGGTAGATTTCCAGATTTCTTGATCCTTGGTTATTATGATATTCTGAATTTGCATAATTGATTTGCAAATGACATTTTTTTATCCTTTTGTCTCTACGCCTGTCCACTCACTCATTGCACCCACATATAAGATGTATAACTGCTATTATATTTATAAAATGATTTATTTCTTTTGTGTGTCAAGCTGTATTGTACTTGATGAGCAATCACCTTAATTAAAGCATTAATAACTCATCAATGAGTTTGTATGTATTAGAGTCATTTATTAGTTACTTGAGATGATTATTCTATGGTGACATTTCTGGGATTCTAATATTATTTTGCCAAACCCTGATTAAGTTATAAAGATTTCATTGCCAAAGAAAAGGTATAAACAATAATGAATCATTTGGTAAGTTTGGTTTAAACTCACCCAGTGAGAAAGGGACTGTAGGGAATTGAATTTGGGTCCAGATGTTAAATTTGGTAGTTTCTGAAACACTGGTTCACTCCCAAGCCAGCCACAGAGTAACTGCCTCAAGTCGAACACTCACAGTCCAGGCAACATCGAAACATCAACACAGTTCCACATTCCAGCCCCCAAACGATTACATTACCACACATCCCCTCGTTTTTGCCAGAAACATATAAAACAAACTACAAACTATATGAAAATAGATAAAAGGCAATGAAAATAAATAGGGTACATCCAGCAAGCACAAAGGATGAAAAATGCAAGGAGTAAGAACATAATACCATAAGATACAATACAATTCATTAACGTCCCTGTAAATAATCACTCAAGTAGGTTGTAGGTCTACGAGAATGATGTGATCTTTGGAAACCTGCTGGTCCCCTCTTGTCTTGGAGGACACTCCTGCCCATTCCCCCAACACTCATGTCTTCTGTTACCCTGTTAACACTTCTCCCCAAACACACACCCCTTCGAACGACCTTTTAACTCTTTGTCACTCATTAAGAAACAAACATTTACATTTTTGTCATTGTACCCTCCTTTGTCATTCACACCACCACCTTTTGGATACAATGCCACTTTGCGCTGATTGCACTCGTTGCCATTGATAAGAACAATGTACTCTTTGTGCATCTCTTTCACCATGTAATAGCCACAAAACATTGACAATCCCCTACACCTGCTTCACCTTAACTCAATCGCCAATGTAAATAATGTCAAACACCTCTACTCACAACACTCCCCTTAAATTGAGCCCCACACTTCAACTACAACGCTGGAGTCAATATGGTATTTGGCATCCTTCCCCTCACACTCTCAAAAGGTGAAACCTTAGTCCCACTATATTCCGTTGTGCGATGAGCCCACACCAACCTGTTGACAGTATTTTCCACATCACTGCCTGCTCTTAAATTGCCATGAGGATTGCTTCTTTGACCAAGCATTTGGCCCTCTCCACCATACCATTTGCCTGGGAGGTTATAAAGTGCTGTGCGATTATGTTATATGACACACTTCTCCAAGTGTGACTTCATTTCAGATGAGGTGAGTTGGGTACCATTGTCTTGATAAGCCATTGAGAAAAACCGTCCTCAAAGAACACCTTATCCAGTACCTCAGCGGTGTATTTAGTTGTCACCTCCTACATGAATTTGACAATAAGCCATCTGGAATGGACATCTGCTAACACGTTTTAAATATCTCACGTCCACCCAGTATAGGTTCAATAAAGTCCATGCAAACTCTGCTCCAAGACTTACCTGGATCAACAATATGCCTGACACAGCTTGTACACCTGTTTGAAGGCTTTTTTTTCACTTTCCCTGCACATGACATACTCCTCAACCCACTGGTTGATCATATCATCTATCCCATCCTCATCACCAAAATGTGGTGATGAGGACCCAGAGACCCGGAATAAACCTCAACACAGGTTTATTGGCCACAGCCTGAAAACAACGCGATCCTCCCAAGTCAGCCACAGAGTAACTGCCTCAAGTGGAACACTCGATGTCCAGGCAACATTGGAACATAAACAAAGTTCCACATTCCAACCTCCAACTCATTACATTACCACATATGTCAATGTAGTGTGCTTCGAAATCTAGCATGAAATAAGACCAAATCAATATTAGCATGTTGGACTTGGACCTTCTGGCAGGTTCACCCCTAAAACCTTTTGCTTTAAATGGTGAATTGGTGATGGTGATTTTTGGGTTCTGTTCACTTTCACTGTGTCCCAGTGGAAAGTGCGTGCGCACTTTGAGTGCATGTGTTGAGATAAGCCTGCCCTCCCATAGGAATGCATAGGGAATGTATGTGTCTAGTGTGGAAGTGCCACTTCTAGACATGGCTGTACGTGTGCTGTGAGGGTGCTGAAGTGTGATTGGCTGGAGCTGGCTGGCAAGCCTGGCTCCAGGAAGTCTGTGTGGGTCTGCCCCAGTGGTGAATGGAGAGATTAGCATGCTGATGTGAGGGAGGAGCTGCACCTGGTTCCTGAATGGGGCTGGGCTTCCCCCACACAATGCTGGCTCCGCCCCCTGTGGTGCGTCTAATGACCCTAGCCTCCCTAGTGAATGAAAGGGGTGGTTGAGCCATCAAGGGTGCTCCAAAACCAGCTGCGACTGGTTTCTCCCCCACCCTGCACCTACAGACAAAGGATTGTACAGTATAAGAAGGGGCTGTCTCCCCTTACAATTTGTTCTCTTCCAGGATCCTGAGGGGGCTGCTGCTGCTGTTGCTGGGCAGGAGGACCGCCACTTGGACTGCCTCCCTGCCTAGAGGCCCAGTGAGCTGGCTCTGGGCCCAGCCTTGGCCCCTGCCTACCTAAGGACTTGCTGGACTTTTTGTTCACCCTTCAAGCGATTGGAAGCGCTGTATTTTGTGCCCTAGCGCTTGGGAGCGCGTATTTCTGCTGCTAGCAATTAGGAGCACTCTATTTTACTTATAGCGCTTGAGAGCGCTGTACTTTCCTTCTAAGCGCTGGGAGCGCTTTGTTTCCCCCTCTAGCGCTGCGAGCGCTTGGTACTCTAAGCCGGTGCCCACCCAGCATTTGCCGCAAAATGCCGCAGATCTCCATTGGGAGCGAGTGGCCACCGCGCTTTGTATTTAAATTATAGAGGGAGCCTACCCCTCGGGTATCTCCCCGCATCACCTCCGCAGCCTGGGACAACCGAACATCGCCGCCGGCCTGAGACCAGGAAGTCAGGCAGGCTGGGGCGGGACAACCGGAACTGGAAGTAGGAGGGCAGGAGCCTACCCCGCCTCCCACGAAAGAGTTGCGGCTGTTGTGGGCACTGGGGCAGGCAGGAGCCTACTCTGCGCCCCAGTGCACTCGCGCAGGAGAGGGAGAAGAAGCAGAGCCGCTGCCAGACCCGGTGAGTGGGGCAGAGGAGAAGGGAGGGGCGCTGGGACACATTGTCGGTGTCCGGCCCCCCAGTAGCGCGATCTCGCGCTCGTTGTTATTGTGAAGTCACAAGGGCTTCAAGGGGCATTTGCGGCATCTCGAGTCCCCCAGAGGGGGGACTCCCAACAAAAGCGCCCCACGTGTTCGCGGGTCCCCCGGGAGGGACCCCACTGCCCCAGAGAGGCGCACCTTTGTTATTGAGAGCCCGAGAGGCTCAGGGGCATATCTGGTGTTCGAGCCCTCCGAGCGGGGCTCCCACATTGCTCAGGGGCATTTCTTTTCGAGTCCACAAAGTACTCCCACGACCGGCCCTATTTCTTTTCAAGCCCACGAGGGGCTCAGGGGGCATTTGTTGCAGTTGCGAGTCCCCCGGGAAGGACTCCTACAGTACCGGGGCCGCTCCCATCTTGCCCACAGTGTGTTGAGAGCCCAGAGAGGCTCTTGAGGGCATTTTTTGTGCAGAGCCCCGAGGCTCACAGCCCGCAATTGTTTGCGAAGAGCCCGACGAGGCTCAAAGGGGCCAGTCATTTGTTTAGAGCCCTGAGAGGCTCAGGGGGACATTCTATTTCTACAGAGCCTGCGAGGCTCCCACGTTGGCCCGATCATTTTCCCCAGCTGCCCAGCACTTCGTGGGCAGCTGCCACGTTTAGGCACCCCTGACACTGGGACACAGGGCGTCCTAGCCCTGGAGAGGCCAGTTGGCCTAGGGACAGTCACAGGTGGTGACTAATGTGAATTTCTGCGCAATTGTGTTCTTTTCCTTACACCTCTGAATGTTTTTAGGCATCATGTGTTTTCCTTCCTTACACCGCTGAATGTAGGTTCTGCATCATGTGTTTTCCTTCCCTGCACCTCTGAAAGTGTTGGTTATGCATCATGTGCCTTGTTCCTTACACCTCTGAATGTATGTTATGCATCATATGTTATGTGCTTATACCCCTACAGGTATTGTGATACTTAGGTGGTTGTTCTTGATAGTACAGGTGATGCTAGTGAGGTCCTAGTTCCCTGTGTGACCTGTTCCTAAGGTGGTTAGGGTTGCGTAGGTGGTACTTGCCTGTTACCAGTAGTTACTGGTTATGTTCTATTTTGTGCTACAGTGATTTATATTCCATGTTCTAAGTGCTAAATCTACCTAGTGCTAAGTACTAAAAGTGCTGATTCCTGACAGTGGTCCATGTGGCCCTGTCTTGTACATATCCCCTGTAAATTCTGCCCGTGCTTGTTGGCACATTGTAAAGTGTGTGTTTTTATCTAATGTGTTTTGGTATAATACAAAGGCTATTTTTATATATAACCTTGTGTGGAGTTTCCTTTGTGGTGGGCCTTGGGTGTTGTTGCTGGGGTGCGTGCGCAAATACTTAACTGACATAGCCTCCAAGTTTAGCCTTGCTGCTCGCTCCACGTTACCTAGAGGGTGAGCAGGGGTTATCTTGGCATGTAACTCCCTTGCCCTGACTTAGGAGTGGTGGTCTCCGACTGACTTTGGCGCAAGCCCTGGCCAGCCAGGGATCCCATTTCTAACATAGCAGAATTAAAATAAATTAGTGGATTAAAGAAAACTCTCTACCACAATATGTTATATCTGTTACAACTGTAAGTATACAGGGTGTACACATGACCTTGACACAGGCAGAGCAGGTGAATGACTATGAGGTTCCTGCAGTCAAGTGACCAGTCCACAAAGCACCATCGCTACATCAAATCGACCTCATTTATATACCACTACATAGGCACCACTACATTAACACTACTTGTGTTGAGGGTAGAGGGGTTAGTGTTAGCTTAGGAGTTAAAGTTACAGGTAGGGTTAGGCTTATATTTAGGATCGACATGGAATAGGTCCCGTTTTGGTTCTGCAGAGAATTCAGGGTAAGATTCCATGCTGCTTGAGTGGATGTGTCCTGGGGATTATGCTGGTAGATAGGCCTTGTTAGGAATCATGAACTGTGATCAAATATGGTTTCCCAAGATTCTTGAAACTATGGAAGTGAAGCAGCAAATGGCAAAGTCAGCAAGTGCAGAGTGATTTGAACATCAAGAAACCAATGTGAAGACACAGTACTGGTCAAGGACCGACACCACTAGTCAAATTCAGGATGTTGTATGAACCTCACCACAAACCTATGAAGGTTTTGAAGGGTACAAAAGTCAGAGAAATGTGCCAGAAACATGTCTATGTTCAAGAGGCTTCGAGGAGAGAAGCCAATGAAGGAAGAAAAAAAGAGAGGTTCATAATAAGAATCATTTGATATTGAAAGAGTTGACATCCATAATCCCAAGTCTATCATGCCCAATATGACAAAGTTGACAATAACTCTGGGCCAGAAGGAGAGTTGAACAGTGAAGAGAAACAAGAGAGACAGTAAGCATCACAAAGCGACTGAAGATTGCAGTACTATCTCTAACCTCAACCCACACCTCAGCGGGGATGGAAAATGATGTAGCATGAACTCTCCTGAAGGATATGCTCCCAAAATATCATTCTCACAATGTTGTTTGACATAAATATTATGGGCCTGATTTATATTTCGGTGGGTTGGTCAATCTGTCACAAAGGTGACAGATAACCTGTCTGCCATATTAGATATAATGCACTTGTAATAAGGTGAGTGGAATATTTGTCACTTTTATGATGGAGTCATCCACCAGCTAAACTCTAAATCAGACATTATGTCCTAAATATGGTGTAAAAACAATTTTCCTATTGGAGTTAATAATAGAAAATGTGCACCCAATCGGACGATATTTTTGTAAAAGCTATTCAGGACACAATATTTATATTAGCCAATATTTCAATTTACCAAATTCTGCCATAACACCATGCTGAAGTTCCTGCACTTGCAAAAACAACAGTTGATGGACAGAATGCAGAACAATGTCATACATTCACCCCAGTACAGAGATCTGGGACTAAATCCATCGTTTTTTTGCACTCCACACCACCCCAGTTCAGACATGGCCATATGCAAATCAGCCTTGACCCGGTGCCTCATGGGAACAGTCCAGCCCGAACTGCCAAGCCATGTCTTCCCTGGGCCAGAATCAAGCATCCTAGGACCGGTTTCTGGCTATCAGCGGTCTTCAGCCAGGATAGCTTGACTCCAGTGGTGTGGAGTGCACGAGACTCACATCTGAGCATACCCGCCCCACTCGGGGTGACAAATGCAAAAACAACAGTTGATGGACAGAATGCAGCACAATGTCATACATTCACCCCAGTACAGAGATCTGGGCCTAAATCCATCTTTTTTTGCACTCCACACCACCCCAGTTCTGACATGGCCATATGCAAATCAGCCTTGACCCTGTGCTTCATAGGAACAGTCCAGCCCGAACTGCCAAGCCATGTCTTCCCTGGACCAGAATCAAGCATCCTAGGACCGGTTTCTGGCTATCAGCCATCTTCAGCCAGGATAGCTTGACTCCAGTGGTGTGGAGTGCACGGAAATTACGTCTGAGCATATCCGTCCCACTCGGGGTGACAAATGCAAAAACAAAAGTTGATGGACAGAAAGCAGAACAAAGTCATACATTCACCCCAGTACAGAGATCTGGGACTAAATCCATTGTTTCTTTGCACTCCACACAACCCCAGTTCCGACATGGCCATATGCAAATCAGCCTTGACCCTGTGCCTCATGGGAACAATCCAGCCCGAACTGCCAAGCCATGTCTTCCCTGGACCAGAATCAAGCATCCTAGGACCGGTTTCTGGCTATCAGCCATCTTCAGCCAGGATAGCTTAACTCCAGTGGTGTGGAGTGCACGGGACTAAAGTCTGAGCATACCTGTCCCACTCTGGGTGACAAATGCAAAAACAACAGTTGATGGACAGAATGCAGAACAATGTCATACATTCACCCCAGTACAGAGATCTGGGCCTAAATCCATCTTTTTTTGCACTCCACACCACCCCAGTTCTGACATGGCCATATGCAAATCAGCCTTGACCCTGTGCCTCATAGGAGCAGTCCAGCCCGAACTGCCAAGCCATGTCTTCCCTGGACCAGAATCAAGCATCCTAGGACCGGATTCTGGCTATCAGCCATCTTCAGCCAGGATAGCTTGACTCCAGTGGTGTGGAGTGCACGGGAATTACGTCTGAGCATATCCGTCCCACTCGGGGTGACAAATGCAAAAACAACAGTTGATGGATAGAATGCAGAACAAAGTCATACATTCACCCCAGTACAGAGATCTGGGCCTAAATCCATCGTTTCTTTGCACTCCACACCACCCCAGTTCCGACATGGCCATATGCAAATCAGCCTTGACCCTGTGCCTCTTGGGAACAGTCCAACCCGAACTGCCAAGCCATGTCTTCCCTAGGCCAGAATCAAGCATCCTAGGACCGGCTTCTGGCTATCAGCCGTCTTCAGCCAGGATAGCTTGACTCCAGTGGTGTGGAGTGCACGGGACTAAAGTCTGAGCATACCCGTCCCACTCGGGGTGACAAATGCAAAAACAACAGTTGATGGACAGAATGCAGAACAATGTCATACATTCACCCCAGTACAGAGATCTGGGACTAAATCCATCGTTTTTTTGCACTCCACACCACCCCAGTTCAGACATGGCCATATGCAAATCAGCCTTGACCCGGTGCCTCATGGGAACAGTCCAGCCCGAACTGCCAAGCCATGTCTTCCCTGGGCCAGAATCAAGCATCCTAGGACCGGTTTCTGGCTATCAGCGGTCTTCAGCCAGGATAGCTTGACTCCAGTGGTGTGGAGTGCACAAGACTCACATGTGAGCATGCCCACCCCACTCGGGGTGACAAATGCAAAAACAACAGTTGATGGACAGAATGCAGTAAAATGTCATACATTCACCCCAGTACAGAGATCTGGGCCTAAATCCATCTTTTTTTGCACTCCACACCACCCCAGTTCTGACATGGCCATAAGCAAATCAGCCTTGACCCTGTGCTTCATAGGAACAGTCAAGCCCGAACTGCCAAGCCATGTCTTCCCTGGACCAGAATCAAGCATCCTAGGACCGGTTTCTGGCTATCAGCCGTCTTCAGCCAGGATAGCTTGACTCCAGTGGTGTGGAGTGCACGGAAATTACGTCTGAGCATATCCGTCCCACTCGGGGTGACAAATGCAAAAACAACAGTTGATGGACAGAAAGCAGAACAAAGTCATACATTCACCCCAGGACAGAGATCTGGGACTAAATCCATCGTTTCTTTGCACTCCACACCACCCCAGTTCCGACATGGCCATATGCAAATCAGCCTTGACCCTGTGCCTCATGGGAACAATCCAGCCCGAACTGCCAAGCCATGTCTTCCCTGGACCAGAATCAAGCATCCTAGGACCGGTTTCTGGCTATCAGCCGTCTTCAGCCAGGATAGCTTGACTCCAGTGGTGTGGAGTGCACGGGACTAAAGTCCGAGCATACCTGTCCCACTCTGGGTGACAAATGCAAAAACAACAGTTGATGGACAGAATGCAGAACAATGTCATACATTCACCCCAGTACAGAGATCTGGGCCTGAATCCATCTTTTTTTGCACTCCACACCACCCCAGTTCTGACATGGCCATATGCAAATCAGCCTTGACCCTGTGCCTCATAGGAGCAGTCCAGCCCGAACTGCCAAGCCATGTCTTCCCTGGACCAGAATCAAGCATCCTAGGACCGGTTTCTGGCTATCAGCCATCTTCAGCCAGGATAGCTTGACTCCAGTGGTGTGGAGTGCACAGGAATTACGTCTGAGCATATCCGTCCCACTCGGGGTGACAAATGTAAAAACAACAGTTGATGGATAGAATGCAGAACAAAGTCATACATTCACCCCCGTACAGAGATCTGGGCCTAAATCCATCGTTTCTTTGCACTCCACACCACCCTAGTTCCGACATGGCCATATGCAAATCAGCCTTGACCCTGTGCCTCATGGAAACAGTCCAACCCGAACTGCCAAGCCATGTCTTCCCTAGACCAGAATCAAGCATCCTAGGACCGGCTTCTGGCTATCAGCCGTCTTCAGCCAGGATAGCTTGACTCCAGTGGTGTGGAGTGCACGGGACTAAAGTCTGAGCATACCAGTCCCACTCGGGGTGACAAATGCAAAAACAACAGTTGATGGACAGAATGCAGAACAATGTCATACATTCACCCCAGTACAGAGATCTGGGCCTAAATCCATCTTTTTTTGCACTCCACACCACCCCAGTTCAGACATGGCCATATGCAAATCAGCCTTGACCCTGTGCCTCATGGGAACAGTCCAGCCCGAACTGCCAGGCCATGTCTTCCATGGACCAGAATCAAGCATCCTAGGAACAGTTTCTGGCTATCAGCCGTCTTCAGCCAGGATAGCTTGACTCCAGTGGTGTGGAGTGCACAGGACTCACATCTGAGCAAATCCGTCCCATTTGGGGTGACAAATGCAAAAACAACAGTCGATGGACAGAATGCAGAACAATGTCATACATTCACCACAGTACAGAGATCTAGGCCTAAATCCATCGTTCTTTGCACTCCACACCACCCCAATTCAGACATGGCCATATGCAAATCAGCGTTGACCCTGTGCCTCATGGGAACAGTCCAGCCCGAACTGCCAAGCCATGTCTTCCCTGGACCAGAATCAAGCATCCTAGGACCGGTTTCTGGCTATCAGCCGTCTTCAGCCAGGATAGCTTGATTCCAGTGGTGTGGAGTGCACGAGACTCACGTCTGAGCATACCCGTCCCACTCGGGGTGACAATTGCAAAAACAACAGTTGATGGACAGAATGCAGAACAATGTCATACATTCACCCCAGTACTGAGATCTGGGCCTAAATCCATCTTTTTTTGCACTCCACACCACCCCAGTTCAGACATGGCCATATGCAAATCAGCCTTGACCCTGTGCCTCATGGGAACAGTCCAGCCCGAACTGCCAGGCCATGTCTTCCCTGGACCAGAATCAAGCATCCTAGGAACAGTTTCTGGCTATCAGCCGTCTTCAGCCAGGATAGCTTGACTCCAGTGGTGTGGAGTGCACGGGACCCACATCTGAGCAAATCCGTCCCATTTGGGGTGACAAATGCAAAAACAACAGTCGATGGACAGAATGCAGAACAATGTCATACATTCACCACAGTACAGAGATCTAGGCTTAAATCCATCGTTCTTTGCACTCCACACCACCCCAATTCAGACATGGCCATATGCAAATCAGCCTTGACCCTGTGCCTCATGGGAACAGTCCAGCCCGAACTGCCAAGCCATGTCTTCCCTGGACCAGAATCAAGCATCCTAGGACCGGTTTCTGGCTATCAGCCGTCTTCAGCCAGGATAGCTTGATTCCAGTGGTGTGGAGTGCATGAGACTCACGTCTGAGCATACCCGTCCCACTCGGGGTGACAATTGCAAAAACAACAGTTTATGGACAGAATGCAGAACAATGTCATACATTCACCCCAGTACTGAGATCTGGGCCTAAATCCATCTTTTTTTGCACTTCACACCACCCCAGTTCAGACATGGCCATATGCAAATCAGCCTTGACCCTGTGCCTCATGGGAACAGTCCAGCCCGAACTGCCAAGCCATGTCTTCCCTGGACCAGAATCAAGCATCCTAGGACCGGTTTCTGGCTATCAGCCGTCTTTAGCCAGGATAGCTTGACTCCAGTGGTGTGGAGTGCACGGGACTCACATCTGAGCAAATCTGTCCCATTTGGGGTGACAAATGCAAAAACAACAGTCGATGGACAGAATGCAGAACAATGTCATACATTCACCACAGTACAGAGATCTGGGCCTAAATCCATCGTTTCTTTGCACTACACACCGCCCCAATTCAGACATGGCCATATGCAAATCAGCCTTGACCCTGTGCCTCATGGGAACAGTCCAGCCCGAACTGGCAAGCCATGTCTTCCCTGGACCAGAATCAAGCATCCTAGGACCGGTTTCTGGCTATCAGCCGTCTTCAGCCAGGATAGCTTGATTCCAGTGGTGTGGAGTGCACAAGACTCACGTCTGAGCATACCCGTCCAACTCGGGGTGACAAATGCAAAAACAACAGTTGATGGACAGAATGCAGAACAATGTCATACATTCACCCCAGTACAGAGATCTGGGCCTAAATCCATCTTTTGTTGCACTCCACACCACCCCAGTTCAGACATGGCCATATGCAAGTCAGCCTTGATCCTGTACCTCATGGGAACAGTCCAGCCCGAACTGCCAAGCCATGTCTTCCCTGGACCAGAATCAAGCATCCTAGGACCGGTTTCTGGCTATCAGCCGTCTTCAGCCAGGATAGCTTGACTCCAGTGGTGTGGAGTGCACGGGACTCACGTCTGAGCATATCCGTCCCACTCGGGGTGACAAATGCAAAAGCAACAGTTGATGGACAGAATGCAGAACAATGTCATACATTCACCCCAGTACAGAGATCTGGGCCTAAATCCATCGTTTCTTTGCACTCCACACCACCCCAGTTCAGACATGGCCATATGCAAATCAGCCTTGACCCTGTGCCTCATGGGAACAGTCCAGCCCGAACTGCCAAGCCATGTCTTCCCTGAACCAGAATCAAGCATCCTAGGACCGGTTTCTGGCTATCAGCCGTCTTCAGCCAGGATAGCTTGACTCCAGTGGTGTGGAGTGCACGGGACTCACGTCTGAGCATACCCGTCCCACTCGGGGTGATAAATGCAAAAACAACAGTTGATGAACAGAATGCAGTACAATGTCATACATTCACCCCAGTACAGAGATCTGGGCCTAAATCCATCTTTTTTTGCACTCCACACCACCCCAGTTCTGACATGGCCATAAGCAAATCAGCCTTGACCCTGTGCTTCATAGGAACAGTCAAGCCCGAACTGCCAAGCCATGTCTTCCCTGGACCAGAATCAAGCATCCTAGGACCGGTTTCTGGCTATCAGCTGTCTTCAGCCAGGATAGCTTGACTCCAGTGGTGTGGAGTGCACGGAAATTAAGTCTGAGCATATCCGTCCCACTCGGGGTGACAAATGCAAAAACAACAGTTGATGGACAGAAAGCAGAACAAAGTCATACATTCACCCCAGGACAGAGATCTGGGACTAAATCCATCGTTTCTTTGCACTCCACACCACCCCAGTTCCGACATGGCCATATGCAAATCAGCCTTGACCCTGTGCCTCATGGGAACAATCCAGCCCGAACTGCCAAGCCATGTCTTCCCTGGACCAGAATCAAGCATCCTAGGACCGGTTTCTGGCTATCAGCCGTCTTCAGCCAGGATAGCTTGACTCCAGTGGTGTGGAGTGCACGGGACTAAAGACCGAGCATACCTGTCCCACTCTGGGTGACAAATGCAAAAACAACAGTTGATGGACAGAATGCAGAACAATGTCATACATTCACCCCAGTACAGAGATTTGGGCCTAAATCCATCTTTTTTTGCACTCCACACCACCCCAGTTCTGACATGGCCATATGCAAATCAGCCTTGACCCTGTGCCTCATAGGAGCAGTCCAGCCCGAACTGCCAAGCCATGTCTTCCCTGGACCAGAATCAAGCATCCTAGGACCGGTTTCTGGCTATCAGCCATCTTCAGCCAGGATAGCTTGACTCCAGTGGTGTGGAGTGCACAGGAATTACGTATGAGCATATCCGTCCCACTCGGGGTGACAAATGCAAAAACAACAGTTGATGGATAGAATGCAGAACAAAGTCATACATTCACCCCCGTACAGAGATCTGGGCCTAAATCCATCGTTTCTTTGCACTCCACACCACCCCAGTTCCGACATGGCCATATGCAAATCAGCCTTGACCCTCTGCCTCATGGGAACAGTCCAACCCGAACTGCCAAGCCATGTCTTCCCTAGACCAGAATCAAGCATCCCAGGACCGGCTTCTGGCTATCAGCCGTCTTCAGCCAGGATAGCTTGACTCCAGTGGTGTGGAGTTAACGGGACTAAAGTCTGAGCATACCAGTCCCACTCGGGGTGACAAATGCAAAAACAACAGTTGATGGACAGAATGCAGAACAATGTCATACATTCACCCCAGTACAGAGATCTGGGCCTAAATCCATCTTTTTTTGCACTCCACACCACCCCAGTTCAGACATGGCCATATGCAAATCAGCCTTGACCCTGTGCCTCATGGGAACAGTCCAGCCCGAACTGCCAGGTCATGTCTTCCCTGGACCAGAATCAAGCATCCTAGGAACAGTTTCTGGCTATCAGCCGTCTTCAGCCAGGATAGCTTGACTCCAGTGGTGTGGAGTGCACGGGACTCACATCTGAGCAAATCCGTCCCATTTGGGGTGACAAATGCAAAAACAACAGTCGATGGACAGAATGCAGAACAATGTCATACATTCACCACAGTACAGAGATCTAGGCCTAAATCCATCGTTCTTTGCACTCCACACCACCCCAATTCAGACATGGCCATATGCAAATCAGCCTTGACCCTGTGCCTCATGGGAACAGTCCAGCCCGAACTGCCAAGCCATGTCTTCCCTGGACCAGAATCAAGCATCCTAGGACCGGTTTCTGGCTATCAGCCGTCTTCAGCCAGGATAGCTTGATTCCAGTGGTGTGGAGTGCACGAGACTCACGTCTGAGCATACCCGTCCCACTCGGGGTGACAATTGCAAAAACAACAGTCGATGGACAGAATGCAGAACAATGTCATACATTCACCACAGTACAGAGATCTGGGCCTAAATCCATCGTTTCTTTGCACTACACCCCGCCCCAATTCAGACATGGCCACATGCAAATCAGCCTTGACCCTGTGCCTCATGGGAACAGTCCAGCCCGAACTGGCAAGCCATGTCTTCCCTGGACCAGAATCAAGCATCCTAGGACCGGTTTCTGGCTATCAGCCGTCTTCAGCCAGGATAGCTTGATTCCAGTGGTGTGGAGTGCACAAGACTCACGTCTGAGCATACCCGTCCAACTCGGGGTGACAAATGCAAAAACAACAGTTGATGGACAGAATGCAGAACAATGTCATACATTCACCCCAGTACAGAGATCTGGGCCTAAATCCATCTTTTGTTGCACTCCACACCACCCCAGTTCAGACATGGCCATATGCAAATCAGCCTTGATCCTGTACCTCATGGGAACAGTCCAGCCCGAACTGCCAAGCCATGTCTTCCCTGGACCAGAATCAAGCATCCTAGGACCAGTTTCTGGCTATCAGCCGTCTTCAGCCAGGATAGCTTGACTCCAGTGGTGTGGAGTGCACGGGACTCACGTCTGAGCATATCCGTCCCACTCGGGGTGACAAATGCAAAAGCAACAGTTGATGGACAGAATGCAGAACAATGTCATACATTCACCCCAGTACAGAGATCTGGGCCTAAATCCATCGTTTCTTTGCACTCCACACCACCCCAGTTCAGACATGGCCATATGCAAATCAGCCTTGACCCTGTGCCTCATGGGAACAGTCCAGCCCGAACTGCCAAGCCATGTCTTCCCTGAACCAGAATCAAGCATCCTAGGACCGGTTTCTGGCTATCAGCCGTCTTCAGCCAGGATAGCTTGACTCCAGTGGTGTGGAGTGCACGGGACTCACGTCTGAGCATACCCGTCCCACTCGGGGTGATAAATGCAAAAACAACAGTTGATGAACAGAATGCAGAACAATGTCATACATTCACCCCAGTACAGAGATCTGGGCCTAAATTCATCGTTTTTTTGCACTCCACATCACCCCAGTTCAGACATGGCCATATTCAAATCAGCCTTGACCCTGTGCCTCATGGGAACAGTCCAGCCCGAACTGCCAAGCCATGTCTTCCCTGGACCAGAATCAAACATCCTAGGACCGGTTTCTGGCTATCAGCCGTCTTCAGTCAGGATAGCTTGACTCCAGTGGTGTGGAGTGCATGGGACTCACGTCTGAGCACTCGGGGTGACAATTGCAAAAACAACAGTTGATGGACAGAATGCAGAACAATGTAATGTGCTCACTAGGCCACTGGAGTCAAGCTATCCTGGCTGAAGACGGCTGATAGCCAGAAACCGGTCCTAGGAGGCTTGATTCTGTTCCAGGAAAGACATGGCTTGGCAGTTCGGGGTGGACTGTTCCTATGAGGCACAGGGTCAAGATTGATTTGCATATGGCCATGTCGCAACTGGGGTGGCTTGGTGAGCAAAATAACGATGGATTGAACTCAGATCTGTGACTGGGGGTGAATTTTTTGCCATTGTGCAACATTCCGTCCATCATCTTGTGTGTTTTGCTGTTCACCCTATGTGGGAAGGGTATGACCAGACGTGGGTCCCGTGCTCACTAGGCCACTGGAGTCAAACTATCCTGGCTGAAGACGGCTGATAGCCAGAAACCGGTCCTAGGATGCTTGATTCGGGTCCAGGAAAGACATGGCTTGGCAGTTCGGGCTGGACTGTTCTCATGAGGCACAGGGTCAAGACTGATTTGCATATGGCCATGTCGTAACTGGGGTGGATTGGTGAGCAAAATAATGATGGATTGAACCCAGATCTGTGACTGGGGGTGAATGTTTTGCCATTGTGCAACATTCCGTCCATCATCTTGTGTGTTTTGCTGTTCACCCTATGTGGGAATGGTATGCCCAGACGTGGGTCCCGTGCTCACTAGGCCACTGGAGTCAAGCTATCCTGGCTGAAGACGGCTGAAAGCCAGAAACCGGTCCTAGGATGCTTTATTCCGGTCCAGGAAAGACATGGCTTTGCAGTTCAGACTGGACTGTTCCCATGAGGCACAGGGTCAAGACTGATTTGCAAATGGCCATGTCGTAACTGGGGTGGCTTGGTGAGCAAAATAACGATGGATTGAACCCAGATCTGTGACTGGGGGTGAATGTTTTGCCATTGTGCAACATTCCGTCCATCATCTTGTGTGTTTTGCTGTTCACCCTATGTGGGAAGGGTATGCCCAGACGTGGGTCCCGTGCTCACTAGGCCACTGGAGTCAAGCTATCCTGGCTGAAGACGGCTGATAGCCAGAAACCGGTCCTAGGATGCTTGATTCCGGTCCAGGAAAGACATCGCTTGGCAGTTCGGGCTGGACTGTTCCCATGAGGCACAGGGTAAAGACTGATTTGCATATGGCCATGTCGTAACTGGGGTGGCTTGGTGAGCAAAATAACAATGGATTGAACCCAGATCTGTGACTGGGGGTGAATGTTTTGCCATTGTGCAACATGCCGTCCATCATCTTGTGTGTTTTGAAGTTCCTGCACTGGCATGACCCTAGGGACAGGTTGTCAGATTCTGTTATTTTTTCAAGAAGTATTACGTCAGTGACAACAGTAAAAGCATACTGGCCTGTGGTCCAGTCACATGGACCAGGGAGAGAGGGTCAGGCAGAGCAGGAGAAGAATGACTGCTCAGGTGGACACTGCTCAGCAGAGCGATGAATGATGGCCTCATGTATGCTCTCTACTGGGTGAACTGTGTAATATTTTATGCCCCATTTTTGGCACATTATAAGTCTTGATATCAACTTTTTTTATAACAGATGCCAACTTTTCATAGACTTTGCAAGATTTCTCATTGAAATGAAGGTCAGTCCTTGATTTTACAGTGCAATGCATTGCACAAAAACATCTTTTTTTTTTACAAAGGACAGAGAAGAAAATTCATTTATTTTGCTGAGGATTGAAAGCCAAGTGAGTCTTCCAAACCTCAAGAGGATGGCAAATTGACATTAGTATGTAGAGCTGAAAACGGCTGGATTGGGTACTGAAACCGGCACTGCCAAACAGCTCAATTGGCTCCAGGGGGAGGAGGAGGGTGCTAATTGGTAGCCCCACCCCCGTCTCGCCGCTGCCGCTTTTATAGTAGGGTGCAGATATTGCCTGCCCCAGTAACAAAATCTCCCCCCCCAAAAGGTCCAGAACCAGCCCCCACCCTGGCAGCCCAACGGGGGAACACCAGTTGGCCACTACGGCCAGTCCGGACTGTTAAAGGGTTCGGCCATCTGAACTTCGGTATCATCAGAAAGAACCGCATCTGTCTTATTGAAGAGAATAAGACCAGTCCCAAAATTTTAAAAAAAGCACATATTGCCCAAATAAAAATAAAAAAATGCAACGCACAGGATGTAGTGAACCACAGCTACTGAACATCTTCTGACAAAGATTTCAGCTGCTTGCATGCATACACTATGCATGTAAGAAACTGCCATTTAGATAATATTTCAGTTTGACTTTACATTTCGTTTTTTTACAGTTGTTGGTAGGGTACCTTTACAATTTAGTAATAGTGCATTGTAAATATTGCCTAGACTCTTAGAGGAACATAACCAGTGTGAATCAAAGTGAAGTATTTTTGTTGTCTTTGGCAGTGTAAGTGTTAGTTCTCCTACCAACTGTAGTGCATTACTGCATGTTTTCCCCATTAGCCAGTGCTATGAGCAAGATTGCTCTATAAAACATGTTTATCAAACTTTCCCTCAGCGCAACGCAGGAAGACACCTTCCTGTACTGCTCTGCGTGAAAGAGCAGGAATGCGCAATATTTAACATCATATGGTGCATTCTTGTACTTTCCGATTTTTTTTAAAATATATTTTTTTTATTCATCATCATCAAGTGATACATTTTATTATGCCATTACTTCAAATGACTTATAAAACACAATCTTGCAGAAAAAAAAGAGAAAATATACAATAAATCTCAACATAATTAGACAAGATGCATTGATCGCCGGCAAGGCTATCCAATTACCCCCAAACAACAGAAAAAAAAGGAAAGAAAAAAAAACCAGAAGAAGGTGTACTCGCGTATCCATTTTCAAGCCTATGTTTCCAATCTGCTATAGGGGCCCAAATCCGTTTCCCGAATTACTTTGTCTTCCAGCCCTTTTTGTCATACAGCGCTTTCTCTAGTACATATACCGCTAATAACCGTGAGAGCCATTGTTGGAATGTTGGCGGATTTGGATCTTTCCACAGTGTTGCGATGCATGTTATGTTATGTTATGTTAAAAGAACTTGTTACCGCGTACGGTCACCAATTGGCTTCATGGCGCTCAGAGACAAGTGGAGAGAGGGAGCAGGTGAGTAAGGGACTAATCATAAACTAATTGGAACAGATACGTTTTCAGGTTTTTACGAAAAGTGATGTAGTCAGGAGTGAGCCGGATTGAGAGAGGGAAAGAGTTCCAGGTAGAAGGAGCAAGAAAGGAGAAACAGGCACCACTATGTTTCTTTCTTTTGAACCTGGGGGTAATCAAAAGATTGTGAGCAGAGGACCTGAGATGCCGTGAGGGAATGTGACGGTTGAGGCCAAGAGAAATAAAAGCAGGGGCAAGAACAGATACAGATTTGAAAACGGTGCAGCCCATTTTAAAGATACAGCGGGACGCGACCGGGAGCCAGTGCAGTCTTTCTAACAAGGGCATGACGTGTTGGTACTTAGGTTGTTGAAAGACCAATCTGGCCGCCTGGTTTTGTACCAGCTGAAGCCGATGAAGGTGGTACGCGGGGATCCCCACATACAGGCAGTTCGCATAGTCAATGCGTGAGGTGACCAGGGCCATAATAACAAGAATGAGAGCCTCTGGGGATAAGAACCTTCGGATTTTACCAACTCTGCGTAGGTGATAAAAGCAGGCAGAGGTAACGGAGTTGATTTGAGGCCTCATCGACAGGTCACTGGAAATGATGACACCAAGGCTCTTCACGGACTTGACTGGGCAGGGGGGGGAGCCAAGAGCTGGGGGCCAAAAATTAGGACTCCAAGGGTTTGTGGGCCCACCGGTCAGGACCAACTCAGTCTTGCTGGGGTTGAGCTTCAGTTGACTGAAGTTCATCCACTCATAGATGGTAAGCATGATCGATTGAAAATTAGAGCAAGAGAGAGGAGAAGGATCGATGGGAAAAATTAGTTGCAGGTCGCCTGCATAATTAAAGATGGTGACAGGAAAGTGATGAAGAGAAGCTAGAAGGGGTTGCATGTACAGATTAAATAAAATGGGGGATAGAGCAGAACCCTGGGGGACACCACAGGAAAGTGAGATTTGGGGAGCAGAGAAAGTGGAGAGCTGAACCGATTGAGAGCGTTGTTGAAAGAAGGACCCAATCCAGGACAAGGCCAGGCCCTGGATACCCGCATTTCTGACACGGTCGATCAAGATGACATGATTGACCGTGTCAAAAGCGGCAGAGAGGTCTAGTAACACCAAGGCCTGGGCCAGGTTCTTATGAGCCCCCTGTCTCAGCGCATCCATAACAGCCACGACGACTGCTTCCGTAGAGTGGGTCGGTCTGAAGCCGGCCTGCTGGTCATCTAGGAAGTGAGTTTTTTCAATGAAGGCGCCTAGGCAGCGGGTGACATAGGTCTCCAGTACCTTCCCCAGATAGGGGAGGAGGGAGATAGGTCGATAGTTGCCTAAAACAACTGGATCAGAGCCGGGTTTTTTAAGGATGGGTACTACAACAGCCGGCTTAAAGTCATCGCTAGGTATATAAACTCATATTGAGGGATTTCTGAGCCGTCCCTGGTTACCCCTAGAACCATAACTTCGTTAGTTATACTAATTTTAATCCCTAATGCTCTATCAAGAAATTGCTCTAATGAGCTTTTAAATGAGTCCAGGGCTGGACATGCCGCGAACATGTGTATGGTATCCGCCTGCATTGCTTGATATCTAGGACAGACTACCCCCGTTGTTCCACCCCATTGAGCGATTCTGTGTGGTGTGTAATAGAGCTCATACATGGTCTTGTATTACTGGACTTGTAAGCTGGCTACTCTTAATACTGAGTTTAAAAGCTTGAACGATTTTTCAACCTCATTACCAGATAGGCTTAACTTGGCATTCCATTTTTCAACAACCCTTCCACAGTCATCCTCCTTATACTGACTCAATTCCCCATATACCTGGGATATCGAGCAACCCTTCTTATCCCTTAGAAGTTCCATGATTTCCTCTCTCTTATAGTAGGTTTCCCCTCTCTGCTTTTTTACCAATGCTGATCTTATTTGTAAATATTTGAAAAAATCTCTGCGATCTAAGTTATATAGCTGCTGTACTTGATCAAATGTCATGAGACCAGCCATATCCATAAGGTCCCCAATTGTTTTTACCCCCAGCGTATCCCACATCTTCATTACTTGATCATGGAATATCGCTGGTAGCAGCTGATTCTTGAATAAGGGCGTATAATAGTTCATCCTCCCCATTTTAATTTTCTAACTAAAATTTGACCAAATTGATATTGCCGCCCCAAGGGTCTTGAACTTAACTTTTTTGTAGTAACTACCTTCATTGAACGAGAGGAGCCACTTATTGGAATCCTTGATTAATAACTCGTATATATCAGGGACACTCTCACCGCTCTCCACCGGTCCTCCATACTCCCGCCCACTAACCCTCTAATATATTGCAAGACAGTCACCCAATAATAAGCCTTGAATTTGGGTGCCGCAAGACCCCCTCGTTCCCTTGGTAGTGACAGAAATTTTAATGCTCGCTGTGTTCTACCTTTAGCCCATATAAAACGGTGCGTGACTCCCTCTATTTCACTGAACCAGTTGTTATTGAATTTTAACGGGATAGTGTGAAACAAATTTAATATTTTAGGCAAAAACTCATTTTTATTAAGTTACATCTGCCAATTGTTGTTAGATGCAGGTTGTTTAATCTATCTAGATCCCCTTTAGCTTTTTTGATCACCGGTCCCAAATTCATTTCCACTACCTTTGAGAGATCTGATGTTAATATTAACCCTAGGTAGACTGCTGAGTCTGTTGTTCTTTGATCCACCATCGTCACCTTTTTATTAATTACAATTTGAGTTTTACTCTGGTTTAATTTATAACCCGAGAGCGCCCCATACAAATTTGCTTCCCTTTCTATTTCCAATAGTGCCGCTGCCGGGTCCGTAGATGCTATGGCTAGGTCATCGGCATACCCTAAGATTTTTGTTTCAAATCCATTCAAAACAATTGGCGAGATGTTTTCATTCAGCTCTATCTTCCTTATGAAGGCGTCTATATAAAAGGCGAAAAGCAACGGGGAACAGGGACACCCTTGCCTAGTTCCCCGTCCAATATTTATTGTCCCGCTCTGCTCTCCCATAATCCTTAGTCTTATAGTTGGTTTCTTATATAAGGCACTCAGAGCCCCAATGCAGACATTACCTATATTTGCCTTCTCTAATGCAGCCCAAAGGAAACCCCACGAGACCCTATCAAATGCTTTTTCAGCATCTAAAAGTATTAGAGCCATAGGGTCTCGTGAGGCTGCCGTCCCATCAAACAGTGTACACACACTTCTAATATGGTCTGCAGTCCCCCTGCCAGGGATAAACCCATGCTGTTGGGGGGAAATTATCTTACCTATAACAGAGCTTAGCCGATTGGCCAGAATCTTGGAATAGATCTTCGTATCACTATTCATCAAGCTTATAGGTCTATAAGACCCAGGATCAGTTGGGGGTTTATTCTTTTTCAGGAATACCAGCATAGTGGCCTCCCCCAAAGACTCAGGAGGTGCCGCTCCTCCTTGCGTGGACACCATAAGCTGGTAAATATCCTCTTCTAGACTGGTAAGTAATTTTTTATAAAATTCCAGCGGAATAAGATCGGGCCCACAGCTTTCCCAGCAGGTGAGTCTTTGAGTGCTGCCTGTATATCTTCTAGCGTAAAGTTAGTTTCCAGCCCCGCTTTATCCTACATTGTCAGCTTCTCTACTTGCGCGCTCTCTAGATAGCTCTCTATTTCACCGCTATCAGCACCACTGTCAGGATCGTATAGATTCTGATAGAAATCCTGAAATATTGAGCAGATCCCCCTTGGTGTTGCAGCTGAAGACCCTGCCCTTGAATTAACCTGTGAGATTTCCCCTTTAGTAGCTGCCTGTCGGGTTCTGATAGCTAATATGCGACCTATCTGCTCACTAAACTCATATTGTTCCTGCTTCCACGCCAGATATTTTCCTGCTGCTTTGACTGCAAGTGACTCGCCTACAACTGCCTTTGCTATAGCCAGATTTTGTATTATCCCTGCTACATCGTGTTTGGCCCTAATTGCTTCAGTTAATTATTCTTCAATGACAGCAACTGTTCTTAACTTGCCCTCTATTTCCTCCTTTTCTAACTTATTTCGTTTTATCGAGAAGCTGATAGTTTCCCCCCTTATACCAGCCTTCATAGCGTCCAAAAATATTATGGGAGAGGCAGACCCTCTATTTATCTTTAGATATTCTTTTAGCCAGCTGTCCATCTGGGTAACATACTTAGGATCATGTAGCAGGGCTCTCTCGAAAGTCCAGTTAGATTAATCTTTTTGATAATTTGGAATAGAGATATCTAATACCAGAGGGCTATGGTCTGACATCACTGTGGTAATTTTCTAACTTTAAAAATAGATATCAGCGCAGGTGATATCAGAAATAGTCCAATCTAGCTAAGGATTTGTGTGGCGCAGAGTAATACGTGCTCCCCCCTCCACCAGTATTTTGCTGTTCCCATATGTCAATCAGCCCATTATCCTGCATCATTTGTATCAATGCCCCGTGGCTTTTCTTCTTTCGGCGCAGAAACCTGGCTAGATCATTTTTCCACAGGCCATGCAGGCCATTAATATGCAGATCACCACAAACTATAATAGGCATAGGCCAGTTTGTCATTTGTACATTGATATAATCTAAGACATCAGGGTCATCTACTGTGGGAGCATAAATGGAGCAGAGAATGAAACTGAAACCATGTACCTTGCATTCAATCATAACGCATCGACCATAGGGGTCTGCCTTCTGCTTATTCACTGTCAACATCCTACCCCGTGCCAATGTAGCCACTCCCCGAGTCCTAGACCCTTGAGTTGTACATACTAATAGCTGATAAAAGAGCTGTTCCAGACCGGCCGCGGTACCACCACTTCTTCTGCTCTGATATTAGAGCATGCAGAGCAGGGGGCTGAGCTACATGAGTCAAAGGTAATTGAGGGGAAGGAGACCGCTGCTACTGTTGGCATTAACGCAGCTAGCCTACCGCACAATAAACCCCTAACATGGGCAGAAACTATGGATCTAAATGCAGAGAGTGGGGGGTTTAAATCAGGTGGTGATTCCTCCACCTCAGCAGAAATTGGTATTGCCAGTGGCTCCGCCTCGGCAGAAAGATTTTACTCTGTGGAGGAAGACACACAGTCGCAATCTCTGCCTTCTGAAGATGTGGGCTCCGATGAGTCCACAGGTATTGATTCACTTAGCAGCTCCCCGGCAAGGAAAACCTCACAAAAAAAACGCCTGTTCAAAAGGAAACCTTCCACTGCAAGCAGTACCACTGATCCTACTAAAAAATTGGCATGGGACTATTCAACCACCACCTTTTCTTTCATGGAGCAGGACAGTCCAGCAACTTTGACTGGGGATCACGGCTCTGCTCAATCCTCCCAGCCTCCTGTTACGCTTGATCTGCTGTTTAACACCCTGAAATTAATGCAGACTGAGGCTAGAGGAGAGAGTAGGAGGGCAAGACAGGAATCTAGGAAGATTCAAAATAAACTCAGAAGTATAAGTAAAAGACAAGACGAGATGGTTGAGAGAGTGGTACAAGTGGAGGAAAGGACTAGTAAGGTGGAGGATGATCTGAGAGGCCTGAAATCATATAAGGAAGAGCATCAAAAAGTGGCAGAGGACGTCAACTGGAAGCTTGAAGATTTCAAGAACAGGCAGCGTCGGAATAACATAAGGCTGCTGGGCGTGGAGGAAGGACTGGAAGGGGAGGACCCCAGGCTGTTTGTTGTGAATTTGTTAAAGGGGGCTTTCCCGGAGTTAGCTAGTTGGCAGTGGGAAATAGAAATTCAAAGAGCCCACTGTTTCCCTTTTTTTCTTAAAAGGGGTCAGGCTGGGGGTCAGAAGGGGCAACCAAGGGCTTTGCTAATATATGTAGGGAATTTCCTCCTCAGACAGCTGATACTGGACAAAGCAAAGCCAGAGTCAAGACGTACCTACAACAACATTACGTTCTTTGCAAGACCAGACTTTTGCCACGCCACAGTTGAACGTAGATGGAGGCTGAGGCTATTGATTCCGCATATCCAGGCTTTGGGTTCCGAAGCCTATTTGCTTTACCCTGCAAAACTGAAAATTGTGACCAAGGGCCAGTTTAAAATTTTCTTTTCAGAGATTAAGGCAAAAGCTTACATGATAGAAGTTTTGGGACATAAGGAGAAAATTTAATGGACTCAGTTTGATATGTTTGCAATATCGGCTGGCAGTGGGGAGGTGTGGCGGCTGCTGCGTCCCCGGCGTCCACATATAGGTCATGCGTGACCTATTTGCCTGTAGGGGGGGAGGGGGGAGGGGCACTCGGGGAGGGTTCAGGGAGGTGGGAGGGGTAAGGGGTGGGAGGAAAAGGCACACACTATACACAACGAAATACAGGTTGCAGCAGATTCAGGTTTTGTTTAAATGGAGGACAAAGGAAGCCCTGGGCTTGATTAAGAGATGGAATTCGAAGATGGTGCTAACTTTTGATGTTTTCTGATGTCTTGTCGAATTTTGTCATTTAATGTTTGTGGTCTTAATGATCTCCAAAAGAGGCTGCGGGTCTCAGCTTTTTGTAAATCAATATCTCCTGATCTGATCTGCCTACAGGAAACTCATGTGGAGGGTGGTAAGGGTTTTCTGTTGGATCAAACTGGATTTAAAGTTCTAGCTTATACGAAACAAGCCTCCAAAACTCGAGGGGTGGCGATTCTGGGAAAAAGCGCAGATTGTACTGTGCATAGGAGTAAAGAAGACACTTGGGGTAGATGGGTGATTATAGAGATCAGTTTCAGAGGGGTTAGGTTCACTTTGGTTTCTGTGTATGGCTCAACGTGCGATGACCCAGATATTTTTCAATTTCTAGATGATGAACTCCCAACGTGGGCAGAACCGATTGTTTGTTGTGGTGATTTTAACATTAGCCGACCGGCGAACATTGAGTTACAATCAGGTCATTCTTATACAGGGAGGAAGAAAAGGGTGCACAGAGCGATCGCGAATTTGGCCTCGAACAATGCTCTCTCAGACGTCTGGGCCAACCTGCACCCGCAAGTAGATGGGGATACATATTTTTCTGCCCCCCATAATATAACAGTAAGACTGGACTACTTTTTAATATCTAATGTTTTGCTAGGTAATACACAGATCAAAAAGCTCCCTCGGTTAGTTTCAGACCACAATCCATTATTATTGTCACTGAGCTTATCTGGAGTAGGCAGGAAAATATATAAATGGACTTTCGAACGAGCTCTGTTACAAGACGAGTGTTACCGTAAGCATATGGAAAAATGGATCAGGGAGTTTTGGTTAAACAATAGGGGTAGCAATAGCAGTGGTTTTATCTGGGATGCATTCAAAGCAGGTGTTAGAGGAGAGACAATAAGCTTCTCAACTTATAAACGAAAAAAGGAAAGAGAGCTGTTCGATCAACAAGTTAATTCCCTTCTGAATGCTGAGTCCGAACTAAGCAGGTTAATATTGGGGGGGCTCCCTTTGGATGATCAATTACTGGAGATTATGATTTTAAAGGCAGAAATAGCGGACTGTATTACTAAGAAGACCGTAGCTAGTTACTTAACGAAGAAAGAGCAGGCGTGCGAGTTTAGTGAACGGATTGGTCACATTCTTGCTGTCAGAGCTAGGCAGAAAGCTAATGCAGGGGACATTAAAAATATAGTTGACAGTTCAGGCAATTTAATCTCGGACCCTGAGGGAATAAGAAAAGAATTTTGGAAGTTTTATTCGGAATTATATGATAGGGAGACAGAGCCAGAAGTTGAGAATATCAGGAAGTTTTTAGGAAATATTCAACTTAAAAAATTAGAGACAGTGGAAAAAACTTTACTTGATGCCAACATAACACTAGAAGAAATGACGTTAGCTTTAGCAGATCTCCCTTCATCGAAGGCTGCAGGACCAGATTTGATACCAATTGAATTTTATAAAACTTTTATATCAGACCTTAGGGTAGAACTTCTGGATATACTTATTCAAGCTCAGAGAGGTATTTCAATCCCTAATTCTTGGGGCGAGACGGAGGTTATTGTTATTTTGAAAAAAGGGAAGCCCGCTACAATTCCTGGGTCATATAGACCTATTGCCTTAATGAATGCCGATGTAAAGCTATACTCGAAAATCTTGGCCACAAGGATGTCCGTTGTAATAGAAAAGTTAGTTACCCCTGTCCAACATGGTTTTATCCCGGGGAAAGGGACTACTGAACATATTAGGACTGTGATTACTTGCTTTGATGTTATGGAGGTTACAGGCGGCCCTGTCGCGGCTCTATTTCTAGATGCCGAAAAAGCTTTCGACAGGGTAGCTTGGGAATATCTATGGGAGCTAATGAGAACTTTTGGGTTTGGGGATAATTTTATAAAAGCAATCCAGGTTCTTTATAGAGATCCCACGGCTAGAATTAAAATTAATTGGGAGCTATCAGCGGCGGTGCAGATTAAGAGAGGAACTAGGCAAGGCTGTCCTAGCTCCCCTCTTTTATTTGCACTATATATGGATCCATATTTACGTAGGCTCGAACTCAATCCCAGCATCTCCCTATTGCGTGTAAACGAGTTAGTAGTGAAAGTACTGGCATACGCAGATGATGTGGCGATAATTACCTCTGATCCTGGTATGGCAATAGGAGTAATAGAACAGGAGGCCCAAGATTTTGGTAACATTTCTGGTTATAAGCTTAATAGAGCTAAAACACAGATTATCAAAAACCAAGCATCTCAATGTAATAATCCTCGAGTGATTTCCTCTGCAGTATATCTAGGTGTTGAAATTTCACCGGATTTAGGGACAGTAGTTGAGCGTAATATCTCGCCTTTACTGACAAAAGTCAACTCGGATTTGCTAAGGATAAATAACCTCAGATTGTCGTTAGTGGGTCGCACTAATATCATCAAAATGATTATACTTCCTAAATTTCTTTATTTTTTTCGTACAATACCGTTATTGTTTGAGTCAATTTGGTTTAATAAACTGGAGTCGATTTTAAATAAATTCATTTGGTCCTATGGGAAGACGAGACGGGCATATAAGTTCATGACTTTACCAAGGGAGAGGGGAGGCTGGGGGGTTCCTGATTTTAGGTTTTATTATTGGGCATCAGTCTTGCAATACATTCAAGGCTTAATTGGCGCAAATGAAGGGAACTCGAAAGTAAAAGCTGTTTCAACTATGATTTATGCAATTGTATTGGGCGAAGATACAGCAAATGCTTTTTTAAAATGTATTGATTCATCTTATTTCAAACGAACTCGCTTCAAGACAGTCGCTGCTGCTCATAATGTATGGTCTGCTGTTGCAAAAAACTGTGGTCTAGGGAGATTTAACAGATATATCAGATTGTATAGAAATAAGTCCTTACCCCCTGAAGTCTTTTCGGATGCTATTATGGCGGACTGGGATAGAAAAGGTATTAAGAAATTTGGAGATATCTTAGACCCTGATGGAAATATTCTTTTATTTTCAGATCTGCTAGATAAATTTAATATAGCAAGATATAGTTTTTTCAAGTATTTGCAGATCAGGAGTTTTTTTCTTAAGAAAAAAGGAGGGCCAGGTGGATTTGGCATAAGCAATATCATGGAGACAATTGAGCAAAGCGGGGTGTGCTCCATTCGATATTTCTATGCCCAGCTGGCTGGTTCAAAGAAGGATGACATTGATAGATTTGGTATTAAGTGGGCCGGGAAATTAGGGATATCAGGGGAGGCCTTTCAGTCGTCCTTGGAGTTAGGTTGCTCAATTTTCTATTCTGCCCCACTACAATCACAACATTTTAAAACGTTATACCAACTATATCATACGCCTGACCGTATAGCACAGTGGGGTGCAACTTCAGGAATTAGCTGTTGGCGATGCAACGCCATGGCTGCAGATAGCATCCACATATTTGCGCTCTGTCCCAAATTAAAATCCTTATTAAAGGATATTGAGGATTTTATGGCCCGTACACTTGCTTTAAATGTAACCCTAACACCAACTGTAATTATGTTAGGAGTTAGGGATTGTGAAGGCGCTCATAGCGAATTTTTATTTGTAGCGATGGCAGTTTACAGGTTGCTGATTGCTAGAGTTTGGCTCGATCCCCTCCCCCCGGGCTTGCAACAGTGGATTGCCTTATTACTGGGGACGTTTAACCTTGAAAAGGGTATATTCGAGAAAAAAGGTAAAAGGAAAAAAAGGTGGGGGAGGAAAATTTGGGAACCGATACATCGCTGGAAAGAAAGATTAATTGCGAACGTAGACTGATGTATTAATTCTATCTTTATTGGGTTTCTGTTTGTATTAATATGTGTTTTTTCTTGATAGTAATTTTGATTTAGTACATGATTTATTACATGCATTAAGTTATCTGTACCTTGTGTTATGTGTGTGCCAGAAAAATTACAATAAAAAATATTAAAAAAAAAAAAAAGGGAACTGAAGGAGATTCTGACCTAGTCAGAACCCTTACACAGGCTGTTCTGATTTGTGAAGGGGACATAGATTTGACCCCTGACATAAGTCCCAGTAACCTGGGCAAATACAGACAGACACCTTTGATTAATAACAAAGTGGCTCAAGCTTACAGGGACACATGTGCCAGTGTCACTATGGTGACACCTAACTTTGTGGACCCTGGACAATACATGCCAGGTGATAATTACCTGGTGACCAATGCCAGCAATGCCACTACTACACATAGTGTGGCAGTTGTTAACTTTTCCTGGGGAGGGGTAACTGGCCTAAAAAGAGTTGTGGTTAGTGCTGATCTCCCAGTTGAATGTTTGTTGGGCAATGACCTGGAGAGCTCTCTATGGTCAGAAGTTGAGTACAGGACTCATGCAGAGATGTTAGGGATATCATCACATGTCCTTGCTGTGACCAGGTCACAGGCCAAAAAGTGCCTCTCTGAACCTCAGGTCTTGGATCCTGGAACAATGGACCAAGTACCTTCCAAGAAGAAGAACAGGAGGGTTAAGGCTGTGCCTTCCCAACTGCCTGCAAGTGAGGATCAAGCTTCACAGGAAGCTGGTCTGGAGACCCCTGAAGGAACTGTCTCTGAAGAACTTGAACCTGACCAGGTTGAGTTTCTGGGGACAGGGGGGCCTTCTAGGGCAGACTTGGGACAGGCTCAGTTAACCTGTCCTTCTCTTGAACCCCTCAGACAGCAGGCTGCTGCTGAGGCTGCTGGGAATGCTCAAGGTGCCCATAAAGTTTATTGGGATGAAGGACTCCTTTACACAGAGGGTAGAGACCCCAAGCCTGGTGCAACCAGGAGGTTGGTTTTACCTCTGCAATTTAGGGGTTTCCTTCTCACCTTGGCCCATGATATTCCTTTAGCAGGACACTTAGGCCAGAATAAGACCTGGGACAGGCTTGTCCCTCACTTTCACTGGCCTCACATGTCTGAAGACACCAAGGAGTTTTGTCGCTCCTGTGAAACCTGCCAAGCCAGTGGTAAAGCAGGTAGCACCACAAAGGCCCCCCTGATACCACTACCTGTGGTGTGGGTTCCCTTTGAAAGAGTGGGGATTGATATTGTAGGTCCAATGGATCCCCCTACAGCATCTGGGCACAGATTCATACTGGTGGTGGTGGACCATGCCACCAGGTACCCAGAGGCAATTCCACTTAGGACCACAACAGCTCCTGTTGTGGCCAGGGCCTTACTTGGAGTTTTCTCCAGAGTGGGGTTTCCTAAGGAGGTAATATCTGACAGAGGTGCCAACTTCATGTCAGGATATTTGACAGCTATGTGGAAGGAATGTGGTGTCAACTACAAGTTCACCACTCCTTACCATCCACAATGTAATGGGCTAGTTGAAAGATTTAACAAGACCCTAAAGGGTATGATCAAAGGATTACCTGAAAAGCTCAGGCGGAGATGGGACATCCTTCTACCCTGCCTTTTGTTTGCTTACAGAGAGGTCCCTCAAAAAGGGGTTGGCTTCAGCCCCTTTGAATTGTTATTTGGGCACCCTGTAGGAGGACCCCTATGTCTAGTGAAGGAAGGATGGGAGTTACCTCTCAAAAAGCCTAAACAGGGAGGAGCTTCGCGGTCAACCAAGATGGCCGCGTGAGCTCGGAGCTCCGAAGACCTCCCGATCCTCCGCAATGATCCTGTCGCCTATCCTGTCCCACTGTGGTGGGAATCATCAGCTGAGCCGGTGCTGAAGTGGCGCCCGTTCTCAGATCGGAAATCCGATCTTCCCGGACCGAGTTATGCCGTTGTGAAGTTGGCGGACCCCGCCTGCGTCATTGGCTGACACCGTTGGGACCGAGTGGTGGCCTGTCGTGGGACTTCCCGATCGGGCCTATCGGACGGCCTGGACCAGCTGGCCCGGACACTCTTCGCTGCACTCTCCCTTAGATGGTTTCTGGGGCTCCCATTGCCGTATCTCTGGTACCGACTGAAGTCGCATTTGGTGACCTGCCCCTCCCCCGGACTATCCTGCCATAACAGTTCAATATGGCGGGCAGAGGGGACTCGGACAAAGGAAAGCCTGCAAGAGTCAGCAGGAAGCCGACTCATTCCCAATCAACTATTCCGGAACGCTTCTCTCAATCTAAGGGGTCACCGGTTATGTCGGGCCAAACTAAATACTCGTTGAGGGACATGTCCCCTGAGGATCCTGAATTCACGCTTCGGGACGTGATGGGTGCCATTGCTGGTGTGAAGGCTGAGATGCATAGTCTACACGAGGCGCTGTCCAGCAAAGTGGATACCCTAAAGATCGAACTTAATCTCACCAGAGCTGATCTAGGCAAGACAAATGATAAGGTGAAGTCCCTGGACCTCAAAACATCGAGCTTAATCAACGATATGTCGGACGTGCAGACTGAGGTCCGTGATCTGAAAACGGCTAATGGGATGCTTGTGCGTCGGCTTGACGAATTCGAGGGACGGGCACGGCGCCAGAATGTCCGCATCACGGGGGTGCCAGGGAAGGCCGAGGAAGGGTCGGTCGAGCTCTTTGTGGAGGACTTGGTGGTTAAGAACTTGGCGCCAGGAGGTCTGAGCAAGTTTTTCTCAGTCGAGAGGGCTCACAGGATCCCGGGTGGCCCGCCGAAGTCGGGTGCATCCCCTCGCCCCATCATTGCGAGACTCTTTAATTATAGGTACCGGGACGCCATTTTGCAGGCATCGAGGAGCTCTGGCCCTCTACGGTTCCAGAATGCAGACGTCAACTTTTTCCCTGACTTCACTCAGGCTGTCCAGAAGCGCCGGCAAAGTTTTACGGGTGTAAAGAGGCGGCTTCGGGAGTTGGGGATGCGCTACTCCATGCTTTATCCTGCTAAACTTCGCATCGAGCATGGGAACTGGACAGTGTTTTTTGACCTTCCAGATGCGGCAGGGGACTGGTTGGACACCTTGCCTCAGCAAAGGACCGAACCGGATGACCAGGCGGAGGGTGCTGCAGGAGGATCAGGTTCCCGGGAATGAATAATCTGCCTGAGACTTTTTCTGGGAGGGTTGCTGCGGCTGGCACCGACTATGACTGTTTTTTCTTTTGTTTTTGTCACTTCTGCACTTTGATATGGAAGGTGACGGGGGGGGATAGGATGTCTCTTTTCTCCTCTAGGGGCTTTTTGTAGGTTAGTTTAAGGGGCGACAGGCACACTGCTAGTTGGGGTGGCTTCTAGTCTAATGCAGGGGTGCAGGGTGGGGGGTAGTTGGAACGTGTTCTTCTTGTTTGCTTTATTTTTTCCTAACTCGTCATGGCTGAGGTTTTATTGTTCTGATGATGTTTGCTCGTGGGCTGCATTCCGGGGGGGGGTTGAGGGGGGTGGGCGTCCTTGATGATGGGGGTAAACCATTGAATTTGTTGAGCTGGAACGTTAATGGGTTGGGGGATCGCATTAAACGTGGTGTTGTTCTGCAGATGCTTAAACGCTGCGCCCCAGACGTCGTTCTTTTGCAGGAAACTCATCTTGTTCGTAACACCTGTAGGGCCTTGAATAGGAGAGGGTTTAAAATGGTGGCCCATTCGGGTTTCTCTACGGGGTCCCGTGGGGTGGGCATCATGGTGCGCATGTCCCTTCCCCTAGAGGTGGAGTCTACCCTGGTTGATGATAGGGGCCGATACGTTGCAGTGGTGTGCAGGTGGGAGGGGCGCACTCTGGTTTTAGTTTCGGTTTACGTCCCCCCGGGGCTGCAAACGTCCACTTTTCAAGATCTGAATGGCGCCATTTTGGGTCTCCCGGAGGGACTGCTGATTCTGGGGGGGGACTTTAATTCTGTGGTTTCAGGCGACTTGGATCGTTTCCCATCCAGAGATCTACGTAGTGCACAGTTCTGGCTCTCAGACTTCATTGCCACCATGGGCCTGGTTGATTGCTGGCGACTTTTCCATCCCGCTCAGAGACACTATACTTTCCACTCCGGGGCCCACGGTAGTCTTTCCCGTATTGATTATGTCCTTACCCCAGCGGCCCAAGCACAGTCGGTTTCCAACGCTCGTCTCATGGCCAGGGGTATTTCTGACCATTCCCCGGTTTGGGTGTCTTTCGACTTCCACATCGTGGCGACATCGAGAGTGGCTCCTATTAACCCCTGGTATTTTCGTAACCCCAAGACCCGCGACCTCCTGGCGAAGTCTATTGATCTGTACTTTGCTGAAAACTCGGGTTCTGTCGACTCGGCCGTCTCCCTTTGGGAGGCCTTCAAAACTGTTCTCAGAGGGAAGCCTTCTCCTTGATAGCCGAGGCTCGCAGGAGACGGGATGAAGACTTGGTTCGGCTGGAGTCGGATATTGCTGACCTGAACTCCCAGCTGGCCCTCGGACCGACTCCAGATTTGCTCCATGCTCTTGCCCTGAAGCAGTCGGAACTGAGGGCCACTGCTACCGATGCAGCTAAGGCGATGAGCAGGGAACAGCAGGGCAGGATATATGACACTGGGGATAAGGCGGGTAAGCTTCTTGCCTGGTTGGATAAGAAGGACCTGGCGTCCCGAGTGGTACCAGAGATCCTGGGTGACGACTGACTCGTCGTCACTGACCCAGCTGCTATTGCCGAGGCGTTTGCGGACTACTTTGAGGCGGTCTACACGTCCGTTTCCGACCGGTCCGAACAGGACTCGGCCACCTTTCTGGAGGAGATCGAGCTTCCTTGCTTGTCTGACGCGGAGAGGGAGGATATGGACCGGGGCCTGACGGCTGACGAGGTAGCACTGGCGATCAGGGCGCTGCGCTCCGGTAAAGCACGGGGCCCAATGGTATCCCGGTGGAACTATATAAGCTCAGGGCTGATACCATTGCTGCTCCTCTGAGAGATATGTTCCTGGCGGCCCGTGAGGCTGGTGAGCTCCCGTTTGATCAGCGACTGGCCACTATTGTGGTCATTCACAAGGAAGGGAAGCCTCGAGATTTGTGCCATTCCTACCGCTCCATTTCCCTGCTGAACGCCGAGCCGAAAATTTTGGCGAAGCTTCTTGCTAACCGGCTGGTGGGAGTGATCGCGGACCTGGTTCATCCCGACCAGTCCGGTTTCATCCCGCACCGTAACACAGCTCTCAATCTCCGGAGGCTCCATGCGGTGGTGGCGCGGGCGCACCAGCTCACGAAGCCGACGGTGCTTGCCTCGCTCGACGCGACAATGGCATTCGACTCGCTTGAGTGCAATTACCTCTGGGCTGTGCTCACTAAACTTGGGTTTGGCCCTGAATACATCGGCTGGGTCCGGCTCCTCTATTCTTCCCCGCTTGCCAATGTGACGGTGAACGGTCGACTGTCTGCCTCGTTCGCCTTGCGCAGGGGCACTAGACAGGGCTGCCCGCTGTTGCCGCTCCTGTTTGCTCTAGCACTTGAGCCGTTGGCTGCCTGGATCCGGGTGCATCCCGATGTTGCAGGCATCACGTGGTCGCCTGGCTTTGAAGATCGAATATCGCTCTATGCAGACGACATCCTTTTGTATCTTACTTCTCCCTGCCGATCCTTGATTGTGGTGTTTGACTTACTTGGTACTTTTGGTGGTTACTCGGGCCTGGTCATTAATTGGTCCAAGTCCTCCCTCTACGTGCTGTGTGGAGATACTCCGCGCCTCCCTCGAGGCTGCTCTATACAGATCGCGCAACATGGTTTCAAGTACCTGGGCATTTATATTTCAAAGGATGCCCGTGCTCGTTACACTGAGAACTTGCTCCCTCCTTTGGTGAGGTTGCGGCGAGACGTGGAGGGCTGGAAGAAACTGCCGATATCTTTGCTGGGCCGGGCATCATTGTTTAAAATGATGTCCTTGCCACGGTTCCTCTATGCACTCCAGAATACGCAAGACCCAGTGTCAGCTAAGTACTTTGGAGAGATTGAGAGCCTGCAGCGTACCCTGTTGTGGAATGGCAGGCCGCGGATCTCTATTGCTAAGCTGACTATTCCATGGTATGATGGCGGCATCGCCTTGCCGGACATGCGCCGCTACTATTGGGCGTCTCAGCTGGCGGCTATTAACCACGGTTTTTACGGTCCGGTGGTCAGTCCTGGATACGCCATGGATCGCTGGCTTACGAATGATGGGAATTATTACAGGGCATTGTACTCTAGATCTCTGGATCGGAAATTGACTGGACCTACTAAGACAGCGGTGCACCTCTGGAGGGCGGTGACCAAGACTCTGGGTTGGCAGGGCGAACTCACTATGGCTACTCCCCTGTACGATTCCGACCTGCTTGGGAAACTGTGGCACTCCAAAGGGTTCGATAGATGGGACCTCATCGGTATCTCAAAGGTGGTAGATATGATGGCTAGGGGGGAGGTTAAATCTTTCGAAGCACTACAGGCCGAGTTCCAGTTGGGTACCACGGAATACTTCCGTTACGTACAGCTTCGGCACGCTCTCACGTCTTCTATACCAGTGGGGGAGAAAGTGCCTGAGTCATCTCCGCTGGAAGACAGGGTGTTGGACGGCCATATGCCGGATAGCGCCATCTCCTTGACCTATAAAAAACTCATTAATGTGCGGACTGACCTGCTGGTGAGACTGACAGACCTCTGGGTTCATGACGGAATTGAGATGGATGAGGAGGAGTGGCAGTCAGCAGTTTCTTCCCCTAAGGAGGTGGCAATCTCGGCCAGGCTGAGACTCGTTCAGTTGAAGATACTCCACAGGGTCTATATCACGGGCCCAAGGTTGATACACATGGGACTTTCTCAGGATGGACTGTGCAGGAGAGGATGTGGTGTTGTGGCAACTTTTATGCACATAATCTAGGAGTGTCCGGTGATTGCCTCGTACTGGGTGCGTGTGCATGGAGTGATGAGAGCGGTTACCGGCGTGACCCTGCCTGCTGAGGCCCGGCGCTGCCTTCTGAACGTTTGGGGCCCGAACGACTACAATGTAGCTCACACCCGATGGGTTACCCTGGGTAACATGATAGCCAAAGGGGACATTGCCCAGAAATGGGGAGCGTCCGCGCCCCCCACCGTCGATCTGTGGAAGGCCAACATGGATTGGTGCATGCTCCGAGAAAAGACTGTTTACTTGGCTCGGGGCAAACCCAGGATGTGGGGGTCGATATGGGGAGCGTGGAACTCATACAGGGGAGACATCTGTGCACCCCCGGAGATGGCACAGCCTGAGATCCGCCTGTCTCCGTAGTCTCCCCCACCCATGGTTCCAAGCTTTGTAACCTGAATCTCTGCTCCCCGTCCATTTGACTGCTATGTGTCCTATTGTTGTTGGGATGTGCGATTCCCGCCCCTCCCCGTGATATATGCCTAGAATAACCTCTTTGTCCTCAGCCTTGTTTCCTTTCCTTTTTCATCCTCTTCTTCTGTTCTTTCCTCTTTTTCTCTCCTTACTTTCTCTTTGTTGCTTTGGTTATATTTATTGTTGTTTTAGGGTTTCTATTGAAAATTAAACCTGACCACTCCTGTGCCTTGTTTTTGTACCTGTTTCTGAGTTGCAATATGATGCTGCCTGGCCTCCGGGATGTACCCAGGATGTGGGGGTCGATATGGGGAGCGTGGAACTCATACAGGGGAGACATCTGTGCACCCCCGGAGATGGCACAGCCTGAGATCCGCCTGTCTCCGTAGTCTCCCCCACCCATGGTTCCAAGCTTTGTAACCTGAATCTCTGCTCCCCGTCCATTTGACTGCTATGTGTCCTGTTGTTGTTGGGATGTGCGATTCCCGCCCCTCCCCGTGATATATGCCTAGAATAACCTCTTTGTCCTCAGCCTTGTTTCCTTTCCTTTTTCATCCTCTTCTTCTGTTCTTTCCTCTTTTTCTCTCCTTACTTTCTCTTTGTTGCTTTGGTTATATTTATTGTTGTTTTAGGGTTTTCTATTGAAAATTAAACCTGACCACTCCTGTGCCTTGTTTTTGTACCTGTTTCTGAGTTGCAATATGATGCTGCCTGGCCTCCGGGATGTACGGCTGAATAGCGGTGTACTTGTTTTGATAAATAAAGGTTTTCCCAAAAAAAAAAAAAAAAAAGCCTAAACAGGACATAGTGGACTATGTACTTGGTCTCCGCTCCAGGATGGCAGAGTAAATGGAAAAGGCATCCAAAAACCTTGAGGCTAGCCAAGAATTACAGAAAGCTTGGCATGACCAAAAGGCTGTCTTGGTTGAGTTTCAGCCAGGACAGAAGGTATGGGTGTTGGAGCCAGTGGCCCCAGCAGCACTCCAAGACAAATGGTCTGGACCCTATACAATTCTGGAGAAGAAGGGAGAGGTTACCTACTTGGTGGACCTAGGAACTCCCAGGAGCCCCCACAGGGTGCTCCATGTCAACAGACTAAAGGCATATGTCAACAGGGAAGACATGGGCTTGCTCATGGATACAGATGAGGGACAGGAGGAAGAGATTGACCCTCTCCCAGACCTGCTCACTCAGAACCCTGAGGATGGCTCAGTTGATGGTGTGGCCTTAGATGGCAGACTCACTGAACATCAACAAAATGACTGTAGACAAGTTCTGCAGGCATACAGGCATATGTTCTCATTGACACCCAGTCAGACTAACTGGTGTACCCATGTGGTGGACACTGGTGACAGTCTTCCTGTAAAGAGCAAGATTTACAGGCAACCTGATCATGTCAGGGACTGTATAAAGACTGAGGTGCAAAAGATGCTGGAATTAGGTGTCATTGAGCCTTCAGAGAGCCCCTGGGCCCCAAACCTCACACCAAAGATGGCAAGAGAGAGATGAGGTTCTGTGTGGATTACAGAGGACTCAATGCTGTCACCAGGACAGATGCACACCCTATTCCAAGGGCAGATGAGCTCACTGACAAGTTGGCTTCTGCCAAATATTTGAGCCCATTTGACTTGGCAGCTGGCTACTGGCAAATCAGGTTAGCTGAGGAGTCTAAAGCCAAGACAGCATTTTCTACCCCTAGTGGGCATTATCAATTTGTGGTGATGCCCTTTGGTTTGAAAAATGCACCTGCCACCTTCCAAAGGTTGGTGAATCAAGTCCTTACTGGGTTGGATGACTTTTGCGCAGCATATCTGGATGATATTGCTGTCTTTAGCTCCACCTGGGAGGATCACCTGGTCCACCTGAAGGAAGTGCTTGAGGCTCTGCAGAAGGCAGGCCTCACTATCAAGGCAACAAAGTGCCAGATAGGGCAGAGTAAGGTTGTATACCTGGGCCACCTTGTAGGTGGAGGCCAAGTTCAACCACTGGAGAGTAAGATCCAGACCATCAAGGATTGGTCCCCTCCAACTACCCAGACTCAGGTCAGAGCTTTCTTGGGCCTGACTGGGTACTACAGGAAGTTTGTTAAGAACTATGGGTCCATTGTGACTCCTCCTAATGATCTGACATCCAAGAAGATGCCCAGAAAGGTTCAGTGGACAGAAAACTGTAAAAAAGGCATTTGATGACCTGAAGAAGGCCATGTGCTCTGCGCCTATCCTGAAGAGTCCTGACTACTCAAGAGAGTTCATTGTCCAAACAGATGCTTCTGAGTTGGGAGTGGGAGCAGTGCTTTCACAGCTTAATGTAGATGGACAGGACCAGCCATTGCTTTTATTAGCAGAAGGCTGACCCCCAGAGAAAAACGTTGGTCAGCTATTGAGAGGGAGGCCTTTGCTGTGGTGTGGGCCCTGAAGAAGTTGAGACCATACTTGTTTGGCACTCACTTCAAGATTCAGACCGACCATAAGCCCCTCTTATGGCTTAATAAGAAGAAGGGTGAAGAACCCCAAACTACTCAAGTGGTCCATTTCCCTACAGGGGATGGACTTTACAGTGGAGCACCGCCCAGAGACTGACCATGGCAATGCAGATGGTCTCTCCAGGTACTTCCACTTAGAACATGAAGACACAACTGGTCAAGGTTAGTCTAATGTCCCTGCGTTTGGGGGGGGGTTGTGTAGGAGAGTAGGGTCTGCTATCCTAGGGTCACCCCACATTTTTGCTTTTTGCTTCACAGGTTTACGACTTAATGTGGCTGAGAGCCTGCTAATCAGACCCACAGCCTGCTGTTCTCTCTCTAAATTACAGCCAATGCACCCTAGGTGCATTATGAATTGGAACTGGTTCACCTTGTTGGCCCCTGTAACAGTGTACCCTAGGTACCCAGGGCATAGGTGTTTCCAAGGCCTACCAGGGGCTGCAGCATGTATTGTGCCACCCCTGGCCTGGCCTCCATATTTGACACAATTGGCTGATCACTCAGCTGGGGTAAGTTGGTGTAATCACCTCTTACTTAGATATAGTCTCCCTATATCTAACCTTAACTGGACACATATGTTCCTATCAGCCACTCCTATGGAAGGCCTCATCAATCCTGGAGGCAGAGTGCTTGGAAATATGTGAGATGGTGCTCTAGCATGAGCTGAGCCTGTCTGCAGCTGTCGGGAACCACTCCCTTAGCTGTTCCGGGATATTGCCATACCATATACTCTTAAGTGCATTATAATCCTCGCTGTTATTTGCTATCTTTGGTTTGGCTTTATCAAAACATGTCGAGTAAGGTGTCATACGAATTGGAATACTATCCCCTCGACAGTTCTGTCGACGGGGATAGCATTCCACCCTTCTAGAGGGACACGACATGTGTGTAGCCTTAACCCCGGTTAAAGTTAACCTGAGCCTCAGCATCACAAAATGGATGTTGCCACCACAGACACAAGTCTGACCTCCTGCTGCTGGGAGTCCTTCCAGCAAGGGAGGCTTGGACAAAGGGTTTCCTGCCTTGGGAGGTGCGAGCACCACCCCAGACAGGGTTTTGTGTATTGGGTAGGACAGGGCTGAATAGATTGAGACATGCCCGGGGCACACAAGGTGTCCCCGTGCATAAGCCAGTCCAAACCGGTCCTGGGACTTTCCAGACCCAGGCCTGGCGAGGAGCTGGACAAAGGAAAGGGGGTGTAACCGCCCCCCTTCCTGGTCCCACCCAGAGACAGGACCTAGTAGGTGATGTACCCCTCAGATTGGGAATAAGAGTGGGAGCAGTGCCATTGCACAGCAGATCATACTGAAATCAACTTTAAACAAAGAAGAAGACTGGACTTCGACATTCTGCTGCACAGAAGCCTGAATAGAGTCTCCCTTGTGGCCTAGGAGAGGCCACCCTGTGAAAGCATGTACCAACCAGCGAATCGACGTCTGCTTTGCCGCCGCCTCCCGCCGGAGCCGGAGCCCAGAGCCTGACAAGACCCAAACTCCCAGACTTCTCACAGCCCGATCCACAGTCCCTGCAAAGAAGGGACCCGTGGAGGCACCGAGAGACGTGGGTCTGGACTTCTTGGAAGACACCCGAAGAGCTGACTGTGCAGCATCAGAGGCATCCTCGATGTTGTGCTTTGGGGAATGAGAACCCCCACCACCGAGTAGCCCTTGCGCCGAAGATCAGCCCCCCAGCATCTCCACGATCTGCGTTGGGCCCTTTTGCATCGTGCCACTCGACGCGCCATCCCGGCCACTAGCCACGTGGTCAGCGGCCATCTTGGCAATGAAACCGAAGAACTACACTGCGGGTCTGGTTGCTCCAGACTTGCCCTAGCTCCTGTGAAAAGGAGCACCCGCTCTGACCTTGCTGGTCTGAGTGATAAGCCTTTTTTGACTTCTGCGTGGCTTGCATTAGCCGAGGCCTGTTTGCTTCAATCAAATTGCCGATACCGCCAACAGCGAGAAGCCTGCGTGGGACAGCTTGTGACCGACTCCTGGACGTCCTCGACCCCCGGTGTCCATGTGGCTTCAGAGAGAAGCTACACCTCAACGCCTGTTTGCACCCGACATCGCCTGGTTCCAATCTAGTTCCACGGTAGTCACTGGCTAGTGACTCTGAACATTGTCCCCTCTGCTTTCAGGTCTTCACATCTTCAGATCCACCGGAACTCTTCGCATCGAGCCGCCTGCAGCATCTTCAGCTCCAAGCACAATCGACCAGCGTGACGAAACCCGACACTACTTCGACCCTATGCACCCGCTTCCTGTGGGTGAGGTAACTCAGCTCCGCCGGTGTTCCTACACTGGTACACATCTCTAGGGCCTGTGTCTCAAGTTTCAGCTTTCTAGGTCACTCGGAAGGTTCCGAACTAACTAACGTTGTACTTTTTACGCACCATAGACTTTGCATTGGTGAGTGCGTGCACTTTAAACACTGCACCCGAGTCCCGCTGGCCTTTCCCGACTTAGTCACTGCTATTCCCGAACAGCTCCAGTGATTCCCAAGGCTTTAGGCCTGTTTCCTTTTAGATTGGTATCTCTTATACCACTTTCTTAGTATATGGTTTAGGTGGCCCCTAGGGCTCATCCATATTGTGCAACTTTTGTGTATTTTAAACTGTCTTGTGTTTAACGCTTGTGCTTCTGTGCTCATAAAGAGTCCAGGGGATACTTTTATTTAATAAATCTATATATATTTTCAATATATATCTGTGTGGTGTCCTTTCATTTGGTATTCAAGGGGGTTGTGTATGGTAATACAGCTGGCTTCACATGCCTTTCAGAGTTTAGCCTAAGACTGCTTTGTCCACGTTACCACTAGGATAACTGGTCTATAAGGTTGACTTACAACCAATCATCATAAGGGTTGCTTGGCATGGTACAAAGTGATCACTAGAATTAGTGAGCATTATATACCAGGCCAACTTCTCACAGTGACTATCCGTATAAAATATTTTTCCTTTACCCCCTTCCTTTCCCCTTTTCTCCTCCCATGTGATTTCTTGATGATGATGATGATGATGATTTTTCCTCTTTACTCCCTCTGGCCCCCCCTTTCCCACCCCTTCTACATGAATCCCCCTACATTCACCCCTCCCTTCCCCCCCGCCTACTGAGGCAAGCAGACCAAAGGTCTCTGTGATGGAGTCTGACCATTAGCCTCCCTCTGCCTTACATCCTTTAGCTTATATTTCTGGTGCATTATGCCACTGTATTATCGATTATTCGTCTTATCCCCCTTTTTTTCCTTTCCTCTCCCTTTTTTTGTGAGTCAGCCCTGCTGCTTATTTTGTGTTTGTGCAATACCTTTGGGTCCTCTATGCTGCCACAATGCCCCCCCCATCACAAATGTACAAGTAAGTGGCCCTATCTGCATATGTCCATAATTTTTCCAGTCTAGCAACCCCTTCATGCTGTGGTGTTTGTTGAGCCGCTTGCTTTTAGTGTGTCCATGTACGCCTTTGCTTGCACTTCTGAAGTAAAGACTCTGACCGTGGATTTATATATGATCTTCAGCCTAGCAGGGTTCATTAGATACGCCTGCAATCCCATTTGATGGCATGGATCCAGCAGTTCTCTCAATCTCCATCGCCTTTCCACTGTCATATGGCAGTAATATGGAGTTGTAAAGAAGGACTGATTGTCAAACGAGCGTTTAGCATTAGGTCGAGCTTTAGCGTACACTTCCTCCCTCAATAAGAAGTTCCCAAAGAATATCAATATAGCTCGTGGCCTCTGTGGTCTCTGAGTTCCTCCCTGGGCGTGTATTGCAGTTTTTCTTCATGGTCATTGGAAATCGATGCACTCTTTGGACTTCCTTGTCCCACTCCCAGTGGCTCATCTCTGGGAATGCTCCCTTCAACAGCTTCAGGACATAGGCTCTCACATCATCCCCTTCCTTCCCTTCCTCAATACCCAGGACCCTGAGGTTATTTTGCCGCTGGCGAGTCTGTAGATCTTCCAATTTCCATTGACTATTGACGAGTTGCTGCTCATGTCCCTTTACCATGGCTGTGTCCTTTGCTTGTTGATCTTCCAGGGTGCTTGTGCGGTCCTCCAGGTGAGAAACCCTTACTTTTGTGTCTGTACAGATCTTAGCGATTTTTTTGATTGAGCCTTGCAGATTCCTGGTTGCGAGCCGATTTCACCCCCCCCCCCCTCGATCTTTGTTGCATCTTGCAATTGTTTTATTGAGTCTAGTATCAGCTGCAATGGAGGAGATTCAGCTTCCGGCCCCTCAGTACCTCCCTGCAACATATGCTCCGGATAAGTACCCCGAGTGGCTGAATAATCCCATTTTAGAGTAGTTGCGTTGTTGCCTCCACTAGCGCGCCATTGCCCGCTAGATGCTTTTTCCTGTGACTATTTGTCTCTTTGTCGCCTTGACAGCCTTTTTCTCCTAGTGGCTGTATCCCTCTCATTAGGAGAGGCTCGGCTGTTTCCTCCTGAGCTGAAACCAAGGCTGACATCTGTCGAGTTCTCCTCCTCACTCCCATCCAGCCCGGATGGGGTATCTTCAGACCCATCGGTGACTGAGAAGAAATTATCAGCTATGTCTAGATTGTCCTCGGCACCGCTTGGGCCGCTGCTTGCAGTAATCTCCTGAACCAGCATTTGTTATGTTATGTTAACTGGTGGTTTGTTAGGCGCTCAGCTACTCAAGCAGAGTGTCCCGGCGATATCAGACCCAGCACAGCATAACCCCGGCGGAGGGGGGAGAATATTGGGGGAACAGCCACGTTTTGAGCTCTTTTCTAAAGGACAGCTCACCTAATTGCCAGGACTGTGGTCAGTGACAATGACGCCGAGCAAAAGGCTCTAGACGGATGGTGAAAACCAATTCTCTTCCTTAGGTAAAGTGCACCGGTGCCATGGAGTGCCTTAAACGCGGTGGTGAGAGCCTTAAACTCAATGCGTTTCCGAATTGGCAACCAGGGGAGAGACTTCAGCAAACCCGCAGCATGGGAACTACAGCTGAGGCCAAAAATTGCCTGTGCCGCCGAGTTCTGCACCACCTGCAAACGCGATGGAAGGTACTCAGGAAGACCAAGGTAGAGCAAGTTAGCATAGTCAAGCCTTGATCCCACCAAGGCTTGTACAATGGTTTTCCCGTGGGCAATGGAAAGAAAAGGGAGGAATTTCCCTAGCTTTTTTAGTATCCCAAAGCTCTGTCCAACCAGGCCCAGAATCTGTGGTTTAAGAGTAAGACAGTTGTCCATCTTAACTCCAAGATTCTTAGCCGCCATGGTGTCGGCGGAAGGTGGAAACATACCCGCCGGCCACCAGGACTTCCAACCAGGGTCCGGAGGACAACCAAAGGGAAGAACCTCGGATTTGTCTGAGTTGCATTTTATCTGGTTAAGTTGAAACCCGGCAAAAACTGCACCCAGACAGCTCTTAATGCGATCCCCATCAAAGTCCATGTTCTTTCCGCAGGTGGGGAGAAGCTGGGTGTCATCAGCGTAAGAGACAATCTGGGCGCCAAATGACTCGACCAGTGCAGCCAAAGGGGACATATAAATGTTGAAGAGAGTGGGGCTTAAAATCGACCCTTGGGTGACTCCCACCTCCAGAGGCAGCACTGCAGCTGAGTACGGAGGGGCCCAGACTGTCTGTTGTCGGTTGGAAAGAAAAGACTCAAACCATCTGAACACCGTTCCCCCGACACCAATCTCCAAGAGTCTTGCTAGGAGTCGGTCATGGGGAACAGTGTCAAACGCCGCCGAAAGATCTAACAGCACCAGCAGTGCTTTCCCTCCAATGTCCAGGACCTCCTTGATAGCCTCCGACACCTCCAGCAGTGCCGATTCCATACTCGTATTCGCCCAGAAGCCGGACTGAGTATGATGCAGGACACCATTTGACTCTACAAAGTCAGAGAGAACGACCTGCACATGCTTTTCCGCAACCTTAGCCAGGACCGGGAGCAGAGAGATAGGCCGATAATTGGCGTGGATACTAGGGCCCAGAGACGGCTTTTTTAAAAGAGGGAGAACCAACGCCTGTTTCCATACTGGCGGCACTACCCCTGTCTCCAAGGAGCGATTTAAAATTGGGTTGATCATAGGGTTGATGACATATGCCATTTTAGCAAAAAACTTAGCGGACAGGGGTCCAGCGGGGAGCCAGATCTCATTTTCGATAAAAATTCTAAAGAAGCTTGCGGCTCAATGGGAGGAAAATTCGACAGACTAGGCTGTCCCACGGCAGAAACAGAGGAGAGGAGTCCTGGATTAGACACTCCCACTATCACTGCAGGTGGAAAAGTTGCCTGAATGCTTTTGATCTTATTAGCAAAAAAACTTGCCAGTTGGGTAACCCAAGGTTCCGAAAATGAGTACTTAGGAGTAATGGAGGCCGGCGATGTAAATTCCTTTACAATCACGAAGATTTCTTTGCTGGTGTTGGTGGCCTCCTCAATCCTCCTGGCAAAGTAGGCTTTCTTTTTCAAGTAGATTTTTGTGATAGGCCTTAATGCAATGCCTGTGGGCCTCCTTCAGTGGTTCCAGATAGTTTGATCGCCATGCTCTTTCGGCCTTCTTACAAAGCCTACGACTGGTATTGAGCGCTGCCGTAAACCACAGTGCCGAAGCACGAGTAGAGATCTTAAGGAGCCCGCTTAGGCGGTGCCAATTCCCTCAAGCAATGCGTAAGCCACGTTTGGAAGAGAGCAAGATCCTCCTCTATGTCGCCTGACGACGAGCAAGGGTGTATTGACAGATACTGTTTAATCATATCCGGTAACACTCGATGGAAGGCGTGGGGTATCTGGGGCTGACGCTCAACAGATTAACTACTTCGGACCCCACTGCTCCGACTCCTAGGGGGTTCCCTTGACATTGTGGCATATCTGCTGGTTCTGCTGGATCTGGCTCTCTGCTTCCTTTGTCGTGTTCCTGGGCCTCCATGATCTCCCTCCATTGTATCTCAGGATTAGCATCCTGTGCCTCAGATATCGTCCGTGGGCTTTCCTGTATATTTGTCTTGCCCTTACGTGTCGCCGCATTTTTTTCTCTTTTCTTTTCCAGGACCAGTGCGGTTTTCTCGGCTGCGTTAGCTGCATTAGCTGCATCAGCTGTAATGTCTTGGCCAACAGGGGTGAAATAACCCCTAATAGTTTTGGTGCGCCTTGTGTTCCCCCCAGGATTAGCAGCATTAGCCGTGCTAGTAGTGCTTGCCATAGACCCTGGATACAGCACCCCGACCTTCTTCCCCCTGGTGTTGCTCCATGCCCCAGCATCGCTTGTCGCACCCCCGCTCTCACCTGGGGTGTCTTCGATATCCTTGCTTTTCCCGGGGTCCTTCTGGGGCACAGACTGCTTGGAAGTCACTTGCTCCACATCAGGAGCTTTTCCTTTTCCTCCTCGCGTATTTTTCGGAGCCATCCCAAAGATTTCCAAGCTACTGGGGGGTCACGAGTTGCTCAGGCTATTCTCCAATGTATGTTGACTGTGACTGCCTCTTGCTCCGTCTCTGTAATCTACGCAGGAGAGTGCACTCCGCAAGCCGTCTCCGTGACGATTTTTCGCCACTCCGCCCGCTTACCTGGCTCCAGCGGTAGCTCCGTCTCTGCAGTCACTGACGGCTTCGCAAGTGATTCCGCCGGCTCCGCTGACTACGTTGGCTCCGCCCAAGGTCTGCCCGGCTCGCCGCTCTCGCAGCTCCGCGAGCACTGCTGCTGCCGTCGCCAGGAGTCCGAAAATCAACCCCTCGGCGGCAGACATGAAATCGCTGTCCCTGAAGGCTGCTTCCATGGGGGTATGTAGCCTTAATACACCATTACCCGCATTGTTTAAACTTTAGGCATCTGAAGGGTTCTCGAGTGCCGCTAGTCAAACGCCATCTTGCCTTCTCTTACATTCTTGTACTTTCCATGATTTGGCGCACTTTTAGCTGCCTAGCGCCAATGCAGATAACTTTGCAACATGGTGCAAGGGTGCCTGCGTTGTGAGTAGGATTGTTTGTCTGCAGGAGGGAACACCTTCCTGCACAAAAACAGTGAGGCATGTTTCTCTCCAGTACACATAGAAAGAGGAAAAGCACTGAAGAAAAAATATATTTCTCCTCATTATGCCTCCCCTGGGGAAGCGTAGTATTTTGACACATTCCCAGATCTACCATTAATAATAAATCAGGGAATGTGGCAAAATCCATGGGTGGATGCGTAGGAACACCCACCCATAGAACGCCTCACTGGGACACGAGTTGGCTGTTTCTCTGACATTTGTGAATAAAAAGAAAATCTTTTGCAAAAAGACCTCGGCTTGATCATCTTGTCTCAAGAAGGATGTCTTCTATGGAGCATACTTATATTATGACTGTTGTTGTTATAAAAGGAAAAAAGTTTGTGTGATTAGCAGGTCATACTTAACATTACTTTGAGGATAGTGCTTGTCTGACCCTTCTCATATGTTTGTCTTGACAGGTCTCTAGATCTGCCTTAGTCACCCTTTGTAGTGAGTGACGGTGATCTCCTTAGCACTCCCCCTCCAGTTTAATAAATATTTGTTTAATAACTCAGTGCCCCAAATAACTATGTCTTTGACACATACTTGAATGTGTGGTTACTCCCTTTTTGGGGAACACCACTACCAATTTCTTTTGTCAGATTACACATGCTATTCTTCCAGATATAAGACCGCATCTCAAAAAGTTTTTTTTTGTTGAAAATTTGTTATCCAGAAGTGAGATGGAGATCATTTCCAATGCCTTTTCTGATCATTCAGCCATTTTTATTAAAATCCACATGAAGGGAACACAACCGTGAAATACTAGGTGCTGGTGCTTTGCTAAATCTCTTCTCGAAGATGTGTAGTGGATGGCTGCAATGCAGTCTTTTATTAAGCATTTTTTTAAATCAATGAGAACTCCACTCCTATCTTCTCTGTGTGGGAAGCTTTTCAAACAGCCTTTAGAGGACAGGTAAAAGCATTTACATTGGCGCTGTGGAAACAACGCTCTCAGGAGATGCTTTCCCTACAGGATGAGGTTGAAAAATATAAAGTTAAGTTGAAGACGGCTATGTCTGAATCTCAAAAGATGGATCTCCTTCAAGATTTAGCAGTAGCTAAAGATAATCTTAGGCAATTTTTTATCTTCAGTAATCAAGGGGAGTAAGGTCTACAAAACAAAAACTTTACGAAGAGAGTCAACATATAGGACGCTATCTGGCCTGGTTAACAAAAACTCAGAATAGTCAAAATACAATTACCCAGATTAGAGACTCGGTCTTGGATACAATTGTAGATTCCAAAGAGGAAATTGCAGGTTTTTTTTAATGGCATAAAAAATGATATACAAGGAGGCGCAGGAAATTACTCAAGCGTCACTTAAACACTATTTTGTATCGTGAGAAATAGCCTCTACTTCTAAGACTTTGAAGAATTCTCTTGATAAATCTATTTCACAAGATGAAGTCAGCAATGTATTGAAATCTATAGCTAATGAGAAAGCCCAAGGTAACGACGGTATTCCTGTTGAAGTTTTTAAGATTTTTGACGCCTTGCTTTTACCTTTTCTTACTAAATTGTACAATTTGATAAAAAATGGTGAACCAATATCTAAAAAGTTTAAGGAAGCAGTTGTGATCTGCTTTCTTAAGAAAGACAAGGATCCTACCACTAATGGTTCATATAGACCCATAAGTCTTTTAAATATAGATTATAAAAACTTTATGAAAATCTGGGTAGTAAGGTTGACTCCAGTTGCACAACAGGTAGTTCACATAAACCAGACAGGTTTTATTTGTAATAGATCTATGGCCTCTAATACACATTTCTTTACACAAGCAATCGACTATCTTTCAGTCAACAAGGTTAAGGCAGCAATTTTAATGCTTGATGCAGAAAAACCAGTTGACCTTGTTGACTGGCAGGCTTTGTTTTTTATACTATCTAAGAACGTCTTGTCTGAATAATTATTCAATAAGATAAAAGATGTGTACTCAGGTTCAGAGGCGAAAATTTTGATTAACAGAGAATCGGCGGATACAGTCAAGATCCGACGTGGGACTAGACAGGGATGCCCACTGTCTCCCCTTTTATTCTCAGCTTTTATAGTGCCCTTGGCAATTAAAATCAGCCCGGTCCCCCTGGAGCCTTTTTGAAAGTGCTTGATGACATCATCACCCCACGCGCCCTTCGCTATACTAAGTTTTTTTCATTTCATTTATAATCTTTATTTCGGCACAATAGAGCCATAAAAGATACATAAAAACAATCATGCATAATACAATATCTACTTTGAAGTATAAAAGATTTTAGGAATGGCGTGGATATGGTTAGGAAATCGATACAATAAAATCTTTATAATTTTTTTACTTTTGGGGGATTTTACCATCCATCTGGATGCCCCAAATGCATATGATTCTAGGGCTTTTTTGGATTCTCTCAACTAGGCCCAGCTGACTCAATGGGTCAAAATGCCATTCCATTCTGGTGGCCATCTTATTGACCTGGTGTGCACCGATTTTGCCATGAAGGTAGGAGAGCCAGAATCCGTATTTGTCCATTATTTGATAAGGTTTTCTTGGGCCTTGGGTAGGTCCTCTCAAAGTCCTATCCCGCCTCCCGCTCTGCTCCCTGGGAAGATTAATCTTCCTGCTTTTTTGGAAGCTTTACTTCAGTCGCGCCCGGTCCTCGCCTCTGATCTCGAAAGGGCGATTGACAGCTTTGATGGTTGGATCAGTCAGGGGGTTAGCGTCTGCGCCAAACCAGTTTGTTGTAGCAAACAGCGCTCTCCTCCCTCGCAGCCTTGGTTTTCTAATGCTCTTAAGGAACTGAAATTAGGGTGCAATAAGTTGGAGCGCTGTTGGCATCAGAAGTATTTTACTTCCGCCAAGGCGACCCTTCGAATAGCTCAAAGGGAGTACTATATGGCCATTAAAAAGCCAAAAGTGACTACTTTGCTGGGAGGATTGCAATGGCTAGCAATAACAGCAAGGAGATCTTTGCCATCGCTAGGAGCTTCTTATCGCCGTGTGCGGATCAAAGACTCTCCGTCTCCCAACAATGGTGTGAGGAGCTGTCCACCTTTTTTGTCGACAAGATATCAGGGATTCAGGATAGTGTGGGTTTATATTCCAGGGTATTGGATATCCCCCTGGTGGTGTCTCCCCCTATATCTAGTGTTTCTAACCCTCCGTTCACATCATTCTTGCCTGCTGCTGAGTCCGACATTTTGGCCGTTCTTAGATCTCTGAAGTCTGGCTCACCCACTGATCCCTGTCCAGCTTGTGTACTTGCTGGGGTGGCCGAGGAGGCTTGTCCTGAAGTAGTGGCGATTGCCAACCTCTCCCTTCAGACCACCACGGTTCCCGTGAGATGAAAACAGGCCAAACTGTTACCCCTGCTCAAGAAACCTTCGCTGGACCCTTTGGTTCCAGCTAATTATCGGCCCATTTCTCTCTTACCTGCCTTAGTCAAAGTCTGCGATAAGGTTGTTTTTCGGCAGCTTGAGAATTTTGTCTAATCCTCTAGTGCTTTACATCCAGCCCAGTCCGGGTTCAGAACTGCCTACAGCACGGAGACCACTTTGGTGGAGATGTCGGAGGCGATCAGGGAGTGCCTGGACGGGGGTGGCAGGGCGGCCCTGATTTTACTTGACCTCTCTGCCGCCTTCCATACAGTGCCCCACCAGATGCTTCTTGCCTGGCTCTCTTCTATTGGCATTATGGGCCTGGCTTGGGAGTGGATTAAATCTTTTTTGGATGCTCGCACGCAGCAGGTCTGCATGGCTCCCTGTCTATCCTCTGTCAGGGAACTCGCTACGGGGGTGCCACAGGGTTCTACTCTGAGCCCTCTGCTTTTCAATGTTTATCTGACCTCTTTGATTTATCTGGCAGAGGAGCTTGGGGCAAAAATCATAGCGTATGCGGACGACACCCAGTTGTTATTTACCTGGAGGGGCTCAGATCTGGACACCAACACCGCCAAGACGTGCCACTGAACATCAACAAAATGACTGTAGACAAGTTCTGCAGGCATACAGGCATATGTTCTCATTGACACCCAGTCAGACTAACTGGTGTACCCATGTGGTGGACACTGGTGACAGTCTTCCTGTAAAGAGCAAGATTTACAGGCAACCTGATCATGTCAGGGACTGTATAAAGACTGAGGTGCAAAAGATGCTGGAATTAGGTGTCATTGAGCCTTCAGAGAGCCCCTGGGCTAGCCCAGTGGTTCTGGTCCCCAAACCTCACACCAAAGATGGCAAGAGAGAGATGAGGTTCTGTGTGGATTACAGAGGACTCAATGCTGTCACCAGGACAGATGCACACCCTATTCCAAGGGCAGATGAGCTCATTGACAAGTTGGCTTCTGCCAAATATTTGAGCCCATTTGACTTGGCAGCTGGCTACTGGCAAATCAGGTTAGCTGAGGAGTCTAAAGCCAAGACAGCATTTTGTACCCCTAGTGGGCATTATCAATTTGTGGTGATGCCCTTTGGTTTGAAAAATGCACCTGCCACCTTCCAAAGGTTGGTGAATCAAGTCCTTACTGGGTTGGATGACTTTTGCGCAGCATATCTGGATGATATTGCTGTCTTTAGCTCCACCTGGGAGGATCACCTGGTCCACCTGAAGGAAGTGCTTGAGGCTCTGCAGAAGGCAGGCCTCACTATCAAGGCAACAAAGTGCCAGATAGGGCAGAGTAAGGTTGTATACCTGGGCCACCTTGTAGGTGGAGGCCAAGTTCAACCACTGGAGAGTAAGATCCAGACCATCAAGGATTGGTCCCCTCCAACTACCCAGACTCAGGTCAGAGCTTTCTTGGGCCTGACTGGGCACTACAGGAAGTTTGTTAAGAACTATGGGTCCATTGTGACTCCTCCTAATGATCTGACATCCAAGAAGATGCCCAGAAAGGTTCAGTGGACAGAAAACTGTAAAAAAGGTATTTGATGACCTGAAGAAGGCCATGTGCTCTGCGCCTATCCTGAAGAGTCCTGACTACTCAAGAGAGTTCATTGTCCAAACAGATGCTTCTGAGTTGGGAGTGGGAGCAGTGCTTTCACAGCTTAATGTAGATGGACAGGACCAGCCATTGCTTTTATTAGCAGAAGGCTGACCCCCAGAGAAAAACGTTGGTCAGCTATTGAGAGGGAGGCCTTTGCTGTGGTGTGGGCCCTGAAGAAGTTGAGACCATACTTGTTTGGCACTCACTTCAAGATTCAGACCGACCATAAGCCCCTCTTATGGCTTAATAAGAAGAAGGGTGAAGAACCCCAAACTACTCAAGTGGTCCATTTCCCTACAGGGGATGGACTTTACAGTGGAGCACCGCCCAGGGACTGACCATGGCAATGCAGATGGTCTCTCCAGGTACTTCCACTTAGAACATGAAGACACAACTGGTCAAGGTTAGTCTAATGTCCCTGCGTTTGGGGGGGGGGGGGTTGTGTAGGAGAGTAGGGTCTGCTATCCTATGGTCACCCCACATTTTTGCTTTTTGCTTTACAGGTTTACGACTTAATGTGGCTGAGAGCCTGCTAATCAGACCCACAGCCTGCTGTTCTCTCTCTAAATTACAGCCAATGCACCCTAGGTGCATTATGAATTGGAACTGGTTCACCTTGTTGGCCCCTGTAACAGTGTACCCTAGGTACCCAGGGCATAGGTGTTTCCAAGGCCTACCAGGGGCTGCAGCATGTATTGTGCCACCCCTGGCCTGGCCTCCATATTTGACACAACTGGCTGATCACTCAGCTGGGGTAAGTTGGTGTAATCACCTCTTACTTAGATATAGTCTCCCTATATCTAACCTTAACTGGACACATATGTTCCTATCAGCCACTCCTATGGAAGGCCTCATCAATCCTGGAGGCAGAGTGCTTGGAAATATGTGAGATGGTGCTCTAGCATGAGCTGAGCCTGTCTGCAGCTGTCGGGAACCACTCCCTTAGCTGTTCCGGGATATTGCCATACCATATACTCTTAAGTGCATTATAATCCTCGCTGTTATTTGCTATCTTTGGTTTGGCTTTATCAAAACATGTTGAGTAAGGTGTCATACGAATTGGAATACTATCCCCTCGACAGTTCTGTCGACGGGGATAGCATTCCACCCTTCTAGAGGGACACGACATGTGTGTAGCCTTAACCCCGGTTAAAGTTAACCAGAGCCTCAGCATCACAAAATGGATGTTGCCACCACAGACACAAGTCTGACCTCCTGCTGCTGGGAGTCCTTCCAGCAAGGGAGGCTTGGACAAAGGGTTTCCTGCCTTGGGAGGTGCGAGCACCACCCCAGACAGGGTTTTGTGTATTGGGTAGGACAGGGCTGAATAGATTGAGACATGCCCGGGGCACACAAGGTGTCCCCGTGCATAAGCCAGTCCAAACCGGTCCTGGGACTTTCAAGACCCAGGCCTGGCGAGGAGCTGGACAAAGGAAAGGGGGTGTAACCGCCCCCCTTCCTGGTCCCACCCAGAGGCGGGACCTAGTAGGTGATGTACCCCTCAGATTGGGAATAAGAGTGGGAGCAGTGCCATTGCACAGCAGATCATCCTGAAATCAACTTTAAACAAAGAAGAAGACTGGACTTCGACATTCTGCTGCACAGAAGCCTGAAGAGAGTCTCCCTTGTGGCCTAGGAGAGGCCACCCTGTGAAAGCAGGTACCAACCAGCGAATCGATGTCTGCTTTGCCGCCGCCTCCCGCCGGAGCCGGAGCCCAGAGCCTGACAAGACCCAAACTCCCAGACTTCTCACAGCCCGATCCACAGTCCCTGCAAAGAAGGGACCCGTGGAGGCACCGAGAGACGTGGGACTGGACTTCTTGGAAGACACCCGAAGAGCTGACTGTGCAGCATCAGAGGCATCCTCGATGTTGTGCTTTGGGGAATGAGAACCCCCACCACCGAGTAGCCCTTGCGCCGAAAATCAGCCCCCCAGCATCTCCACGATCTGCGTTGGGCCCTTTTGCATCGTGCCACTCGACGCGCCATCCCGGCCACTAGCCACGTGGTCAGCGGCCATCTTGGCAATGAAACCGAAGAACTACACTGCGGGTCTGGTTGCTCCAGACTTGCCCTAGCTCCTGTGAAAAGGAGCACCCGCTCTGACCTTGCTGGTCTGAGTGATAAGCCTTTTTTGACTTCTGCGTGGCTTGCATTAGCCAAGGCCTGTTTGCTTCGATCAAATTGCCGATACCGCCAACAGCGAGAAGCCTGCGTGGGACAGCTTGTGACCGACTCCTGGACGTCCTCAACCCCCGGTGTCCATGTGGCTTCAGAGAGAAGCTACACCTCAACGCCTGTTTGCACCCGACATCGCCTGGTTCCAATCTAGTTCCACGGTAGTCACTGGCTAGTGACTCTGAACATTGTCCCCTCTGCTTTCAGGTCTTCACATCTTCAGATCCACCGGAACTCTTCGCATCGAGCCGCCTGCAGCATCTTCAGCTCCAAGCACAATCGACCAGCGTGACGAAACCCGACACTACTTCGACCCTATGCACCCGCTTCCTGTGGGTGAGGTAACTCAGCTCCTCCGGTGTTCCTACACTGGTACACATCTCTAGGGCCTGTGTCTCAAGTTTCAGCTTTCTAGGTCACTCGGAAGGTTCCGAACTAACTAACGTTGTACTTTTTACGCACCATAGACTTTGCATTGGTGAGTGCGTGCACTTTAAACACTGCACCCGAGTCCCGCTGGCCTTTCCCGACTTAGTCACTGCTATTCCCGAACAGCTCCAGTGATTCCCAAGGCTCTAGGCCTGTTTCCTTTTAGATTGGTATCTCTTATACCACTTTCTTAGTATATGGTTTAGGTGGCCCCTAGGGCTCATCCATATTGTGCAACTTTTGTGTATTTTAAACTGTCTTGTGTTTAACGCTTGTGCTTCTGTGCTCATAAAGAGTCCAGGGGATACTTTTATTTAATAAATCTATATATATTTTCAATATATATCTGTGTGGTGTCCTTTCATTTGGTATTCAAGGGGGTTGTGTATGGTAATACAGCTGGCTTCACATGCCTTTCAGAGTTTAGCCTAAGACTGCTTTGTCCACGTTACCACTAGGATAACTGGTCTATAAGGTTGACTTACAACCAATCATCATAAGGGTTGCTTGGCATGGTACAAAGTGATCACTAGAATTAGTGAGCATTATATACCAGGCCAACTTCTCACAGTGACTATCCGTATAAAATATTTTTCCTTTACCCCCTTCCTTTCCCCTTTTCTCCTCCCATGTGATTTCTTGATGATGATGATGATTTTTCCTCTTTACTCCCTCTGGCCCCCCCTTTCCCACCCCTTCTACATGAACCCCCCTACATTCACCCCTCCCTTCCCCCCCGCCTACTGAGGCAAGCAGACCAAAGGTCTCTGTGATGGAGTCTGACCATTAGCCTCCCTCTGCCTTACATCCTTTAGCTTATATTTCTGGTGCATTATGCCACTGTATTATCGATTATTCGTCTTATCCCCCCTTTTTTTCCTTTCCTCTCCCTTTTTTTGTGAGTCAGCCCTGCTGCTTATTTTGTGTTTGTGCAATACCTTTGGGTCCTCTATGCTGCCACAATGCCCCCCCCATCACAAATGTACAAGTAAGTGGCCCTATCTGCATATGTCCATAATTTTTCCAGTCTAGCAACCCCTTCATGCTGTGGTGTTTGTTGAGCCGCTTGCTTTTAGTGTGTCCATGTACGCCTTTGCTTGCACTTCAGAAGTAAAGACTCTGACCGTGGATTTATATATGATCTTCAGCCTAGCAGGGTTCATTAGATACGCCTGCAATCCCATTTGATGGCATGGATCCAGCAGTTCTCTCAATCTCCATCGCCTTTCCACTGTCATATGGCAGTAATATGGAGTTGTAAAGAAGGACTGATTGTCAAACGAGCGTTTAGCATTAGGTCGAGCTTTAGCGTACACTTCCTCCCTCAATAAGAAGTTCCCAAAGAATATCAATATAGCTCGTGGCCTCTGTGGTCTCTGAGTTCCTCCCTGGGCGTGTATTGCAGTTTTTCTTCATGGTCATTGGAAATCGATGCACTCTTTGGACTTCCTTGTCCCACTCCCAGTGGCTCATCTCTGGGAATGCTCCCTTCAACAGCTTCAGGACATAGGCTCTCACATCATCCCCTTCCTTCCCTTCCTCAATACCCAGGACCCTGAGGTTATTTTGCCGCTGGCGAGTCTGTAGATCTTCCAATTTCCATTGACTATTGACGAGTTGCTGCTCATGTCCCTTTACCATGGCTGTGTCCTTTGCTTGTTGATCTTCCAGGGTGCTTGTGCGGTCCTCCAGGTGAGAAACCCTTACTTTTGTGTCTGTGCAGATCTTAGCGATTTTTTTGATTGAGCCTTGCAGATTCCTGGTTGCGAGCCGATTTCACCCCCCCCCCCCCCCCCCTCGATCTTTGTTGCATCTTGCAATTGTTTTATTGAGTCTAGTATCAGCTGCAATGGAGGAGTTTCAGCTTCCGGCCCCTCAGTACCTCCCTGCAACATATGCTCCGGATAAGTACCCCGAGTGGCTGAATAATCCCATTTTAGAGTAGTTGCGTTGTTGCCTCCACTAGCGCGCCATTGCCCGCTAGATGCTTTTTCCTGTGACTGTGTGTCTCTTTGTCGCCTTGACAGCCTTTTTCTCCTAGTGGCTGTATCCCTCTCATTAGGAGAGGCTCGGCTGTTTCCTCCTGAGCTGAAACCAAGGCTGACATCTGTCGAGTTCTCCTCCTCACTCCCATCCAGCCCGGATGGGGTATCTTCAGACCCATCAGTGACTGAGAAGAAATTATCAGCTATGTCTAGATTGTCCTCGGCACCGCTTGGGCCGCTGCTTGCAGTAATCTCCTGAACCAGCATTTGTTATGTTATGTTAACTGGTGTTTTGTTAGGCGCTCAGCTACTCAAGCAGAGTGTCCCGGCGATATCAGACCCAGCACAGCATAACCCCGGCGGAGGGGGGAGAATATTGGCGGAACAGCCACGTTTTGAGCTCTTTTCTAAAGGACAGCTCACCTAATTGCCAGGACTGTGGTCAGTGACAATGACGCCGAGCAAAAGGCTCTAGACGGATGGTGAAAACCAATTCTCTTCCTTAGGTAAAGTGCACCGGTGCCATGGAGTGCCTTAAACGCGGTGGTGAGAGCCTTAAACTCAATGCGTTTCCGAATTGGCAACCAGGGGAGAGACTTCAGCAAACCCGCAGCATGGGAACTACAGCTGAGGCCAAAAATTGCCTGTGCCGCCGAGTTCTGCACCACCTGCAAACGCGATGGAAGGTACTCAGGAAGACCAAGGTAGAGCAAGTTAGCATAGTCAAGCCTTGATCCCACCAAGGCTTGTACAATGGTTTTCCTGTGGGCAATGGAAAGAAAAGGGAGGAATTTCCCTAGCGTTTTTAGTATCCCAAAGCTCTGTCCAACCAGGCCCAGAATCTGTGGTTTAAGAGTAAGACAGTTGTCCATCTTAACTCCAAGATTCTTAGCCGCCATGGTGTCGGCGGAAGGTGGAAACATACCCGCCGGCCACCAGAACTTCCAACCAGGGTCCGGAGGACAACCAAAGGGAAGAACCTCGGATTTGTCTAAGTTGAAACCCGGCAAAAACTGCACCCAGACAGCTCTTAATGCGATCCCCATCAAAGTCCATGTTCTTTCCGCAGGTGAAGAGAAGCTGGGTGTCATCAGCGTAAGAGACAATCTGGGCGCCAAATGACTCGACCAGTGCAGCCAAAGGGGACATATAAATGTTGAAGAGAGTGGGGCTTAAAATCGACCCTTGGGTGACTCCCACCTCCAGAGGCGGCACTGCAGCTGAGTACGGAGGGGCCCAGACTGTCTGTTGTCGGTTGGAAAGAAAAGACTCAAACCATCTGAACACCGTTCCCCCGACACCAATCTCCAAGAGTCTTGCTAGGAGTCGGTCATGGGGAACAGTGTCAAACGCCGCCGAAAGATCTAACAGCACCAGCAGTGCTTTCCCTCCAATGTCCAGGACCTCCTTGATAGCCTCCGACACCTCCAGCAGTGTCGATTCCATACTCGTATTCGCCCAGAAGCCGGACTGAGTATGATGCAGGACACCATTTGACTCTACAAAGTCAGAGAGAATGACCTGCACATGCTTTTCCGCAACCTTAGCCAGGACCGGGAGCAGAGAGATAGGCCGATAATTGGCGTGGATGCTAGGGCCCAGAGACGGCTTTTTTAAAAGAGGGAGAACCAACGCCTGTTTCCATACTGGCGGCACTACCCCTGTCTCCAAGGAGCGATTTAAAATTGGGTTGATCATAGGGTTGATGACATATGCCATTTTGGCAAAAAACTTAGCGGACAGGGGTCCAGCGGGGAGCCAGATCTCATTTTCGATAAAAATTCTAAAGAAGTTTGCGGCTCAATGGGAGGAAAATTCGACAGACTAGGCTGTCCCACGGCAGAAACAGAGGAGAGGAGTCCTGGATTAGACACTCCCACTATCACTGCAGGTGGAAAAGTTGCCTGAATGCTTTTGATCTTATTAGCAAAAAAACTTGCCAGTTGGGTAACCCAAGGTTCCGAAAATGAGTACTTAGGAGTAATGGAGGCCGGCGATGTAAATTCCTTTACAATCACGAAGATTTCTTTGCTGGTGTTGGTGGCCTCCTCAATCCTCCTGGCAAAGTAGGCTTTCTTTTTCAAGTAGATTTTTGTGATAGGCCTTAATGCAATGCCTGTGGGCCTCCTTCAGTGGTTCCAGATAGTTTGATCGCCATGCTCTTTCGGCCTTCTTACAAAGCCTACGACTGGTATTGAGCGCTGCCGTAAACCACAGTGCCGAAGCACGAGTAGAGATCTTAAGAGCCCGCTTAGGCGGTGCCAATTCCCTCAAGCAATGCGTAAGCCACGTTTGGAAGAGAGCAAGATCCTCCTCTATGTCGCCTGACGACGAGCAAGGGTGTATCGACAGATACTGTTTAATCATATCCGGTAACACTCGATGGAAGGCGCGGGGTATCTGGGGCTGACGCTCAACAGATTAACTACTTCGGACCCCACTGCTCCGACTCCTAGGGGGTTCCCTTGACATTGTGGCATATCTGCTGGTTCTGCTGGATCTGGCTCTCTGCTTCCTTTGTCGTGTTCCTGGGCCTCCATGATCTCCCTCCATTGTATCTCAGGATTAGCATCCTGTGCCTCAGATACCGTCCGTGGGCTTTCCTGTATATTTGTCTTGCCCTTACGTGTCGCCGCATTTTTTTCTCTTTTCTTTTCCAGGACCAGTGCGGTTTTCTCGGCTGCGTTAGCTGCATTAGCTGCATCAGCTGTAATGTATTGGCCAACAGGGGTGAAATAACCCCTAATAGTTTTGGTGCGCCTTGTGTTCCCCCCAGGATTAGCAGCATTAGCTGTGCTAGTAGTGCTTGACATAGACCCTGGATACAGCACCCCGACCTTCTTCCCCCTGGTGTTGCTCCATGCCCCTTGATTCCGTTCTGGGAAGGACATGGCTTTTGTAGTTCGGACTGGGCTGTTCCCATGGGGCAACAGGGTCAGAGCTGATTTGCATATCGCCATTGTCTAACCCAGGGTGGTGAGGAGTGCAAAAAAACGATAGATTTGGGCCCAGATCTTTTGACTGGGGGAGTGTGTGACATTGATCCACATTCGGTCCATCACTTGTTGTTTTTGCAGTTGCCGCCCTAAGTGCGCTGGGGATGCCCAGACGTGGGTCCCAGGCACTCCACACCACTTGGAGTCAAGCTAGCCGGGCTGATGAGAGGTGTTACCTCGAAACCGGTCCGGTCCTCGGATGCTTGATTCCGTTCTGGGAAGGACATGGCTTTTGTAGTTCGGACTGGACTGTTCCCATGGGGCAACAGGGTCAGAGCTGATTTGCATATCGCCATTGTCTAACCCAGGGTGGTGTGGAGTGCAAAAAAACGATGGATTTGGGCCCAGATCTTTTGACTGGGGGAGTGTGTGACATTGATCCACATTCGGTCCATCACTTGTTGTTTTTGCAGTTGCCGCCCTAAGTGCGCTGGGGATGCCCAGACGTGGGTCCCAGGCACTCCACACCACTTGGAGTCAAGCTAGCCGGGCTGATGAGAGGTGTTACCTCGAAACCGGTCTGGTCCTCGGATGCTTGATTCCGTTCTGGGAAGGACATGGCTTTTGTAGTTCGGACTGGACTGTTCCCATGGGGCAACAGGGTCAGAGCTGATTTGCATATCGCCATTGTCTAACCCAGGGTGGTGTGGAGTGCAAAAAAACGATGGATTTGGGCCCAGATCTTTTGACTGGGGGAGTGTGTGACATTGATCCACATTCGGTCCATCACTTGTTGTTTTTGCAGCTCCATGCCCCAGCATCGCTTGTCGCACCCCCGCTCTCACCTGGGGTGTCTTCGATATCCTTGCTTTTCCCGGGGTCCTTCTGGGGCACAGACTGCTTGGAAGTCACTTGCTCCACATCAGGAGCTTTTCCTTTTCCTCCTCGCGTATTTTTCGGAGCCATCCCAAAGATTTCCAAGCTACTGGGGGGTCACGAGTTGCTCAGGCTATTCTCCAATGTATGTTGACTGTGACTGCCTCTTGCTCCGTCTCTGTAATCTACGCAGGAGAGTGCACTCCGCAAGCCGTCTCCGTGACGATTTTTCGCCACTCCGCCCGCTTACCTGGCTCCAGCGGTAGCTCCGTCTCTGCAGTCACTGACGGCTTCGCAAGTGATTCCGCCGGCTCCGCTGACTACGTTGGCTCCGCCCAAGGTCTGCCCGGCTCGCCGCTCTCGCAGCTCCGCGAGCACTGCTGCTGCCGTCGCCAGGAGTCCGAAAATCAACCCCTCGGCGGCAGACATGAAATCGCTGTCCCTGAAGGCTGCTTCCATGGGGGTATGTAGCCTTAATACACCATTACCCGCATTGTTTAAACTTTAGGCATCTGAAGGGTTCTCGAGTGCCGCTAGTCAAACGCCATCTTGCCTTCTCTTACATTCTTGTACTTTCCATGATTTGGCGCACTTTTAGCTGCCTAGCGCCAATGCAGATAACTTTGCAGCATGGTGCAAGGGTGCCTGCGTTGTGAGTAGGATTGTTTGTCTGCAGGAGGGAACACCTTCCTGCACAAAAACAGGGAGGCATGTTTCTCTCCAGTACACATAGAAAGAGGAAAAGCACTGAAGAAAAAATATATTTCTCCTCATTATGCCTCCCCTGGGGAAGCGTAGTATTTTGACACTTTCCCAGATCTACCATTAATAATAAATCAGGGAATGTGGCAAAATCCATGGGTGGATGCGTAGGAACACCCACCCATAGAACGCCTCACTGCGACACGAGTTGGCTGTTTCTCTGACATTTGTGAATAAAAAGAAAATCTTTTGCAAAAAGACCTCGGCTTGATCATCTTGTCTCAAGAAGGATGTCTTCTATGGAGCATACTTATATTATGACTGTTGTTGTTATAAAAGGAAAAAAGTTTGTGTGATTAGCAGGTCATACTTAACATTACTTTGAGGATAGTGCTTGTCTGACCCTTCTCATATGTTTGTCTTGACAGGTCTCTAGATCTGCCTTAGTCACCCTTTGTAGTGAATGACGGTGATCTCCTTAGCACTCCCCCTCCAGTTTAATAAATATTTGTTTAATAACTCAGTGCCCCAAATAACTATGTCTTTGACACATACTTGAATGTGTGGTTACTCCCTTTTTGGGGAACACCACTACCAATTTCTTTTGTCAGATTACACATGCTATTCTTCCAGATATAAGACCGCATCTCAAAAAGTTTTTTTTTGTTGAAAATATGTTATCCAGAAGTGAGATGGAGATCATTTCCAATGCCTTTTCTGATCATTCAGCCATTTTTATTAAAATCCACATGAAGGGAACACAACCGTGAAATACTAGGTGCTGGTGCTTTGCTAAATCTCTTCTCGAAGATGTGTAGTGGATGGCTGCAATGCAGTCTTTTATTAAGCATTTTTTTAAATCAATGAGAACTCCACTCCTATCTTCTCTGTGTGGGAAGCTTTTCAAACAGCCTTTAGAGGACAGGTAATAGCATATACATTGGCGCTGTGGAAACAACGCTCTCAGGAGATGCTTTCCCTACAGGATGAGGTTGAAAAATATAAAGTTAAGTTGAAGACGGCTATGTCTGAATCTCAAAAGATGGATCTCCTTCAAGATTTAGCAGTAGCTAAAGATAATCTTAGGCAATTTTTTATCTTCAGTAATCAAGGGGAGTAAGGTCTACAAAACAAAAACTTTACGAAGAGAGTCAACATATAGGACGCTATCTGGCCTGGTTAACAAAAACTCAGAATAGTCAAAATACAATTACCCAGATTAGAGACTCGGTCTTGGATACAATTGTAGATTCCAAAGAGGAAATTGCAGGTTTTTTTTAATGGCATAAAAAATGATATACAAGGAGGCGCAGGAAATTACTCAAGCATCACTTAAACACTATTTTGTATCGTGAGAAATAGCCTCTATTTCTAAGACTTTGAAGAATTCTCTTGATAAATCTATTTCACAAGATGAAGTCAGCAATGTATTGAAATCTATAGCTAATGAGAAAGCCCAAGGTAACGACGGTATTCCTGTTGAAGTTTTTAAGATTTTTGACGCCTTGCTTTTACCTTTTCTTACTAAATTGTACAATTTGATAAAAAATGGTGAACCAATATCTAAAAAGTTTAAGGAAGCAGTTGTGATCTGCTTTCTTAAGAAAGACAAGGATCCTACCACTAATGGTTCATATAGACCCATAAGTCTTTTAAATATAGATTATAAAAACTTTATGAAAATCTGGGTAGTAAGGTTGACTCCAGTTGCACAACAGGTAGTTCACATAAACCAGACAGGTTTTATTTGTAATAGATCTATGGCCTCTAATACACATTTCTTTACACAAGCAATCGACTATCTTTCAGTCAACAAGGTTAAGGCAGCAATTTTAATGCTTGATGCAGAAAAACCAGTTGACCTTGTTGACTGGCAGGCTTTGTTTTTTATACTATCTAAGAACGTCTTGTCTGAATAATTATTCAATAAGATAAAAGATGTGTACTCAGGTTCAGAGGCGAAAATTTTGATTAACAGAGAATCGGCGGATACAGTCAAGATCCGACGTGGGACTAGACAGGGATGCCCACTGTCTCCCCTTTTATTCTCAGCTTTTATAGTGCCCTTGGCAATTAAAATCAGCCCGGTCCCCCTGGAGCCTTTTTGAAAGTGCTTGATGACATCATCACCCCACGCGCCCTTCGCTATACTAAGTTTTTTTCATTTCATTTATAATCTTTATTTCGGCACAATAGAGCCATAAAAGATACATAAAAACAATCATGCATAATACAATATCTACTTTGAAGTATAAAAGATTTTAGGAATGGCGTGGATATGGTTAGGAAATCGATACAATAAAATCTTTATAATTTTTTTACTTTTGGGGGATTTTACCATCCATCTGGATGCCCCAAATGCATATGATTCTAGGGCTTTTTTGGATTCTCTCAACTAGGCCCAGCTGACTCAATGGGTCAAAATGCCATTCCATTCTGGTGGCCATCTTATTGACCTGGTGTGCACCGATTTTGCCATGAAGGTAGGAGAGCCAGAATCCGTATTTGTCCATTATTTGATAAGGTTTTCTTGGGCCTTGGGTAGGTCCTCTCAAAGTCCTATCCCGCCTCCCGCTCTGCTCCCTGGGAAGATTAATCTTCCTGCTTTTTTGGAAGCTTTACTTCAGTCGCGCCTCTGATCTCGAAAGGGCGATTGACAGCTTTGATGGTTGGATCAGTCAGGGGGTTAGCGTCTGCGCCAAACCAGTTTGTTGTAGCAAACAGCGCTCTCCTCCCTCGCAGCCTTGGTTTTCTAATGCTCTTAAGGAACTGAAATTAGGGTGCAATAAGTTGGAGCGCTGTTGGCATCAGAAGTATTTTACTTCCGCCAAGGAGACCCTTCGAATAGCTCAAAGGGAGTACTATATGGCCATTAAAAAGCCAAAAGTGACTACTTTGCTGGGAGGATTGCAATGGCTAGCAATAACAGCAAGGAGATCTTTGCCATCGCTAGGAGCTTCTTATCGCCGTGTGCGGATCAAAGACTCTCCGTCTCCCAACAATGGTGTGAGGAGCTGTCCACCTTTTTTGTCGACAAGATATCAGGGATTCAGGATAGTGTGGGTTTATATTCCAGGGTATTGGATATCCCCCTGGTGGTGTCTCCCCCTATATCTAGTGTTTCTAACCCTCCGTTCACATCATTCTTGCCTGCTGCTGAGTCCGACATTTTGGCCGTTCTTAGATCTCTGAAGTCTGGCTCACCCACTGATCCCTGTCCAGCTTGTGTACTTGCTGGGGTGGCCGAGGAGGCTTGTCCTGAAGTAGTGGCGATTGCCAACCTCTCCCTTCAGACCACCACGGTTCCCGTGAGATGAAAACAGGCCAAACTGTTACCCCTGCTCAAGAAACCTTCGCTGGACCCTTTGGTTCCAGCTAATTTTCGGCCCATTTCTCTCTTACCTGCCTTAGTCAAAGTCTGCGATAAGGTTGTTTTACGGCAGCTTGAGAATTTTGTCTAATCCTCTAGTGCTTTACATCCAGCCCAGTCCGGGGTCAGAACTGCCTACAGCACGGAGACCGCTTTGGTGGAGATGTCGGAGGCGATCAGGGAGTGCCTGGACGGGGGTGGCAGGGCGGCCCTGATTTTACTTGACCTCTCTGCCGCCTTCCATACAGTGCCCCACCAGATGCTTCTTGCCTGGCTCTCTTCTATTGGCATTATGGGCCTGGCTTGGGAGTGGATTAAATCTTTTTTGGATGCTCGCACGCAGCAGGTCTGCATGGCTCCCTGTCTATCCTCTGTCAGGGAACTCGCTACGGGGGTGCCGCAGGGTTCTACTCTGAGCCCTCTGCTTTTCAATGTTTATCTGACCTCTTTGATTTATCTGGCAGAGGAGCTTGGGGCAAAAATCATAGCGTATGCGGACGACACCCAGTTGTTATTTACCTGGAGGGGCTCAGATCTGGACACCAACACCGCCAAGACGTGCCTAGCGTCTGTATTTCGCTGGCTTGCCCATGCCTCTTTGAAGTGCAATGAGGACAAATCGAAGGTCCTCTTGTACGGCCAGTTCCTTGGTCTTTAGACAATCTCCGTGGCCCCCTGATTTCCCGTGCCCTTACTCTGAGGGACCCCCGGCAAAGAACTTAGGGGTATGGTTTAGTGAGGATCTTCCGTTCGCTGACCATGTTAAAAAACTGACTGGTGTCTGCTTTGGCACCCTCAAGGTACTTGGAAAGTTCTTTCCTCTGCACCCTAGAGAGGCCAAAGAGACAGTAGCCCGTGCTTTGATTCTCTCCCGTCTTGATTATGCCAATGCCTTGTTCATTGTCATTCCCGGCTATTTGCTGAAAAAACTGCCAACTATACAGAATACCGTAGCTAGACTCCTTTTTAACATCTCTAGGAGATCTAGTGTTCGACAGCATTTGCGGGATCTGCACTGGCTGCCTGTGGCCCAGCGAGTACAATTCAAAGCTCTCACTCTCGCGCACAGGGCCCTTCATGGTCATGGTCCTTTGTACCTTAGGAGGCATTTCGCACTGTGTGTTCCCAATCGATCTATGCGGTCTGCCTCTTTACATCGGATGGTAACTCCGCGTTTCCGCAGGGCTCGCCTGGGAGGCCAGTCTCTTTCTGTTAAAAGAGCAGTGGCTTGGAATTCGCTCCCCGCGGATCTTCAGCTTACTCAAGATTTCCAACTTTTTAAAAATTGCTTAAAGGCACACCTGTTCAGTCAGCTCCCCTAATTGGTTTCCACCTGCTCCGCCCATGTTCACTTCCGTGCCAGGACACTCCAGATTCTAAGTGCGCGACACAAGCTTTCTATAACATAACATAACAATATTCTTCAGATAATGCCTCCAATAGCGGCTATGCCAAAAATGAAATTATTTGCAGATGAATTTTGTTTTATATTTATCAGCAGAACCATCTAATTTCTTAAAAGCATTCGAGGAAGTAGAAGAGTTTACACAATACGTGAGTATACACTAAATCAAGCAAAGACGGAGGTGCTCTGGTTCAATGCCCCATCAGTGTCGCTGCATTTTCTCCCTCAGCAGAATTCATCTAATCATATTAGATATTGTTATGTTATGTTATGTTAATTGGGCTCTTCTATAGCGCAACGGCTACTCCAGTCGGAGTGTCCCGGCGCTTTGGCGCAGAAGTCCTTTAATGGAAAGGAACATAACTGCAAAAAAAAGGAACAGCAAAATTAACTAGTACAAAGCCAGGTTTTTAATGCCTTTCTAAAAGACAACAGACTGGGGGCCTGTCTAAGAACAATGGGAAGTTCATTCCAAGCGCGCGGAGCTAGGTAGTGGAAGGAACGCCCTCCTTGTCTGGTTCGCTTGATGGATGGAACGACCATTTTAGACAAGGAGGCAGATCGCAGAGCTCTGATCGGCTTGTAAAAAGCAAGGCGCTTTCTAATATACCTAGGGCCTGAGTCATGAAGAGCCTTATAGGTTAGCGTCAGGCTTTTGAAGAGAACCCTCTTGGCTATAGGGAGCCAGTGCAGTTATATCAACAAGTTAGAGGCACTAGCTCGTCTGGGGAGTCCATAAATAGCCCTAGCGGCTGAATTTTGGACTACCTGCAGTCTCCTTATCAGATATTTTGGGAGTCCCAGATAGAGGGCATTTGCATAGTCCAAACGCGACCCGACAAGTGCCTGGACTATGACCCTTCGATGGTTCACCGAAATCAAGGGGAGAAATTTCCTGAGCATCCGCAGGATTCCAAAGCATTTCCCCGAAAGACACGCAATTTGAGGCCCAAAGGTTAACTCATTGTCAACAATGATACCTAGGTTTTTAGCCCTGGTACCAGCATTGGCAGGAGGAAACTGATCTTGTGGCCACCAACTTTTCCAGTTTGGTTCAGAGACACATCCGAAAAAAGCAGCTCCGATTTATCGGAGTTGCATTTCAAGCCGTGTCTTTTGAACCAATCAAAGACTGCCTCTAAGCAGCCTCTGATACGGATCCCATCGAACACCTCGTTCTTGTTATAAGTAAACAAGAGCTGGGTGTCGTCAGCGTAAGACACGATCTGAGCACCAAACGACTCCGCAACCTCTGCAAGGGGGGCCATAAAGATGTTAAAAAGCAGGGGGCTAAGAATAGACCCCTGAGGGACCCCCACTTCCAGGGTTGCCATAGCTGTGGAGTGAGGTGGCGCCCAGATCGTTTGTCGACGGCTGGCTAGAAATGATTTAAGCCAGTTCCACACCGTCCCCCTGAGGCCACAATTCCAGAGTCGTGATATGAGGGTATCATGGGGAACGGTGTCGAACGCCGCCGACAGGTCTAACATGACCAACATGGCCTTTCCTCCAGTATCTAAAACCTCTCTAATGGCGGTGGTGACTTCAAGTAACGCGGTCTCTGTGCTGTAATTCGCACGAAACCCAGATTGAGTAGTGTGCACCAAGTTGTTATTCTCGATAAAATCAGAGATAGATCTGTGCACGTGTCTTTCCGCCACCTTCGCCAGAGCGGGGAGGAGAGAGATAGGCCTATAGTTGGCGTGTATGATGGGATCCAGAGTTGTTTTTTTTATTAATGGAAGGATGAGAGCGCTCTTCCAGGCCTGAGGGACTATGCCAGAAGACAATGAGGAGTTGAGAATGGAATTGATGGGGCCATTTAGCAAAGGGGCTATTTTGCTGAGGCAAGAGACCGGGCAAGGATCTAAAGGAGAGCCCGATTTCAAGCCTGTCAGATGGTCTAATGAGGCAACAAGGCTTAGCTGTGGAAATTCCCAGAGGATGGGTTGTAAGGAGGAGGGGGCATCAAGATCAGCCGCCTGAGGCTGTTTGGAATAAGTAGCAAGAGAGGCTTGGATGGATGTTATTTTGTCTACAAAATAATGTGCGAGTTCATTCAGCCAAAGTTCTGAGTGAGACTGAGCCGAGATGCCTAGGGATGGAGAAGTGAAGTCCTTAACAATTTTAAAAATTTCCTTACAGGAATTATCAGATTCGTCTATCCGACGTTCAAGATAGGATTTTTTTCCACTCCAAATCATCTTGTGGTAGGATTTAGTTAGGTTTTTAAACTTTTCTTTCTCAAGAGGATTGTAGTCTGTCCTCCAGGTTCTTTCTGCTCTCTTGCAGTTTTGCTGGGCTTCTCTAAGCTGAGATGTGAACCAAGGAGCAGAAGGACGTTTGTTTCCGAGTTTGGCGGCATTCTCGGGCACGAGATCCGCCAATATAGTTGAGAGCCATTCCGTGTAGCGAGCTAGATCGATTTCCACATTACCTGACAAAGTGCAAGGTGAACGTGCCATGGCCTGTAGTAGCGTCTCATTAGATAACAGATGAAAAGGCCTGGAAAGACTTTTAGTAGGGATAGTGGGATTAGATCTAAGAGGAGGGGCGCTTGATAGGCTAAAAGTGATTAAGTAATGATCCGACCATAATACCGGTTGAGGAGCAAGTACATTGATCGGAACGGTAGAAAAAACTTGGTCTAGAATATGGCCCTTATTGTGTGTAGAATCATGGATGAAAGGTGTGAGTCCTAATGTTGCTGTGACCTCCATGAGTTTCATTGTATCAGGATTTGTAGCCTCGTCCATGTGTATGTTTAAGTCGCCTAAGAGTAGACAATGTTCAGATTTAAGGCATGGGACTGAAAGTGCTACCTGTAGTTCATCCAGAAAAGAGCCTAATGTACCGGGAGTATGATATGCAAGAATACCGGTGCATGCTTGATGGGGAGTGAAGAGTGAAGCCGAGTGCCTCGGTGTCCTGAATATTGTCTATCAGGAAGGTAGTGCAGTGCAGCTGGTTGTTGACTATAATAGCCACACCACCCCCGCGCCCAGATGTTCTATCCCTCCTAATGATGGAATAATTAGGTGGAATGGCGTTGACTAAATCCGGGGCTGAGGTATCACTAAGCCTTGTCTCAGTGAGAAAGAGGCAGGATATATCGGAATTATCGAGCAAATTCCATATATCTAGCGCATTACAGCCTAAAGAGCGTGTATTAAGGAGTAGGCAAGTGGTGATGATCGGAGGATGAGTCAGTTTTGGTTTGTTATATATAGGAACGCGCCAACCACAGACATTGCATCCTTTTCTGAGGATGCGACGGCCCGGAAAGACAGAGTGGCAGCGACCTACCGGAGGACGGAGATAGGAGAGGGTCTCTGACGAATATGAGATACACATAGCTAACACTGACAGCAGTAAGGTACCAGCCTGAGAAAGGTGCCAGCCAGCCGTCCTGCCCCGTCTGCTGCCGGAACGCTGACGGGCGCAGACGGGCGCAGACGGGCAGGACTCTGGCGAGACTCCGGCGCTAGGGACGGCGCTCACGCAAACGCGCCCGCTAGCGCGGTAGAGCGTCCGTTTCCTTTTATGGGGTCCACTAGAGCGCTCTCACCGCTCTGGGCCACACTCAAGATGGCCGCCGTGTAAAGATTTAACTATCCCCAAAGAAAGCCCAATAAAGCACAAAAACGGCCGCTAGAGCTGTGAAATGCTGGCAAAAATGTGTGCAGGAGGCCTAGGGGTGTGCTATTAAGGTTTATATGTAAATTGTCATTATGATCATCTTTTTAGGCTAAATTATGGAAACACCCTCTAAAAAAGAGGCTTTTAGATAGATGGTCTCTTCTTCCTTTAACTTTGATAGGCCGTGTATTATTGGTTAAAATGTCCATCTTGCCATTATTTGTATTTTTATTTACTCATCTTCCGATTAAAATTCCCAAATCATATTTTTCTGAAGCACATGCATTAATCCAGAATTTTATATGGGCACAGAAACAGCCACAAACCTCTTTAGCAATTTTACAACTAGATACATCTCTGGGGGCTTGTCCTCCCCAATCTCGAGCTTTATTACCAGGCTGCATTATTGAATTTACTGGTTCATCTCCCATTAGTCGCATCAAAATGTGAGAATTTTTTACTAACCGTTATGGTGCAGGAGAGTGCAATCTAATTACCCGTTTTTCTACATTTTCCAAAACTCCCTAAAAAGTCGAGATACAAGGCATTAGCTGACCTAGCTTGTCGCACACAAGTATTTTTTAATCTACATAAAATTTCTAGATACCACCTATATTAAAAAATTAGTGAATGTCAGCCTTCAGCGTGCAGCTTTCTCGGGGGTCTTTGCAATTATGGCAGGAGTCGGGTTTTGAATATTTGTGTGATTTTCTTAGTACATCTAATTTGATTACCAGCGAGATGTTGTCCCAGCAGTTGGGCCCTAGATTTCCAGCTTTGGCATTCAGTTTTAATCAAATTTCGAGCTTCTAAAAAACAAATTATGTTGTGACTAATAACTAAGCTTTTAATGTATTTAACCAACTATACGTCCAGGGTCTACGTGGAGTGGGCAATTGGTATTCTTGCCTAATACAGCCGGGCCAGCAGAAAGTGCTTGATAACTATTTTCCTAAACTATTGAAAGAAACTAGCTGTTGTGTTAGCAAAACGGAATGGCAGTCTCTATGCAAGTAAGCCATAAAGCGTTTAGAGCAGGGAACTATAAAAGAATGGCCTATTTGTCAAGATGGCTAACCTATTATAAACCTAAAAGACTGAATACATTTTTTCCGGCCTCCTCTGAGTTTTGTTTCAGATGTGGGGACCCAGAGATAGTGTCTTGGAACCCTATTTGTTTTTACTACGCCAGTCTATATCAATTGTGGTCTAAGGTTTATTCAAGGATTAATCAATTTTTCGCTTTATCAGTTCATATTATTTCTTCTATTAAATTAGCTGTTGTTGGGTGTTCAATAGAGGTCCAACATTTGTCTAAATACCAACATATTTTTTAATAGCTATTGCAGTGGTCAGGTCTCTAATTCTACAAAATTGGAAGTCTGAAAAGCCACCGTTGATTAAGCAATGACAACAAAAGATGGTTAAGGCATCTATATGGGAGGAAGCATATGCCAAGTGGATAGGGTCTCTTAGAAGATTTGTAGCGATTTGGTCACAGTTTCTCAATAATACATTTAAAAATGTTTATAGTTATTCATGCCCTCAATGTGTTATGAAATTAGCTTATTATTTACATGGTATTAGACTATTTGCACTTTATTTCAGGGTACAAATAAGCTCCTGCTATTGATATATTGCCTGATCCTGTAGTGTTAGCACTTTATTTCTATAGCATTAGCACTTTACTCACACCTGTGTCTAGAGTGGACACATAAAAGAACGGAAATGCAGAGAGAGAATACACATCCCTCTCTGCTTTGAGTGCATAAAAATGGGAATTGTTGACCCACTTGCTGTCCCAGTTCAAAGGTTTTTGTGCTACTGTACTCTGGGAAGTGCTTACTAGTGCTTACTAGTCTTTGCATAACCGGTGCTTGAAGTTTGGGTCTACCACATGGTACGTTTTGACATTTGATAGCTGCTTCTTTGTCTATGTCTTATACCCGTGCAATTTTCTTATCGTCATCCACTGAAACAGGTGCATGCCATCCCCAGGTCAAAGATGCTACAAGATGTCAGGCTCAAAAAAGCAAAGTCAATAGCTAAATGTTTGCATAAGTTTAAGCAGTGTGTCATGCAGGCACTGCAGGGGTGACCCTCGTGGTCGGTATTGTTGGATGCAGTGGTCTGTTTGTGGAAGGTCAGTGTCAAATTCCTCAGCTAGTCACTTCCTGTGTCAGTTGACTTTTAATTATAGGCAAACGGCCAGATTCATCAAGGTAAGGAATTGCGAGTCCTTAATAGCGAATTTTAAGGATTCGCTATTAAGGACTCACAAAACGGGATTCATGTAGGAATCACAATTGAATTTGCGATTCCCACTGATTCCTTATTTGCAATTAGCTAATGGCAAATAGGGAAGCGATTTCTAGGGTGCCAGGGGTGTCCAAAGGACACCCTGTAGCACCCCCGAAATGTAATCTACATTGGTGTTGCGCACACACATGTCCAAAGGACATGTGTGTATGTAACATGCAACTTAGAAAAATGCATTTAAATGCATTTTTCTACGTTTTCGCTATTTACCACAAGGTTTGACCTCGCGGTAAATAGCGGCCCAAAATTGCGATTTCGCAATTTGAAAATGGTTCATGAATTGCATTTAAGGAATCTCAAATAGAGATTCCTTAAATGCAATTCCTCGCAAATGTGCGAATTCTTTAATAGCGAATTTTGCATTTGGGATGATGAAAAATTGCACTTGCAAAGGGCCAGATTCTCAGAATCTGGCCCTTTGCGAGCGCAATTAAGCTTGATGAATCTGGCCGAAAGTGCTTTGAGTTGGTCCATGTGGGCGTGCTATTGCCTGGTAACACAAAATGTCATAACTTGCCTTTTACACCTGGTGTAAAATATTCAGTCCTCGAGCCCTGTATGCTTTGTACACCCCATGTTTGACTGAACACTGACATCTTCCTTTCACTGGAGTAATGGTTTCAGAATCTAGACAAGCACTTTAGTTAGGGAGACATTTCGAGTTAGGGTCCACGAGAATTATTTCATCCAAACTTTGTTGAAAATGAAGGCTAACAGGCAGCACCAAGCCACCATGATCAGAAACCCCAAGGACCCACACTGGACTTCTGTGTGTTTTGTCACAAATTACAGCATTACCCACTTAGTAATAATTTAGTTTAGGGGAGTTGCACAAGAGTTCCAGCTCCAAGTTAGCAAAGAGGCTAGTTTAAAATGGTAGCGCATCTGCTGAAGAGAGAACAGAGCTATGAGCTCTGTTGCCTGATGGGAATTAGCTAGGGCGAGAAGGATTTGTACTCCAGTTCAGGGACCGAGATCTCAAAAACAACCCCCTATTTCAGGGGTCTCCAAACCGGTCCTGGAGTGCCGGATCCATGCCAGATTTTTTGGATAGCCCCATTGAGAAACATGTAGTTATTTTAAAAATCTGGCATGGATCCGGCCCTCCAGGACCGGTTTGGAGACCCCTGCCCTATTTAGTTGATAGATGTCAGTAGTGACTCAGGAGGGACTGGAGAGGGTAAATGGGGTATGGTGCCAAGGCTTGAGTCGTAATGTTGAGTCACTAGACCCCAAGCATCGAGTAGAGATGCCTTCTATTTGTCTTATGACCCACTGACGATGGAGAGTTAAGTCCAATAATGTAGGTTTGCTTCGATTGTTCATAAAGCATACAGGGGCATAGCTTAGTCTGCAAGACTGGGGTGGGTGAGCTTTAGATTTTATAACAATCACGCTGGCATATGAAATACCAGTATTTGTAAAGCGCACAGCTGCCTCCAAAGTGGTGTCCCGGCGCTGGGGGTCCTCGGGAAGATTAAGCAAGCTATTGCCCAGAGTCCCATGGTGCTGGGCTAACCTGCCGCCAGCACCGGGGATCTAACCATGAACCCTGTAGTCCGGAGTCAGGCACCCCGGCCGCTGCACCACACCTCTTCCATGTTAACTATTACAAAAGAAGCAGCGGCTGAGGGGGGCATAAGGACCAATGGAAAGGAATGGAGTGCGGATTGTGAGGGGTACTTAAAATACAGTATTTTGTAAAATACCTATGTTTTAAGACCTTCAAAACACAAGAATGTGTGTTTTTGTCTAAGTGAGTATATAAAAATCTCAGGTGAAATCCAACAGACAACTTACCATACCCGACTGAAAGCTCATGTACACGGCTATTGACTAAATAATAAATGTATTAGGGGGTTGTAACACCCCAAACATCCCCCCTGAAGCTAACCCCTGAAATCATATTCATACACCTTGCACTGGGGTAAAAGGGAAATGGGATGTATCTCCAAACTATCATTTAGTGCCACCAAGTATGCAGCCTCTTAGTATCTGCCAAGAAAGATTACTGCTGTGAAGTTAGAGCAGGAGGCTATTTAGGCATCCCCGGCCAACCAGAGTCTACAGTACTGCTGACAAGTACTCAAGTATTCTCTGCAATTCGAGACTATCAGGTGTAAAAAGAACAGGCAGATCATTTAAGGGAAACATTGAAATTGTTCTATGGAACAATTGCGGCATACAGATCCAGACTTTTAACCTTACAGGAGAGTATTGAACATTTATATATTTTTGGGACTATTTCAATGCCATTTGCTGATTTATACAATTGCACTTGCACTTTTCAATTCAAATAATCATCATCTTACAATATATCAGAGTCCTGATTTTGGTACATGAGAGCATGACCCATGTAATGCCCACTCAACCAGGCTGGGAGCCAGCCACCATGTCTTGGTACATGTGACCGGCACATTCTCCAATCCCACAATATTTTCTGAATATTTCTGTGAACATCCGCCCACTCTGTATACTGGGATCTCCATTTTGTCATGCTTACAGGGGTATAGACTCTGTATTGTGCCAGTTTTGAACATTATCCCTTTTCAGTCTTTCTCTAAATTCCACCTCAGTACCTTTAAAAGGGTCCGGTGAACGCCCGGCCAAAAATGCCTTATTTTGCAGCAGCACCATATAGTATACAAAGTCTCCCGTCTGACTCTTGCATCTAAGGCATAATGGAGCAATAATTTCACAGTATCTCCAGAGCTTATAGCAGGTGAGGTACATATAATGTAAATATTTTAATTGACTCAGTCTAAACTGAGATGCTATAGCTGATTCTCCTAGGACAATTTGTGCTTCCTGAAACTCGCCATCGGTTATATCTCCTATGCTTCTCTCTCTCACTTGCCTTAACCAGTTCCAGATTACCAAATAGGCAAAGTAGGCACTGGCCTTTGGGCCCCACTCCTTTTAGGGGCCCGCGACAACGCATCAAACTTCAACTTACAGTACATAAACCAGAGACAACAGATCCACATAACAGTTTGTCTCCTAAAAGCTCATCTTCCAGCAGTTTGCAAAAAAATCCAGTGCATTGGGTATTAGGAGATAATTTGCTAGGGGGGGGGGGGCAAAATTTGGACTGCCTAGGGGCCTACACAGAGTTTGATCCAGCACTGGCCTCCACCTATGAAAGGAATCTAAGGTGTTAATTACCTGAAAGTGATATACTTGAGACATTTTTGTGAGAGTTTGATTAGCTTAGGTCTATATGGAGTGACTGCATGGTACAGCTGGAGGTATCAGAAGAACTAACTTTTGTAGAGCTTGTGCTCCTCCTGAATGTTCTCAAAAGTGTTCAGGGCCATTCCAGACCTAAAATGGCCCAATTGGGACTTCCCCATGGTTTACCCCCCTGTGGAAACCTTGCAGCTTGAACACTTGGCTGATATCTTTTCCTTCAACAATGGGTTCTCTTTGGGTATTTTATTTTTCCATCCAAGGTCTTTCAAAGTCTCTTTCATATCTTAAAAACTGTCTGAGTAGCAGAGGGTAGAGGGAACTCAGGCATAGCTGCAATATTAAATGTAGCGCCTGGGTGTCTTTCAATATCCCTTTTTCAGTCACAAATGCAGCGTCTTATGGTGTATCATACAACCACTATTGACTATAATCAGATGGGCTGCTCTGTAAAACGAAGCAATATCTATTGCCCCAATGCTCCTTCATATTGGAATTTAAAGCATTTCACTATGACTATTCTAGGAGTGCCCTGGTGAACCAGAAACTTTTATCAGGAAGTTAAATCTATTCATGAAGCTATGTGGGGCTCTGGCACATAACAACCCTTATGATATAGTGCTAACAGAGTGAGCACATCTCACATCCCAACACACAACATAGGCTGCCTTACATGAATGCTGATACTGACTCACTACTTGCTCGTTAGAACTATCACCAATCCGAGACTGCACAAGAGTCCATAGACTCCGCAGATATTCAGCCTCATGTCTAGGAGTAACTTGTATGTGATATATCTTTTTATGTCAATTCTACCAAAACTGATGGGATGTACTTAATTACAGAAAATTCCAATAAAAATGTTTTTAAAAAAAATGAAGCTATGTGGCTCCTTGAACAGGAAGTTTTGAAGCTGATAAGGTAATCACAGCAGAGAAACCATTTTAATAATGACCACACTACCCACTAGAAAGAAGGGAAGAGGGAGCAAGAACACAACATCACAGCACATTCTATTTCCGGTTGTATATTTTTCTGCCATGCAGTAGCCCTTTCTGCAGTCGCAAAGAATCCTAGGTATCTAAACCTATTCTTGGCAATTGTGAGGGCCAGTGCCAATCAAAGATTCTCTCATACTGTGCCACAAGATATACCATGGATTTGGGTGGGTTAATTGTGAGGCCAGTAAATTGGACATATATTTGAAGGACCTGTAGAGGACTCAAATCGGACCACACCAGGTCTTCCAGAAATACATGTACATCCTCTGCATATAAGGACAATCTATCAACAATACCTTGGGGGCCCATTCCAATCTTCTAAGTCCATTTATCCAGGTGCAATCCACTAATGGGTCTATGGCGATAGCGGATAATGAGGAGGGAAGAAGGCCTCTAAGTCTAGTGCCCATATTTACAAGGAAATAATCTGAGACCTTGCCGCCCACCCTAGGGCTCACCAGCTGGTGGGTAAAAATAACCGTATATATATATATATATATATATATATATATATATATATATATATATATATCCCTTCTTCCCTTTTTGTCACAGAAGTCACTACTCGGAGTACAACAACATGCATTTAAGCAGTTATAAGTGAACTATAGCAGTGTTTTTTGGTGTGTTTGGATTTATCCAGGAATGCTGGTTTAATGCTACTGTTGCATTAAGTACTTTTGAAATTGTACTAATTATAATTTCATAACCACTAACGCCCTAATATTACAAATGAATTCCTCAATGTATATATTTTGTAATTTCAGCATCAAAGCTTTTTTTGAAAAATGAATTTAGTTCTGATGGAACAGCGTTAGTTTATTGATGCATAACACACCATTAAGTCTTTCTGCTATGTCCGTTGGTTTGTTCTGTGAACATGTGACCTTAGTGGGAAGGGCATTTTAGTTAAAAATGGCATCTATTACACACAGCCTTTATGTGAACAAGGGCGCCTGAGCCCGAAACGCGTCATCTGTCGACTGCTGTTTGGTGAATTAAAACATCTTGCCTGAAATCAGAAGTGGTTCGTGTCTCTCTCTTCGCCGCCGGGGGTTCTCTGGTGGAAGTGGAAGGAGTACTGGTTCGAAATTCATAATACACGGAAGCTCGACTTTCTTCCGTTTCAACGAACCCTCTCACCCGGAAGCGGCTGCCGCCCTAAGGTCGAAGTGCAAGTGGTTCGTGGTGAAACTTTGGCTGCAGCCCCCTCGCGCCGCCACACGTCACGGGAAAGCAAAGGGTTACTGGCCGGCACAAAGAACCAGACGGGTTCAAAGGCGAAGCGGCTACAGCACCCGGTGAGTGACGACGGCATTCTGGCAGAGGTGGGGAGAAATCAGGCACAACGAAGCAACTCGTGACACGATCCGAGCTGCGTAAGTTATAACAACCAAACAGTTAGTATGTCAGACGAGGCTGTTCGCCAGCGCGAAGCGGCAGCGGAAGAATTGTTCTGCCAAAGACCCATTTCCAGTCCAAATGATGTACCATCTGTAAGCGCACCGGCGGGGCCGGATGATAATGAGAAAACGCTTCTAAAGAACCTCGAAAAGTACATGCGCCTAGAAATAACGAAGTGGTGGGAGCATTGCTCACTCTCCAAATATGCAGAGGTAGGGAGGGTTCCGAGAGGTCTTCGGATCCTCTTAGCGCCAAGCTATGATAACCCCAACCCTGCAATGTTAAAAGAATGGGCACAGAACAACTTGGAAGCCTCCATGACCTCAGTCCGCATCTTAATTAAATATGCAGCAATAGACCGAGTGGAAATAGTAAAGAAAATCGAAATCATTGAGGAAGAGCTGAAAAAGTCTGCCAAGGTTGATTACATCAGAACAGCAAGAACTGCTATCGAAGAAAGACTGCGCAAGCATGAGGAGAAAATCAAACAACGCAAAGCGCATAAGTTTGCCAGGGATGAAGCAGACTACAACAACGGGCAGATTTTCACTTTTGCCCGTAAGTACAACAATGAAAACCGCAGGAAATTCGGAGAACAAAAGGGCAAAAGCAGTGCAGAGCAAAACACACAAAAATCTGCAGCAATTGGAGGAGCAGCAGCGGAAAGCATCAGCTCTGACACTATTTCCATATCCAGTGAATCAAGCATAGAGAGCGGAGAGAGACCTACACCCGCAATTGTACTTGATGCAGGAGAGGAATTGGATTTTTTAGTAGCAGAGAGACTGAGGTCCTTGAGACCGAGAAAGGAGAACAGACCACAGCAAAAAACACAAGGAAAAACAGACGAAGAAAGGAAAGAAGAAAAGCCAACAAACAAAAAAGGAAAAAACAAAAAGAAAAGCAATTGGACAAAGAGGAAGTAGACTTGGACAAAACTATCATCAACTTGTCTAATGTACCGCTGTCCGAAGCTGAAAAAAGACTGTTGTCCTTGGGTCTGAATTTCTGTCCTGGCCACACTTTTAATTACAGCTCCACAAGAATCGATGTCTTTAAGTTCGTGAGAAAACTAAAATTAAAAAAGCATTTCCTCCTGAAAACCGTCAAAGACAAAGACGGGGAGTCACGACAGGATGGAGCTACTCATGTTGACAGCCTAGGAATCAGAGCAGCAGATATCCCTCTGTACCTAGACCTTCATGATTTGAACACTGGAGAAGCAGAGGACAGTGACAACGAATGTGACCCATCCACACAAAGAAGAATGAGTAACATCAATTTGCTACAGAAAGGTGCTGGGCTCAGCCCTTTCAAGAAAAAATCCAAATATATCCCCATGATGCCGAGGGATGCATTGGACACGTTCCACGACTGTGTGGTCGAAGACATTAAAAAATTGAACAAGCAAGTACAGTCTGAGAAATTCAAACAAAGGAAACATGTTGAAAGAAAGAAAAGTGACTATGCCAATCTCATGCAAAAATTGGGAAAAAACAATGAAATCATCATAAAAAAATCAGACAAAGGGGGCAATCTAGTTATCTGGCCCCGGGCAGACTACATCAAGGAGGCTAAACGCCAGCTGGGTAACACTGACTGTTATGAACCATCTAACACCAAAAAATACAAGCAGGCTACAGATTCATTAAAGAAACTGTTAACTCAATTACGTAGTGATGGCCTTATCTCCAATGATGAGTTCAAATTTATGCACAATGAAACCCCTATCACACCTGTATTTTATTTAATACCGAAAGTGCATAAGTGTGTTCTTCCCACTCCAGGCAGGCCAATCATTTCTGCTATAGGCAGCGCAGCGGAACAGGTTGGCCAATATATAGATTTCTTTCTGCAAAACCATGTAACCACACTGCCTAGCTATGTCAAAGACACTGGTGACTTCCTCGGTAAAATTAGGAACATTCAATGGTCAGAAGGGATGTATTTAATCTCTTTAGACATTGAATCATTGTACACCAGCATAGACCACCAGGCAGGACTGTCAGCTGTCAAATTCTTTTTGAACCTAAGACCGTGCGAATTTTACCAGCACAACAAAGCTATAGCCAGCATGATGCATTGGTGTCTCCATAACAACTTCTTTCTTTTTGGAAAGGAGTTGTTTAAACAACTAAGGGGTGTGGCCATGGGAGCTTGCTTCTCCCCCAGCTATGCGTGCTTGCACGTAGGCTGGTGGGAGGAGCAGGTACTTAAAAAAGACTATTCTGCAATTTTTGAGGGAAATATCATGCACTATTACAGATTCATCGATGATATTTTCATGGTGTGGAAGGGCAGCAAAGATAAGGCGGTGGAATTCATCAATAACATCAATAACAACAATTTGAATCTCCACTTTACCCACCACATTAGTAATTCCCATTTGGAATTTCTTGATGTTAAGCTATATATAGCCAATGGCAGAATAGAAAGTACATTATTCAGAAAGCCCACGGCTGGAAATGTCACACTCCATGCCACCAGTGCCCATCCCAGACACTTGTTAGCCAGTATCCCCTACGGGGAACTGCTACGCCTGAAGCGGATATGCAGCACGGAAGCTGAATTCAATATCTGTGCAGCAGAATCCATGCGTCGCATGAAGGCTAGAGGCTACTCGGACAAAATGGTAACATCTGCCTTAGCTAAGGCTTCCACTAGATCTAGAGATAGCTTGCTACCTGATCCTGACAACACAGAACCTGCATCACATGATCTTGCGGTTCTATCTAGAATATCGGGGGTAGCTGAACAGGTCCAATGTCCAAGACTAATCACAGCCTTTAGTGAGAACGAGCGTAAAATTAGATCCATCATTAATAAGAACTGGAGAATAGTTCTTACTGATCCAGTTCTAAAAACCAGCTTACCTTCCAGCCCTACTATAACATTCAGTAGAGGTAGAACCATGGGAGCGGAATTAGATCCAACGAGCCCCGAAATCAAAACTAGCTCTATTTGGTTAAAACCCAAAGATGGCTTTTTCAAATGCTCCTCGTGCCGGGCGTGTAAGTTTGGGATCAGCACCACTGAATATAACACCCCATTTAGCCCCACACCTCACAAGATAATAGGTAACTATAACTGCAAAACCGATTTTGCAGTATATGTTCTTACCTGTACTTGTGGGCTAAATTACATTGGGAGCACGAAGTTACAGGTACACGAGAGAATACTCCAACATCTCCGTGCCATCCTTCACAGTGATCCTAATTACCCAGTGGCACGCCACTTCAAACAAGTACATAATAACAACTTATCTTGTTTGAAATACTTCGTGGTATCAGCAGTTCCCAAACCACGTAGAGGGGGTAACCGAGAAGCCTCGCTGAGAAGATTAGAGACCAAATTTATACTAAACTTCGATAGCAAGTGCCCTAACGGTTTGAACAACACCGAAGACATGTACACATGCCTGTAAATCGATACTCTGTGTGCAGCCCCCATACGTTTTGTGTAACATACTGTGCATCATTTGGATTGGAAATCGTATGTATTTCTTAAAGTAAATCGTGTTAATATCTTCCGATTTATTGAATGTGTTCAGTCATATTCATGACCATATTACAGACATAAATTGTCCTTGGGTATATGAATTATGATAACCTATTTTATATATTCTTTTCACCTCACTTTTTTTCACTATGGTAGAGATACTGTATCATGTCTCGTATTGGTCGAGGTTATGGTGATGGATACTATTGTATCTTTTCACTTGGTTCAACACATTTTTCACGTAACTTATTATTTACACTGGGTATCTATGTTCTGCAGAGAAATCTAATCATGCAGCTTCTTCATGCACTTAGCCTTGTATATATCCCTTCTTCCCTTTTTGTCACAGAAGTCACTACTCGGAGTACAACAACATGCATTTAAGCAGTTATAAGTGAACTATAGCAGTGTTTTTTGGTGTGTTTGGATTTATCCAGGAATGCTGGTTTAATGCTACTGTTGCATTAAGTACTTTTGAAATTGTACTAATTATAATTTCATAACCACTAACGCCCTAATATTACAAATGAATTCCTCAATGTATATATTTTGTAATTTCAGCATCAAAGCTTTTTTTGAAAAATGAATTTAGTTCTGATGGAACAGCGTTAGTTTATTGATGCATAACACACCATTAAGTCTTTCTGCTATGTCCGTTGGTTTGTTCTGTGAGCATGTGACCTTAGTGGGAAGGGCATTTTAGTTAAAAATGGCATCTATTACACACAGCCTTTATGTGAACAAGGGCGCCTGAGCCCGAAACGCGTCATCTGTCGACTGCTGTTTGGTGAATTAAAACATCTTGCCTGAAATCAGAAGTGGTTCGTGTCTCTCTCTTCGCCGCCGGGGGTTCTCTGGTGGAAGTGGAAGGAGTACTGGTTCGAAATTCATAATACACGGAAGCTCGACTTTCTTCCGTTTCAACGAACCCTCTCACCCGGAAGCGGCTGCCGCCCTAAGGTCGAAGTGCAAGTGGTTCGTGGTGAAACTTTGGCTGCAGCCCCCTCGCGCCGCCACACGTCACGGGAAAGCAAAGGGTTACTGGCCGGCACAAAGAACCAGACGGGTTCAAAGGCGAAGCGGCTACAGCACCCGGTGAGTGACGACGGCATTCTGGCAGAGGTGGGGAGAAATCAGGCACAACGAAGCAACTCGTGACACGATCCGAGCTGCGTAAGTTATAACAACCAAACAGTTAGTATGTCAGACGAGGCTGTTCGCCAGCGCGAAGCGGCAGCGGAAGAATTGTTCTGCCAAAGACCCATTTCCAGTCCAAATGATGTACCATCTGTAAGCGCACCGGCGGGGCCGGATGATAATGAGAAAACGCTTCTAAAGAACCTCGAAAAGTACATGCGCCTAGAAATAACGAAGTGGTGGGAGCATTGCTCACTCTCCAAATATGCAGAGGTAGGGAGGGTTCCGAGAGGTCTTCGGATCCTCTTAGCGCCAAGCTATGATAACCCCAACCCTGCAATGTTAAAAGAATGGGCACAGAACAACTTGGAAGCCTCCATGACCTCAGTCCGCATCTTAATTAAATATGCAGCAATAGACCGAGTGGAAATAGTAAAGAAAATCGAAATCATTGAGGAAGAGCTGAAAAAGTCTGCCAAGGTTGATTACATCAGAACAGCAAGAACTGCTATCGAAGAAAGACTGCGCAAGCATGAGGAGAAAATCAAACAACGCAAAGCGCATAAGTTTGCCAGGGATGAAGCAGACTACAACAACGGGCAGATTTTCACTTTTGCCCGTAAGTACAACAATGAAAACCGCAGGAAATTCGGAGAACAAAAGGGCAAAAGCAGTGCAGAGCAAAACACACAAAAATCTGCAGCAATTGGAGGAGCAGCAGCGGAAAGCATCAGCTCTGACACTATTTCCATATCCAGTGAATCAAGCATAGAGAGCGGAGAGAGACCTACACCCGCAATTGTACTTGATGCAGGAGAGGAATTGGATTTTTTAGTAGCAGAGAGACTGAGGTCCTTGAGACCGAGAAAGGAGAACAGACCACAGCAAAAAACACAAGGAAAAACAGACGAAGAAAGGAAAGAAGAAAAGCCAACAAACAAAAAAGGAAAAAACAAAAAGAAAAGCAATTGGACAAAGAGGAAGTAGACTTGGACAAAACTATCATCAACTTGTCTAATGTACCGCTGTCCGAAGCTGAAAAAAGACTGTTGTCCTTGGGTCTGAATTTCTGTCCTGGCCACACTTTTAATTACAGCTCCACAAGAATCGATGTCTTTAAGTTCGTGAGAAAACTAAAATTAAAAAAGCATTTCCTCCTGAAAACCGTCAAAGACAAAGACGGGGAGTCACGACAGGATGGAGCTACTCATGTTGACAGCCTAGGAATCAGAGCAGCAGATATCCCTCTGTACCTAGACCTTCATGATTTGAACACTGGAGAAGCAGAGGACAGTGACAACGAATGTGACCCATCCACACAAAGAAGAATGAGTAACATCAATTTGCTACAGAAAGGTGCTGGGCTCAGCCCTTTCAAGAAAAAATCCAAATATATCCCCATGATGCCGAGGGATGCATTGGACACGTTCCACGACTGTGTGGTCGAAGACATTAAAAAATTGAACAAGCAAGTACAGTCTGAGAAATTCAAACAAAGGAAACATGTTGAAAGAAAGAAAAGGGACTATGCCAATCTCATGCAAAAATTGGGAAAAAACAATGAAATCATCATAAAAAAATCAGACAAAGGGGGCAATCTAGTTATCTGGCCCCGGGCAGACTACATCAAGGAGGCTAAACGCCAGCTGGGTAACACTGACTGTTATGAACCATCTAACACCAAAAAATACAAGCAGGCTACAGATTCATTAAAGAAACTGTTAACTCAATTACGTAGTGATGGCCTTATCTCCAATGATGAGTTCAAATTTATGCACAATGAAACCCCTATCACACCTGTATTTTATTTAATACCGAAAGTGCATAAGTGTGTTCTTCCCACTCCAGGCAGGCCAATCATTTCTGCTATAGGCAGCGCAGCGGAACAGGTTGGCCAATATATAGATTTCTTTCTGCAAAACCATGTAACCACACTGCCTAGCTATGTCAAAGACACTGGTGACTTCCTCGGTAAAATTAGGAACATTCAATGGTCAGAAGGGATGTATTTAATCTCTTTAGACATTGAATCATTGTACACCAGCATAGACCACCAGGCAGGACTGTCAGCTGTCAAATTCTTTTTGAACCTAAGACCGTGCGAATTTTACCAGCACAACAAAGCTATAGCCAGCATGATGCATTGGTGTCTCCATAACAACTTCTTTCTTTTTGGAAAGGAGTTGTTTAAACAACTAAGGGGTGTGGCCATGGGAGCTTGCTTCTCCCCCAGCTATGCGTGCTTGCACGTAGGCTGGTGGGAGGAGCAGGTACTTAAAAAAGACTATTCTGCAATTTTTGAGGGAAATATCATGCACTATTACAGATTCATCGATGATATTTTCATGGTGTGGAAGGGCAGCAAAGATAAGGCGGTGGAATTCATCAATAACATCAATAACAACAATTTGAATCTCCACTTTACCCACCACATTAGTAATTCCCATTTGGAATTTCTTGATGTTAAGCTATATATAGCCAATGGCAGAATAGAAAGTACATTATTCAGAAAGCCCACGGCTGGAAATGTCACACTCCATGCCACCAGTGCCCATCCCAGACACTTGTTAGCCAGTATCCCCTACGGGGAACTGCTACGCCTGAAGCGGATATGCAGCACGGAAGCTGAATTCAATATCTGTGCAGCAGAATCCATGCGTCGCATGAAGGCTAGAGGCTACTCGGACAAAATGGTAACATCTGCCTTAGCTAAGGCTTCCACTAGATCTAGAGATAGCTTGCTACCTGATCCTGACAACACAGAACCTGCATCACATGATCTTGCGGTTCTATCTAGAATATCGGGGGTAGCTGAACAGGTCCAATGTCCAAGACTAATCACAGCCTTTAGTGAGAACGAGCGTAAAATTAGATCCATCATTAATAAGAACTGGAGAATAGTTCTTACTGATCCAGTTCTAAAAACCAGCTTACCTTCCAGCCCTACTATAACATTCAGTAGAGGTAGAACCATGGGAGCGGAATTAGATCCAACGAGCCCCGAAATCAAAACTAGCTCTATTTGGTTAAAACCCAAAGATGGCTTTTTCAAATGCTCCTCGTGCCGGGCGTGTAAGTTTGGGATCAGCACCACTGAATATAACACCCCATTTAGCCCCACACCTCACAAGATAATAGGTAACTATAACTGCAAAACCGATTTTGCAGTATATGTTCTTACCTGTACTTGTGGGCTAAATTACATTGGGAGCACGAAGTTACAGGTACACGAGAGAATACTCCAACATCTCCGTGCCATCCTTCACAGTGATCCTAATTACCCAGTGGCACGCCACTTCAAACAAGTACATAATAACAACTTATCTTGTTTGAAATACTTCGTGGTATCAGCAGTTCCCAAACCACGTAGAGGGGGTAACCGAGAAGCCTCGCTGAGAAGATTAGAGACCAAATTTATACTAAACTTCGATAGCAAGTGCCCTAACGGTTTGAACAACACCGAAGACATGTACACATGCCTGTAAATCGATACTCTGTGTGCAGCCCCCATACGTTTTGTGTAACATACTGTGCATCATTTGGATTGGAAATCGTATGTATTTCTTAAAGTAAATCGTGTTAATATCTTCCGATTTATTGAATGTGTTCAGTCATATTCATGACCATATTACAGACATAAATTGTCCTTGGGTATATGAATTATGATAACCTATTTTATATATTCTTTTCACCTCACTTTTTTTCACTATGGTAGAGATACTGTATCATGTCTCGTATTGGTCGAGGTTATGGTGATGGATACTATTGTATCTTTTCACTTGGTTCAACACATTTTTCACGTAACTTATTATTTACACTGGGTATCTATGTTCTGCAGAGAAATCTAATCATGCAGCTTCTTCATGCACTTAGCCTTGTATATATCCCTTCTTCCCTTTTTGTCACAGAAGTCACTACTCGGAGTACAACAACATGCATTTAAGCAGTTATAAGTGAACTATAGCAGTGTTTTTTGGTGTGTTTGGATTTATCCAGGAATGCTGGTTTAATGCTACTGTTGCATTAAGTACTTTTGAAATTGTACTAATTATAATTTCATAACCACTAACGCCCTAATATTACAAATGAATTCCTCAATGTATATATTTTGTAATTTCAGCATCAAAGCTTTTTTTGAAAAATGAATTTAGTTCTGATGGAACAGCGTTAGTTTATTGATGCATAACACACCATTAAGTCTTTCTGCTATGTCCGTTGGTTTGTTCTGTGAACATGTGACCTTAGTGGGAAGGGCATTTTAGTTAAAAATGGCATCTATTACACACAGCCTTTATGTGAACAAGGGCGCCTGAGCCCGAAACGCGTCATCTGTCGACTGCTGTTTGGTGAATTAAAACATCTTGCCTGAAATCAGAAGTGGTTCGTGTCTCTCTCTTCGCCGCCGGGGGTTCTCTGGTGGAAGTGGAAGGAGTACTGGTTCGAAATATATATATATATATATATATATATATATATATATATATATATATATATATATATATATATATATATATATATATATATATATATATATATATTACCTACTGGCGGTCGCCAGTAAGTATATATAGTTCGGATTTTTTCTCTATGGGACTTTTGAAAATTCTATGTCTAATAACTTTGGCGTTTGTGGACGGAATCGGCTGAAATTTTCAGGAAAATGGCACATTTTGTTTCTGAGCAGCCCCTGAGAATTTGGGGGGGTTTCGTCAAGGGGGGGGGCCGAGAAAAAAGGGGGGTCCCAAAGCGCGTTTTTCCCATTCATTTTTCCATAGGGCGTTTGGCCTCACTTTTAGCTCGAACGGCTGAATGGATTTGCACGAAACTTGGCAAAATTGTAGGGACTGTTAGCCCGATGTGCCTTTGCTAGGTCTCAATATATGTGCTCCAGTGGATTTTGAGAAATTAACGTTTTAAAAAACAGATATATCTGTGACAGCGTCCCGGGTAGTGCTCCGGTTCGCGTACTTTTCGCGTAACGGAACTTTGCGAAGCGAAGCTGATTGGCTCTCCGGTGTCTGTCAACATTCTAAACAGTCTGGAGCGGCCGCCATCTTGTCTCTTGGTAGGATCGAGAGACAAGAGGTGGTGAAAAACGAAGGGGGAAATGAAGGAAAGGGGGCAAGGTAGACCCCTTCTGACCCCCTAGGATTGATGAGTGGGATATTAAAGTGCCCCGCGGGGCAAAACAAAAAAAAAAATTGTTATTTTTCGCCGTAGAGGCGCGGCCCGGTACGCGAACCGGGCAGCTAACCGGGCAGCTAACCGGCAGCGTAACGGGAGTCTGAGGAGAAGCTGATTGGCTGTCAACATTGTAAACAGTCCGGAGCGGCCGCCATCTTGTCTCTCGGTAGGATCGAGAGACAAGAGGTGGAAAAAAATAAATAAAAAATTTGCGATTTATCGCCATAGAGACGCGTCCCGGTACGCGAACCGGGCAGCTAACCGGGCAGCTAACTGGCAACGTAACGGGAGTCTGAGGAGAAGCTGATTGGCTGTCAACATTGTAAACAGTCCGGAGCGGCTGCCATCTTGTCTCTCGGTAGGATCGAGAGACAAGAGGTGGTGAAAAACGAAGGGGGAAATGAAGGAAAGGGGGCAAGGTAGACCCCTCCTGACCCCCTAGGATTGATGAGTGGGATATTAAAGTGCCCCGCGGGGCAAAACAAAAAAAAAATTGTTATTTTTCGCCGTAGAGGCGCGGCCCGGTACGCGAACCGGGCAGCTAACCGGGCAGCTAACCGGCAGCGTAACGGGAGTCTGAGGAGAAGCTGATTGGCTGTCAACATTGTAAACAGTCCGGAGCGGCCGCCATCTTGTCTCTCGGTAGGATCGAGAGACAAGAGGTGGAAAAAAAAAAGGTGTAAATGAAGGAAAGGGGTAAGGTAGACCCCTCCTGACCCCCTAGGATTGATGAGGGGGCTATTAAAGTTCCCCGCGGGGCAAAAGAAAAAAAATTGCGGTTTTTCCCGGTAGAGGCGCTTCCCGGTAAGCGAACCGGGCAGCTAACCGGCAGCGTAACGAGAGTCCGCCATCTTGTGTTTTTGGAGCGTCCGGTTTGCGTACTGGGTAGCGTTCCGGTAAGCGTAACAAGGGGAAAACCAAGAGAAACAGTAAAATAAAATTTAAAGGAATAGATTTCCACCAAACTTGGTAAAATTGTAGGGACTGTTTGTTTGATGTGCCTTTGCAAGGCCTCAAGATATGTGCACGTGTGGATTTTGTCTATTTAAGGTTAAAAAAATATATATATCTGTAAGCGTGCTCCGGCGCGCTTACGTTACGGGTTTTGTTTGCGCTGCAGAGCCGATACGTCACGGTTATGCGACGCGTCATGAGGCGTCTCACGTGGCTACGTGATACGTCACGTAATAAAGAATATATTTTAAAGCTATAGATATTAGCTTTTAAAAAACCAATGAAATTCATTGAAAAAACCATAGGTTATAGACCATATATAGTTAGAAATTTGCATTTACAAAACCTTGAAAATTCACTGAAAAAACCATAGGTTAGAGACCATATATAGTTAGCTGGACATTTTATTGATATAAAACCCATGAAATTCCATATATAGTTAGTTGCACTAACTATATATCGCACACCCGCAATCCACTGCTGATGATGTCACATATAACATCATTCATGACATGGTCAGTGACATCACTGATGACATCACTGATGACAACTCAAATTACATCACTGACAACATCACTGATAATATCATTCATGTGATAATACGATGAACCTCTTCAGACTCTAATATAACCTTAGATACAATCAGTGTAAACAGACACTACCAGACTGTCACTCATCCATGGAGTTACTCATACATCTACTCAGTCATGCAAAGAATCAATCACACCTCCATTTCCGCAACTATACAGTTATACACACCTTACTAATTCAAACATATTGTAACACATATTTAATCTCCTATACGATCCCTAATACAAGTTCACAATGATCCATACAGCCACTCACACATTCACTGGCTCTTATGCACGGTTATATATGTCAACTCTCACATGCACTGTGTTTTACATATGTACTTACTTTGACATGTTGCACTGAGATATCCATTCACTCACCAATACACTCTTGCACACAGTCAACCGCCCATGCAGCTGTTTCCACATGCACTTTTGAACCCATACATCTAGTGAATCAACTGCTCACACATCTATGCACAGAGTCATACACCTCCCAGCCACTCATACACATACTCAGTCTCCCATACAAATGCTTTGGCAACCAATGAATATCCCATATAGTTACTCATATAGCTACTGATTAACACATTCAGCAGTTTACAGAACAACAGACATAATGATGCACAAATTAAGACAGTTTAGTCACTAACCCATGCACTCAGTGAGACACATTTAATCACTCTCTCATACAGTCAGTCATGCACCTACTAAATTCTTCATCAAGACACTTATACATCCACTCATTCTTCAATATGTAAGACGCGTTTCGGACAAAAGTCCTTCGTCAACATTGACGAAGGACTTTTGTCCCAAACGCGTCTGTTACACTTGTTTGTGGGCTAAATAAACCTTTTGCCGCTTACCCCTGAAGTGCGTGCAACGTTTTCTTAACGGAAGCGATTTGGAGCCACGATATATATATATATATATATATATATATATATATATATATATATATATATATATATATATATCAGCGCAACCTAGGTCCAATGTTCATTTTTTTCAGTAGTGTGAATTGATAGTCCTACCCGATGGCGCCAAATGCATTCCCAACACAGGCCATAAAAAGCACCAGACCATTTGCAGTCTATTAACAAGAGCAGGTGTGTTATGAAGACGCGCAGTAGTGTGTCCGGTGGCCCTCCCAGGCATATAGCAGCACTGATCTGGCCAGAACATAAATCAAATTGTTGCACAGTTCCTACGAATTTAGTGGGACTGTGGACTGAATCAACAAAACTTCATAATACAGAGACTGAGGGCCTCATTTACAACTTTTTGGCGTAGGGCAGCGGCACAAGCCTTCTTACTGCGCTGCCCTTACGTCAAAAGAAAAGGGCAAAAATGTGCTAAATCTATGAGATATGGTGTATTTCTGGCTACAAGAAACAAACGTTTTGGTGAGGGTCCAAGGGCAGGATTACCGACCTACACACAGACAAGTGCCCTAATAGTACGTATTAACAACAAAAAATGTCTGTGGGTCAAAAGGAATAGGGGTTTAACTGTGTATACTAATGTGTGGCACAACTAGAGATAACAAAGAAAAACTACTGGTGCAAAGGTGCAACAAAAATCACTAAATTCCTTGAGTTGGAAAAAAGTACCCATCAGTTCCCACTCGGTACCGCCCTAGTCATCATTTGGGCTCTCCGTAACCCAGGAGAGAGTGCCGTCCGTCACTAGACGTTATTGTAGCGGACAATCAACTCAAGATGAAAAAATGTGTTTTTAGCGGGTGATGCCAAAAAAAATCAATCCACCGGGGTAACTGAATTGCAGTGCATAAGTGTACAGTGAAAAATTGTGAAATATTATAAAATTGGATAGAAATGAGTGGAGTTGACAAATTTAATAGTTTCTCTCAGTTCTCCCAACATTAAAATCAATATAATGTGGAGAATATAATGTGGAGAAGTGTGGCTCAATGGTTAGAGCAGGCAGACCTAGATGCAGAGCTCTGGCCCGGGACCAGGGTTCGATTCCCGCATCGGCGGGTCTCGGGCTCATTAATTCCCCTGACCAGATTTTCTCGCCTCAGTGCCTATTCTGATCATGGGTCCCACGCTGCAACTCTGGGCCATGGCTAGCTTAGTCTCCACAACGGCCCCCACAACGCGAGGGATGCCTGGTCTGCCCCATGGGGGTGCCCAGGATTGGACACTTCACAGGGAAAGCCAGGAAGGGTTCCCTTGCGGTATTCGTACAAGCGCTGGGAAACCCACTGCGGGTAGCTGTGCGCTATACAAGTACAAAAACATTTACATTTACATAATAAGCCAACAGATCTAACAAACTATCTGTGTGCAGAAAGGGTCGACATGTTTCAGCATATGTGGCTAAAAATCTGCCACTGCTTTCTTCAGGACCATGATGTTATTGCTACTGCAATAATAATATCACCTGTATATTTTCAGGTCTTACTCAGTATCCTCCAATACACTTTGGAAAAAGTTGCACCCAAACAAGAACCACAGAGAACCACAGGGAAGAAAAAAGATATAAACATTACTGCATTGTTCTACCACATAGTGCCATTAACACGATATGCCACAAGAGTATGGTAAATTATCCCATTACCCCAGTTGAAACTCGCTTACCTTTGGTAGGAGAAAAATGCGTCACCCTACCTGGCTGCAGCTCAGGTGTGTGGAACACCACTCTGGTGAAAAGACAAAACAAAACAGACAAACTCACATTCACAAACTTACAGGTATATTGAATTAGAAACCGTAGTATTAACAAGCGATCTCTAGATCAATCGTATCCTTATAGCGTATATCTAATTGCGCAATCCATTCTATACGATCATTTCCAAAATCTAACAACACGAATCACTCTTGAATTGCTGTGTTGTTATGAGCCTGATGATAATCGTAGTTGTTCTTTAAGACTAATGTAAAGAAAACTCCTGTCTGCCGATTGTCAGGGCAGAAGAAAGCATAACTGTTTGCACAGAGAGTATCACTACTCTGAAAATGTGATGGAAACATATTAAGGACGTGCATATTATGCTAGCAGTGATTTCAAATGATAGAGCCCAGCTACTTAACCGCTGGCTCACTAGTAAACGCCACCGGGGCAGTAGTGTTGTGAAAAAGCATACATTTTCTATATGCCCGTCGCAATGGCAAAAAGAGAGATTGCCAAGCTGTTTGTATCACCCAAGTAGTCCTATCACTTCTCATGTTGTAAAAATGACGATTAGGCTGCAGAAGAGTTAAAAATAGAAAGAGCCCCAAATACTTTAGCACTAAGTCTCCAACGGGGCAGTATATACACTAACCTTTCCGTCGATGGACCGTGGCGTCCCTCTGAGCAATCTGGGGGGGCGCCGGTGTGAGTGTACTCGCATATTTGTTTAGGTCCCGAAATCACGTGAAAAAAAACGAACTACCCGGCTCCCGTGTTGTGATGGGAGTTGTAGTCTATTGGATCCAAACCCTATATTCTGGGTACAAAACTCACAAATGATGCTGATAATAGAAGGTTGTGGTTTCAAACCGGTAATTGTTGAGTTAATATAACAATCAGTGAGCCGAAGAAAGTCGCGTGAACAAAGAACTACACAGCTCCCGTGTTTTGATGGGAGTTGTAGTTCGTTCGATTGAAACCCTGTCGGGTTCAAGACTACCCCACTACCAGATTAAAAAGCCAGTGGTCGCTAAATATGTCTGCCAATCAGCTCATGCGATCATTAAGGATTATTAGAAAATTGACTAGGCGCCAACTATATTACGCCGTTTTGTATTGAAAAAAATGTCAGACATTAGTCGTTCATTCGCGATTGACAAGGCAGAGCTGGCATACATCAAATTTGAACTGGTTTATGTGGAGATCAGTCCTTTGGTATTTCTGTCTACTCCTTCAGACCTGGTGCACAATTGGCTGACGTGTGCTAACGCAGGTGCCCTTGCACCATGATGCAAGGGCGTCTGCTTTGTTGGAATTATTTTTTTGTGCAGGAAGGAACACCTTCCTGCAAAAAATCAATCAATTGATTTGATTTCCTCCTTTTGTGCGTACTGCTGAAAGATGAAAAAACTAAGAAAAATAAAGTTATTTCTTCTCGTTACACCTCCCCTATGCCACTCCTGGGAAGGCTTAGGTTTTTGACGCATTCCCAGGTTTACAAAACATTGTAAATCAGGGAATGTAATAACCAAATAGAGTCCATCCGTATTGTTTGGACTATGTTCTGCTCTTTCCATTAGGTAGAAAACAGAATTAAAAAAAAAAAATTAAAATAACCCTCACCCACCAAGATTTCCCTTGGTGGCATGCTTCATCATAGGGTTCTTCCCGTCCTGCTGTGGAATGGGGCATGCTGCGACCAACGGATACGCGGGAGCACTTTTGATCATGTACTATGAGGAATTGGGAGGTATAAGAGTGGGAGGGTCTAATCTAGAGAGAAAATGAAGTTAAAAATACCTGGCTAGATAAGAAAAAATGTATTTATTCTGACCTCTAGCTGGTTCTGTTAAAAGGGGGAATTGAAAGACATACGATTATGTGCATGTATTTCAAAGGTCATGTTTCAAGCCCGTCAGGACCACCTAATGAACCCTTGTACAACTCCTTATTGGTAAATGACTCTCATGCGAGTATACTCAATGAATACGAATAAATATACACTATACAATACGCAATCAGTAGTGTTTCTCATAGATATGCCCTGCCAGTCCACCTTCCATCCGTTGAACCTGGGGGTCCCACAGGGCTCCTCGTTGAGCCCGACCTTGTTCAACCTCTACGTGAAACCGCTAGCTGCGACCGTCAAACAGTGGGGTTTGACGATGACCTCATATGCAGACGACACGCAGCTGGCGGTGACACTGAGTGGAGACCCTGAAGTGGATGCCCCCAGATTCCGAGCAGGACTTGTGGCAGTGGCAAATTGGTTAAAAACCAATTGTTTACAACTGAATGCCAAAAAAACCGAAGTTATGGTTTTGGGGAAACATGCGGAGCTTTGGGGAGATCAGTGGTGGCCTCCAGAATTGGGCGTCACTCCCGTCCCTGCTTCCGAAGTAAAGAACTTAGGGGTATGGCTGGATCCGGCACTTACCTTTACGGGTCACACGAAGAAGGTTGCTGCCACCTGCTACGGAATCCTTTTTTTTTTTAAATATGTTTTTATTGCAGAATTAGAAACCACAGTATACAATTGCTCAACCAGTCCACTCATGGCGTCCCCCCGCATCAATCACAAGAATGTATACCATACACAGCCATTCAGCCCGCATCCCGGAGGCCGGGCGGCGCAGTGTCCTAAAGAACAGGAAGACATCATGGTGAGCGTCCCAGTGGGACATTGGTCGAAAAGAACGTTTTACGTATCTGCTTTTACCCCCCCAACCCCAACCAATAACAACATCAGCCATCCTACAAGAGCAGGTCTATGCTACCAAGCCGCTATCGTTCCACCCCTGTGCTCCGTGAGGCCCACCACGTCTACTCCGTGCCCCATTGTCACCTCCCGCTAGCAACCTATGCCCCACAGGCCCATTCCCAGTCCCGGAGTTACCACCGCGGCAGGCTATCTTCTGGCTCCTAACCCACCCCGAACACCCTCGAACAACCCCCTAATGCCCACTCCCCGGCAACCGCTAATGGTGTGTGTCTTATTCCCGATTGTAGTACATGTCCCACTACAGTATCAATTGCAACCCCGGACTAGTATGCCTCGCAGCGTCCTCAGGACCCATCCACTCAGTCCTCATCCTCCACCAACAAGTCGCGCAAGGCCTGTACCACCAATTCCCACGCACGCGCTGTATCCAAGGCTTTCTCATTATCAAGCTTGACAGCCTGCTTCATTCGGAGCGCACTCTCACACTCTGACCACCGCAGCAACTCATTCCTCCACCTCCTTACTGACGGCCCTCCCTTGGATTTCCAATGCCACGAAATCTCCCTTTGTACCAGCACCAACCCCAGGTCAATGAATTTGCTCGTCACCTTAGTGTGCTTAGTGTGCGGGAACCAGAGCAGCAGGCACGCCGCCATATCAAAGTCCACCTCCCTGTCAGTCACTTCGTTCAGGAGGTCCCCCACCTCAGCCCAGTAGGCCTCCAGATTCGGGCAACCCCAGAACAGGTGATCCATGTCCGCCTCCGGTGACAAGCACCTCGGGCACCGCGCGTCCTGCACCTGGAAGTACCGTTTTATCTTTTCCGGAGTCAGATAGGCCCTGTGCAACACAAAGAAGTGCACCTGCTGGAAACGCGCATTCCTCGTGCCCTTCCACGTACGCCGTAAAATATGGCCCCATGTCGCGTCCGGTATGGGCCTGCCCACACTTTCCTCCCACTTTGCCTTGAGCCCCAGGAGCGGTTCCAGTCCCTCGTGTAACATCCTAATATGGAGGCAGGTCACCGCCTTAAAGGTGCCCGCTGCCATTACTACGTACTGGCACGCCATGGTCGTGCCCGGCTCGATGAGCCCTCCCTTCCAGTGCTTCTGAATAGCCGCCACCACCGCCGCATGTAATAGGAACCCCCCGTCCGGTAGCCCAAACTGTTCTTGTAGTACTCCGAAGGGCGCCAAGGCCCCATCGACATACAGGTCCCCCACCACTTGAAGTCCCGCCTCCTCCCATTCCAGCAATGGGGACCAATCGCCCCCGTGCGGTAGGGCCGTCAGCATGCCAATCAGTATCTCAGGCGCATATGGGCGGGTCGCCCTCGCCCTCCTGAGGCTCCTCTGCCAGCATAACCTAAGCGTCCGCTCTTCCATAGTGAGGCCGCGTAACTCCAGTCTCTGCTGCATAACAATATAAGCCAGCACATGGCGCTGTATCCCCCGCTCACGATCACACTCCGGGCCCCGAAACACCCGAGCCACGTATTGCGTAAGAACCTGGAGCTGCGCCGCCAAGTAATACAATTCAAAATCAGGGACGGCCATCCCCCCCTCAATCTTAGGGCGTAGCAACGTGCTCAGTGCCACTCTACGGCGGCCATGTCCCCACAGGAAACCAATAACCATTGTCCTCAGGTCACGAAAGATCCTCTGAGGAATCCAAATGGGCAGCGTTCGAAGGAAGTACAGAAGCCGGGGGAGCGCCACCATTTTCAAAAGAGCAACCCTACCAAGTACTGTCAGTGGAAGGGTCGCCCAAAAAGCCATACTACCTCTCAGCGCCCGTACACACCGTCCGATATTGCCCTCCAATAGGTCCGCGGTCACGTGATAGATCCGGACTCCCAAATAAGTGAAGCAAGATGGCTCCCAAACCACCCCCAGATCACGCGCAGGGCAGGGCGACTATACTCGTAGCGGAAACACACAAGTCTTCGCCCAATTGACCTTTAGGCCCGACAACCGGCCAAATTCCGCCAACAGGTCCATTGCTCCTTCCAACGCCCGCTCCGTGTTGCCCAAATACAGCAACAAATCATCCGCATACAGCGAGATGTGATGTAGCTGCCCACCGCTGTCTATCCCCTCGTACCTGTCTCCCGACCTAGCGTGGGCCGCCAAGGGTTCCATCGCCAGGGCGAACAGAAGGGGGGAAAGGGAGCACCCCTGTCGCGTGCCCCTACCGACCGGGTAAGCCGCGGACCCCAATCCACCCAGGCGCACTCGTGCCGTTGCCGAGGAATACAGCACCTTCGTCCATCTGCGGAACCCCTCACCAACACCAAACCTCTCTAACACTCCATCCAGGAAAGCCCACTCCAAGCAGTCGAAAGCCTTTTCAATGTCCACCGACAGTACTGCCGGGGCCCCGTCCACATCCGCCACCGCGTCCATCACCCCCACCAAGCGACGAATATTCAACGCCGTATTCCTCGTGGGGATAAACCCTGCCTGATCCCTGTGCACCAGGCTAGTCATATGCGGAGCCAGCCTGGTGGCCAAGATCCGGCTCAGTATTTTGTAGTCCACCGTCAGCATGGACAATGGACGATAGGACCTTACATCCGATGCATCCCTGCCGGGCTTAAGCAGAGGCACTATCAAGGCTTCCCTCATGGATCTAGGCAAACCCCCCGACTCAAAAGCCTCCGTGTACACCACCAGTAGTCTGGGTGCCAAACTATCCCCAAACTTCTGGTAGAACTCTATTGGCAACCCATCCACACCGGGCGTTTTATTCCGCGCCATATGCTTGATGGCCGCCCTTATCTCAGTCAATGTGATCGGCCCGCCCAGATCCGCCGCGTCCTCCTCGTCAAGGACCGGAAGCTGCCTCGCTCCCAGATACTCTGCAATATCGTGGGCCTCCACCCCCAACTGACTCCGATACAATTCCTCATAATACACGCGGAAGCACTCCAGTATCGCCACCTGAGAATGTACCGTTTCCCCCAATGCGTTACCGACGCTAAGGACCGGGCAGCCCCTAACATCAGGATTAGCAAGTCTGGCCAAGAGCGTGCCCACCTTATCCCGTTCAGCATGGGCTTTAATGGCGTATAGCCGATAATCGTAGCTCCTCAACCGTTCCGTTTCGGTAGCGACCGCCTCCTTCGCTTCCAGCAACCGGGCCTGCAAGTCCGGTCGGGTCGGCCTGCGCCGCTCCAGGTCTCTTAGTTTCACTTCCGCTTTAGCAAGTGCATTCACCACAGTCGTACGGGCGTTCGAAAACCTGCCCAGGCACACCCCTCTCACTACCACTTTCATTGCATCCATCTAGCACCTCCTGTACCTTCCTGGATCTGACATGTCTGCAAGCGCTGGGACGCCCCGTCGCTGGGGTAGCCATGCGCTATATAAGATCCCATAACATAACATAACATAACATTGCATCCCACTCAGTGGACCTACACGTAGTGGAACCCTCATTCTCATCGAAGCAATGGTCAATGCCCAGCTGGACCGCAGCACCAAACACTGAGTCTTCCAGCGTGTCTGGTTGGAGCCGCCATGTCGGAATCGCCGAGCGCTCCCGTTGCCACTGAACATGTATCAATAGGGGATTATGATCTGATATAGTTCTGGCTAGGTATTCCGTATGAGAGATCAGTGGGGCCAGGGAGCCGCTACAAAGCACCGAATCAATTCTCACATGTAGCGCATGGAGGGCTGAGAAAAAGAAATAATCCCTGACCTCCCTGTGTTGTTCCCGCCACACATCCAGCAACCCCCATCTATCCTGCCAATCCTTCCTGTGCATGGCCAACTTGCGTACCGGGGAATCAACAAGGGGAGGGTGAGACCTGTCTAGAACCACATCTGTAATTGAATTAAAGTCCCCTCCCAATATCACCGGGCCCGCCAGGAAGGAGGCCAAGGACCCGGAAAGGCCATCGAAGAATCGGGCCTGATCAACATTTGGCGCATACACACAACAGAGAGTCACATCCCGGCCATACAACCGCCCCCCCACCGCCACAAACCTGCCCTCAGGGTCCACCACTTGATTCAGCACCTGAAACGGAATCCCCGCTCTCACCCATATCAGTACCCCCCGGGCATAAGCTGAGTAAGTGGTACCAAACACCTGGCCCGCCACCTTTTCTGCAGTGCTGCACATTCCTGCTTCGTCAAATGGGTCTCCTGTAGCATGGCAACCTGAACCCCCCTTCATACTAAATACGCATGTACCTTGTGGCGCTTGACCATAGTTCGCAGCCCTCGGACATTCCACGTCAGGCATTTTAAGTTAGGTAACGTCCCCATACTGATAGTGAACATTCCAAGTCAAACAGTGCCAGTCCGTGCACACACCGTAGCAGTTGCCCCCCCCGAAACAAACATTGGAAAAGAAAACACCCCGAACCCCACTCCCCAGGACAGAGCCTACAAACCCAACGTCAGCCCCGGTCCAAACCTCAAACCAAACACACATCCGTCTAACCTGTGGTCGTCACCACAGAAGGCCTTAAGGGCCCTGGGGGGGTGAGTTATCGCCGACCCCAGCGAGCGGAGCCCACACCCCGCGCTCCCATCCCGTCATGCCCAAACGGCACCCTGCCCGGCGACCCACCCATTTCCAACAGGATACCACCCTACCAAAACTGTGTTCAAGTTCCACTTATACATCAGCCACAGAAACTTCCATCAGATGTCTGGGGGGTGACCACCGGCCCCTTCGAACTCTCCGCTTCCGAAAGGTCCTCCCCAGTCCTGCCACCTTCGTCGCCAGAGTCCGTCTCCGCCAGTTCACTACCCTGCTGGGACCCCGTAATGGCCGCCGTCGCTGCCAGAGCCTCTCTCTTGTCCGCAGCCATTTGGGCCTCCCGTTTCTCCCACTGGCGCCTGTTGCGGGACCGGATCCGTTGAGATTGTCTGACCTGAGGTGTTTTAGGCCGATCCCGTCTACTCCTGTGTGACCTGTCCGTCCCGGCCCTGTACGATTCCAACCACTGCCAAGCCTCGTCCGGGGACTGAAAAAAGTGCGTGTTCTCATCCAGGATGACCCGCAGCTTGGCCGGGAAGAGCAAGGAGTACTGGATGCCCTCTTCCCGCAGTTCCTTCTTCACTGCCAGGAACGATGCCCTATTCTTCTGGACCGCCTGGGTGTAGTCCGGGAAGATCGTAACCCTGCTGTTCTCCACCTCAAATGGGCCCGACGCCCTAGCCCTCTGTATGAGGAGGTCCCGGTCTTTATAATGGAGGAGCCGCACCACCATCGGTCGGGGAGGGCGGCCCAGCGTTGGCGGGCGGGTCGGCACCCTGTGGGCTCGTTCCAGGGTAAAGAAAGGAGTAATCCCCTCCGGTGCCACCACAGTTCGAAACCAGTTCTCCATGTAGGCCACCGCATCCTGCCCTTCAATTCGTTCCGGCAGGCCTACTACCCGCACGTTGTTCCGCCTATTGCGACCTTCGGCATCCTCCGCTCTTCGCTCCAGCGAGTCCAACCGGGCCAGGATATCCGTGATCCTGTGTTCCGCGGTCACCACCGACGGTTTCAGGTCCGATAGGAGCTGATCATGGTCCTTGACCTTGTCTGCCAGCTTCGCATGGTCCGCTCGCAGTAACCCCAGCCCCGTGGCGACTTGTGCAATGTCCTGCCGCAACGCCTCCTTGGTCGAGGCGATAGCGTCCAATATGGCATCCAGGCGCCGATTCAGCCGCTGCTCCTGGTCCGTCTGCGGGGGGGTCTCGCCCACCTGGGACAGTGCCGCCAAGTCCTCCTGTCCCAGCTCCAAGGCCGCCGTTCCTTCCGCAGCCGCCATCTTAGGTAACTGCGTCACAGATTCAACTAGTCCCGGCAGTTGCCGTGTGGAGGGCAGGCTTCCCAATATTGTACCGGATCAAGTGCCCCCTCTGATGTCCGCCACTCCGAGGACCAAACGGGTTGGCACCATCCGGCTCGCACTCTTCAGCTCCGGGGGGAGGAGGGGGAGGAGGAAGGATAACAGCAAGCAGTCGTCCCCGAGGCCCGAGCCGTGTTGGGTGACCGGTCCCCCAATCTTCTGGAGCGTCTCCGCAGTCCCCACAGCGCCAAACTCACAGCAGTGGGTCCCCCCTCCAGTCGGTGCCAAGACTGCTCAGTGTCGCCGTCCGGAGCCGTCGGTCCGCCCCGCCGCCATTTTCTTCACACTCTCGGCGACACCTCGGTCGTCGTTCATCGAGGTTTCCCCGGGGCCAGCGAACCCCCAGCAGCCAGCCACCGATGCTCAGTGGCCCCCCTACACTTCGTAGGGCAGAATTGTCGACCACGGGTCGCTCGGGGTGCAGGAATCAGGAGAATTAGCGGGATTCCGCGCGGAGCTGCGAGCTCACGCCGCCATCCCGATCGGCGTCCAAGCCACGCCCCCCCTGCTACGGAATCCTGCGAGTATTAAGGCCAATCCTCAAGTTTTTTGACCCCCCCACGCGGCAGCTCGTGGTCCAAGCCTCAGTTCTATCTCGGCTGGACTATGGTAGCGCACTGCTGCTGGGGGTAAACCAGGCTGAGGCATCTAGGCTACAAAGGGTACAGAATGCTGCGGCGCGGGCCATTGTTGGTCTTCCCAGGCATTGCTCGGTCTCCAGCACTATCTCTGCCCTTCACTGGCTGCCGGTTAGGCAAAGAATTAAGTTTAAGGCGCTTTGTTTGGCCTTTAACATTATGAAGCTCTCCTCGCCGCCTGCACTTGCTAACTTGCTCACCCGGTATGTTCCTTCGAGGTCCTTGAGATCGGAGGCTCTTCATCTCGCGGTCTGCCCCCATTTTAAACTCAGCAGGATGGGTGGCCGCTCCTACCGAGTGCTTGCCGCTGGGTTATGGAATTCTCTCCCGGTGCACATTCGAGCTCTGGATAATCTGTCCGTCTTTAGGCGTGCTATCAAAACTTTCCTGTTCTCTGTCCTTGGTTAGCCGTCTTTTTCCTTCTTTCTGTGTGTTATGTTTTAGTACTTGTTCAAGCGCCAGGACGCCCCTTTGCTGGGGCAGCTGTGTGCTGTATAAATAAGGTTAACATAACATGACATAACATATGTATTATGTATTAGGCAAATGTTGGCCTCATGAGCTCAGGCGGGAGAAGCAACGCTTATAGTCAAACTTTCTTCAAAGCTACTCCCTTTACTGTAGAGTTAGCCAGCCCTCAGCTCCGATGATGTGCGACAGCTAAAGGAATCATTAGGTGGTCCAGACGAAAAGCCTTGGGGTGCAGCTATTTTCCTTCTTAGAATGTATGTCAGGGACTTCCTAGCTGCATCTCATTCACAGCTCTCTCCGCAACATCCATGTTAACTCCAGCATGAAGTGCCTCTCATCTGAATTCGAAATGGACGTTGTTTAAATGATAAAACACCAGCCTTATCTCATTCTGCAAGAGACGCAGCAAAACAGCTTTACTTAGTCTGGGTAAAAGAGTCGCCTTCTAGGAGCACAAAATAAAGCAAGAACATTGTGTTCTAGTATGTATCCCTGAATTTAGCAGTGCAGACCACAGACCAACAATGTCTAAAGATGATAAATAAATATGTTACATTTTGTTGTGTTAACAAAAAAATATATTCAAATCACCACCTCAAAAAGATGCTAAATTGAAAGGGAAAACTAAAATGCAGACTAAGGCTCTGATTACTAGTGCGGCAGTCTTGTGACCACAGTACCGTCAGTGCCGGTCCGACCTCTGTATCCTCGTTGGTCCTACTGCTCGATTATGAGATGAGCAGACAGACTGCTGCAACTGCCAGGGTCTTGGATATTTTATACAAAACAATGTTGCAGTTGTATAAAATATTATTTTTCTGATATGTGACGTATGTTATATTACTAAAGAAAACAAATACATTGACCATATGTTGCAATATATTTTTTCCCACAAAACAATTCGTAAACATTAACTTAAATAACTATAGCAAAATAACTAGGTGTACACTTAGAAGCAAATACCAATAATTTAATATAAGCAAAAATTATTATTATACCTCCACTACCTTATTCCCTCAGATCAGGGTTGGACAACAATGGGGATGAAAACTTACTATTTTAACACCCCCAGATATTTCCCTTCTGGAACATGCTAAACCGTAACTACACAGCGGAAATACTATTCTAATTGCACCAGCAACTTACCTCAGAACAGGTGCTGGATAGTGAAATTACAATTTTAACTCCACCAGATACTTACTTAAGGTCAGGTATTGGACAGAAACTAGGGCTCAAAATCTGTCTCCTAACTCCCACCATCTACTCACACCAGGACAGGTGTTAGAAGGTGACTGCAGTCAAAATTACTATTCTAGCTCCACCGAGAACTTACCTCAGGTCAGGTGCTGGACAATGACTAAGGGCCAAAATAACTATTCTAACTCCACCTCTTACTTACCTCATGGCAGGTGCTGGACAATGACTAGGAGGCAAAATTACTATTCTATCTCCACCATGTACCTACCTCACTGCAGGTTATGGACAGTAAATAGAGTGCAAAATTAATATTCTAATTCAACCAAAAACTTACCTCAGAGCAGGTGCTGGACAGTAACTAGAGGACAAAATTACTATTCTAATTCCACCAACAACTTACCTCAGGGCAGGTGCTGGATAGGGGAGTAGGAGACAAAATTACTACTCTAACTCAATGAGTTATTTATCTCCGAATAGGTGCTGGACAGTCACTGGGAGCAAAATGACTATTCTAACTCCCGCCATCTACTTATCTCAGGGCAGGTGCTGAACAATGGCTGCAGTCAAAATTGTGATTCTAACTACACCAGGTACTTACCTCAGGACAGGTGCTGGACCATAACTAAGGGCCAAAATTACTATTCTAACTCCACCAACTACTTATCTCAGGGCAGGTGCTGGACAGTGACCAGGTTAAAAATTATTATTCTAACTCCACCAGTAGCTTACCTGACGGCAGGTGCTGGACAGTGACTAGTGGGCAAACTTACTATTCTAAATCCACCAGGTTCTCACCTCAAGGCAGGTACTGGACAGTGTTTGGAAAAAAGAGAGGAACCCCTTAAAACAGTAAAGGTAAGTGAGGTTATCAAACCAGAAAAAGAAGTTGTTCCCTTGAGATAAATTCAAGAAGAGCTAAAACACAGCCTCAAAGTGCACACTATTGTCAAAACTAATACAATCACAAAAGTATAAAATATAACATATTTATTATACAACCAATTAAAAACAAATCATTACATACCTATACATATCATGGTTACATAATCAAATAATTAAAAAGAACTTGCAAATAATAACACACTCTATTGTGACCTGCACAATTGAGAAGACAGACAATAATTGTAAAACACAAAGCTTGTAAAATACAAATGGTACATTTAAAGCTGCCAAATATTAACATCTATGTTTTACCACTAATGGATTTGGATATAAACATGGATGATGGAGACTTAAATTGTACAATAAAATTGCGTCGACGTGTTTCGGTGGTTCGGAACAAATGGAATCCACCTTTATCAAGACTTTTCTTTGTTGTCTGTCGTACCAAAGGGTCTGTACAATTTCCCTATGGAGTTAAGTCCTGCATGTCTCTGTTTCTCTGCTGTACGTATACTAGCGTTCTTATTGTTGGGGTGTCAATGTTTCAAAAGTTCTTGGGAACGATCCTGTATTGGATCTGGACCTTCCAAGGAAGCGAATGACAGAATTCTAGAATTTACGTTCTCTGTTTGTCTATGTTGTGGATTAGTATTTCAGCGTTGGTAGAAAATACTCCTGCTCTTGCAGGGGCGTGCCGGACGTATCGCAAGTTATATATGGGCGGAAGTGGGAAGACTGCCCTTTTATTCTATTGGGTAATAGTCCTGGCAAGATCTGCTGTTGCAGGCGATGTCCGTAAATCTCAGATTATAGACGGAAACAGAAAACTGGAAAGCTGTCCTTCCTTTTTATAAATAGTGGGCCTGAATACAAGAAGGATTCGCAAAGACCTCTTCTTGAAGCGCAGTGGCTAGATGAACTTGGCCGTCAATGCAATCGGGACCAAAAAGCCTCCGAAGGAAAATCGCTCCAGACGATCGTGGGGGTTCCGTATAATGTACACTATACCCGACCCTTTGGTACGACAGAAAACAAAGAAAAGTCTTGATAAAGGTGGACTCCATTTGTTCTGAACCACCGAAACGCGTCGACACAATTTTATTGTACAATTTAAGTCTCCGTCATCCATGTTTATATCCAAATTCATTAGTGGTAAAACATAGATGTTAATATTTGGCAGCTTTAAATGTACCAATTGTATTTTACAAGCTTTGTGTTTTACAATTATTGTCTGTCTTTTCAGTTGTGCAGGTCACAATAGAGTGTGTTATTATTTGCAAGTTCTTTTTAATTATTTGATTATGTAACCATGATATGTATAGGTATGTAATGATTTGTTTTTAATTGGTTGTATAATAAATATGCTGTATTTTATAATTTTGTGATTGTATTAGTTTTGACAATAGTTTGCACTTTGAGGCTTTGTTTTAGCTTTTCTTGAATTCATCTCAAGGGAACAACTTCTTTTTCAGGTACTGGACAGTGACTAGGGGGCAAAACTACTATTCTAATTCCACCAGCAACTTACCTCAGGGCAGGTGATGGAAAGTGACTTTGTGGCAAAATTAATATTCTAACTCCACCGGGTACTTACCTCACTGCAGGTGCTGGACAGTGACTAACGGGCAAAAGGACTATTCTTATTCCACCAACTACTGACCGCAGCTGCTGGAAAATGACGGAGGGGCAAACTTACTATTCCAACTCCACCACGTACTTACCTCAGGACTGGCGCTGGATAGTGACTAGAGTGCAAATGTAATAGTTTAAAATACCCGAACATTTAACTCAAGCCAGTTAACCAAGCTGATAAAATAAATACTTAAAAAGCAAATAAACAACATGTATTGTCTTTCTCATGAAAACAGACACATCTACATAAAAAACAACTTGAAATACATCAAACTACAAGACAAATCCTAAACCACAAAAACACAAATATCCATGTAAGTATTGTAAATAACAACATCAAATAGAAAGGAAATCACCATAAAACTCAAAGTTAATTAATAAAGAAAAAATTGCATTTTTCTTTTTTTGAATAGATAACAACATATTTGAAGAAAGAACAACTTACCTAAAGAACACTTCACAGTATAAACACCTACTGCCAATAACATCCTTCAAAAACAAAGAACTCACAAATTTCCAGGTAAACAAATAACATTTGTTCGAGCATAACAACAAAAAAATCCAGGTGAATAATATTAGCTAACAATAAATAGTCTATTTTCAGCAGAGTATCTAAACTTTTCTTTTCTCCACAGAAATACAATTAACAAAACATTTTTTAATTCTTTTTCATGGCAAATAAAGAAAAACAAAAATATAATAAAACAGCAAAAACATGAAGTTACACTTTTTTCTATTTCTCATTTTTAACAGAACCAACATGAATAGCAGCAACTAATTAAGCAGGTTATGTACAATCCTGGAGAGACAACAGACTGTTAAAATATGCTGGTTACTTTTACTGTAAGGACAGGTTAACTGAGCTCAGGTGTTACTGGAGGTGTGTGGAGTACTCTTCATCCCATTGCACCGGCAGGGTGGTTATTCTGGAACATACTATAGTTAGGGCAACTGAGCATAACCACTCTGCCTCTGTAATGGAGATTGAAGTACGTGAAAACAAACAAAAAATTAAAGGATTTGCATCCACCTCCAATGAACCTGGTGGCTCAATTTTTAGACAGGTATCTTGAAACATTCCCATGCATATAGTTAGGAGTATGGCCACAATTCCCAATATTAGGCTATTAGTATCAAGACAAAAATTGGCAAGTAATCCTCAACAAATAATACCACATACTTATTTTGACATTAATATCCCCCTGAATTAACTATCAGTTTCTATGAAGAACCTTTCCTACTGAATGACAACGAAAGCCCTAAAAAACTGAATACTAATATTTAGTGCAACCCATAACCTTTTAACACTTAAGACTAGTGAAATTTGGATAATGGGTGGTACTTTTAAATCAACAACCCAACCATTCACCCACATTTACACTATTCAAGCTGACATAAATAACACAACTATCCCACTAGTATATAATTTACTACCTGACAAGCAATCCCCAACGTACACCGAATTGTTAACAGTTGTTAAATCCAAAACAACGAATAAAAGTTCTAGAGAAGTAATAATTGACGTTGAATTTTCAATGATAAATACAATTACAAAAATGTACCCAACCACCCAAATTCTAGGATGGTTCTTCACTTTTCTCAGACCTATTTGCGAAAAATCCCCAAATCATCCTTAGTTGAGGATTACTTGTCAAACAGTAAACCTCATTTTAATTTTAAAAAATGACTTGCCTTTTGCTTTGTACCTCATGACAGAGTAGACGAGTACAACACAACAATTCAATTGCTTAGGGCCTGATTACAAGTTCTAGACCACTGAACCAGTGGTGGAGGTGGGGGGGGGGGGGCGGTTGAGAACCACAATGCGGTTTGACCAACATGGCACTGCTGCAAACGCCAGGGAACTACTTTCCCTGGTGGTGTCATGGCAGTGTGAGGCCGCAATATGCTTAGCAGGGCCACTAAGCATATTTCGAGTGTCCAGACTGCCATCTGTGTCATGGCGGTGTTCACACCATGGAAATACTGGCGTAGAGTAAACTAAGGGTGGGTAATGCCATGGGGATACATGTAGGGGGCACATGGGGTCCCCCTGTCTGCATGCACACCTAGTTCCTGCATGGCAATGACTACACAGTCCATGCCGTACAGGAACTTGCTTTGGCATTCCCACTGGGGTGCCTTTTTCAAAGACACCACCGTGGGAGCACCAAAGGATAGCATGCCAGACCAGGATAAAATCTCCTAATCTGGTGGGCAGCAGGTGGTGGACTTTGACAGTGTGGGACTGGGGTGGTGGTGTACTGCCCTGCTCCTCCACTGCCAAAGTAATAATCAGCCCCTAATCAGATTATTTTGCACAAAATGAAGAGAAACTGGTACCACTACTAAATTATTTTAAAGATACATAGATTGGTCATCTAAGCAGGAGAGGTCACAAGAGGAAGCCAAGGTTTCCAATTGAATGGTGGAACTGTTACACCATCTGCTTAGAGGGGGGTCCAAAGTCTAACAATGCCATTGAGGGTTGCCACAATTCCTTCGGTAAATCAATTGGCAAACTTCACCCAAGCTTACATTTTATATATACATTTGGGCCCGATTATGAGCTTGGCAGTCGCACCACTGTACCGCGGCGGCGGCGGTCCCAGAAAGACCACTGAGCTGGCAGTCTTCTGCCCACCGTATTACAATGCATGCAGCCTTAAAATGCCGACCAATTGGATGGTGTGGTTCCAGTGCATGTGTACTCCGTCACTATCAGGGCCACGGCTTCCTGCTGAGCCGATTATGAAAACACAGTTGTAGTGGTGGTTCCCTTGCGACCATTCCCCAACGGTGGTAGATCACCGCTTTATGCTCGCAGCAAAGCACCAGAACAGTGCCCATTGGATGGATTACATAACTATACAGGTGATGCCCATTGGCCAAGTGGACATACCTGAAAATCACACTATAAAACACACTCCTTTCCACACCATGAGCCTGTGGTTCTCAACTGCAGCACACCAAGCCAGTGACCACAATATTGTTTTTTTAGATAAAGCAGCCCTTTTTTTCATTATCCCATTTAACACCATCCATACAATTTCGTAGTTATTTTGTAATCTCCCTTTGTTTTATTTTTCATTGTCACTTACTTTAATTTGTAGTTATGCCACAACCCAAAAATCCACGTTTGACAGAGGTTTAGTTGTAAGTCATGCTGGACGAAATCATGAGTAGAGCCACAATTGTTTTGAACCCCAGTCCAACATACTCCTTTCAGTAGGAAAATGGAAATGTGGGACAGGATAGTCAACAGAGTGAATGTTGTTAGCACCACCCTGCGCACAAAGAAGGACATTTGGAAGAGGTGTAATGACATGAGAGAGAAAGTGCATTACCTGGCCTCCAAGCACCATCTGGAAGCCCAGAGGACTGGGGGTGGTCCTCCTAGTGCTCCACTACAATTATTTTCCTGGGAGGAGAAGGTCTTGTCCATCCTGCATTCTAAGGGCTTGACATGAATAGCTGGGGGAGTGGAGTCTGGTGAGTTACACCTCACTAAATGTCACAATACCTCAATGTCCTGTTTGCTCTCAACTCAGCGTTTGCTATTGTGTTGTCTAGATACTTTCATAACATGCAATACTTAATGTATCATAGATGTTGGTTTGTCTGTGTTAATGTGTATTGTTCCATATAAGATCACATGTATCAATCTCCATTATATGCCACGTGTTGGAATGGTGTCTGTAAGTGTATTACTCTAAAAGGATCTTCCCAGGACCTGTGTTAATATGTAAATGTATGGTCCACCCCAACTGCATTTTGGCAACAGGTAGGTAAACTTACCATTTTGCAAGTGTTGGCAAATAGAGAGCCAAACGACTACAACTACCATGAGACCCTGTTACTGTAACTCTAAACAAGATGCAATAGTGATTTTGCCCATTCACACGTGTCAGCCATATTACAACTGATGTTCACTTCTCATGGAGTGAACCATTTGTCAAGTGTTGGGGAGTAGAGTTTGAAATGGCAATAACTACCATGAGACTCTGTTACTGTAACTCTAAACAAGATGCAATAGTGATTTGACCCATTCTCACTTGTCTGCTATGTTACAAATGATGTTTACTTCTTGTGGATTTAACCATTTGTCACATTTTGGGAAATAGAGTTTCAAAGGACTACAACTACCATGAGGCATTGTGTTACTGTAATTCTGAACAAGATGCAATAGTGATTGTGCTCATTCTCACTAGTCTGCCCTGTTACAACTGATGTTCACCACTCATGGACTGCACAATATACATACAATGCTCTTCTCAGAGACATGTCTGACTCCTGTGGTTAATATTGTCCTGGTCTCCTCAACAGAATTTTTTGAGGGCATGAGTGACACCAAACCAAGTGTAGACCTCAAATATTTGTAAGGCATGAAGGTAACTCAGCTGATTATAAGTGCCAGGTGACCCATTGACTCTGTATTGCTTACAAGATGACTAATGCTAAAGATAGGCCATCAGAGTGAGGCCACTGGGCACACTGATGCTTCTTGATGACATCTCTTACTTCCATTGTCTGAAAATCCGGAAATGAGCAGTACACTTGAGGCTGTCATCTCCTCCCTCCCCCTCTCCCAGGGTACCTATGTGAGGAGTGAAAACAAATTTGAACATTGTTCAAAGTGTCCCGATTAAAATATATGAAGAGTAAGCCAAAAGTAATGGGACAAAACATACTGCTTCAGAAAGCATTGTGCATAACTCATATAATAATTGTCTACTGACCAGCATCCGCCAGTAATCCCCTTTGCGGCCTTCACATATGTTTAACACATAAATAGGCACATTCCACATTCAGAACCGTGATATTAGCACAATAATGATGAATTAAGGAAATTTAAGGTCAAAACCGTCAACCGCGGAGTACAGTACACCACCCACATTTTACCTTAATGCATAATAATCCACTACCCAGATGGTTTGTGTTCTGGGAATTACATGTGCAAAAAGAACAATTGATGGACAGAATGCAGAACAATGTCATACATTCACCCCAGTACAGAGATCCGGGCCTAAATCCATAATTTTTTGCTTTTTGCTCACCATACCATTCTAGTTTGAATCCAGCCATATGCAAATCAGTCTTGACCCTGCACCCATTGGGAACAGTCCAGCCGGAACTGCCAGGCCAGGTCCTTCCTGGACTGGAGACAAGCTGCCTATGACCTGTTTCTGGGTTTCACCCCTCATCAGCCAGGATAGCTTGACTCCAGTGGCATGGGGCGCACGGGACCCACGGCTGGGCATACCCGTCACACTCGGGGTGACCAATGCAAAAAGAACAATTGATGGACAGAATGCAGAACAAGGTCATACATTCACCCCAGTACGGAGATATGGGCCTAAATCCATTGTTGTTTTGCTCACCATGACATTCCAGTTTGAACTCAGTGAAGGGTATGCCCAGACAAGGGCCCCATGCTCACTACACCACAGGATTCAAGCTAGCCTGGCTGATGAGGGGTGATGCCCTGAAACCAGTCCCAGGACGCTTGCTTCCGGTTCAGGATTGACCTTATTGTTTATAGTAATCCTCACGTCTGGTAAGTGATATAATTTTATATCTTATCCATAGCGTTGCTGCTTGTTTATTTTATGTTCAGTGTTCTATGTTATGCTAATTAAATAGTCAATTTGTAGTTGGTCTCCCCCTTTTTTTATATGCTACTGTTTATCATATTTATTTTTTTATCTTTTGGTCCTGTTTGTTCCCTGGTTTTCTCGCCAACTCTGCTGTCTGTCCTCTTTCTGTGGCTCCCTGCTTCCCGATCTTACCTTTCTTAATTTGGATATCCATCCCTCTCTTCTTGACTGAAGCCCCTTGGCTTCTCGTCAGCCTCTCTTTTTCTATCCCTTATTTCTTCTTCCACCCTTTCTTTTTTTCCCTTTTTCTCTTTGTATGTTTCCTCCTCTCTACTTTCTTTTCTTTGCCCTTGGGACGTATGCCTATCTCTTTGTTCGTACTTTCTTTATCTCTTATTTTTTTTATTTTCTTTCCACTTCTTACTCACGTTCACTTTTATATCCTTTTCTGTTCTTATTGGCTTTGTTTCAGTACTACTATCCTATTGATTTGGTTTGCTGTTTTACTGATTATTTGATCCTTTTCAATTATGTAATGTTTATGCCCATGCCTTTGATTAATGTATCTCTCATTTCTCAATGACTGATAATATCCAAATTACTTCATGGAATGTAAAAGGTTTACATAACCCTGTTAAGAAACAATGGGTACTTACACATCTTTCCAAACTACAATGTAAAATTGCACTGTTACAAGAAACTCATCTTAATGACAAAGATGTTAATTCTCTTAAAAAACAGTGGGTTGATAAAGGACAGTAAGAAGGAAGTAGCTGTACTATTTCATAAGTCCCTCTACCTTACTGTGGAAAGTGAAGAGAAAGATGCTGTAGGAGGTTAGCTTCTTCTTTACACTCTCATTAACGGATCCCATATTTCTCTTCTAAACATTTACAGTCCCACAGGCATAGGCTCCCAATTCTGGCTATCCATGTCGCAAACTCTCCACTCATGCTCTGACTCTAATCTCATAGTGGGGGAGGCTGCAATCAAATCTTACATCTGTTTACAGATAGGAAATCCTCCTCTAGATACAATCATAATAAAATGCAAAAGACCTTTGCTCACACTATTTCCTCAAGAGGCTTGGTTGATGCCTGGAGAACACTCAACCTCAACAGTTTAGAATTCACTTTTTACTCCCCATAATTCTACTTCCAGAATTGACTATATTTTCTTGAGTCCTCACCTTCTTCCCACTATATTGCATGCTGAGATTGGCTCCATTCTGATTTCGGATCATGCCCCTGTCCTTATCAATTTGGATCTTCCTTCTTTATCCTCTAAATCCCGTTGTTGGCGCTATAACAATTACCTTCTTAAACATTCTTCGTTCATTGGTCGCTTTAATGATTTTGTCTCAAAATTTTTCCTCCTCAATGCTAATTCTGATACACCCTTCTACATCATATGGGATGCCTTTAAGGCGACTGCTAGACGCTTTGTTATTGACTATGTAGCTGGCAAAAAGAAGCAACTTTGTAAGAATTCAGCCTCTATGTTATCCTCCATTAAGAAATTGGAGCACGCATATTTTTCTTCCATCAATATTGATACTCTCAAAGATTTGGTCGAGCAAAGCTAGATTTTAAAGTCCATGGAGGAGGCATCTGGGACATTATTAAAAATGTATTCCAAATTCTATGGTGGTCGTAATAGAGCAAGTAAACTGTTGGCTTATTATCTGAAGATTAAGTCCCCGAGATCTAGAATAGTCAAAATTACAGATGATAGCATTGTTCATCCCTTTAAGGATGACAAGATATTGAGATGCTTTATAGACTTTTATAAGACTCTATATACCCCTGGGTCTTCTCCTTCTGACGATGCGTTAGACTCCTTTTTTGATTCCTTGCCTCCTCGCTCTTTCCCTCTTCCTGATTATTCTATTTTAGATTATGATATATCCATTTCTGAGATCAAGTCTTTTCTTTCCAAGTTACCTAGAGATAAGACCCCTGGCCTGGATGTTTTTTTCAGCTGAATTCTACTCTTGCTTCTCACACATTCTCCTCCCACATCTTTTTTCTCTTTTTCATAATTTTTCTTCTCACAGTGATTATACAGAGGTAATTTTAAATATCACATTAGTTAAGGATATTACTTTATTCTCTTTCTACCTATCTTTTTCCTTCCTTCTTTCTTTCTCTCCTCTTTTCTCTCTCTTCTTCCCTTTTCTCTTTTTCGCTTTCTTTCTTTTCTTTTCTTTTTCCTTTTTCTTTCCCTTTTCTTTTGAAAACTATAAAATGCTATTTTGTTTTAAGGTATAGCGTTTTATTATTGCCCTTAACTTTTGGTTTTATTCATTTATCAGTGACAACTATCTTAATGTTGCTTATCCCTCTATATTGTATTTTCTGTTTGCAACATTTCCCTGCTATTTTTTATATGGCTATTGTTATATTTTTGTACCATATACCTATTTGCTTCAATAAAGCTATTTAAACACAAAACAAATTGCAGATAGTTGGTTACTTCTGAAGAGATCTTGATGTGTGAATCACCAGTTGTGTCACATTCAGTCCAATCATACAAGACATACAATGCTATGTTTAATGTCATCCCTGTAACAGTGCCACATATGGCAAAAGGTGTGTCCGGTGATGGCAGTACATACCACATTAACTCAATCAGACGTATTATGATATCCGATTAAGTAGTCCACATGTCCACAGATCTCCAGAGAGGACGCTCTCAGTGACACACGTCAGCCCTTTCTTTGTGACCTAAGTGTTAGGATGTAGTCTATACTATGGAACCGGCCAATATGGGCCTTATGCATAAAGGCAATGGGCCTGGCTATAAAGGAGTCTGTACAGTCATGCACAAGTAGTTTACCCTCTATAAAGTCATAATGGTGTGTTGTGTGTCATAAGACCTCACATGACAGTACAGGTAAGATGTCCCTGGGCTACATGATGTTAGTGGGCAAGCTTAGTTAGTGTAGGTCATGGCCAGGGTTGAGGATAGTCAGCAGATGACTACAAAAGTATGTATTCATGTTTTTGTAGTGCTGAGCATGTGAACTTTACACATGTAGTGTGATGACTATCAATGACCATCAGAAGACATCCATTTGGAGAGCCATCGCCCGGAAGGTGCGGACCCTTGGGGTCTTTAGCTGGTGCAGCGCCCATTGCAGGAAGAGGTAGGAGGACCTGAGGTGCTGGACCCAGAAGTTTGTGGGGGTCCAGCTGGGGAAGTCCACCCAACATGGATGCGGTGTGCACCGGACCCTGACCCCACCAATGGCCTGCATACTGGTAGTGATCTACCCGGAACTAGGTGGGCAGTTGAGGGGCCAACAACAGCTTGAAGGGGGCGAGTCTGGCCAGAGTCATACATGTTGCATTGCCAACTTTATATGTTACAGGCAGGCATTTCCCCATCAATATTGTGGGTGGCCCATGTGCGACGCACAAGAAGAGTTATTGTTTGTGCAGGTCTAGTAGCAGTATGTGCTGATGTGCTGTGCCTATTGTCTTTGGGACCTTTAATACAGTAGATTCCAGTCCACTATCAATTTACTGTCTACAGCAGACACATGGCTGAGGGAACTGGTAAATCACCTTATGTTCTTAGATGTTCTGGTTGAAATTTTTCCAAACATGCCACTTGTCTTCCTTGTGTAAGGAGTGATGTTCCCTCACTACTGTCTCTCATGTGAGGGTGGCCCTGTTACATATGACATGACATACAATGCACTCTTTATGCAGTGACTGAACAGCACTTCCCATTGGTAAATTGGGATTCAACAGTGACATGAGTGTGCACACATCACTGGTGACATCAGCATTAGTGGCTACATGTTGCCCAGTGTACATGTCCCTGTTGTTAGTTAATCTGCAAAAGCGTTTCAAAAGTCAATCAGAGATGGTGACATGCATCAGGGAGTGAGATGTCAAACTGTAGGGATCATATGTGAGTGTATACAGTCATCCTTACAAGGCTATTTGAGTTTGCTATACCAAAGAGTGCTGTGATGTGCCATTTGTATTAGGACTATTGTGATGCCACATCTTCATGTCATAGATACTCACTGACACGCAATGACCTTCAAATATGTATTGGCCTGTTGGAATGCAATATATGAAAGGCAATAACACCTGTACCAAGCAGGATTGGGAATGTTCATATGGCTATATGAAGTCTAATGTTGTGTGATTTTGGACTATCTATCTCCCACAAATGTGGCCCTCAAAGTTTCAAGGCTACTTTTCTATGATACATGCGACACATACCTAAACTACTTCAGTACAGCTCTCTTTAGACTTATCAGGAAGTGGACATATGATGAGGTTTAAAGTCAAGCATGCCATCAGTGTGCAATGAGCATTTGCATGTGATATGATTTCTGCTACAGCAAAATACACAAGGTCATGGACGGAATGTTTCACATTGGCAAAACATTCACCCTCAGACACAGATCTGGGTTTAATCCATCGTTATTTTGCTCACCACACCACCCCAGTTCAGACATGGCCATATGCAAATCAGTCTTGACCCTGTGCCTCATGGGAACAGTTCAGCCCGAACTGCCAAGCCATGTCTACCCTGGACCGGAATCAAGCATCCTAGAACTGGTTTCTGGCTATCAGCTGTCATCAGCCAGGATAGCTTGACTCCAGTGGCGTAGTGAGCAGGGGACCCACGTCTGAGCATACCCTTCCTACAATGGGCAAACAGCAAAATACACAAGGTGATGGACGGAATGTTGCACATTGGCAAAACATTTACCCCCAGTCACAGATCTGGGTTTAATCCATTGTTATTTTGCTCACCACACCACCTCAGTTCAGACATGGCCATATGCAAATCAGTCTTGACCCTGTGCCTCATGGGAACAGTCCAGCCCGAACTGCCAAGCCATGTCTTCCCTGGACCGAAATCAAGCATCCTAAGACGGTTTCTGGCTATCAGCCGTCATCAGCCAGGATAGCTTGACTCCAGTGGCGTAGTGAGCAGGGGACCCACGTCTGGGCATACCCTTCCTACATTGGGCGAACAGCAAAATACACAAGGTGATTGACGGAATGTTGCACATTGGCAAAACATTCACCCCCATTAACAGATCTGAGTGTAATCCATTGTTATTTTGCTCACCACGCCACCCCAGTTCAGACATGGCCATATGCAAATCAGTCTTGACCCTATGCCTCATGGGAACAGTCCAGCCCGAATTACCAAGCCATGTCTTCCCTGGACCGGAATCAGGCATCCTAGGACAGGTTTCTGGCTATCAGCCGTCATCAGCCAGGATAGCTTGACTCCAGTGGCGTAGTGAGCACAGGACCCACGTCTGGGGATACCCTTCCCACATAGGGCGAACAGAAAAATACACAAGGTGATGGACGGAATATTGCACATTGGCAAAACATTTACCCCCAGTCACAGATCTTGGTTTAATCCATTGTTATTTTGCTCACCACGCCACCCCAGTTCAGACATGGCCATATGCAAATCTGTTTTGGCCCTGTGCCTCATGGGAACAGTCCAGCCAGAACTGCCAAGCCATGTCTTCCCTGGACTGGAATCAAGCATCCTAGGACCGGTTTCTGGCTATCAGCCGTCATCAGCCAGGATAGCTTGACTCCAGTGGCGTAGTGAACACGGGACCCACGTCTGGGCATACCCTTCCCACATAGGGCGAACAGCAAAATACACAAGGTGGTGGACAGAATGTTGCACATTGACAAAACATTCACCCTCTGTCACAGATCTAACCCAGATCAGTTGACTAGGGGTGAGTGCTTGCAATGTTCAACACTCCGTCCATCATCCCCTTTGGTTTTGCTATTATTTCTGTCACAGCACATATTGATGGTAGATAGGCCTTTAACTTAATCTTCATGACGTCATGATGTGTTATAAGGAAAATGAATATTGGTTGAAATCTGGGCCTTGTGTGAACATTTTATAAATGTAAAAGTTATATCCATCCTCTTTTGTAACATCATTGTATTATGTGCTGTGGTATATTACAAGTTCCAAAGTTTAAAGGGTGATCAGCTTTCTAGTATGGACTTAAGGATGGATTGTAGACAAGTCTATTGATGCATTTGGAAATGTCTGGGGTTAAGCATGCATGTGTTCATGCTAATGTTGAAGCCTATATAGCGAACCATGAAGATGGTGTGAAATGTGCACTAAATAAATGTTTTCTGTTGATATGTGATGGTCAGGTATGGAAATGCAGTTGCAATAAACCAATTATAAATGTAATTTCAGATTCATCAAGAGAAGGGGCCAAAGTCGTTGGGGACACAGCTGGCCACAATGGTTACGGACGTGACAATACGGTCCCAAAGACCAGGAGTGAGTGGGGAGTGCCACGGAGGACACAAACTCAAGTTCTTCATCATCTGAGACATCGTCCAGTGGACACTCAAGTGGATTAGTTCTACCTACATCCTTGTCTGCCAACCACAGTTCTTATGCCACCCTCCCTGTTATACCCCAAACAGTTGGCCCGGCCCGCTCCCTTAAAAGGGGAGCCATCTCTTTTGCCCCAGGCACCTCAGCCCCTGCCCCTGTTACCCCCACTGCCCTGAGTGAGGAGGCCATTGACCTTCTGAGGAACATCTCTGTGGGTAAAACTGCACTGCTGAATGCCATCCAGGGACAAGGCAGCCAGCTGACACAGAGTGTGGCCTACCTGGAAGGCATCCTCAGTGCTATATCTTGCCTGCATAGAACTTTTCAGCCTCTGGCCTCCTCCCTCACAGCAGCCTTCCACCCATCCCAATCTTCCACCCTACCTCCTGCTTCTTCCCCATCCAAATACCCTATTCCGATGTCTGTCCCAAGCAAATTCACACACTTCATCTGACCCAAGTACCACACACAAACAAAAACAGCAGAAAAGATGCTAGCATGCTACAGCTCATCAGATACTCTCTCACCACAACCACCCCAACATACCCCCAGACACCACACCCACATATGCTCCCCCAACTATAAACAAACCCCCAGACACCACACCTGCATCCACAACTGTTTCCCCTGCCACCAGTATTCCCACAGACACCATACTCACAGACCCATCCCTGACCACCAGCTTTCCTGCGGACACCGCACCAACACCCACAGACGCATCCCAAACCACCAACAATCCTGCAGACACCACACCAACACACAGACCCATTGCAAATCACCAGCATTCCCACAGACACCACACCAATACCCACAGAGCCATCCACAAACACCCAGCATACCCAGCACATCCACATCACACATATCCAAAAAACTCAAATGCTTACAGTCACCCACACATCAGACACCTGCAGAACTAACAGGAGATACAGCAGATACATCTCTCACTCCCACTTCCCCTCCTTCTCAAACCCAACTCCCTCCCAAACATTCTGCCCAATTTCCCCATGAAAGTGTCTTGTTTGTCCATGACTTTTCCCCTGTGAAATCCGACCCACCCTTCAAAAGTCAAAAAACCTCTCCCAAACCCCGACCAATTCCTTCCACATGCCAATCCATCCCTGAAGTCTACTGCCCACCCACTAAACCCAGCAATACCCCTAAGAATTTCAAGAAATCTTCTCCTAAAACCAAATCCACCCCTCCCTAAACCAACTCCCCCAAGTAACATCTTCGAGGTGCCTGCCATGCCTCATGGATACCCCTTTGTGAGGAGGCTTCCTGGCAGTGTCATGAAGGGCAAGTATAGTGGCACAGCGGTGTGTTGTCGCACAGAATGAAAAAAGGACTGGCCATGGGCCTTTATTTTACTTGATGTTTTCTTATGAAATAATTAAAAATGTGTTTAGTTTGGAAGACACTAATCCTGTCATTCATTTTCTAATTATTTGATGTTATTGGATTTTTATTGATGTGTGACTACAGTTGTGTTTGTTTGATTCCTGATTGCTGATCCAGTTGAAGTGGTTAGTATTATCTGACCTTGGAAACAGTGCTGGATTTACACAGTACCAGGGGAAATGTTGAATGGATGGATATGTGGGATGCAATCTAATCTGTGCTGACATTGCATTGGCTGGTATATTGTATGTTACATATTTCAGCTTGGCCTGGCCAATGTCAGCATCATCTAGGTTGCACTTCTCCCTATGATGTAGGTTGGATATGAGTTTGATGTGCTCAAGTGAGATATTTGTTTATCTACACATGCAGAGGGCCAACTTGTCATACCAATGTAGAAATTTTTAGGAACATGTATCCATTTTCCTATGTGTATCTTACACCTACTTTATCGAAATTTGTAACAAATGCTGTTAGTGCTGTGTTTGGTTTCATGACTTGCACATACACGTTTCTTACCTGTACGTGGCACTTGGTTATACTATTGGTTGTCCCTAATATACCTCAATCCACAGGTACTGTGCACATAGAGGTTTTAAGGCATGTGCAAAATGCACTGTGACCCAGGGCCCCAGCCTGTCAGGGTTCCCTCTGGTAGAGGCATACCTTTTCCGCTGAGAGTGCTTACATTGTGCTCTGTGAATGCTTCTCACACTGATTATTTGTAAACCCACTTACTGACATGCCTTTTAATGTTGGTGATGTGTGAAAGTCTAATCCAGAGATTTAGCAGAGAAGGTGTTTCAGTTTCCTAACACATATATACAGATGTTTCGTTGATATCAGAACAGGACCTAGGATGTGGGCAATGTGAGGATGTCGCAGAGATTAATATCTGTGATTTTGAGGAGGAGATGCTGTTGGGTGACACAATTTCATGCACACATCACTATCACTGATTATGAGATATAAACACATGTCTATTTGTGTAAAGTGTGCCTGTGCAGTGTCAGTGACCTGACCAAAGAAGGCATCATATAGCTGTAATTAAATTAAGCCATTCTTAAACAATCCTGAACAGGGGCCCACAAAATATGTTTGGCCCAGGGACCCCAAACCCCTTGCCAGGTCCATGGTGGGGCATTTATTTGCTGAGGAGTTGATAGAAACAGGTAAGAGTATAGTTTATCGTCTGTTGTGACAGATTTGGCTTTGGATGACATCAAGCAGGATACAGCAGCAGCAGGACGTATAAGATCAGCTCCAAGGTAGCGCAGCATGTGTGGAGGTGAGTACAGGTGAGTTTCGGCCTTACACCCTTCCCTTTCCACAAGCTCAGATGTGGTGGGTAAACTGCCGCATTTACGCCGGCTGAAAGACACCTTGAAATTGGGCGGGCGGTAACACTGGCGGTCCGCACTCTTTCAGATGCATTGGCCTATCCCGCCTCCGCCGCGATTGAGATTTCCTGGTGGCGGCAGTGGGACCGTGGTGGTCTTTCATCTATATAACCGCGTGCCTCGTAATACGGCGTTCGGACCACCAGCGGTGCGGCAGGGAATCCGCTGTCACAGAGGTACCAAGGCCACTGAAATCGTAATCAGGTCATTAGTAATGTAAAATAAATTTTTCTTACCGGACCATGCAACTCTTGTAAATGTAAATGTAAATGTATAGGCATTTATATAGCGCACTACTTACCCGTAGGGTCCCAAGGCGCTTCGACCGCTGCGAAACCCTTCCTGGCTTCCCTGAGAGATGGTCCCTTAATGGGTATCTCCAGGGTGAGACCAGGCATCCCCGGCGGTCTGGTGGGGCCGTTAGTGAAGATGAGGCAAGCTAATGCCCAGAGTTGCCGAGTGTGATCGCTGATCAGAGTGGGCACCGAGGCGAGAGAATTATCGAGTCCGCTGACCCTGGTCCAGAAACCTGCCGCGCCGGGAATCGAACCCTGGTCCCAGGCCGTCCTCTGCTCTCGGGTCTGCCGCCTCTAACCAGTGAGCCACACTACTCTTTGCTTCCGATCTTGACCGTTACACTCCACCGACTGTAGAAACAGACGTACAACCGCGAGCATCAAACACAAAAGTAAAAACAGAAAAAGGACAATATTTGCCATTGAAGTTAATGGTAAACCATGGGAAAAAACATATAAAATACTAAAAAAATATGTTCAGTGTTATAAAAAATGTGTTTTATATTTGTGCAACATGTTATATGATTTACTATTTTTGTTACATTTTTTGTAGTATTTATAAATATATAATGTAATTATTACACCTTTGTATTATTTTAGCATTTTTACATTTAATATGGATAAATGTAATTGTAACATATTTTTTAATTACTTATTATTATTTTAATATTTAAAAATATATTGATATTTATTTAAAATGAATATGTGAATTTAATTCTACTATTTTACTGAAATAAATTACCTTTAATCAGTATTATGAACTACTACAATTAATATCTGAGGATTAATACACTTCCTCGCCCAATACCCGTGAATTCCCTAAATACCTTCTCAATTTTTTTTATATCATATACAATTATTATTAATTAAAACTTTCAGCGTTTACAAACCATAAACATTAATACTAAAATATAAAAATGAATACCTGAGTATTAATACACTTCCCCACCCAATACTCCTATATCCCTTACATCCCATGCCTTAACAGTAATGCCACAATTTTGTAAAATATTTAACTATATAATATTATGATCAATTCTCCATAATTGGAATTCTTATATATTAATGCAAAAGTATTAAAATTCATACCTGAGTATTAAAACACTTCCCAACCAATACCACTAAATCCCTTACATACCAAACCTAAATAGTAGTATGACAATTTTATAAAATATTTTTAAATATAAAATTATTAATTTAAAACATCTACAATTCTTATATATGAATACTAAAGTATTACAATTAATGTCTGAGTATTAATACACTTCCCTACCCAATAATCCTATATCGCTTGCATCTCATCCCTAAAACTTAATATCATTTTAAAATACTTACTTATATTACTTATATTGTGGTAATGACTCTAGTAGTAAAACACATGAGTAATGCCGTAGTGGTACATACATGCATGCTAAATGTCTATGGGACTTATTATGAGTCAACTCAGGGGGTGCGGTGGTGGCGGTCTTCCAACAGCCATATGATTGCCAGGGTGGACGGGCCCCCCTGGGACCACCCAAACCGCTAGGGATCAGAGATCACTGGCGGTGGTGCAGTGGTCTTGAGGCTGCAATATGCCACACTTTTCATAGCGCTGAGTAAACAAAGGGTGCCCTATAGGGTTCCCTGGTGCCTCTTTGTCATAGGGTGCATGCAGGGGGGCACATGGTGAGCCCCCTGTCTGCTTGCACCCCTATGTTCCTGCAAGGAAGGAAATGTGTCGGTGCAGGGACAGGCTTTAACATTCACCTTACGGTGCCTATTTTGAAGGCACCGCCGTAGGACCACAAAGAACTGCCTGCTACCAACTTCAAAAGTAATATTCTGGTGGACGGTCTGTTTTGGCTTTGCTGGTGTGGGAGTGGGTTATCAGCCTGGCAGCCCGATCCCACTTGCCAAAGTCATAATAAGACCCTTCTTCTAAAAAAAGTTGTAAAGTCATGCATGGTAATGACACAAGTGGTAAATACATGGGGCCTTACTTTGAGTTTGGAGGTCCGATGGACTGCCAAACCCACGGTGGTGATGCAGCTACCACCGCACCAGTGGTCTGACCACTCTATAGCAAGTAGGGCGGTCAGACCACCATGGGGTTGCTTCTGCCATGGATCATGGATCCTTGGTGGTCTAGCAGTGGTCGAGGCACCTAATATGCTGGTGGTGACGCTGCAGCACCACCAAGCATATTAGGAGTTTCCTCACCACCACAGTTTTCCTGGTGGTGAGCCTGCCATGAAAAGTGTGGTGGTGAGGAAACAAATGGGGCCCTACAGGACCCCCTGTTTCCTCCGTGCCAGGGTAAGCATGAAGGGGGGCATGTGGTGTGCTCCCCTGTCTGCATGCACCCCCAGTACCTTCAGGGCATGGACATAGTTCACTGCCCTGCAGGAACATGCAATGGTGTTCCCATTTCGATGCCTTGCTAAGGCTCACGTATGAGCCTTACACTGCACCGCCGTGGTCCAGCCACTGCAGGACCGCCCAACATTGATTCATGTCTGAATCCAGCAGGCAGTCAAATTATGGCTCTGGCAGTGTGGAAGCAGGGCTCTTGCATGGTGGCCCACTTCCAATCCGTCATTTTAAGTCCCATAGTAGTTGTAAAAACCTGTGTGGTAAAGATTGAAGCATGATTAAGACTTTGTTCCAAAGGTACCTTGTGGTTTAGACTGCGTTGTAAATGCTGTTTTTGCAAAGAACGTTCTACTTGGAGATCGAAAGATTCTCGGGCAGATGCAAGAGGTTCATCAGTTTGAAACAGCAAGGCTTTCAGTCAGTTCAGTATATCAAAGCATATATTTTCTACAGGGACATTTGGCCACAAAGTTGCTTCCCTAGTAGTATGTGTGGGAGGATACAAATTATCCACACTGTAAGTTACAACTCTGGAAACAGTGACCACACAAGGGACACCTAGTTTCAACATTGATCATTTAAAATTAGATAGCTCCAATTAGAAAGTAAGAAAAATTCACTTTTCATCAATTGTATGGGAATATCTATAAAAAACATGCTAAAATAGCCATAGAGGCTTTACAAATTCCATGAAGTTTAACCTTTCTGCAGACTAAAGAGTGACCCTAAGAAGCCTCACAATTCATAGACCGAAAAAAATCTCTTTATTCTTGTGTATGCATCGGTACTGAAAGGGGAGGAACCAGGCTTGGTGCAAAAAATCGAACCCATCTCCTAATATCTGCCCACTTGAAAATGCCCATGGATAAGCCAATCTGCATTCTGCACCATTTCATTAAGTTCTTCTTCTGTGAAATTAACAAACTGCTGTCAATTATAAAACCATGCAACAGAGAGACTGCTTGGTGTATTCACATTTTTTTAAATGCCAAACCCAAGACATGTAAGCTGTTGTACTGTTTTGTTTAAAAATATCATTTGTTGAGGATCAGACATGCTCTAAATAAAGTGTCAAAGCCCTGAACCCTGCCAATAGCGTGTTCCTCAAACAGATCTAGGGCCTAATTACAAGTCTGGCAGTCCTCGGAATGCCAGACTTGTGGTGGGGCACCAGTCTTCCAACTGACACATTATGACATTGGCAGTCGTGACGCCCTGACCCCACTGAGTCTGCCAGGAAACCGCTGTTCCGTTGCGGCAGCGTGATAGGCTTGAGGCAGTAATATGCTTGGCAGGACCGCTGCGGTTCCGCTAAGCATATTACAACTTTCCTCACTGCCACTGATTTCATGTAGGACCTTTTTTTTTCCATGAGAACAGGGAGTCTGAGGAAAATAAAAGGAGGCCCTACAGGGCCCCCTTGTGCCTCCCTCCACGTGGATGCACACAGGGAGGCACAACATGTGCCCCTGTGTGCAGGCACTACTAGATCCAGCACAGCATAACATATAACATAACATATGTATTTGTAAAGCGCACATTCACCCAGAGGTCTCTTGGCGCAGAATAACAGATGTTCATTGTTACCCAACTCAATGGTACTCCTTTTATCGACCTCAGATGGATGAAAGACTGAGTGGACCCGCCGGGATTTGAACCTGTGACCATGAGGTCGAACACAGGCCCCTGCAATGGACACATTAGTCCATTGAGCCACCAGCCCCGGTTTGGACTTCACAGTCCATGCTGTGCTGGAAATTCCTTCAACGTTCCCATTGCGGTGCCTATTTTATAGGCACTGCCTTGGAAGCGCCAAAGAAACTGCTTGCCAGTGGCTAAAAAAGTCATAATACAGCTGGCGGTTCTCACACGGGTTTGGTGGTGCGACCGGCGGGGCGGTCCTGCCACCACACCACTAAACTCGTGATTTGGCCGTTAGGGTCAATATTATCCTTCCAATACACTTAACCCTTTAGTTAGAGTGGCAAAATAAATAAATCTGAATAAATTAACTTTGTTTGCAGAAACATGTTTTTCTTCAATCGGGAAGGTGAAAGCTGCAAAAAATATGAAACCGGGTCTGTATGAACATGACTGGAAAAATAAGGAAACGTTTTCGAATATGTAGCCAAACTACCTAGAGATGGTGTCAAACAGTGGTCCCACTGTGGATAATTAAAAATAGTATGTGGAGTGCTTGCTCTGTGCAAAAAGCGATGGGTGTAATGACGATAATAAAGCACTTCACCATAATTTAACAAATCCAAATACGGTTCACTGACAAAATGTCACCTCTGGAAACATCCATACCAAAATATTGTCAAATAAATATTGTTGTACATAATATAGTTTTGTTTAAATATATATAAATATAAAACATTACATATAATAAAAAGTAACACTAATATATTACAAATTAAATATATTTAAGTTATAGTTATAGTTAGAGTAGGGCAATTGTTAGACTCATGAGGGGTAAATTTAACTAATTGCACTGCACACAGTGCAACAGTAGAAAAGTGTTGGATTGCGAAAGGGTAGAATTTATTATTCCTACTCCAATCTATGCAGCAGTAGGCATAGTGTTGGATTGGGGAAGTGTAAAATGTGCTATTCCCACTCCAGTCAGTACAGCCGTAATAAAAGTGTTAGATTACAGAGGGGTAAAATTTACTATTTCCACTTCAGTGATTGCAACAGTAGTGAAAGTGTTGAATTAAGGAGGGATAAAATGTACTATTTCCACTCCAGTCAGTGCAACAGTAGTAAAAGTGTTGGATTACACAGGGGTAAAATTTACTATTCCCACTCTAATGATTGCAACAGTAGGGAAAGTTTTGGATTGCAGAGAGGTAAAACTCACTAGTCCCACTTTAGTCAGTGCAACAGTAATAAAAAATGTTGGATTACACAGGAGTGATATTCACTATTCCCACTCCAGTGATTGCAACAGTAGGGAAAGTGTAGGATTGCAGAGGGGTAAATTGTAATATTCCCACTCCAGTCAGTACAACAGCAGTGAAAGTGTTGGATTCTGGAGGGGTAAAATGTACTATTCCCACTCCAGTCAGTAGAACAGTAGTGAACGTGTCAGATTGCGGAAAGGTAACATTCATTATTCCCACTCCAGTATATGCAACAGTAGGGAAAGTATTGGATTGGGAGGGCTAACATCTACTATTCCCACTCCAATCAGTGCAATATTATCGAAAGTGTTGGATTGCAGAGGGGTAAATTTTACTATTCCCACTCCAGTAAGGAAAACAGTATGGAAAGTGTTGAATTACGAATGGTTAGAATGTATTATTCCCACTCCAGTATATGCAACAGTATGGAAAGTGTTGGATTACGCAGGGCTAAAATGTACCATTCCCACTCCAGTCAGTGAAACAGTATGGAAAGTGTTGGATTACGAAGGGGTAACATTTACTATTCCCACTCCAGTCAGTGCAACCTCTGTCCCCCTACAAAATCTACAACCCACAGCTAAAACCTAAAAATTTAACAACAATTATTACAGAATTAGCATAATTATCAATTACATAATGAATATTAAATTAAAAATACATATTAATTAATTAAACATAATTTTCTCCTCACCCTATACCCCTTCAAAACCCACAACACACACCTGAAATGTAACTTTAAAAAAATTACTTTCAAAATTAACATAAATTTGTATCAATTAAGTGATTAATATTAATTACAAATCAATTATTAATTAATTCTAATTAATTTACTTTCCAAACTAAACCCCTACAAACCCACAGCCTGCACCTACAATTTAACCTAAAAACATTACTTACACAATTAACCTAAATATTTATCAATTAAGTAATTCATGTTAATTCAAAATTAATTATTACATCATCAAAATTAATTTACTTCCTATCCTATACCCATAGAAAATCCACAACCTGCACCTATAATTTAACGTAAAAAAATGATTACAAGGTCAACATAGATACATATCAATTAAATAATTAATATTAATAAAGAAATAATTAACATTTAAATATAATTGATTTACTTCTCACCTTTTACTCCTATAAACCCCACAACCCGCTACGGTACTAAAAATCACAAAAGTGTATTAAACTAAATTAAATCACTATTAAAAATTAACAGCTATAATAAAAAACATAAACAATATATATGCAAAACATTTATAACATGCATTTTAAATCCATACTAAAATACATAACAATAATTTAAAAATGACATTATACACAACTATTTTTGTGTGAATGATAATGATTTCAATATTTGCAAAATCGATAATACTTACCTTAAAATTAATATGCTTGACAATTATATTCTTGCAGACGATATTGTTATATCACAATATTTTAGACATAATAGTTTGGTATGACGATATTTTGGTTTCGATATTTTGTCTGAATACCAAATCCTCATCTTCAAATACTCTGAATAATTGATTTCAGATAGCATATTAGTAACAGTCCCAACACCCATTCATACTAAGTGGAACCTGTGGTAATTATGTCATCCATATTAGTTTTAACTACATATGGAATTTGAAATGTTTCTCTAGGTCCAAAAATATAATAGCAAACTTTATACCATACAATACCATTATGGACATGGAAAGCAGTAACATTCACAAAGGACAAGTCTCTCCAGATCCTTATGTGATGAAGAATAGGGAGTAAGTACCTCAGTTACCAGTTCAGGAACATGACAACCAGGGAAATAGTGTCCATGTAACAGCAGAAAGAAAACTGTAACAAATCCAGTCCAAAGAATGACAAAAAAATAGTGAAAGGAAAATCTAACATTAGGTGCAAGGATGAATCAGTTATGTCTGTTTCAGCCAAAGGAATAGTCCATGCACACCACAGAAGCAGGTAAGAAAAAAGTCAGAAAAAATATCATCAATGTTGATGAACTAAACCAGAGGCAGGCTGAAGAAAAACAGGGACCTCATTATGTGAAGTAGATCTGGTAGACACCTCCGGAGGCAGATGATAATACATAACTTCAGTGCAAGGAGCAGCAGTAGTAAAGGGAAAAAATATTATCAGAAACACACCCTGTGTTATCATCAATCTGTATGATCGAAGGTTCAGCATCTGAAGACCCCAGCCGGGGAGTAGCAAGATTAGGACTGTTTATTGCATGCAGTGGGATTTTCTGCAGGGTGGGGAGAGGTGACAAGAAGATTCCGAGACCTTTGTGGCTTTCTATTGAGTACTGGTCACATGGATTAACTTGATCGAATCAATCAAAACTTGTTGCTTTTGTTTACAACCAGCAAGCGGTGACAAAATCACAGTTTGAGTGCCTTGTATGGGAAAGACAGGCACAGGTGCGTAATAGGACAGACAAACTATTTTTTATCTGCAATCTTCTCACAGACTAGATCCCCAACTTTAGGAATTCAGCCAGAAACTGCTGAATGTACCCTACCTTTACCAGTAGCAAATTATTTTTAAAAATTACATTTGAGTGTTCATTTCGGAAGTCTTGTAATTCCTGTAAAATGGTGAACATTCATTAATGTCAAAGGCCACATCTTCTGCAACTGCACCAGAGTTATCAAGATCTGGTACAAACATTGGAAACCCAAACAAACTTCATATGGAATACGTCACCCTGACATTTGTCTAGGCAGATTATATAAAGCTCTCTGTATACCATAAAGGTGATGAATCCAATTTCACCCTGAACCTAATACTCTAGCTGTTAATGACTGCTTTATGGCATGTTTTTTTCTGTTCCATTATCAAATGTTGCCCAAGGTAAAAGTGGGGAAATAATGCACTGCAACACTCAGGTTGCCCATAGTGTCCCAGTATGCCTTAGAGGCGAAAGCTGTGCCCTGTACGAGTGTAATGTTAGCTGAATTGGGTGCGTAATGGTGAAATACTTAATCTGTTGCAAATGTTACAACAAAGTAACATTTTCTGGTCTGCTGATGAAGACCCTTGCACCTGTATTGTTTCTTTTTTTTTTTTTTGATCCTCATTTACGTTCACGGTTTCCAACAGCCAAACAGCCAAACAAGGAAAAAAGATATAAAAGAGTTCAGTCATACTGCCTCAGTCTGGACTGGCAGTAATGGCGATTAAGGAGTGGCAACAAATTGGTGATAAAATGTGATGTCCGAAGTGCTTCTCGTAGGCAGAGATATTTATACAAAAAACTACAAGATGTTAATTTCGAAACCTATTGACCTTTAAGCATTTTCCATACATGATAGGTGGAAAGTCCCAATTTGGGTGTCAATCTCAGAAAAGAAGCGAAGAAAAGTACATGTTTATGTGATCACATAGCGCTTGGTTATTTCGTGCTTAATGCTAATTGGCCAAGCTATCTGACCTTTATGTGTGGCTTCTGCAGCACCATGCACATGATTGTCAGCATTCGTTCTAGGACAAGATAAGACACCTGGTATCTCATCATGTGTACGTGTTCAGGCTGGGCTTGTCCTATCCTGTGTACATGTTTAGACTGGGGTGTGAGGAACAGCAGAGCACTGAGGGGAAGCCAGGTCTTGCGTGATTAGCGCATCTCGGCCCATTCCATTGGCAGATTAAAGTTTTGGTGACCTATTTGTTGACCTATTTGGTACAATGGCTCATCTCAATTTACCACAGAGGTTCTGCCAAGTTTCCCGGAAACTGAAGTGCAATGTGACTTATTTGTTCTCGGTTTACCTGCTGTCTGTCAGCACATATCTGTTTCCATGTATTGGCTTTTTGCTTCTTGCATTGGTTTGATGCTATCCCTAACCTGAGAGGCCCTGGTTGGGGTCTTAGGCCTTCGCAGACCCCCATAGGGTGCCTTCCATCTTGTCCTCCATCAGTTTCAAGCCTTCCATGCAACAAACTCCATTTGGAGATACCCACAAACTGGTGTGTGATCCTCAGGCCACTCAATTTTCTTATTGGCCTAATCACTGCAAGCCTAGATTTCCTTCTAGGTTTGTGTGGCCCAGTCAGCTGACAGATTTTCTAGTTTCACTGCATTTGATTCTGCTGGGGTCTCCTGGTGGTTTGGGAAAAATAAGGAGGACCCCACACAGAGTTATACAGGACCGTGGGGAAAACCAGGATTAAAAGTAAACAAAGTCCCAAGTCGTTGGACAAAAGGGAATGCGTCCTATTTTAGTGTTGGTGATATGGGTGCAATACTTGTGAAATAATATTTGTCAAAATGGGCTAATCATGAACTCCGCGGGAAAGGCAAAAACACAATATTATGCAATTGGTTGTCCATACACAGCAGTTACTCACTATAGTATCAGGGATGATTACGGGTAATGACTGTTTCTATACAGTTACTTAAAACATTTTCCACAAAAATTACAAATTTCATTGAGACTTATCACCACAACTGTTTGGTAACATTGTTAAATTTTACTACACTTTATCAATACACAATTTATATTAAAAACATCATTTAAAACATTTAGCCATAGACATATTAATCATAATAGTTTTTTTTATAAAAAATACATGTAAAAGAAAAGAATCAAAGGTCGACGCGGCGTTTCGGCTTTCTTATGTACACCTTCCTCAGGACTGATTCTAGACAATTAAAAACACAAAGTTACCAAACAATTTTGATTGGATGCAATTTTTCATCTGTATGTTAACACATTACATTTACCCGATTTAGTTACTCTGCTGTTTTACATCTTAGGTATACACAATTGCTCATTTTTTATCACCATAGGCAATTTCGGTGCATGATTCAAGTCATGTCTATGTATCATATTAGCATTCCTATAATATTTACAATTATCACTTGCACATTATTAAACCCTTTATTTGCCTTTCCCTGGGGGATATATGTACTGTAAAAGGAGTCCCCATAGTACCACCACTAAAAGAAGCATGATGTCTCATACCATGCATGCATACCTTATTGTTCCAGATGGATTTATTGCCCACGTGGAAAGAAACCGTTGCTTAAACACAGAGTCCTTTTTCATATGGACGTCTGGCAAATCACAAATTGCAGGTAGTTATGTGCAAAGTGTGTTGTCTCTAAATGAAGACATGAAAAATGTAAGTGACTTGTAGTTACTAACAGTCACAATCAATACACTAGGTGGAAGAGAATCTCAATATTACATACCTAGAATCAGAGGAGTGCCTTCAATTTCCTCTAGGGTTTGGTTGCTTTTATTTATGTATCTCTCATTGGGGACTTAATTTCCACTCTTCGTGTCTGTTGATATGAATAAATCAATCTCAGGGTTATTTTTAAATTATTGTCCAACTATTTTAGTACTCTCAGTTAAAACTCTGTGGTCAGCATTGTACCTGTATAGAGGATATGATCCTGATGTATTAAGCTGCCAGAAGGAGCCACCGTTTTATGAAGGTTTGTTGGCAATATTCTCTCTGTAGGGTTATAATTAATAATCTTGTTATTCTCTTGTGTTCTTGTATAGCGGTCTGCTTTCATTTAAAAATTACACCACAATGTCACTCACCATGAGAGCTGGGTGAACGATCGCAGAGATCCAAAGCCTCTTTCAATTAGGTCAGCATATTCTGGACGAACGATCGACACTTTAAGGGTTGGCCTCACCGGGTTGTTGTTCCCTGTAGGGGTATTAGTCCAATTAGTTTATCTCATGTTCCTTAACGGACTGCCTCTTCCTACTGTGCGCTATTCACTCTTTCTACCATGTTACGTTAAGCTATTGGTACTAGTCATTTGTATATTTATAAGCTTCGCTCTCATTCTCTCTCTATTGATCGTTCATTGGGGACATAATTAGAGTGCATCAATGTTCTAATTATAGTCCCTGACTGCCTGGCATGATGTTATAATTCTTATATTTAATGGGGATGATTTGACTGAACACTGGTTTAAGTCCAGGTAGTTTATCTAATGTTTCCTGATAGACTGCCTCTTCCTTGTGCCTGTTTATCTACTCTTGTAACTTCCTAGTGGTATTTATACTGTTCCCTAGTTAACTGCCTCTTCTACATATGCAGATGCTGTTTGCTCATGTTATTCCCCCGTGGGCTTTTGCTGATGGACCTAGTCGTTTCTATAGTGCGCTCTACCAAGGGTACATTAAAACCATGGTAAAGGTGTCTCAATTATGTCTATACTACTCGTTGCTCGACCTGGTCTTCTAGTTCTAATTACTGAGAAGATTTGTCTACATACTAATAACTGGCTTGCCCCTTACTACCGACCAAGTGTCTACCTAGTTCTTTACTCACCGTTTTTCTTGATTACGGCCTCCCTGCTCCTTTCTTTCTGGCAGCCTATCCACGTTTACTCTGCACGGCGTTCAGGAGAAATGCTTCTGCTACGGTACTTCCTGTTTAAATAGAAGCCGTCAGTTGATTGGGCGCCTCGTTCCCGGGATTTAAATGGTCAAATTACGTGAATGCCGTTTTGTTTGCTATGGCTATCCCCGTGTTTAGAAGTCCGATCCTATTTGGTGGATATGTCGTCCATAAATACACCTATTGGCTTAGAGGATCAACGCGTTGTCATAGGGACATTTTTTTGTTGTAATCTTAGAAGACGCGTTCTTTATTTACATTTATATTTATAAAAGCGCCTCATTCTCGATCGCTAGGCGTAGACGTTAGTTGATTGGGAGCCGCACTCTCAGGTTATACTTGGGTCGAGTTACGTTATGCTGTTTAGGTTGATATAGTTTTTAAAGGATCTGCCCCTGTTTGTTGTATTTTTCATCACTAGGTAAGCCTGTTGGTTTAAATGACGAGCGCATTATTCTAGAAACTTTTTGTTGGTCTTTTAGTTGAAGAGTGTTGATTTACATTTGTCAGACCTTACTTGGCCGCTTTAGATTCAATGATAATTATTAGGTCATTTATGTGCCTTGATACAAAAAAGACGCTTACATATGTCCACATTACTTTTCATAAAAAAATAATAATAATAGTCCAACATTGTTTTTTGATAATTAATTACCCTTGCGCTGTTATGGTCATAATATTTACTATAATTTGCACTATCATTATACTGTCCTTTGGTTCCCATTACACTTGCAATTACTTGCGGGCCACTCCATTATATTCTATCGTGTTCGAAATCTTGTCGTATTCCTGATGAGTATATATTGTTACCAGTGCGCTGTAATCTTTTAATTATCCATTAAACTCTGTCCTAATATGTATTAATGTGAACAGACTCCTTAATCCTTGATTAATTTTTCCCAATCCTCTCTCGAATTCAGGCCGCATCTTACACTATTGAAGGAAGACATGTAAAATTGTTCTCTTTTTTTTCTCTTATTATCCAAATTGCCACCTCTCCTGTTTCCTGTGATTTTCTCTAAACCACACCACTTGAGATCATCAATGTGGTGTCCTGCGCTCCGCCAATGCTCAGTTAGAGGTGCCCCTGTTTTGTTGTTTCTTATGGCTGATCGATGTTTGTTAAGGCGTAGCCTAATCTCTCTAGATGTTTCACCAATATAAGATTTCTGGCAAGGGCATTGGATCAAGTAAACAACATTTTTTGTTCTGCAATTAATGAAGCTTTTTATATTGGCTGATCTTTCATTGACTGTTATTTTATTGCCTTTAATAATGCTTGCGCAGTTTATACATCCCAAACAGGGGTATGTTCCCGTTGGTAGCGGGGTATCGTTAATAGTTGGTTGGGAGTTCCTGGCGTTTTCTCTGTAAGTATGTGCAAGAGAATTCCTAATGGTTTTGTTTCTTCTATATGAGAAGATGGGCTTAGGTATTGGAATCTGGGTTTTATCCTTCACTAGGTGCCAATTTCTATTTATGATATTTTTTAACCTATGGCTAACTTGTGAGAAGTTAGTCACAAACATGATGGATTGCTGAATCTCTTGGCCATTTTCCTTAGGTATGAATAAGTTATATCTGTTGAAATATTTAGCTCGTTTGTAGGCATGTCTAATCATCCTTTTGGGGTAGCCCCTCTCTGTGAACTTAGTTTTTAAGGTTGCCGCATGTCTTTCAAAGTCCTGCATAGAGGTGCAGTTTCTTTTCAGCCTCAGAAATTGTCCGAAGGGAATGTTATTCTTCTGTGATGCAGGATGGTTACTATTGAAGTGCAGCATGGTGTTCCTATCTGTGGGCTTTGTGTATAGTTCCACAGTAAGGAAGCCATCTGTCTGTTTAATGATAATGTCTAGGAACTCTACGTATTGTTTACTTGTATGTGATGTAAATTTGAGATTTGGGTCTCCCAGATTTAACCAGAGTAAAAATTCTATCAAGGTGTCCATGTCTCCCGTCCAGATAAAGAATATATCATCTATATATCGTCCCCATTCTGAGATGTTTCATAGAATGGGGCGACTGGATTGTAGATGTGTTGGTCTTCAAATCTGGAGACATATAGACAGGCCAGACTGGGGGCACATGGTATGAGACATCATGCTTCTTTTAGTGGTGGTACTATGGTGACTCCTTTTACAGTACATATATCCCCCAGGGAAAGGCAAATAAAGGGTTTAATAATGTGCAAGTGATAATTGTAAATATTATAGGAATGCTAATAGGATACATAGACATGACTTGAATCATGCACCGAAATTGCCTATGGTGATAAAAAATGAGCAATTGTGTATACCTAAGATGTAAAACAGCAGAGTAACTAAATCGGGTAAATGTAATGTGTTAACATACAGATGAAAAATTGCATCCAATCAAAATTGTTTGGTAACTTTGTGTTTTTAATTGTCTAGAATCAGTCCTGAGGAAGGTGTACATAAGAAAGCCGAAACGCCGCGTCGACCTTTGATTCTTTTCATTTACATGTATTTTTTATTTTAAAAAACTATTATGATTAATATGTCTATGGCTAAATGTTTTAAGTGATGTTTTTAATATAAATTGTGTATTGATAAAGTGTAATAAAATTTAACAATGTTACCAAACAGTTGTGGTGATAAGTCTCAATGAAATTTGTAATTTTTGTGGAAAATGTTTTAAGTAACTGTATAGAAACAGTCATTACCCGTAATCATCCCTGATACTATAGTGCGTAACTGCTGTGTATGGACAACTAATTGCATAATATTGTGTTTTTGCCTTTCCCGCGGAGTTCATGATTAGCCCATTTTGACAAATATTATTTCACAAGTATTGCACCCATATCACCAACACTAAAATAGGATGCATTCCCTTTTGTCCAACGACTTGGGACTTTGTCTCCTGGTGGTTGCCACTCAGTAAATTCACACAACTTGGAAGCGTTTTTGTCCTTAACTCATTCAGTCATTTTAATTCTTGCCAGTACTGTTTTCAGTATTTCCATTTACTTTCTCTCAGTTATTCATAGGCCCTGCTCTATATTGCACAGTGTGATTGAATTTGGTGTCTCAAGATATCAGCATTCCAGTTCTAGGTCATGCACCTCTAATTGTGCTAACTCCTGCGTTTGGTGACAATTCTCTCAGGGTATCGCAGGCAATATATCCATGTCCCGGTTTTGCTCAAAATAGCTTTTTGATTTTGCCGAAACATTGGTTGTGAATTCTGAGTCAGTTAGCCACCATGTATTGAACTGCACTCTGAGAGACTCTGGGCCAGTTTGTGTGTGCCTGACACAGTCCATATCTGCATTTGGTATCAAGAAATACTCTAATCTGTTTTTTTAACAAGACTCCCACCAATCTGGGGAGGGATGTGGCTGACGTGAACCCACCGACGCACGTCGCCAGAGCGCTTCCAGTTTCGCTGTGCACCGTCCCTGGAAGCCGTCTGATGCTGCTGCTCGCTCGCTGCCTTCGCTTGGCCTCCATGTAAACGCGTGTAAATGGATGAAAATTCCCCGAAGGATTTGAACGTCTGAAAAGCCTGGGAGCCTGGGAGACCTGAAACAGCCCTAAAATACACTCGAGGTGAGCGTCCGTGCCGGCTGCATTCACGTGCTATAACCGGAGGTAAAAACGCTCTCAGGTGCTCCATGCTCCCTGCTCCTTGCTACCCATATGCTGCCATTGCTAATACGTTACCAAAGTTCCTAAAGTGGAGGGGGCTGAAGGTCAAGTAGCCCGTTCGACCGGAGGCAGTTGTTAAGACTGGATCTTGGATCTTTGACTACCGATGGTCTATAAAATCCTAATCTTAATTGTCGCATAGAAGCTTGCGGTTTGCGCAGCACTGGGACCAGCTTCGTCTCCACAAATACAAAAAACAAATACATATATACCGCGGATGACCAGGAGGTTCCGGCTTGGCAATTATTATCGTTTTACAAGGGGACTACTAGTTCCAGCATGCCCAGCGGTCCCGGGGCAGCGGCCTGAGTGATTGAGCGACGGAGAGCTAAAAGGGAGGAAAAGGGCCGCAGAGCTCCCCTGCTTGTCTGGACTGAATAACCAACTAACTTGCTATTGCTTCTGACTGCTCATTGGAGCTTCCTGTGGGTAACGGCCTCAGTCAACCAGGGTCACCCTTCCACACCGAGGGTTGAAGCAAACAAACCAACAACACAGCCTTTCTCTCGTTCTTGTTTTAGCACAACTGAGCAGATCCACACAGCTCGCTCTCATCCCCCCTGCCTCGCTGCCCCCCCTGCTCTATGGTCCGATAGTATTCGAGGTACAAGCATGGCAGCGAGAGATAGGGGCAAACAGGCTAAAATGGACACAGTAAGAGAGCTTATAAAATCACCGACGGTGGCTGTACCCGCACTTGTGTCTAAAGGGGGAGAAAAAAAAGGCAGAAGGAAGGCGCAACAAAGAAATGCCTTAAAGCTTAAAGCTATGGAAGTGGCGGAAAAGAATAGACAAAACAAATACAACACCTCAATTAAATCGGTGGAGGAGGAGACACTATCCGAACTATCGGCAGAATTGAGTCTGATGGCGGTCGGCGAAAAAAGTGAGGAGAATGGGGTGGACAAGGCGGACAAAACGGGCAAAATTGGTAAGAGCATAACCAGAGGGATTGAGAGCCAATCGAGTCCTAAGCAGTATCCCCTTTTCTCCAAACCACTGGTTCAGCAGGGGGGATTCACGAGCATACCGATTTGGGAGGAATCGAATCGGGAGGAGTGGAAGGGGGCAAGAGAGCGGGAAGATCACAGAGAAGAAAGTGTGATAAAAGCTGCACTGCCAGTGGCAGAGGCAGGGGCAGAGGAAATGACAGAGGCAGTGGCCGTGCCAAATGCCACTTCGGTCCCCCCACTACCTTATTACAGCCTCCACAACTCCCGGCTCCCTCAACTCTCTCGACTCAGGCTACACCTCAGCCCCACCCTCACTCCCAACCACAATCTCATCTTCAACACAGTTCTGATAAGATAACAAAGACAGCTCACTATGCAGAAGAAGCACCGCTCGGGAATACTATCTCTGCATTAACTAATCCATCTCCAGCCTCAGGTTCAGGTTTAAGCCTACAAAAGACACAAGAAGATGTTGTATGTACACTCCCTAATACACTAAAAGTGAACTCGGTAGAGGAGATGTTGTCAACTATCCTTCGGGAAATGAGGGATCTTAAAATCTCTCAAGCTCAAGAGATATCACAACTTCATAGTAGGCTTACAAAAATGGAGGAGCACTTCGGAAATCTCCCCGGAAGGGTCTCGGAGGCTGAAGTGCGGGTCTCAACCCTGGAAGATACCTTAACCGCTATGCAGAAAGACCTCAAAGCAGCAAATAAAGATAAATCTCAAATGGAGGAAAAGCTGCAGGACTTAGAAAATTATAACAGACGGTCCAACCTACGTCTAGTGGGCATTTACGAAGGCTCGGAAGGTACTGATGTGGTAAAATGGTCAGAGTCCCTTTTAAAAAAAGCCGTACCGGATCTGCAAGTTGACCTAACAATCACAAGAGCGCATAGAGTCCCGGCACATAAGCCTAATAATCTTAAATATCCACGTACTATACTACTGAATTTCTCAGATTATAGGGTGAAAGAGAAAATCTTGAATATGGCCTTCTCAAGAAGAACTTTTAATGCCAATGAAGTAAAAAACATTCAGATTTTTTCGGACATATCAGCGGCATCCGCCCACAGACTTTGTTAAGATGATTGATTCCTTTAAGGCGAAGGGCGCTCAAGTTATGATTGTCCAGCAGTCCAAGCTGAAGGTGTTAGCTAAAGGGAAATGTTTTATCTTTACAGATATACAAGAAGCCCAGTCATTCATGGAGGGTTTCTCTGCATAGCCAGGCGTGAGATACTTAAAATTCTGTAGAAATTTTCGGAAGATTGAAGACCCCATGTATATATTTTTTGAGAATTTTTTGAGAATGAAAGGGGCGGCCGCCAAGCGTTTCAGGAAGCGCACAAGGATGCAACAAAATGGCATCCATAAAGAAGAAAAGGAAACAGAGGGGGACGGAAGTGGGACACCGGGGTTTATTGTCCCCTCTAGGGGGGTTTGGTAGGGGGTAGGTGAAGGGGGTGTAGCAGGGGGGGGGAAAGAGAGTTGATATTTTAGAAAGTTACATGGTCAGTTGGCTGTACAGTTACTTATGGGAGAGGTTAGTTGCAGTAGCTTGCGCCACGTTAAGGGACTTTTTTCTGCACTTAAAGGCACTTTGCAATTCAAGTTAGGGGTTTTATTACAGGTCCTAATTAGAAATATTTTGCACTTTATGGTAGTTTATCTTTGTCAGATATCCGAAGTCGTTGTAATTTGTATATGGTTGCTGAGTTTGCACAAGTATACATCTCTGGGTAAAGGAAGTCATATTTTCCAAAATGATTCTATATTAATGATGTTTTCGCCCTTATTGTTGATTCCCTTTCCTGAGCTCTGGTTCGCACATTTTGCACTTAGCGAAAGGTTTAAGTCCAACGCTACTAGCACTTTAAATGCTGACTTTGCACAATGTCTGGGTATAGGAAGTTATATTTTATACTAAGGATGTTTTTATTTACTCTGTTGCCTCCAATTTTATATCTCGGGTTTGCATATTCTGCACTTTATTCGCACCTTAAATGCTGACTTTGCACAACTCTTTGCTGCTTTTTGGAGTGGCGGTTTGCGTATTTTGCACAGAAGAAGGTTGTTCAAACCCTATGAGCTCTGCTCTTTCTGCATTAATTTTGCACATATTCTTCGTGTTCATTTTTCTACCTCAGTGTTTGCGTACTTTGCACATCGCTAGTTGTCTATTCTATACATGAATATCAATGAGAAATAAGCAACATTTTCTGTCTTTTAATACAAATGGTTTGAACAATGTTCGTAAAAAAACCGCTATTGAATGTTGCTTAAAAAGTCTCTGCCAGATATTATTTTCCTACAAGAAACTCATCACAGAGCCCTGGCCGAATCCGAATTTTTTTTAAAGGGTTGGGCAGGTTATAGAATCTCATCAGTAGCTGGGCTGGCGCAGAGCGGGGTAAGCATCCTAGTAGGAAGGCATGTAGGTTTTCTTCCTGAAGGGTCACTCACAGATCATAGTGGGAGATGGGCATTTGTGTATGGTAAACTGAATCAGGTAAATATAATACTAGTAACAATATACGCACGGATCATAGACGACCCACTCCCAATTCTGCAACTGAAACAAGCACTGACAGGTATACCTGGGAAAATAATCTGGGGGGTGATTTTAATTGCTTACAGAATCCTTTATTCGACTCATCTAAAAAAGACCGGCGCCAGAATAAACCCCAAGTAGCCATTGCTTTACAAAGCTGTAAAACAGACCTGGATGTCATTGATGATTTCTGGCGCTCCCATAATCCATCTAAACGTGAATACTCTTGCCACTCTGCAAAATACAATTCAGCATCTAGGTTGGACTTCTTTTTAACATCCCATGGTCTAGAAGTTCGCAAATATGATCACCTACCTAATGCATTTTCAGAACATGCATTACTTAAAATGGAGTTATTTATAGGAAATCAAGAAATAGAGGCACCTAGAAGATGGTATTTCAATAAATTGAACCTTGCAGATCCACAATGGTGCACAGACATTGAGGAGGAGATAGAGGAATTTTTTAAGCTGAATAGAGGGTCTGCTCCAATCAATGTGATCTGGGACGCATTTAAGGCCACATTGAGGGGAATAATTACCTCCAAAGAAATACTGAAACAGAGGGCAAAAAGAGAGGAGAAAATTAATCTACAGACAAGTCTTGTGCACGCAAACCAAGAACACTACAGAGTGAGATTTCGAGTCTCTGGGCAAAAGGTAGCAGAAGCAAAAAAAATAATTAGGGAATTCTATTACTATCTAGGTGACACAAATAGTAATCTCTATGCCCAGAAGCTCTATGAAGAGAGTGAATATACAGGCAGACTCCTAGCGTGGCAAGCCAAAGAAAATCAAGTTCGCAATAGGATAGAGCACCTCTTTGATCCCGTTACCAAAGTGCATATGAAGACCACAACATCCATAGGTGAGATGTTTTTAAAACACTACGAGGGAGTATATCAGACCAGTGTAGGGGCTGCAAGAGAAACTATTTGTGAATTTTTAGGGACGCTTCAAATTCCCAAATTAGGTAACGAGTATAAAAAAAATGTAGTTGAGGAGTTCACAAAGGCAGAATTAGATGCGGTAATTGGCTCCCTCCCTAGTGGCAAAGCCACTGGTGAGGATGGTGTTCCCGCTGAATTTAAATAAAATTTTGATGGTATTCTTCGTAAAGAGTTTCTGCTACTAGCGAATTATTTATTACAAGAGGGTCGCCGCCAGACTCTTTTTGCACTGCAGTGGTAGTCAGTATGTTAAAAAAAGGAAAAGACAAGGAAAACATGAACTCATACAGGCCTATAAGTCTTTTAAATACAGACTACAAAATCTTCACGAAACTTCTAGCGAACCGGCTGAATAAAATAGTAGGATCACTTATTGGTCCAGATCAGTGCGGTTTTATAGAAGGAAGACACCTTCATACCAACACAAAAATGTTATTGGAGGCATTGGATTATTTTAAAATTAATAAAGTGGAAGCACAGATTTGCCTTTTAGAAGCCGAAAAGGCTTTCGACCTTGTGTCATGGGACTGCCTTTTTGCGATTTTGCACAGCTTTGATTTCCCAATTGATTTTATTTTCCTCCTGAAACAACTATACGAGAACTCTAGGGCACAGATTATTATTAATAATATAAACGTTGGGACATGTCAATTTAACAGAGGCACGCGTCAAGGTTGCCCCCTATCGCCAATTTTATTCACCTTATTTATTGAACCCTTGGCGATCGCAATCAGGGGGAAAACGGTTGGCACAGTACCTGTAGTCGGAATGACGAATATAAAACTCTATGCTGATGACATTGTTCTTTTTCTAAATTCAAAGCCTACAAGTCAAGTGGAAATTTTAAAAATCATTTCTGATTTCCAAAAGCTAGTAGGCTATAAGATAAATGGAAATAAAATGGAAATCATTTTATGTAATTGCACGGTAGACACTTTATTAATGGAATTTAGGCAGATATATAATACCCTTCCTAAGAGATATTTGGGATTATTTATCTCAGAAAATCTGGAAGATCTTTATCTACTAAATTATATACCTCTATTAAAAAGGGTTGGCTCACAACTAGATCGCTGGAACCAATTACCGTTATCAATAATGGGTCGCGCTGCCCTAATTCGTATGTCCATTCTACCACTTTTTAATTTCCTTTTTAGTGCAGCTCCTTGCGCAATTCAGGTTTCATTTTTTAAAAAAGTGGATGCCATGTTTTCTTCCTATTTATGGGCAAATAAGGCTCCGTGATTAGCACTCAGCACTTTGTACCTCCCGACCGCACAAGGAGGATTGTCGCTTCCAAACATTAGAGAATATTATTATGCTACTTTTGCACATCATAGTTTTAGTTTTTTTTTTTTTACAGAAAATCAGGAAGCAGATAATTTTTTATGAGGAAGATGTTGTTTGAACTCAAAATCAATGACCCAGTAAGAATCACGAAATACCCAAAGAAGGTACGCTATACGTCTATACAGTGGCTATTTAAGCAGAAAACCCAGCTCCTGAAATACTATGATATTTTTAGAACAAGTAGTTCAACTAGTTTAATTAATTTAAATATAGGAGATAGGGGTATCCTTGACAAAAACACTGTGAGACTTTGGAAGGAGAACGGCTTTGAGAGAATTGAGGATTTTCTACTGGGGAATAGATGGAAATCTTGGGAGGAAATTGAGAGGGAGATCCAGTATTAGAATACAATCCTGAAATGGTCCTTTATCAGTCTCCACGTCGAACTAAGAGAGTTAGATATAGGTAACTTATTTGATAATACACACATAACTGAAGCGCTAAATAGTGCGACGCAAAGGAAAATTAGCACCTGGATAAAAAATCTCAATGAAGATAACTCAATTGCATTGTATAATAAGGTTAGAGACAGGTGGAGAAAGAGGGAAGATATTGAGATGAAAAATTGCATCCAATCAAAATTGTTTGGTAACTTTGTGTTTTTAATTGTCTAGAATCAGTCCTGAGGAAGGTGTACATAAGAAAGCCGAAACGCCGCGTCGACCTTTGATTCTTTTCATTTACATGTATTTTTTATTTAAAAAAACTATTATGATTAATATGTCTATGGCTAAATGTTTTAAGTGATGTTTTTAATATAAATTGTGTATTGATAAAGTGTAATAAAATTTAACAATGTTACCAAACAGTTGTGGTGATAAGTCTCAATGAAATTTGTAATTTTTGTGGAAAATGTTTTAAGTAACTGTATAGAAACAGTCATTACCCGTAATCATCCCTGATACTATAGTGCGTAACTGCTGTGTATGGACAACTAATTGCATAATATTGTGTTTTTGCCTTTCCCGCGGAGTTCATGATTAGCCCATTTTGACAAATATTATTTCACAAGTATTGCACCCATATCACCAACACTAAAATAGGATGCATTCCCTTTTGTCCAACGACTTGGGACTTTGTCTCCTGGTGGTTGCCACTCAGTAAATTCACACAACTTGGAAGCGTTTTTGTCCTTAACTCATTCAGTCATTTTAATTCTTGCCAGTACTGTTATCAGTATTTCCATTTACTTTCTCTCAGTTATTCATAGGCCCTGCTCTATATTGCACAGTGTGATTGAATTTGGTGTCTCAAGATATCAGCATTCCAGTTCTAGGTCATGCACCTCTAATTGTGCTAACTCCTGCGTTTGGTGACAATTCTCTCAGGGTATCGCAGGCAATATATCCATGTCCCGGTTTTGCTCAAAATAGCTTTTTGATTTTGCCGAAACATTGGTTGTGAATTCTGAGTCAGTTAGCCACCATGTATTGAACTGCACTCTGAGAGACTCTGGGCCAGTTTGTGTGTGCCTGACACAGTCCATATCTGCATTTGGTATCAAGAAATACTCTAATCTGTTTTTTTAACAAGACTCCCACCAATCTGGGGAGGGATGTGGCTGACGTGAACCCACCGACGCACGTCGCCAGAGCGCTTCCAGTTTCGCTGTGCACCGTCCCTGGAAGCCGTCTGATGCTGCTGCTCGCTCGCTGCCTTCGCTTGGCCTCCATGTAAACGCGTGTAAATGGATGAAAATTCCCCGAAGGATTTGAACGTCTGAAAAGCCTGGGAGCCTGGGAGACCTGAAACAGCCCTAAAATACACTCGAGGTGAGCGTCCGTGCCGGCTGCATTCACGTGCTATAACCGGAGGTAAAAACGCTCTCAGGTGCTCCATGCTCCCTGCTCCTTGCTACCCATATGCTGCCATTGCTAATACGTTACCAAAGTTCCTAAAGTGGAGGGGGCTGAAGGTCAAGTAGCCCGTTCGACCGGAGGCAGTTGTTAAGACTGGATCTTGGATCTTTGACTACCGATGGTCTATAAAATCCTAATCTTAATTGTCGCATAGAAGCTTGCGGTTTGCGCAGCACTGGGACCAGCTTCGTCTCCACAAATAAAAAAAACAAATACATATATACCGCGGATGACCAGGAGGTTCCGGCTTGGCAATTATTATCGTTTTACAAGGGGACTACTAGTTCCAGCATGCCCAGCGGTCCCGGGGCAGCGGCCTGAGTGATTGAGCGACGGAGAGCTAAAAGGGAGGAAAAGGGCCGCAGAGCTCCCCTGCTTGTCTGGACTGAATAACCAACTAACTTGCTATTGCTTCTGACTGCTCATTGGAGCTTCCTGTGGGTAACGGCCTCAGTCAACCAGGGTCACCCTTCCACACCGAGGGTTGAAGCAAACAAACCAACAACACAGCCTTTCTCTCGTTCTTGTTTTAGCACAACTGAGCAGATCCACACAGCTCGCTCTCATCCCCCCTGCCTCGCTGCCCCCCCTGCTCTATGGTCCGATAGTATTCGAGGTACAAGCATGGCAGCGAGAGATAGGGGCAAACAGGCTAAAATGGACACAGTAAGAGAGCTTATAAAATCACCGACGGTGGCTGTACCCGCACTTGTGTCTAAAGGGGGAGAAAAAAAAGGCAGAAGGAAGGCGCAACAAAGAAATGCCTTAAAGCTTAAAGCTATGGAAGTGGCGGAAAAGAATAGACAAAACAAATACAACACCTCAATTAAATCGGTGGAGGAGGAGACACTATCCGAACTATCGGCAGAATTTAGTCTGATGGCGGTCGGCGAAAAAAGTGAGGAGAATGGGGTGGACAAGGCGGACAAAACGGGCAAAATTGGTAAGAGCATAACCAGAGGGATTGAGAGCCAATCGAGTCCTAAGCAGTATCCCCTTTTCTCCAAACCACTGGTTCAGCAGGGGGGATTCACGAGCATACCGATTTGGGAGGAATCGAATCGGGAGGAGTGGAAGGGGGCAAGAGAGCGGGAAGATCACAGAGAAGAAAGTGTGATAAAAGCTGCACTGCCAGTGGCAGAGGCAGGGGCAGAGGAAATGACAGAGGCAGTGGCCGTGCCAAATGCCACTTCGGTCCCCCCACTACCTTATTACAGCCTCCACAACTCCCGGCTCCCTCAACTCTCTCGACTCAGGCTACACCTCAGCCCCACCCTCACTCCCAACCGCAATCTCATCTTCAACACAGTTCTGATAAGATAACAAAGACAGCTCACTATGCAGAAGAAGCACCGCTCGGGAATACTATCTCTGCATTAACTAATCCATCTCCAGCCTCAGGTTCAGGTTTAAGCCTACAAAAGACACAAGAAGATGTTGTATGTACACTCCCTAATACACTAAAAGTGAACTCGGTAGAGGAGATGTTGTCAACTATCCTTCGGGAAATGAGGGATCTTAAAATCTCTCAAGCTCAAGAGATATCACAACTTCATAGTAGGCTTACAAAAATGGAGGAGCACTTCGGAAATCTCCCCGGAAGGGTCTCGGAGGCTGAAGTGCGGGTCTCAACCCTGGAAGATACCTTAACCGCTATGCAGAAAGACCTCAAAGCAGCAAATAAAGATAAATCTCAAATGGAGGCAAAGCTGCAGGACTTAGAAAATTATAACAGACGGTCCAACCTACGTCTAGTGGGCATTTACGAAGGCTCGGAAGGTACTGATGTGGTAAAATGGTCAGAGTCCCTTTTAAAAAAAGCCGTACCGGATCTGCAAGTTGACCTAACAATCACAAGAGCGCATAGAGTCCCGGCACATAAGCCTAATAATCTTAAATATCCACATACTATACTACTGAATTTCTCAGATTATAGGGTGAAAGAGAAAATCTTGAATACGGCCTTCTCAAGAAGAACTTTTAATGCCAATGAAGTAAAAAACATTCAGATTTTTTCGGACATGTCAGCGGCATCCGCCCACAGACTTTGTTAAGATGATTGATTCCTTTAAGGCGAAGGGCGCTCAAGTTATGATTGTCCAGCAGTCCAAGCTGAAGGTGTTAGCTAAAGGGAAATGTTTTATCTTTACAGATATACAAGAAGCCCAGTCATTCATGGAGGGTTTCTCTGCATAGCCAGGCGTGAGATACTTAAAATTCTGTAGAAATTTTCGGAAGATTGAAGACCCCATGTATATATTTTTGAGAATTTTTTGAGAATGAAAGGGGCGGCCGCCAAGCGTTTCAGGAAGCGCACAAGGATGCAACAAAATGGCATCCATAAAGAAGAAAAGGAAACAGAGGGGGACGGAAGTGGGACACCGGGGTTTATTGTCCCCTCTAGGGGGGTTTGGTAGGGGGTAGGTGAAGGGGGTGTAGCAGGGGGGGGGAAAGAGAGTTGATATTTTAGAAAGTTACATGGTCAGTTGGCTGTACAGTTACTTATGGGAGAGGTTAGTTGCAGTAGCTTGCGCCACGTTAAGGCACTTTTTTCTGCACTTAAAGGCACTTTGCAATTCAAGTTAGGGGTCTTATTACAGGTCCTAATTAGAAATATTTTGCACTTTATGGTAGTTTATCTTTGTCAGATATCCGAAGTCGTTGTAATTTGTATATGGTTGCTGAGTTTGCACAAGTATACATCTCTGGGTAAAGGAAGTCATATTTTCCAAAATGATTCTATATTAATGATGTTTTCGCCCTTATTGTTGATTCCCTTTCCTGAGCTCTGGTTCGCACATTTTGCACTTGGCGAAAGGTTTAAGTCCAACGCTACTAGCACTTTAAATGCTGACTTTGCACAATGTCTGGGTATAGGAAGTTATATTTTATACTAAGGATGTTTTTATTTACTCTGTTGCCTCCAATTTTATATCTCGGGTTTGCATATTCTGCACTTTATTCGCACCTTAAATGCTGACTTTGCACAACTCTTTGCTGCTTTTTGGAGTGGCGGTTTGCGTATTTTGCACAGAAGAAGGTTGTTCAAACCCTATGAGCTCTGCACTTTCTGCATTAATTTTGCACATATTCTTCGTGTTCATTTTTCTACCTCAGTGTTTGCGTACTTTGCACATCGCTAGTTGTCTATTCTATACATGAATATCAATGAGAAATAAGCAACATTTTCTGTCTTTTAATACAAATGGTTTGAACAATGTTCGTAAAAAAACCGCTATTGAATGTTGCTTAAAAAGTCTCTGCCAGATATTATTTTCCTACAAGAAACTCATCACAGAGCCCTGGCCGAATCCGAATTTTTTTTAAAGGGTTGGGCAGGTTATAGAATCTCATCAGTAGCTGGGCTGGCGCAGAGCGGGGTAAGCATCCTAGTAGGAAGGCATGTAGGTTTTCTTCCTGAAGGGTCACTCACAGATCATAGTGGGAGATGGGCATTTGTGTATGGTAAACTGAATCAGGTAAATATAATACTAGTAACAATATACGCACGGATCATAGACGACCCACTCCCAATTCTGCAACTGAAACAAGCACTGACAGGTATACCTGGGAAAATAATGTGGGGGGTGATTTTAATTGCTTACAGAATCCTTTATTCGACTCATCTAAAAAAGACCGGCGCCAGAATAAACCCCAAGTAGCCATTGCTTTACAAAGCTGTAAAACAGACCTGGATGTCATTGATGATTTCTGGCGCTCCCATAATCCATCTAAACGTGAATACTCTTGCCACTCTGCAAAATACAATTCAGCATCTAGGTTGGACTTCTTTTTAACATCCCATGGTCTAGAAGTTCGCAAATATGATCACCTACCTAATGCATTTTCAGAACATGCATTACTTAAAATGGAGTTATTTATAGGAAATCAAGAAATAGAGGCACCTAGAAGATGGTATTTCAATAAATTGAACCTTGCAGATCCACAATGGTGCACAGACATTGAGGAGGAGATAGAGGAATTTTTTAAGCTGAATAGAGGGTCTGCTCCAATCAATGTGATCTGGGACGCATTTAAGGCCACATTGAGGGGAATAATTACCTCCAAAGAAATACTGAAACAGAGGGCAAAAAGAGAGGAGAAAATTTATCTACAGACAAGTCTTGTGCACGCGAACCAAGAACACTACAGAGTGAGATTTCGAGTCTCTGGGCAAAAGGTAGCAGAAGCAAAAAAAATAATTAGGGAATTCTATTACTATCTAGGTGACACAAATAGTAATCTCTATGCCCAGAAGCTCTATGAAGAGAGTGAATATACAGGCAGACTCCTAGCGTGGCAAGCCAAAGAAAATCAAGTTCGCAATAGGATAGAGCACCTCTTTGATCCCGTTACCAAAGTGCATATGAAGACCACAACATCCATAGGTGAGATGTTTTTAAAACACTACGAGGGAGTATATCAGACCAGTGTAGGGGCTGCAAGAGAAACTATTTGTGAATTTTTAGGGACGCTTCAAATTCCCAAATTAGGTAACGAGTATAAAAAAAATGTAGTTGAGGAGTTCACAAAGGCAGAATTAGATGCGGTAATTGGCTCCCTCCCTAGTGGCAAAGCCACTGGTGAGGATGGTGTTCCCGCTGAATTTAAAAAAATTTTTGATGGTATTCTTCGTAAAGAGTTTCTGCTACTAGCGAATTATTTATTACAAGAGGGTCGCCGCCAGACTCTTTTTGCACTGCAGTGGTAGTCAGTATGTTAAAAAAAGGAAAAGACAAGGAAAACATGAACTCATACAGGCCTATAAGTCTTTTAAATACAGACTACAAAATCTTCACGAAACTTCTAGCGAACCGGCTGAATAAAATAGTAGGATCACTTATTGGTCCAGATCAGTGCGGTTTTATAGAAGGAAGACACCTTCATACCAACACAAAAATGTTATTGGAGGCATTGGATTATTTTAAAATTAATAAAGTGGAAGCACAGATTTGCCTTTTAGAAGCCGAAAAGGCTTTCGACCTTGTGTCATGGGACTGCCTTTTTGCGATTTTGCACAGCTTTGATTTCCCAATTGATTTTATTTTCCTCCTGAAACAACTATACGAGAACTCTAGGGCACAGATTATTATTAATAATATAAACGTTGGGACATGTCAAATTAACAGAGGCACGCGTCAAGGTTGCCCCCTATCGCCAAGTTTATTCACCTTATTTATTGAACCCTTGGCGATCGCAATCAGGGGGAAAACGGTTGGCACAGTACCTGTAGTCGGAATGACGAATATAAAACTCTATGCTGATGACATTGTTCTTTTTCTAAATTCAAAGCCTACAAGTCAAGTGGAAATTTTAAAAATCATTTCTGATTTCCAAAAGCTAGTAGGCTATAAGATAAATGGAAATAAAATGGAAATCATTTTATGTCATTGCACGGTAGACACTTTATTAATGGAATTTAGGCAGATATATAATACCCTTCCTAAGAGATATTTGGGATTATTTATCTCAGAAAATCTGGAAGATCTTTATCTACTAAATTATATACCTCTATTAAAAAGGGTTGGCTCACAACTAGATCGCTGGAACCAATTACCGTTATCAATAATGGGTCGCGCTGCCCTAATTCGTATGTCCATTCTACCACTTTTTAATTTCCTTTTTAGTGCAGCTCCTTGCGCAATTCAGGTTTCATTTTTTAAAAAAGTGGATGCCATGTTTTCTTCCTATTTATGGGCAAATAAGGCTCCGTGATTAGCACTCAGCACTTTGTACCTCCCGACCGCACAAGGAGGATTGTCGCTTCCAAACATTAGAGAATATTATTATGCTACTTTTGCACATCATAGTTTTAGTTTTTTTTTTTTTACAGAAAATCAGGAAGCAGATAATTTTTTATGAGGAAGATGTTGTTTGAACTCAAAATCAATGACCCAGTAAGAATCACGAAATACCCAAAGAAGGTACGCTATACGTCTATACAGTGGCTATTTAAGCAGAAAACCCAGCTCCTGAAATACTATGATATTTTTAGAACAAGTAGTTCAACTAGTTTAATTAATTTAAATATAGGAGAGAGGGGTATCCTTGACAAAAACACTGTGAGACTTTGGAAGGAGAACGGCTTTGAGAGAATTGAGGATTTTCTACTGGGGAATAGATGGAAATCTTGGGAGGAAATTGAGAGGGAGATCCAGTATTAGAATACAATCCTGAAATGGTCCTTTATCAGTCTCCACGTCGAACTAAGAGAGTTAGATATAGGTAACTTATTTGATAATACACACATAACTGAAGCGCTAAATAGTGCGACGCAAAGGAAAATTAGCACCTGGATAAAAAATCTCAATGAAGATAACTCAATTGCATTGTATAATAAGGTTAGAGACAGGTGGAGAAAGAGGGAAGATATTGAGATTAATAAATTAACGTGGGATAAAGTTAATACATTTAACAAATCCATTTTTCGGGGTGCTAATTTTAAGCGAATGCAATTCTTCAGCAAATTGTTAATCTATAGAATGCCCTCGTTTCTCCACAATATATATCCCCAAGTGGAGGATAAGTGTTTCCGTTGCGAAGAAAAGGGTAGCTGGAAACATATAATTTGGGAGTGTACCAAAATACAGGATTTCTGGAAGGACATAGGAAAATACCTCAGTAATATAATCAAAGTCAAAATCACATTTAATGAATTAATTTCAGTCTTTGGCTGTTCCCCTAGTTCCACTCTCTATGATGAGTCCTTGTTCATAGCATCATTGGTAGCAGAATTGCTTATTATGCAATGTTGGAAAACGGATAAAGTACCAACCCTAAATGCATGGAAGACAAAAATATCTAGGATTCAGGGAAGGGAAAAAAAATATGCACTGAGGTCAGGGGCCCTTAGAAAATATGATAAATACTGGGGTGTGGTTGAATGTTAGACTTTGTATGCTGGACATTGATTACAACTTCTTCCCCTTCTTTTTTTTCCCGAAAGGTGTGGTTAGTCTGTTTTATTGTCAATATATTGCACTATGCACATTGCATTTTTTTGCACTTTTATTCTCTATGAATCCGAATATGAATTTGTATTTAAATGATATTCTGTCAGCTTGCCTATTTTTGCATATAATGTATTCTGTACTTTATCAATTCTGCTGCTAAAAATGCCATGTAATGTTTATCTATTGTCTATGAACTCTCAATAAAAAAAAGAATATATTAAAAAAAAAGGGGAAAAAAAAGAAATACTCTAATCTTGAAAAATATTTGAGGGCCCCTGAAATAGTATGTGTAGCTTCACTTTCTAGGATGGAACTGGAGCTAAACATCTGCAATGCTGAGTGCATTAAGAAATTTAGCCAGGTTGGTGGGTCACTGTCAGGCTAATGTAGCTGTTCTGATTCAGTCCAGCATCCAATCAGCTACCCCATTTGATCTCCCCCTAATATACAGTCCGAAGATGGGATTCACACCAGAAGCTTACCAATGGTTTCAAAGAAAGTCATACCCAGTGGTGGGTAGGAAAATATACTCTCATCAGAGATAGGGTTTCCCATGCAGTCTCCCAGTATTTGTTACATTGCTCGCAATAGTGTTTCATCATGCCCATGTAAATTGGAGAAGCAGGTGATATCAAATTACTATAGGTACTCCACTTACCCACACTCCCCAGGTTGAAGTCTACAGTGATCAACTTGTAAAAAACATGATTTGCCGGAGAGGAACATTTGATGCCCATTAAGTGTGTCTCCTGCAAAAGGAGTAGGTCTGGGTTATATCTTTGAATGTCTTGAAAACAGGCCTTATTTTTTATTAAGGAGGCCATTTATATTCCATGTGAGAACCCAAATGCAATCAGGCCAGGTGTCCCCATCATTTTCAGTCACTGGATAGTATGTTGTTTAGTGATTTTTGCCTGGCTCCCCCGCCTGAAGTGTAACTGGATGTGATCATGCTCTACCACTTAGGCCAACTGAGAAAAAAATCTAAACTTCCAATACCCCTCCACGGTCCAACACTTCAAGAACATGAAGTACCTGTCTCTATATAAGTCTAGAGGAGCCAGCAATCCTCTCCTTTCAGTATTCAAACATACCCCTATTGAATCTCAACGAAACCTCCAATGTACTTGTCATTAAATAGAGCAATCCCAATAGTGTATTCACACCAGAAAAAAGTAAAACGAGGGAAGAGCCCCTAGAGAGGGAAGGAAAACAGTCAATGGAAAAAGACATATGGAGAAGTAAAGCCTGCCCCAAAACTTTCAAGGGTCAGGTGCAATCTCTTCAATATCATCTGAGACCGGGTGTGTGAATTAGTGTCAGGTAACAGTCACGTTTCTACTTCAATCTTTCAATCTGGTTAGCCTTTCAGGCTGGGATGTCTTCCTCACTGATGTAGAACCCTCAAAATATTGTATCTGTAGGTAGGATTCCCAGCTAGCCAACCCACATGTTCAGGGCCAGGCTCCAGTCCTACATTACCTCAATGTGGGTATCCCTAAGTGCAGGGAGCTGAGGAGTTTTCACTTTTGATGTGTGTGTCTGATGAGGAGTCAGTACAAGAGCCTCATCTTCATGTGCTTTTTATCTCCTCTCCATGTGGCCTTAATCTCTACGGTTCAGACAGTCTTTGTCTGAATGGCCATATTTGCCAGGTTACATCTCTTGGGCTCTTCTCTGTGGTTTGTCTATATATCCTTCTTCTCATGCTTCTTTTTGTTTTACTTATTTGAATGATTTCCTCTAATGTTACACAAGTTTGGGATAGTCCAGAGAGGTGTGTATCCAATGATAACAACAGACTGGAAAGTGTGAATATTTCCCCATATCATGAGGTGATATTCAATTCCTCTGTGATTTGATTGACTAACATCTACCACCGAAACCTGAAGTTCTGCCAAACCATAGGTGCTTTTTCCAATTTATCTCAATATTTCAGTGACAAATTAATTGTATCACTAATTGAAATCTTACAGGTGGAAAAAATTCTTTAGGTAGATGTCTCCTCTCTGTACCCAATTCCACATTGTATTACATCTGTCACAAGGAACTTTGTCTCTGCTATTTTGCTTAACTCCCATGCATCTTTAAACCACTTGATAATTAGTGACTGTTTATTTGTGATAAAGGAATTAAAGTGCCTTGGCTCGCATATGTTAAACAGAGCCTAGAAGGGGGGAGACAGTCTCCCTTTTTGAGAACCCATCCTCAGTGAGTAAAGAGGTTAAATTACAGGTCAAATGCATGTTTTTTAGAAAGAAAGCGCTTACGGAGGGTATGAGAAAACAGGGCTTTTTGCAGCTATCCCTCCACTTTTTACCTCCATTTTTGACCGATGCTGGCGTTTTATGATTCTTATTGTGCCCTGGACGCTGCTCACCGAGCCCAGGGCCAGTGCTCTGTGTAAAAGGTATAAGAAAATTAGGTGTAATTACAATTGGTACTGACAACCTACCTGTAAGTACCTAGTACATAGTAGGGCATGTAGGTTTAGAGGCCCAGTAGATTTAATGGACATGAGTGTGCACTGCTCTGGTGCCTGCTGTCATTTTAAAGGCAGCCCTGCTTTGCAAGATGCTTTTAAAATGAAACTGTGTCCAAATTCGACTCTGGAATTTAGAGATCTTCCCTGGTCTTAAACTACCTTATTTTTACATATAAATCACCTACACCTCTAGGTTAGGTAGCCCAAGGGTGGTGTGCATTGAAGTATTTAACAGGGACATTATAAAAGATGTTCTATTTGCCCTGGTGAGGGAAAAACTGCCAATTTCGTTTTTCCCATTGTAGTACATTAACTCCATAACCTAACATTGGAAGGCTTTATTACAATGTAATAAAACCTAATGTTTGACAGGAGTGAACTAAAATAATATAATTCAGAGGGAGAAAGACAGTGAGGACAGGAACCAGGCTCACCCCGACTTCCAGCAACCCTGGAGCCAGAATTAGATTAGGAGAGGGGCTGGAAAGGGAGTGTAGGGAAGCGTTAGCCACGCCTGTGAGTTGGGTTACCTAGACCTGAACCTAAAGAAGAGATTTTCTCGATTTTGGATTTTTCTGAACAGTGCTTTCGTGGGCAAAAAAATGCCACACTTTTAAGAAACTTACCATCATAGAAGTTAGCACACAGCACTCCATTGGTTAGCGGTGCCACCCTGCTTGCCAGCCCAGAAACCTGGATAAATATTGGAGGGCAGCCCGGCAACTCAGATCCCTGCCCAGAAATATCAAGAGAAGAATGACTACCCTGCTGAACCCCTGGTCTGCACCACAAGAGGACTGCACTCATAAGGACTGCACCCGCTGCACACTTTGGCTTCAGAAAAGAGGAATTTGCCTGGCTTCAAAAAGATTAAGGAGTGGATTACCTGAAAGCAACAGGCACAAAAGAGCATCAAGAAGTCATGTGCATCAACTCAATCAAGAGAAAGCTCAGCTGGCCAGCTTCACAGGGACTTTTAAGGATTTAACCAGGTGCATTGTGGGAATAAAAGTCCCAAACTACAAGAGACAAATCAGAGCTTCTGGACACGTGGCTGGTGTTGTGGACACTCAAAGACCTAACAGAAAAATCTGGAGAAGAAGGACTACCCTGATAGACCCTTAGACTGCACACAAAAAAGGAATGCACTCATATAGACTGCACCTGCTTCACTCACAAGGCTTCACAATAAAATGACTTTGCCTGTCTGAAAATATAAGGTGTGGATTCCCTGATCAGCAACAGGTAGAAAAGTGCTGGAAGGGATACCTTCAAAATCAACAAGGGCAACTCCAGCTGACAAGATTCACCTGGCTATTACTTGGATTGACCATGGGCATTGTGGGAGTTATAGTCTCAGACCCCAAGAGGCAAACCAAAGCTTCTGAAATCCTTGGCCAGTGCTGTGGACCCCTTTCCTGCATCAAGAAACCCTTTTGGAAGTTAGTGGAAAAGTGTTACATTGCGGGCGCCTGAATTCTTGACTTTGTCCCGATCCAGCAAAACCTTTTTTAACCCTTTAAGCACTATTTGATTCTAAGCGCTAGTTTTACTTTTAATCTTTAAAGAATTATATCTCTGGTTCCCTACATTGGCTTTTTGTCATTTTGGTGTCAACTTAATCATAAAAATAAATCCTATTTTTGGAAATTGGTTTTGGATTTTTATTGTGTGTTGTGTCTTACTTATTTACTAGTATTGGTGTTTGTGAATGCTTTAAACACCTGTCTCCTAAGTTAAGCCTGACTGCCGGGGGTTGAGCATGGACTCATTTATTGAGACTTTTCAGGACCTTATTTGCGATTGTGTTGTTCTTACTAGCTGTAGGTGCCTACCTGCACCTACTAACAAGCCACCTTCCTACAGAGGGAAACATAGAGCTTAGTATTCTGAGTGTTAGGCTTTCTGCTACTCTAAAATCCTTTCGCGGGACAGAGCCCTATTTTATCCATGGGAGAGCCACTGGGAGAGATCTGTATTATTCATATTTAGAGCTGGTACAATTCCACATCTCCTATGCTTTCCTTAAGGGCAATACCATAGCTCTAGTGTCCGTGTTTGTCCTGGTGATGGTGTCTCAGATCATTCCCTCTTGCACTTAATTTTTTTGTACATTTTATGAAGTTCGGATAAAATAATTTTTATTGTCATTTAAAAGAATATACATTTATAAAGTGTAGAGTAGCCTTTATACTTTTATAACTTGCTTTAATATGATTGTTTTTAATATACACTTTTATGATTGTCCTTAACTTTCGTCTAGTTACTGAACTAAACTGAGTCATGGTATCACCCCCTTCTTGTGAGCTATTCAATACACATTATATATGTGTCTTTTTGGTTCAATACTTGGGCCATAAGAAATTGTGGAGGAGCCCCTTAGGGAATGGGACTGCTCTGTTTGGGGTTGTGTGCTTTCTCTATAATGAAACAGGTCATGAGTTCCGTCGCTGGAACATAGAAGCAAAACCAGTCATTAAAGATGTTTTTGGGATGGTTGCATTTCGCTCCTTCTTGAAAGCCAACTATGCATAATTTATTCTGGCAGGCTCTCCATACTACAACTTCAGTTCTTCCCAGTAAAGTTTGGGTTTGTCACTTTCTCCAGTTTCGCCTTCATTTCCTGGATGGTTGTGGTTCTGAAAATCCACTACAAAAATATTTACCTACAATATTATTGAGGTTCAAATATAGATACTCATAATAGCAACAACCCTACACTTATAATTAATGTAACAAAAATATTGGTTCAGGATATCATCCTTGAAAAATATCTGAAGATATAATATCCAGTGCAAAAATATTGATTACAATAATACCGAATTTCAAAATTAACATCAAAAATAGGATATGTTATTCAAATTCACAAACATATAGTTCTAAACTATTCAAACTATTTAATTAAAACCAATTTTAACTTATCATAAGTTGCCATACTTTTAACAAGATAAGCAAAAGACTGTGCTGACATTTATTTGCACCGTCCGCAGGCCTCTGAGAAGAGCTTTGGGCCCTCGTCCTCATTCTTTTAAAAGCTAAGCACTGCCTCCATCACTAATTAGAGCATTCCACAGGCCCTCATAGTGAGATCTTTCAGCTCTTTATTTTGGTGGTTCCAGTCTTATGAGGTTTCAGGCCCTTTCCCTATTTTCCCAAGGCCCAGCCATCAGCCCAAGCTGGTCAGGAACATTCTCAGAAGGCCTCAGAAGGCAGCGCAAGCCCACATCAGCCACTTTAAGAACCATCTTCTCTGCATAGTACTAACTGCCCTTTCACTGCAATCCTGGGTCTCACATCTGCTGGACCTACTGCACCACCCCCCACTGAGGGGGCCGCCACCTTTTCTTCCAGATCGTTGGAGTTCTCAGGGTTTTGATGTCTGGTTTCATCAGCCTCAGACTTCTCTCACACCCGGTGTGCCTAGAGTTGTCCCAGATATAGCTTTGGAGAGTCTGCCTTTCTCAAAGAAATCTGATTGAGTATGCCTGTTTTCTTAGAGAACACTAGGCTGGAGTGGCACAGCTTTCCCAACCTTTTGAAAACCACCGATCCCTTTGGGCCAAAAAGGCTCCTCTGGCAGGTCTGGGCAGTGTGCAATGGACATGCCCCCCAATAATCCCACAGGGTTTAAGCCTTGCGGGGCATACCACCAAGAGATGTATGTATCGGATCTCCATTTGGTCTTCCCTTAGTGCCTGGTGTTTTTCCTTGACCCCATGACATGCAGCAACTTTGCCCAGATGTAGGCACATGCAGTTTGGGTACAGGAGGCAAAGTTGTTGGTCACCCGGCATAAGGAGATCACATGCCCCTCGAAATTGCAGGTACATGGCCGTTCCCGATCTCATTCCTTTGAGCAGTCCTGGGAAAAGTTGTCATTGTGGTCACACTCCTCCAGTAAGTCCAAGAAGAAGACAACATTTGAACAGGCTCTATGTCCCCATAGAAGGCTTAGGGACACCATGCCTCCAGGACCCTTTCCTGAAGCTGCTCTCCTGTGCAATCCCTGACTTCCACTCCATGCCAGCCTGAGTTTTCTTGGCCTGGGGCAACTCCTGATCACCTCTAGGAGTTTCAGGAGGCAGGGATGCACTTGCTCGAGCAGCCGACTCTCTCTGTTGTGCCTTCGGGCCCCATGGAGCCAAGAGGACCCTCACTGGGACTCCACCATCAGGACCTCCTTCAGTGCCAGTTGGGCCCTCTGGATCCACTTCCAGATCTGTACTGAATGCTGCATCTGCATAATTCCCAGCACAATACCCTGTGTCGAGCTGGACCCCCTACCACCAATGCTGAATGCACTGGTGCTGTTTGACCAGCCTATACCACTGTCTGACACTGAGGCAGCGCCATGGCTACTGCCAGAGTCGAGCTCAATGAGGCTTAATCAAGGGGACTGTGGCAGGCCCCTCCTGACACAGTTACCTTTTCCCAGTGCAAGGAACATTTCATCCATGAGGTTTTTTGCACTGATTCGAATGATGGAGCATATGATGATGCTATTGACCAGTCATATCAAGGAGACAACTGGTATCATGAGCTTCAGAAGGCAGGTAGGCTGGACACTGCCTAGCACAGCATACTATTCTCCCTCTCAGGTTCAACCACAGAGGACTCTGTATCCTTCACCATGGTGGTGCGCAGGACAGCAGATATTCTTGACCTTCAGCTCACCAGTAAGCAGGTTAAAACGAATTTGCTGACTGAGGTCCTTCATCCTGGTCACACTTCGTCTGAGCCTCTACTGCCCTTTAATGAGGCCTTGGCTGATACCATTCTAGGGATCTGGCTAAGCCTTCATTAGGTGACCCAGTCAATCGGCAGATGGCTAGATGCCACAGTTCTGCACCAGAGGAACCGGCCTTCCTCACACAGCACCCCTTCCCTGCGAGTCTGGTGGTGTAGACTTTAGCTTGCAGGGGCTAGCCTAATTCATTTCCATCCACTCCATTGGAATGGGAGTCCAAATGCATTGACACTTTTAGACACAGGGTTTTCTCTTTCACACACATTTCCCTGAGTTCAAATAATACTTCCAGTCTTCTCAGTCGCTATAGCCATGCCTTATGTGATTCCTTGAGTCAGGTTGGTGCAGTGGAAAGCTTGCTCCATTATCTCCCGGTCCATGCAAGACGGACAGAATACAGCAAACGTTTTTATCATTTGCAGCCTCAAGACCACCGATTCCTTGAGTTGAACTATCATGTCCTCTGTCGCCATCCGTTGGCATACTTGGATGTACTCAACTGGTTTTTCTGGAAACTTTCCAATCTGTTTTGATGGACATGCCCTTCGAAGGATCCCGTCTTTTCAAGGATAAGGCAAACTCGGCACTGGAACGCTTCAAAGATAGTAGGGATATGGCCTGCTCCCTTGGCCTGGCCACCGTTCTGTACCAACCAGCTCCCCAGATTTGGAAGGGGGTTCCAACGCAGTCAGCATACACTGCCAGCCCACCAACTATCTCAGTCCTTTTATGGCTGCAGTGGAGGGCTCCATAGGTTGCGTGGACAGTAGGGACAACAAGGAGCACAGACCATCACCCCAAGTCTCTTCAATGTGCTCTTGTCGGCCCACATCCACCTTGTTAGAGGCAGGATCCAGCACCGTTTGACAGGACAGCAGGCTATCATGTCGGACGATGGGTGCTGTATTTCATTTTGCAGGGCTATGCCTTGTCCTGCTAGGACCTGCGCACGTACCACCTCCATGCTTGGCGAGTGAGCTGTGGCAGTTGAGTATTTTTGATCTATCCCCGAGGTTATGGATGTTATTCTGGGAGCCAGGCAATATATGTCTGCTGTTGGAACAAGTTTGTGGTTTGGTCCGTGACTAGACAGGTTGACCCACTTCATGCCAAACTGTCCAAATTGTATTGTTTGCGTTGGCCTTAGTGCAGCGAGGCCTTGCTAGAGGTAGACTCAATACCTGGCTGTTCGAGTAGCTCCACCTAACGCAAGAGCCTGGATGCACCTTGGGGGGGATTAGCGTGCTCAACACATTTCTGATTGATTAATTTATTTGAGTGGCATGGTTAAAGGTTATGGGCCCGATTCACAGAACTAACTTAAGAAAAAATCCTAAACTTACTACTATTTTGGTATTCACAGAAGGCACTTACTCATTTTGGTATTCACAGAAGGCACTTACTCATTTAGGTATTCACAGAAGTTAGGAGCCCTAACTATATATATATATATATATATATATATATATATATATATATATATATATATATATATATATATATATATATATATATATATATATATATATATATATATATATATATATATATATATATATATATATATATATATATATATATATATATATAAGAGATTGTGGAGGAGCCCCTTAGGGAATGGGGCTGCTCTGTTTGGGGTTAAGTGCTTTCTCTATAATGAAACAGGTCATGAGTTCCGTCGCTGGAACATAGAAGCAAAACCAGTCATTAAAGAGGTTTTTGGGATGGTTGCATTTCGCTCCTTCTGGAAAGCCAACTATGCATAATTTATTCTGGCAGGCTCTCCATACTACAACTTCAGTTCTTCCCAGTAAAGTTTGAGTTTGTCACTTTCTCCAGTTTCGCCTTCATTTCCTGGATGGTTGTGGTTCTGAAAATCCACTACAAAAATATTTACCTACAATATTATTGAGGTTCAAATATAGATATTCATAATAGCAACAACCCTACACTTATAATTAATGTAACAAAAATATTGGTTCCGGATATCGTCCTTGAAAAATATCTGAAGATATAATATCCAGTGCAAAAATATTGATTACAATAATACCGAATTTCAAAATTAACATCAAAAATAGGATATGTTATTCAAATTCACAAACATATAGTTCTAAACTATTCAATCTATTTAATTAAAACCAATTTTAACTTATTATAAGTTGCCATACTTTTAACAAGATAAGCAAAAGACTGTGCTGACATTTATTTGCACCGTCCGCAGGCCTCTGAGAAGAGCTTTGGGCCCTCGTCCTCATTCTTTTAAAAACTAAGCACTGCCTCCATCACTAATTAGAGCATTCCACAGGCCCTCATAGTGAGATCTTTCAGCTCTTTATTTTGGTGGTTCCAGTCTTATGAGGTTTCAGGCCCTTTCCCTATTTTCCCAAGGCCCAGCCATCAGCCCAAGCTGGTCAGGAACATTCTCAGAAGGCCTCAGAAGGCAGCGCAAGCCCACATCAGCCACTTTAAGAACCATCTTCTCTGCATAGTACTAACTGCTCTTTCACTGCAATCCTGGGTCTCACATCTGCTGGGCCTACTGCACCACCCCCCACTGAGGGGGCCGCCACCTTTTCTTCCAGATCGTTGGAGTTCTCAGGGTTTTGATGTCTGGTTTCATCAGCCTCAGACTTTTCTCACACCCGGTGTGCCTAGAGTTGTCCCAGATATAGCTTTGGAGAGTCTGCCTTTCTCAAAGAAATCTGATTGAGTGTGCCTGTTTTCTTAGAGAACACTAGGCTGGAGTGGCACAGCTTTCCCAACCTTTTGGACACCACCGATCCCTTTGGGCCAAAAAGGCTCCTCTGGCAGGTCTGGGCAGTGTGCAATGGACATGCCCCCCAATAATCCCACAGGGTTTAAGCCTTGCGGGGCATACCACCAAGAGATGTATGTATCGGATCTCCATTTGGTCTTCCCTTAGTGCCTGGTGTTTTTCCTTGACCCCATGACATGCAGCAACTTTGCCCAGATGTAGGCACATGCAGTTTGGGTACAGGAGGCAAAGTTGTTGGTCACCCGGCATAAGGAGATCACATGCCCCTCGAAATTGCAGGTACATGGCCGTTCCCGATCTCATTCCTTTGAGCAGTCCTGGGAAAAGTTGTCATTGTGGTCACACTCCTCCAGTAAGTCCAAGAAGAAGACAACATTTGAACAGGCTCTATGTCCCCATAGAAGGCTTAGGGACACCATGCCTCCAGGACCCTTTCCTGAAGCTGCTCTCCTGTGCAATCCCTGACTTCCACTCCATGCCAGCCTGAGTTTTCTTGGCCTGGGGCAACTCCTGATCACCTCTAGGAGTTTCAGGAGGCAGGGATGCACTTGCTCGAGCAGCCGACTCTCTCTGTTGTGCCTTCGGGCCCCATGGAGCCAAGAGGACCCTCACTGGGACTCCACCATCAGGACCTCCTTCAGTGCCAGTTGGGCCCTCTGGATCCACTTCCAGATCTGTACTGAATGCTGCATCTGCATAATTCCCAGCACAATACCCTGCGTCGAGCTGGACCCCCTACCACCAATGCTGAATGCACTGGTGCTGTTTGACCAGCCTATACCACTGTCTGACACTGAGGCAGCGCCATGGCTACTGCCAGAGTCGAGCTCAATGAGGCTTAATCAAGGCGACTGTGGCAGGCCCCTCCTGACACAGTTACCTTTTCCCAGTGCAAGGAACATTTCATCCATGAGGTTTTTTGCACTGATTCGAATGATGGAGCATATGATGATGCTATTGACCAGTCATATCAAGGAGACAACTGGTATGATGAGCTTCAGAAGGCAGGTAGGCTGGACACTGCCTAGCACAGCATACTATTCTCCCTCTCAGGTTCAACCACAGAGGACTCTGTATCCTTCACCATGGTGGTGCGCAGGACAGCAGATATTCTTGCCCTTCAGCTCACCAGTAAGCAGGTTAAAACGAATTTGCTGACTGAGGTCCTTCATCCTGGTCACACTTCGTCTGAGCCTCTACTGCCCTTTAATAAGGCCTTGGCTGATACCATTCTAGGGATCTGGCTAAGCCTTCATTAGGTGACCCAGTCAATCGGCAGATGGCTAGATGCCACAGTTCTGCACCAGAGGAACCGGCCTTCCTCACACAGCACCCCTTCCCTGCGAGTCTGGTGGTGTAGACTTTAGCTAGCAGGGGCTAGCCTAATTCATTTCCATCCACTCCATTGGAATGGGAGTCCAAATGCATTGACACTTTTAGACACAGGGTTTTCTCTTTCACACACATTTCCCTGAGTTCAAATAATACTTCCAGTCTTCTCAGTCGCTATAGCCATGCCTTATGTGATTCCTTGAGTCAGGTTGGTGCAGTGGAAAGCTTGCTCCATTATCTCCCGGTCCATGCAAGACGGACAGAATACAGCAAACGTTTTTATCATTTGCAGCCTCAAGACCACCGATTCCTTGAGTTGAACTATCATGTCCTCTGTCGCCATCCGTTGGCATACTTGGATGTACTCAACAGGTTTTTCTGGAAACTTCCAATCCGTTTTGATGGACATGCCCTTCGAAGGATCCCGACTTTTCAAGGATAAGGCAAACTCGGCACTGGAACGCTTCAAAGATAGTAGGGATATGGCCTGCTCCCTTGGCCTGGCCACCGTTCTGTACCAACCAGCTCCCCAGATTTGGAAGGGGGTTCCAACGCAGTCAGCATACACTGCTAGCCCACCAACTATCTCAGTCCTTTTATGGCTACAGTGGAGGGCTCCATAGGTTGCGTGGACAGTAGGGACAACAAGGAGCACAGACCATCACCCCAAGTCTCTTCAATGTGCTCTTGTCGGCCCACATCCACCTTGTTAGAGGCAGGATCCAGCACCTTTTGACAGGACAGCAGGCTATCATGTCGGACGATGGGTGCTGTATTTCATTTTGCAGGGCTATGCCTTGTCCTGCTAGGACCTGCGCACGTACCACCTCCATGCTTGGCGAGTGAGCTGTGGCAGTTGAGTATTTTTGATCTATCCCCGAGGTTATGGATGTTATTCTGGGAGCCAGGCAATATATGTCTGCTGTTGGAACAAGTTTGTGGTTTGGTCCGTGACTAGACAGGTTGACCCACTTCATGCCAAACTGTCCAAGATTGTATTGTTTGCGTTGGCCTTAGTGCAGCGAGGCCTTGCTAGAGGTAGACTCAATACCTGGCTGTTCGAGTAGCTCCACCTAACGCAAGAGCCTGGATGCACCTTGGGGGGATTAGCGTGCTCAACACAATTCTGATTGATTAATTTATTTGAGTGGCATGGTTAAAGGTTATGGGCCCGATTCACAGAACTAACTTAAGAAAAAATCCTAAACTTACTACTATTTTGGTATTCACAGAAGGCACTTACTCATTTTGGTATTCACAGAAGGCACTTACTCATTTCGGTATTCACAGAAGTTAGGAGTCCTAACTTTAGGACTCCTAAATGCCTTCTGTGAATTACGAAAGTCTTAAAATTTGAATTTTTCTCAGTTTAGTAGTAGTAAAGTTAGGACTTCCAACATTTAGGACGCCTAAATGCCTTCTGTGACTAGCGAAAGTCTTAAAATTAGGATTTTTCTCAGTTTAGTAGTAGTAAAATTGAGAAAAATCCTACTTTTAAGACTTTCGGTATTCACAGAAGGCATTTAGGAGTCCTAAAGTTAGTAGTCCTAACTTCTGTGAACACTGAAATGAGTAAGTGCCTTCTGTGAATACCAAAATGAGTAAGTGCCTTCTGTGAATACCAAAATGGTAGTAAGTTTAGGATTTTGTCCTAAATTAGTTCTGTGAATCGGGCCCTCTCTGTCTGCTAATTTGACCTTTTTACAGTTGTTAGACAAGCCTTCTTTGTTTAAGTCACAAGTTGTGATGCATTTCCTTTTAGGGCTTGCTTCACTTTTTCCTCCCCCTTTAATATTTGTTCTGCCCCAGTGGGACTTGAACTTGTTTTTGACCTTCCTCATATGTTCCTCATTTGAATCCTTGTGTACCTGCCCCCTCAGGCTGCTTACCCTTAAGACTGTTTTCTTAGTGGCCATAACATTGGCCCGGAGGGTGAGCGAGCTTCAGACCCTCTCCATTAACCTTCCTTATCCCCTTCCCTGCGGGGGTAATTCCCCCAGGGTGCGGGGTTGGGAGGGTGGGTGCGGCGCCGCCGTGCTCGTGACGAGACCAGCTCTTCATGAGTCACTGTGGAGCTGTGCTCATGATGGCTGGTCTCGTCACAACCCTGCACACTGATTTATTAGCCCGCACAGGCGGGGAATCAATCGCTCGTGGGCGGAGCGGAGCCGTTATGACGAGACCAGCTCATCATGAGCACAGCTCCATTGGGACTCATGACAAGCTGGTCTTGTCATGAGCACCGAAGAGGTTAAACTACCTTCTACCCAGACAACGATTTGCCTGTACTTGCGTGTCCTTCTTACCAAAGGATGTGATGCAGTTTCACGTTGTTCACACCATTACTATGTCAACATTCTTGGCTCCACCTTACCACTCTAAGGAGGAGTATCATCAACAAATGGATGATCAGCTCTTTTTTCAGGTTTGCAGGAACGGAGAAAGGAAAATCGGGACATAAAAGACCATCTTCCGCAGGATCATGCTCTACATTAAAATCTGCTACATATTGGCAAAGAAGCTGCCTCCTGAAGCCTTGCCAGCTTATTCCACAAGCGAGACCCGAGGATGCTACTAGAACGTTGACATGCAGAGTGCATGTCATGGACATATGTCTGTCTGCAATGTGTGCATCCTGCATGCGCTCACGAAGCACTACTGTCTGCACAGCCAGGTCTGGGGCGATGGGCATTTTGCCCATTCGGCCCTGCAGGACTTTGTGGACTAGTTTGAGCCAGTTCACAGACCCAGCTCCTGATACTGCTATGGTATCTATTCTAAGGTGAGAAATCTGCAGTCATAAGTCTCTATTAGAAGAATAAGTTACTTACTTTTGGTAATGCCTTTTCTGGTAGAGACTCTATTAAACAGCTGATTCCTAAATGACCCTCCTAGTTCTGTGAACTTGACTCTTTCACCTAAAAGATGGTAGTCTAGGAATCTGCACACTGGTGATGGCCAATTTAATTTTGGCTCAGCATCTGCAAGCGCGCATGATCACAAAAGCAACTGATGTCAGTGCGCATGGGAGGCCCCTATATGGGCCCATGTAAGTCACATCCAGCGCAAAAGACGTCAGCTTGGCGCCACAGGTTCCACCTCCCAGCGAGCTGGTGTACTATCTCAAAGATTTCCAGACCCAATGTGACACCTAGCTGGGAAATATTCTAAGGTGAGGAATGTGCAGTTAGGTATATTCTGCACCAGAAAAGGTGATACCGAAGGTAAGTAACTTGTTCTTCTGAGCCACAAGTCTCTTCTCTCCTAGATGTGCAGACTTTGAAATACCATCAGATCACATTCCGAACGTTCAACTATCCTGACAGAGAGGCAAGCGCCTTGGTGTAGCAAGATTTACGTACCTCCTTGCCAATAGTGGGGACTTTGGATCAGGCCTGCAAGATGCTTATGTAGCAAGGTTTGTGTGTTACGGAAGAAAAGGGCCCAGCCATACAGTATGAACTTGTCTTCTACAGTAAAACCAGACAAAAGCAATGACAACATTGATTTTAATATATGCAGTAAATTTGCATTGCTAATGTCAATTATCTTAAGCAGGTATTAGGGAAGTGAGCAATGGCCCTGAAATTAGCGTCACCCATTTGTAGAGAAGGCCTGCTTGCACTTTTAAAGTGCCTATTAGGATACTGAACCCATTGTGCTTGACCTAGTGGAAGAAAGCTGTTCCCACTGGAACTGAGGCTGCTCACCTCTTCTAAGTGCAGCCCATTATAGTCCATTATAGCAGTAGGCAGTATCTCTCTCCTAAGAAATACAATGCATGTAACATGGATTTTTACGCTGTAGAAGAGTAGAGCAGTATCATAAAGTCCATTTGTTTTGGGGCTGTTTGAATTTGCATTATTAGCTGTATCTCTTAAATCAATTTAATGCCGTGGTATCTCAATTTGTCTGCACTATTGACTGTGTTGCGTAGAGTTTTGTGCCAATGGTATCCAAATTTGTAGGTTTAGGACGTATCACATAAATATATTTTGATCAATTTTTATCTAATATTGCAGACAATGTTGCCTAAATCATGTGTACAGCTGTGTCGGCAGTATCTCGATTCGTCAACAGTAGTGGCTATATCAATTAAATGGATTTGTGTCAGTAGCATTTGAATTTGTTGGCAGAAAAAGGTGTCAACTGTATTTTCATCTGCTATGCAAAATGTTATTTTCTGAAATACTGTTGCAACCATAAAAAGTATACCCTACAGTGCAAAGTGCTAACATCACACATTGTTTAATTTACTAGTTGCAAATTACAATAACAAAGTAAATGTTACCACAACCGGAATCCCACAGACATAAATCTGCCGACATGACACGGTCAATGGTTGATGAAAGGCTGAGTCTTCCCCTCCGTTGGCTTAGTCTAGTCTCTCTCCCCTGTATACTCGGAGAGGTTAAGCAGCATGTATCTAGGACTTTTGAACAGGAGCAGTTTGTTGAAGACCACAGTTTACCTAGTATCGCAGAGTCGCCCTGACTGTCTTCCCTGAACCCAACTCCTGGTTTCTGAATTCCAGATCTGACAGAGGGGCCTCTGCTCGGAAGCCAATTTCCCGCGCGCATACGTAATGGCCACCGCCGCCGAGGTGATGGGCACCTCCCAAGACTCCACGGGACTCCCTGACAAGTGCAGAGCTGCGATTTTAATAGACTCCGCGCAGTTTTCTCCGAGAGAAGCCTTAAAAACCCTCGAGGGAGCCATCATGAAGCGGAATGGTCCCCGGTGCCGGATTTATTAGCGGGCGGGATGGGGAGGTTGATTAGCCTCTGTGGCTGAACAGACATGCTGTCAGACGGGCCTCTTAATCCAATCACTTACTTGTCGGAGGGGGAACCGTCTCGGTTCCCAGGCGGACCAGAGGAGATGTCCGCGGAGTCCCGCGCCGCATCCAGCGTCGGCTTCATCCCCGTCAACACAGTAATGCTCTGCCTTTGCGCGCAGCTTTACTCTTGCCACCTCCGTGCGTCTTGCATGTTTGGTAGGGTGACCAGGCGTCCACGTTTTGCCAGGACGGTCCCAGTTTTTAACCAGCTGTCCCAGCAAATTTCAAGAAATGTAGCTCATGTCCCGGTTTAAAGAGGGTCGACTGAAAATGGTGGGAGGTCTTTCTTATGTTTTACAAAGTAGGGATAGTTAGCAGTTGTTTCAAGAAAGCAACCAAATTAACAGGCACGCTACTGGGTTTAAAAATTGCATTTTATGTATGTTCTTACTGCTTGTTCTGTAATTCTCTGCTGAGGAGCGCTCTCACCGCTTTAAGTAAAATTGTAGTATTTCTTCTATTTTTGTGAAATGTCCCGGTTTTTGGCTTTAAAATTCTGGTCACCCTAATGTTTGGGCCGTGTGTTCTGGAGAAGTGCGTCTACGCGGGGCGTCCCTACTTGGAAACAGAAGTAAACATTTCAGTGAACTTTGCAATGACAGTTGTTTAATAAATTAAACCCGTATTTGCTCCATTCTGGGATTTCCCCAGCGGGGTGCGGGCGAGGGAAAGGCTGCCTTGACACACACATGCCCCCGCGGCCCCACTATTCTTACGGCCTCCTGCAGTGTGTGTCTGGTTGCTTCTGCCAGGGCTAGTTTTGATTTCCAGTCGGCGCAGTAGTTAGCAACTTACATGATTGGGAATAGTAGAAATCCGGCAGGTGTGTCAGAGAAAGTACAACTGGGATTGGTCAAACAGATACCTGCGTTTGTGGAGAAATAACAAACGCAGCAACACCAACAAAAACAATAATAATACAATCATAATAACAATAAAAATAACACAGTCTGCTATTATTACTAATAAATATTAGTATTGCAATAATAATAAAACCGATATCTCCAAGTGTAATTATTATTATTATTAGTAGTAGTAGTATCATCAACATCCTCTTGGTTACAATATTGTGTGTATTAATATTAGCAATGATGACTTGTCTTATTATATGGCCTATCCATAGTCATGCATCTTCAATGGACCTTATACAAAAGATGTAAGTGGTGTTGTGTATTAACAATGTGCTTGCTTTAAAGCTGGGTCCTGCCACACAATGGGACACAAGTTGAAGGAGCCCGCTGCGGCACTGGCAGGGGCACACCAGTGCAGCAGGTGCAGTGCAGCAGCACCAGGACCCGGGGGTGTTAGGTGCTACTTTACCAGTTTGTGGCTATCTTTTAGTAAAACCCAGCCTGTGTAGGAATATCCATTTTCCTTGTTTGCGTTAGTGCACACGGCCACCTCGCATGAGCCTGCTCCTCTTTTCACATCAAGGGGGTTATTTACAAGCCCCTTGCGCCGCCGGTGCGTCACTTTTTCTCATATTGAAAGTGACGCTTGTAAATAAGCCTCCAAATGCCTCCTTGAACGCAGAAAAGATGGGCTAGAAACATAGGAGCATATGATGGAGATGGATGGGCCCAAAAATGATGTACGCCAGGGAGGTGGAAAGAGAAAGATAAAGAAGGTTGGAATAATGGTGGAAGCCAACCCCAATCGGGATGTAAGAGTGACAAAGGATTGGCGATGGGAGTGCATGGTTTGTTGGTTAAAAAAGCGATGAAAAGAGGACTCTGGGAACATCTTTTATGATTTCCTCATACATTTGGTTTTAGACAACCACAAACATGCGACAAATTGGCAACTTTGAATGACTGCCAAACGTTACAATTACACCACTGAGCTGTACTCATTTTTATCAAATTCAAAAGGATAAAAGGCTGAGTCAGACTAGCTAAGACATAAAACTTGGTAATACAGGTTGATGACCGCTGCATGTTTTTCAAAGTCTTTACATGTAGTTGATAATATTGACAGGAATCCCTACTCTATGAAATATCGCATACAAAGCAGCCAGTGAACAGTATGTTGAGCCAGGACCTTGCCTTTGACCTCACATACTCTGAGCTCACGCCCCTACCGATGTGAAGGATGCAGACAGAGGAATGACTACACTCAGGCATGTGGCATGACTGGGTCCACCCTCACAAGCCCCGCTTCCTTCAGTCCTGTCAATTTTAGCCCTGGACAGAATATGATATTTTTGTGAGGTTCAATGAATGGATGATGGCATTTATATTGTACTAGGATTAGTTCTGTTTACTATTGCTCTTAAAAAGGTATGTTTTAAGCCTCATCTGAAGCTGATAAAATAAGAGGGTAATCTCAGATGTAGAGGCAATGAGTTCCAAAATATTACACATAGAGTGGAGAAGACCCGGCCCATACATGCCAACATTTTAGAAGAGGAAAGTTGGAAATTTACAAAAAATAATCTTGAGACTGTATTTCTCCCATCATCTTCTGTTGAGGCCAGAATTGGGTCTTTTGTCATGGATGGGACTTGAAGATGCAGTGAGCAGTTTAGTCGCCTTTGCGCTGCTCCCGCTGACTTTTCGGAAGACCTTCACCCGCGACGACAATCTCCTCAATGAAGTCGCGGGCGCCCGCCATTTTGTTCTAGGTTTTGGCGCTCGCGTTTCGCATGGTGGCGGCCGTTGTTTCTTCACTTTCCTACGTTGGATATCTAGAAAAGAATGTCATATGGGCTGCTTCTCTGTTAAATAACTGCCACAAATACAGGTACCATCACAAGGGCGTGGCCAGCCAGGCAACATGGCGGACGTGAGGCACTGAAGTTCCGTCCGATACCCCTGGTTTCTCCTGCCGAGGTGCGAGTTGTGCCCACCTGGTGCGGGACTGGTGGGGGGAGGCGGTGAGGAGTCTGCACCACCCGGCAATTTGCGGATTGCGAAGTGCTGGATGGGGCGCTGAGAGAAGTGCGGCCTGGAAGGAAAAGGCGCGAAAAAGGTCCCGAGAGGCAGCGGCCGCTGCTGCCGCCTGAGACTGCACCATGAGGTAGCAAGCACGATCCTGCACCGCCCGTTGAGCGCGGCGCCCCAGGTGCCGAACCCGCCGCGGACCGGAGGCGCTACCTGCCTGGCACCGCCGCTGTTGGGCTCTGAGGTATGGAGCAGAAGCTGGGTGAGGTGCGGCTTGAGGGTCTACTGGAAGCCGAGGAGCGGAGTGGAGCTACTGGCTGGGACAAACCGCCATCTGAGCTGTGGAGGGGGTGCACAGACAAAATATCGACTCCAAAATATCGACTGGACATAATATCGACTTTTAAATATAGACTGGACAAAATATTGACTGGACAGAATATCGACTACAAAAATATCGTTTTTAAGGTAAGTGAATTAATATCGACTGTATAAAATATAGATAGCAAAAATATCGAATTTTTCATAATATATAATATTTTATAGTGTATTTTTATGTAATAATATGTGTGAAAAGTGTGTATTAATGTTATAAAATATTTTATTAAATGAATTTTGTTTTTATAATAATTGCGTAATGTAATTCTGTAGCGGGTTGTGGGTTTATAGGGGAATAGGGTGGGAAGTAATTTAATAATAATTAATTAATTAATATATGTTTGTAAATATTTTTAATTAATAATTAATTGATAATTAATTAATATTAATTAGTTAAATAATTATTATAATTTTGTACATATTTTTTATCAGTAATTAATTGGTAATTAATTAATTGTAATTAGTTAATTACATTAATTAGAGTACATTTTTAATATATATAATTTTGTGTTATTGTTAAGTAATTAATTGGGAAAAAATAATATCAATTATGAAATTAATTACAGCTAATGTGCTAATATATTTACTTTGTTGTTATTGTTAATTAATAATTAATTGGTAATTAAATAATATTGATTAATTTTGGGTAAAGGAGTATTTTTAGGGTTCAGGGTCAGTTTTCAGTTTTTGGGTAAAGGGGCATTTTTAGGGTTCAGGGTCAGTTTTGGGTTTTTGGGTAAAGGGGTATTTTTAGGGTTCAGGGTCAGTTTTCAGTTTATGGGTAAAGGGGTATTTTTAGGGTTCAGGGTCAGTTTTCAGTTTATGGGTAAAGGGGTATTTTTAGGGTTCAGGGTCAGTTTTCAGTTTTTGGGTAAAGGGGCATTTTTAGGGTTCAGGGTCAGTTTTCAGTTTTAGGGTAAAGGGGTATTTTTAGGGTTCAGGGTCAGTTTTGGGTTTTTGGGTAAAGGGGTATTTTTAGGGTTCAGGGTCAGTTTTCAGTTTTTTAATGATATTTTAGCAAGTTGATAATGTGACCGTCGATACTCTTTGGAGTGGGAATAGTATTTTTTACACTTCTGGTATTGTACGGTAATATAATAGTATCCTATTTAATTATAGTATGTTACTATATATATATGTTTTAACAAATATGATTGTAAACAATTATTTTAATTAATTTCATTTATTATTTAATTAGTATAAGTTAATTTAAGTATTTTTAAGTATATTTTAGTAATTCAAATTTAATATTAATTTAATTAAACACTGTTTTTAATAAAGTCGATATTTTTTATAACTATATTATTGTAAACGATATTTTGTACTCGATATTTTTGTACTTACCTGTTTGTAGATACAAACTCGATATTTTGACTGTCGATATTTTGTCCACGATATTTTTGCAAGTCGATATTTTGTCCCTCGATATTTTTTCAGTGATCCGTGGAGGGAGCTGTTTGGCACCAGGCCTGGAGACTCTTCTGGCCCACAAATTAGCGCAGTAGGGAGTGGGCACCCTTTTGGGGGAGGCACCTTTTTGAGTGGGTTCGGCACTGGTGTGGAGCGCTCTTGGCGCAAGTGGTGAGCCTGAAGACTGAGGACGCGCCCGATGATAGTAAGCGGGGCGCCTGGGGATTCCTAGTGGGACTCGGTGAGTCTAGGTCTTGGGAGACGCTGCCAGGAGAGTGCGGCCCCTGTTGAGGCGCTGATCAACTGCGCTGCCACGAGCTGAGCGACCAGGACCTACCCAGGTGCAGCCCTGTCGTGGTGGTGCTGCACGCAGTGGGGGAGCCATAGAGCAGGAGAGCCTAGGGACTACGTGGCCTCCAGGCGGGCACCTATCGGGTGTACCTGGTGGAGTCGTGCCGTGCCTGTACTGGCTCTGCTAAGTACCATTAGTGGGAGGCACGGGAGGTCCTGCTGGGCAGTGCACCTGAGAAGTAAAGACAGTGGTGCGGGCCCCAGAACAAGCAAGGAGTGGCAGGAGAACCCAAAACTGACCAGGAGGCACTGAAGGCGGGTTGAGGGCCCTCTGGTACCTGTGGCCGGCACATAGTAGATGGTTTTCCCCAGCCCTTGGGACTGTGCATCAGGACCCTGAGGAACGGGCCGTGGAACTCTAGATGTCACTCAGGAAGGGGGTGGCCAGTGGAGTGCTCTGTTAGCCGCGCGACACGGCACTCTTTCATTTAGATGGCGGGAGGGGGCTCTGGACTGGAGGATCTGCAACTGGTTGTGCCCTCATAGCCTGCGATCAGCTTGTGGATGCCAACTGCTCAACAACTTGCGATGGGCCGGCTGCGGGACAAGTCGCAGCAAGGACAGACACGCACGGAGAACTTGGAACCCCACAAGTGCGCCACACTGGGCACATGGAGCCACAAGCAGCGGTCCTCTCGGCCAAGATGGACTCTGTACTAGCGGCGGTGGGGAGGATTGGCACTACCCTGGAGCAAACCAAGGAGTCCCTAAAAACGAAGATCGACAAGGTCACGTCGGACTTCACCCTCCTCCACGCTGACCACCGTGAGCTGACTGAGAAAGTTGCAGTACATAGTCAAACACTTCAGGAGCTCCAGCCCGTTACCAAGAGTCACACCGCAATGCTGCAGGACATAATCGACCGGGTCCATGCGCTTGAAGATCGGATAGACAACGCAAAACGGCGCTCCCGGTGCAATAATATCTGCGTGGTGGGTGTTCCGGAGAGAGAGGAGTAGAAAAACCCTGAGCAGTACCTTGAGCGCTGGTTTTGTGACCTCCTGCCACAGGGGGCGCTATCTCATCAATTTGTGTGGAGAGGGCGCACAGAGTACCAGCACAGAAGCCCAGGCCGGGGGCCAGACCCCGCCCATTCCTCTTCAAACTTCTTAATTACCGGAACAGGGACGTGGTCCTGCGTGAAACCCGCAAACTAGGTGACCTGAATGTGGGCAGCAGCCGAGTTATGTTCTTCCCAGACTACACAGCTGCAGGAGGTACTTGAAGCGGTGGCGACCTTCGGGACAATACATGGCGGTGACCGCATGGAGACCTACATGGGCAGTGCTCCGGGGACCAGCGGCGCGTCGTCTCCATACACAGCGATCTTGGAAGACTCGAACCTGCCAGTGGTTACCCCACAAACTGCTGTCCACATAGTGTGATATTATGTCGGAGTGCTAACTTCGGACAAGGTTTACACCCACTGGCTAAGACTTGCTATTCCACCTTTTATATGTTTGTGCACACTTCTTTAACCTGTACTGGGTACTGGGGGGGTACTCGGGGCCTACCGGGGCACACGTGTTATAACAGGGGACAGCCTGCTGCGCGGGGCGGAACGTTGGACGCTTGATGTCACTCTCGTCTGCACTTGTGGGCTCCTGCTGCTGAGACTCGCACCACACTTGCGTTTTAGTTTAACTCATGACACGCTACTGCATCTCCATCACTCCGGGGAGACACAGGAGGGGGAATAGTGCAGACAAGTCACCGCTATCACACGCACCCCACCAGGCACCACACTGGAATAGCTCACCTTTAACTAACATTTTTTTGAGGTTTGGACGGATGCCCATTCGGGGATACACCCTATTTGTTACACTGTTTGCAGTTGTTATCTTGTTCGCATAGCAGCGCATTGATATACTCCCCTCAGGCCACAGCCCAGACCTTCTGGTGCAGCCACTTTGCCCCACGCCGCGCCTAACTACACAGATTCATGATGACACACACTAATATTGTGACCTGGAATATACGTGCCATGCACACACCGTCAAAGTGTTATTCCATCTTTTCCTACCTAAAGCAACACTCTGTGAGGATTGCCCTCCTGCAGGAAACACACATGACCCAGCCAGAGCTTGACAAACTATGCAGGCATTGGAGAGGGCAAATACACAGCATCACCTTTTCAGCACACTCGCGGGCACACTGATTTGGGTGCTGGCAGGCATTCCCTTCAATTGTGAAAAGGTGGAGGTGGATTGGGAGGGCAGGTACACACTAGTGCGGGGGAAGCTAAATGATCAAGAGATGTTGTTGGGATCGCTATATGCCCCTAATGTGGACCAACCGTCCTTTTTGGCTCGGCTGACGTAGCTCCTACATCCCTATGCTGGGCTCCCTTGGTTGCTAGGGGGAGACTTTAATATGGTGTTGGATGTTCAATTGGACAGCTCCTTTCCCCCCCTCCGTGCCGCAGTGACGGAGTCCAACTCGCAGGCGTTTAGGGACTGGCTCACACACTGGGCGCTGCAGGACCTGTGATGCATACTGCACTCGACAGATAAGATCTATTCCTACTATTCAGCAGTACATGATTTGCATGTAGACGCTCACACAGATTGGAAGATCTCCGCGCTCAACATGCGGAGCTTCTGGAGCGGCTCACATGTCACAATTATGCGGCACACACGGCCAGAACCCACGCTAGGGCGGACAGAGCGGGTCGCCTATTGGCTTGGTTGATATGGCAGGAGGAACGCCGTGCCCTGATGGGTGCAATTCGCGGGGTGGATGGGACGCTGGTGTATACACAACGCGAAATCCACCTGGCATTCACTGACCACTATAAGCAGTTGTATAAGACCAAAGGTGTTGGCCCCAGTCACCTGCTAGAAGGGTTTTTGGACTCTATCCAGCTGCCCACACCCTCCGAGGAGCATAAGGAAGCACTTAATGCACCTCTCTCCCTAGAGGAAATTGGGGAGGTGATCCAGTCAATGGCATCCGGAAAAAAGCTGGGGCCGGAAGGTTTGCCAGCTGAGTATTATAAAACCTATTGTGAGTCCCTGGCGCCGTTACTTCATGCGCTCTACAACAGAGCAGTGGAGGAAGGATCGTTACCCCCTTCAATGCTGGAGGCATTTCTGGTCTCCCTGCCTAAACTGGACAGAGACCCTATGGCTTTAGGATCATATATACCTCTGGCAATGCTTAACATGGATAATAAAATCCTCGCAAAAGTATTGGCGGAACGGTTGGCACCGGTGGTCCCCCACTTAGTAAACGCAGACCAGAACGGGTTTGTCCCTGCGAGGTCCACGTCGTTGAACCGTAGGAGGTATTTCAGGGTGGCAGCCGAGGCTGCACATAAATGGCCCAGGGCGGGATGTCTTATCCTAGATCTGGAGAAGGCATTGATTGCCTAGAAAGGGGTTACCTGTCTGCAGTGCTGTTGAGATATGGGTTGGACTTGGGGTTCCTCCACATGGTTGGACTGCTTTACAAGAATCCCACAGTCCGTGTGCGGTTAGCCCCTTACATCACTGAAGCGTATCGGTGAGCCTGGGAACTCGGCAGGGGTGCCCTCTGTCCCCGTTGCTGTTCGCACTGGCCATTGAGCCCCTAACGGTGGCTATGCGGGTGACTCTGGGGGATGATATACCACTTGGGGATGCGGTTCACCAGGTGTCAATCTAGTCAAGTCAAGTCAAGTCATAGAATTTGTATAGCGCACTACATACCCAGAGGGTCTCAAGGCGCTTAGACAGGGGAGGAGGATTACTTGTCAAATATCCACGTTTTAAGTTGCTTTCTGAAAGCTAGGTGGTTCTGGGTAAGGCGAAGGTGAGCGGGGAGTGAGTTCCATGTTTTAGCAGCTAGGTATGAGAAGGATCTGCCTCCCATGGTGGTCTTGTTGATGCGAGGTACAGTGGCGAGAGCTTGGTTGGAAGAACGTAGGTGGCGGGAGGGGGTGTAGAAGGACAGTCGTGAGTTGAGGCATTCTGGTCCGATGTCGTAGAGTGATTTGTGTGCGTGGGTTAGCAGTCGGAAAGTGATCCTCTTATTGACGGGAAGCCAGTGGAGGTCTTTAAGGTGACCAGAGATGTGTTCGTTGCGTGGGATGTCTAATATGATCCTGGCTGAGGCGTTTTGGATTCGTTGGAGTTTCTTCTGAAGTTTAGCGGTAGTGCCAGCGTAGAGGGTGTTTCCGTAGTCCAGTCGGCTCGTGACCAGAGCATGGGTGACTGTTTTCCTTGTTTCGGTGGGGATCCAGCGAAATGTTTTTCTGAGCATGCGTAGAATGTTGAAGCAGGAAGAGGATACGGCGCTGACTTGTCTGTTCATTGAGAGTGAAGAATCCAGGATGACGCCTAGGTTCCGTGCGTGGTCTGTCGGGATGGGTGCTTTTCCGAGGGCTTCCGGCCACCAGGAGTCGTCCCATGCGGAGGGGGATGTCCCTAAGATGAGGACTTCTGTTTTGTCTGAGTTCAGTTTCAGACAGCTTTGTTTCATCCATTCTGCTGGTGACTTGTTGGTGTATGTGAGAGATGTGGGGCACATGCCGGGGTGACTGGCCCAGCTGCTGCGGACCTTCGCCACTATCTCGGGGCTTCGCGTGAACGTGGGTAAATCCTGTCTTTACGCTTTTAGCGCAGGGACTGCGGACTCGAGATACTGTCTCGACGGTACGCCAGTCCAGTAGGCAGAGGGTACATTCCGATATCTGTGGCTACAAATCTATCGTAGCCCAGCTGACCTGTTTGACGGGAACCTGAGAAGGGCTGTCACAGCGCTTAAATCGCAGGTGCACTTTTGGAGTGCATTTCCACTAACGGCTACAGGTAGGGTGGCGCTTGCCAAAATGGTCATAGTTCCCCATCTTCTGTACTACTTTGTTAATTTGCCGCTGTATAGTCAGGCCCCCTTCTTTAACATGCTCAATAGGATGCTGCGGGACTTTGTCTGGGGCACAGCTAGACACAAGCTTGTGCTTGCTTAATTATTCCTGCTGACAGACCGGGGTGGCCTGGCTGCTCCCTGCTTCGAGCACAACTGAGGTTCCATGAATTCTGAACCCGTTTCATAAAGGTTGTGGTTTCGTTACGAATTTAATAGTAGCGAACTGTAACTAGTGAGTGCGGCAAGTACGAGTGTTTTCGTCATGTTAGATCAATGGATTCACTATGTATTTAGGGATTTCGTTCTGAACCCTTGGGTTCCATTTTGTGTACGGCAGCCATTTTGTGGTTGCCCTCACATAGGCCGATGACTACCGCCGAACGAGTCTTTAGGACACGTACACGTTAGCTCGATTTTTTGCTGACTCTTAGATGACCCGAGTGAACTGACCTCGTTGCCTGAAGCTGACCTTGCTAAGCCAGTTCCTTGTCCGGTAGCTGATCAAGATTAAGCGTCAGAGCACAGGAGATTGTAAAGTTTGGTATGCACGCACACACCCCTTATCCTACTTCTCATCTGTTTCTGTTCCTTCTTTTATGGCTTCTTAATGATATGGGTTGTGGTCTTTTATTATGGGTTTGTCCGGCCTGTTCGAGGAAGAATGTTGGGCTTTCCCGTGTAATTGATGATGGGCGGGACAAATGAAAAGTGGGTTTGTCGTCATGTGATACCTCTTGTAATGATGCTTATGATTGGACAAATTGTAACTAGTGGGAGTTAGTCCGGAATGTGATTTTTAGCATAAAAAACGATGTCTCGCAATATGAAAATTGAGCAGTCTCTGACGAACCTACTCGTGTCGTACTTCGTAGACTTCTGTTCCTGGTTGCAGCCAATAAATTTGATCTTTGACGTCACCGAGAAGTATCCTGTGTCTCTGTATTCTAAGACAGGTGGACCCGAAGACTTTGGGCATGCCCCTGGCGCCGCTGGGTTCTAAAACCTGGTTCTTCACAACTATCTGTCCGCTCAACTGCAGTGGGCTGCTCGCTGGCTGGCGGACAGGCAAAGAGATGATACAGCCACAAGAATGCCGCCTTACTCACTAGAACACATAACCAGACTTTTCCACCCCCTTGCTACAGTTATGCGGCCGATGCCGCTCCTATTGGCGGTGGCATACATTTCTACCGCAGGGCCCTGTATCTCACCCGCGCTACTGTTCCGTACGTACCGGCCATACCTCTGGAGGGTTCCCCGAGTGGTGGAGGGGTGCTTGCAGCTCCTGCGCTTGCGGAAGGGGGGGGGACCGATGTCCGTACACTTGGAGGTCTATACCGAGATGGTGAACTCATACCATACGAGACTCTGGTGGCAGAAGACGGGCTTCCGCCTGGGGGGTTTTGGCGCACCGCTCCCTGATAGCTAGGTTGACTGCCAAATGGGGGGACATGACCAGGGAGCCCAATCAGCACCTAACCATGCAATACCTACACGTCATGGGGAGAAGCAGGCACCTGGTTCACTGCATCGCTGAGGGAGCATCCGGCTATCAGCTTAGACCCGCTTCGATGCAAATGGGAACTGGACCTGGGGCGGCCACTGGTGCATAGGGAGTGGGAAAGAATACTCAAAAGTCCCGTGCGCATCCCCAGAAACATGCGGTTTTGCCAAATTCAGTTGTTCATTGTCCACAGGGCTTACCTCACACCAGAGCTGATCAACAGGTATTTTCACCGTAATGATGTACTTTGCCCTAGGTGTAACGAGCTGGGGGCGGGGTCCTTACATATGCTGTGGGGCTGTCCTGGGTTAGGCAACTACTGGTGCACAATTAGTGGGCTTTTGCAGGGTAGCACGGATCATATCATACCCTTTGACTGACCCGAATACATCTTGCATCACTTTAAGAGGTCCCCCAAAGACAAGGTAAAGTCCCGATTTTTGGATCTGGGGCTCGTCATAGCAAAACGTCTCCTCACAAAGAGGTGGAAGGCGCACAAACTGCCACATATACGAGCATGGAGTTCCTCATTTCGGGCATGGGCTAGGGCAGAGGGGACTGCCATCCGTAGAGAGGAAACATTTGGGGTTGAGGAAGGAACATATAACGGCCCGCTGGAAACAGACGCTCCGTGCGCTACAACGGCTGGACAGGGAAGGCCACATGAGACACATAGGGGAAGTCGGTAATTACCACACAGGTGGATGCATGCCACAGGCTGTTGTACTGACTGGATAGCCTGGTCCCACTTTGTCGGACTACCAAGTACTTCGGTTTTACTACACAGGAACAGAGATGCTAGCTCCCAAATCCCTCCAAGCAGCAACCCGGAGCTTGAACCAACAAGTCTCCCAGTATGCTACCATAGGGGGAAGGGGGAAAGTGGATAAAATAACAAAAGAGAGAAGAGAGAGTTCTGGTGGGTTCCTCTCGTAGTCCGTCCCGCAGACTTCCGTTGAAGGATTTCCTGTAAGAATGAAATTATTTAATGACTCTCCTATAATCTTCCTAAACTACTTATCACTCAAGTCTATTCTCTTTTCCTACCATTGTTTTTTCCAGAACTCTGCTTCTCCTCAGGTTTTTTCTTTCTTCACTAGATGGATATATGTTTACTGGCTCTAACTAGTTATTCTTTCTGCAAAACACAAACACCCTTAGTATTGTATACCTTCTCTATCCCTGACCTCTCCCTATTTAGTTACCTCTACTTACTCTACTATTTCTTCTGTATGTTCATAACCTCTGTGATGTCTGTTGTGTTCTTCCCTTTTCTTGTTGCCTGTTTCTTTTTGACTTAATAGGGTATCTGCTTGGTCTTTTGTCTTTTTCTATGGCCAATGTTGCCTTGCTGTCTTTAACTCTTTCTTTCTATTTATTTTCAGATGACGAGGTACTTGGGCGAAATCTCTCCTGTTTCCTATGCACCTGCTCTATGCATTAAGGTGAGTTCATTATCTGTAGTATTTACATCCGTTTTTTTTAAATCGTAGCCCGGATTTTTGTAATACTATAATAGCACTTAGCTCTTTGACGTCTTCTTCCTCTGCTCGGTTCTTGTGGTGAACCGGTTCACTCGGTCTCTGGAAATTCTGACTGAAATCTGCCTCGGAGACGTCTTCTCCGACCGCCACTAGAGGTCGCAAGAATGCCGTCTGACTGGAATGGCAAGAATCGTTACTTAAACTCAGGGAAATGCTGTCACTACTCTCGAGGGGAAAGACGGGGGCGCGGGAGAAGGGAAAACTTCCTATTCTACTTCAAGGGAAAATACGAATAGGAAATTAAGCGTGGAAATAACTAAAGCTTGGGCCTATTTAACTCTGGATACAAGAACGCTCTTCCTTCGGCTATGGCTCAGGTGAAGTGCGCAGTTCTCCGTGCTCGCGCGCTTCACCAGCATTCTATAATTACTATTGCCATAAGCTAGACCGCTGACCCAGCAGAGCGTCGACGGCCATTTTTAGGTTCCATTGGCGTACTAGCTTAGTCCATAGGTTTCCCTGGGTATGGTTTTGGCTGCAGTTTCTGCCAGAACATGTTATAACACCAATCTGGAGTCTTGGGGTTCTGACAGTACCCTCCAACAGGGTAGATTCTCTCCTCCCTGGTTTGGTGGGGAAACGTTGGTGAAAAACCTTAACCAATCTTGGGGCGTGACTATCTTCCTCACGCTCCCACGATCTCTCCTCTGGTCCATAACCTTTCCAATCCACTAGATAGTATAATAGACCCTTTTGCTCTTTGGAGTCTAATATCTCTTTGACCTACAGTTCGGTTCCTGTCTCCAGTTGAAGTGGTTTGGGGGGTAGTTTCACTCATAATTTTTTGGGGGCCTTGTTCAACAAGGAGATATGAAAGACTGGATGGACCTTCAGTTTGGGTGGCAAAGCAATTCGATAAGTTACTGGGTTGATTTTTTCTTCCACTGGATATGGACCTATGAACCTTGGTTGAAACTTCCGATTGCCTTTTAATCTCAAGTTCTTTGTGCTCAACCAGACATGATCCCCTAATCTCCAAAAGGGGGCCTGCTCTTCTTTTTTTGTCTGCATACTTTTCCTTAGCTAATTCTAAGTTTTCTATAGAACTTTGGTGTACCTGATCTAAAAGGGAAACTATCTCCTCAACAGCTGAGACGGAAAGATCAGTTTGTCTAATGGTCGAGTTTGGATGCCTACCATAGTTCATGTAGAAGGGAGAAACCCTGTGGAGACATTCTTAGCGTTATTGTGTGCAAACTCTGCGCCCATAAGTAATCTGACCAATTCCCTTCCTGTTTGAGAAGAAACAATCTCAAATATTGTTTTAACCCCTGGTTAACCCTCTCGGTTTGACCATCAGTTTCCGGGTGGCAGCTAGTGGAAATCGAGCTTCGCTTCCCAACCCTTCCATAAAGGATTTCCAGAAATGAGAAATGAACTGTGGACCCCTATCGGATATTACTACTTTAGGGATTCCGTGCATCTTCACTATTTGACTGCTAAAATGAGCGGCAAACTGCTTTGCCGTCGGCACCCCCTTCAGCGCCAAAAAGTGTGCCATTTTACTAAGGGAGTCAACCATCCCCAGTATGGTGTTGTAATCCTGACTTAGGGGCAGGTCAGTGATAAGATCTAAGGTAACTGTGTGCCATGGGTAAGGTGAGGATGGTAAGGGCATGAGTAATCCTTTTGGTGCCTGCCGTTCTGATTTTCCCTGAGCACAAATCTCACAGGTTTTCACATATCCCTCAATGTCCTTAGACATATTTGGCCACCAATAATGTCATTTGATGAGCTCTTTGGTCTTTACCTCTCCTTTATGACCTGCTAACCTTGCATCATGGCATTCTCCTATAACCTGTTGTTGCAATTCCTTGGTGGGAATGTATAGTTTTTCTTGACAATAGGGCAACTGATGATGAATCCTTCTGCCTTCTCCCTCTAGTGCCCATTTTTGCATAGCCTCAGAATCCATTGCTTCCAAAATACATTGTTCAAGGTGGATTGAAGTGATCGCTCCAATTATTCTCTCACTTGGAATAATTAATTGATTTTCCAAGGGAGTCTTCTGATTCTCTGTGTCTAACCTGGATAAGGCGTCCGCTTTTCCGTTTTGTGTTCCAGGTCGATAAGTAATGGTGAAGTCGTATTCAGCAAAATACAAGACCAACGTAATTGTCTTGGGGTGAATGTTCTGGCCGTTTTCAAGAACTTCAGGCTACGATCGTCGGTGAAGACTGTCACTTGATGTTGCGCTCCCATCAGGTGATGTTGCCACTCCTTAAAAGCGTCTTTTATAGCCAATAGTTCTTTCTCGGTGATTGTGTAGTTAACCTCAGCCGAGGTTAATTTTCTTGATCTATAGGCTACAGGGTGCAACTGGCCAGTTAACTTATTTTGCTGAGACAAAACTCCTCCAACAGCCTGATCCGAGGCGTCTGTTTCCACATAGAAGGGCTCAGCTGGATCTGCTTGTTGTAGGATCGGGGCTGTTGTAAAACCTTTCTTTAGTGACTGGAAGGCAAATTCCGCATCTTCAGTCCACTCGAACTTGAATCCTTTTTTCAACAATCAGGTAAGAGGCAGAATCTTATGCGAGAATTCACTGATGAACCTCCAATAAAAATTGGCGAATCCAATAAAACTTTGGACCTCTTTTACACTCTCTGGAGACTTCCAATCCATTACCGCTTCAATTTTCTTCTTGTCCATGTGAATTCCTGTTGGTGAGATGATGAAACCCAGGAACTCTACTTGGGAGACGTTGAAGGCACATTTCTCTAGTTTTACGAACAATCTGTTTTCTATCAACTTCTGTAAAACTCCTCGAACTTGGTCTTGATGTTTTCCTTCATCCTCAGAGTAAATAAGTATGTCGTCTATGTACACGATTGCACACTGATCAATAAACTCTTTCAGAACATCATTAATGAACTACTGGAAGGCAGCCGGGGTGTTGCAGAGGCCATAGGGCATGACTTGATATTCGAACAGTCCGAACTTAGTTCGAAACGCCGTCTTCCACTCGTCGCCCTCCTTCATTCTCACTAGATGGTACGCTCCTCTCAAATCTAATTTTGTGTAGATCTTGGCCCCTTTTAATTGATCTAGTAGCACCGATATAAGTGGCAACAGATAACGGTTCTTTTTTGGTGATCTTGCTAATGGCTCTGTAGTCAATACAGGTTCTCAAATCCCCCTCCTTCTTCGGCACGAAGAAAGAAGGCGAAGATACCGGGGATTGAGAGGGTCGGATGAACCAATTGGCTAAGTACTTGTCGAGAAATTCCCGAAGATGGTGATGTTCCTTCTCAGTAAGGGCGTAAAGTCGACTGCAGGGCAAATTTGAGCCTGGTTCAAACTCGATCTTTCAGTCGTAGACTCGATGTGGTGGGAGTTGCTCCGCCTCTACTTCATTGAACACCTCCTTATAGTCCTGATACTCTTCTGGAATTTCCCGGACGTGATACACATATTGATCCTCCGGCTTGACACAATGAGTGTGCAGGATTTGTTTCTTGATCCTTCTCCTGTACTCCAAAACAATTTTCCTGGCAATAACGGGACTCCGTTCTAATTGTTCTTGCATTCCAGTTAATCGTTGGGTTATGCTCCGTGAGCCAGGGAAGCCCAAGTATCAGCTGAAATTGGGGAGCATCGATTAAATTAAACTGGATCCTCTCCTCATGCCCATCTTTAGAGATCAAATGGATCGATTCCGTGTGACTCGCTATGGGACCTGATGACAAATTAGTTCCATCTACGGCTCTGACTGGTTCACTTTTGGATTTTTTAATTGATTGGAATCCCATTTTACTTGCGAACCTTAAATCACAAAAGTTTTAGGTGTATCTTTGGGTTTCAAGAGGGAGTCGCGATCATAGAACCGGGCTCTTTTGTATGAGTTCCTAACTAGTCTATGCGGGTAGCCTCGATCCAAAAATTTCTGTCTCATAACGGCCGCCTGCTTATCATAGTCCATAAGGTTAGTACAGTTTCTGTGGACTCGCAGGAACTGGGAAAAGGGGATACTCTCGCGTTGGCTCTTGGGGTGAAAGCTACTGAAATGTAGTAGAGTATTACGAGCCGTCGGCTTGACAAATAAGTCAACTTCCAGCTTGTTATTGTTGTGTCTAAAAGATACACCTAAAAAAGACCAACTTGTATGCGTTACCACACACTCCACACTTAATGAACGTGTGAGACAGATTATCAATGCCAATTGGCATATATTAAACTGTAATCCTACCTCCAAGAATAAGCTCATGAAGCCATTGTTCGCACATAGAAGGAACAAAAATTTGAAAGACAGAATTGTCCACTCTAGATATAATAGGACCGATATAACAACTAATCATACACAGAGATCTATTGTAAACAATCGTCCTATTCGAGGAACAGTTAAATGTTCCTCTTGCAAATCATGCAACAATATCATTGACGGAGAAGAATTCCTTCACAATGGGTTTCTCTCCAAAGCGAGAGATATGTGGAACTGCAAAACCACTAATGTGGTTTATTTCATTAAATGCGCCTGCGGATTGGGATACGTAGGAGAAACCAGCAGGGCCATTCAGACACGGCTGACAGAACATAGATCAGCTATTAGGACAGGGAAACTAACAGCCCCACTAGTGAAGCATTTTATGGATAAGAATCATGGCCCAGATGATTTTCACTGGAGTATTCTTGAAAAAATACACATCCCAGATAGCAAAGGTGGTTGTGCAATCAGGAAGAAGAAGGAGGTCTTTTGGATTTTCGTATTTAATACCTTTAAACAAGGATTAAATAGCGAAATCCGATGGGAGAATGCGATAGTATAGATCTCCTATTTGTAATAAGCTCAGTCTGGTCACCACCTCTACGGTGGCATGAAAATTGTAAATTGCATCGAAGGCCTAAATGATACTGTGTTGCTCTGTTAGAGTATAGGTGGCCATTTTGAGTAAAATAATCTGGATCTAGTTTTCATTTATAACGGGTTATTTTATTTTAGACGGCATAATTTGTCCAATATGAGCTAACTATAAACTGGTGGTTTGAGTATCATGTACATAAAGTCTTTTTCCATCTCTGCCAGTTCACTGATAATAGTAAAATATTAAGTCCTTTTCCATCTCTGACTGTCCATTGATAATAATAAAATAATGTGTCAAATCAATTTACAGTTAATAAGTTAACTGTGTGACAGTATGACGAATATACAGTGATCCTTATAATTGTTACGAGCATTACTTATATGAGCCTAATTTCGATGAGCATAATTTCGATGCTAAATGCTCGCCAGTAACATAAAATATATAAAAAATTCGGTCAAGGTTTCCGCTATATTGCTGCCCATGTAAGTGCAGGAGAAATATATATCTATCTCGATACTTTGGTAAATTCATTTTAAGTATCGGAGGTTCGTCGCATTCCAGGACCACAGTTTACGGAGACGCCTCCTGTCATTGGATGGTTGTCCCACGTGGTTTTCTACATTTAAACAGAGAGGAAAAACACAACAGGTGATACATCCTTCCTAACGGCCCGGAGACGCCAACAGTGACTGACATCAGCACTCGCCGCATACAAGTAAGATTAGTTGGAATAGCCTTCTTAGAAATCTGCCGCTCTTATACTAACTTCAGTTGGACCCTATTATATCTTGGGTTCTCCTTTTAGGCTAAGAACAAGGGGAATATCTTTATGCCACTATCGTTCCGAAATACAGTGATAAAACGGCTCCCAGGTACCGGCTTGTAAACTTATTTAGGTTGTGGTAAATAAAGATTTACCTATGCGGAATTTCTATGCGGTAAAGTTCAATAAAATAACTCACTCGGAAATAAGAGGCAAAGTCCGTGGAGTCTGAGTTATAAGGGTTTATTCCATGTAATGGAATGGTTCGAACCAGGGTATCATGTTCCATCACCATGAAGGTTCAGGAAGGGATAGAGCATACTTTATTAACAGTGCACAATATATATAGTAAATGCATACAATGGTGATGGATACAGAAGGCGTAACAGCTGAAAGGAAACGAGATAAGAACACATGTGCGTAACAAAAGGCGTGCACGAGGGCGTACACGGAGGTGTGTGCTAGAAACGTCACATGAAAGTGTCACAGGTGGGTGGATCCCTAGAGGAATCCTGCAGTGTCAGCAGAAATATATGGCAAGGATGCACGCGCACGCAGCATGACGTGTGATTGACGTGGAACTGAAGGGTGAAGGGGACTTGACATTTAGCATTGCAAGGGGAGACAGAAGTCTGGCATGTCAGAACAACCTAATCCCAACCATATCTGATATCTAGTGTTTGAGGAACTGCATTATCTAGAAGGAAAGGTCTCTCGGGTAAAGGCTATTCTATACTGACTGCTAGTGCGTGCATATGCGTCTACGTATCTGCGTGTAATGCGAGGGGCCATGGGCCTACCATGGTAACTGGAGCAGTGAATTACTTGCACGGAGACGGGAAGACCGGGCCCTTTGCTCTGCAGCTGGGGGAATGTTTACTTAAATCCCTAGACAGGAATGTATTTTCGAGGAGCGGAGCAGATAACTTGAAGGCTAAAAGATCTTTGGCAGGCAGGCAAGCAGGCCGAGCCGGGTACCGCTCGCCGCGCAGGGAGTAAGGTAAAGGTCAGGGATGCAGGTCCAGGCTGCAGCTCACAGGAGGCAGAAGGCAGAAAGGCTTGCTGGCAGAAATCAGGGCCTAACTCAACAGAGCCAGGAAAACGTGAAAGTGTACCATGTAAAGACGTTGGCATGGCATACTTGGGAACTGAATATTCAATCCATTCATGGTGGATCTGAAAGAGGACAAGTTAACGTTGGACGCAAATGTATTTGCGTCTTCATATCTGGTCATGGAGGGAAGTTACATGTACTAGAAGCACGTACATGGAGACAGTGGGGTTCACGTTAGGGGACATTTCTTGACCATAAAAATTCATATTACCTCAAGGTAAGGAGTCATTTTCTTTACGTACACACTGAACTCGATGTGGTTTGTAAAGAGTACATAAATATCTATGTTCATATGCCTATCAGAAAACGTTTCTTGGTGTGGGAGTAAGCGTTCACGTTCATATACCGGTTTTATCGTGAGGCTGTGCCATTGCACTAAAGGAATATACTTTGCTTCTCCCCATGACTCTATGAGCATGTAAGTTTAAAATCTTTTCAGGCACTATATTGATCTTTAATTTTAATAGGACAATGGATTTATTAATTTCCTTTTTTCGTGTGAACTTATATATCCATCTGCAGTTTTAACCTGGACAACATTTGATACATCCTTTTCGTATAATGGACTAAGCATCGTTTTCTCCTCCAAGCTACCAAAGTATCTGTTTTGGTAAGCAATTCTGTTTGAAAGAAACAAGTATTATTTATCAAGGTAGCATAAAAATCACGAATAGGGGCAATGATTTTTCAGGAAATTTTTCAATGAGCGCAACTGCAAACATGCGCAGATCGGTTAATCGAATAACACCTTATCTTTGTAATCGAGTAACCCTTTATCCCCTCTATCCTGTTTGCACTATAACTCCTAAATAAATAGGAAGTTTATTGTATTTCAACTGCTCATATGGTATTTTAGATTTGTGACTTGTTTAGCAATACAAGTATTGCTGATACATGTTAGGAGTGTTTCGTTACATGAGGAATTCTTTGTGTATTTTAAATACAATTACTATAAGGTTTTGTATAGGAGATATAGGTGTTACTATTGCTATGCAATGTACTAAATAAATGCACTATAAATGTATTCTGAAGTCCTGCATTTATGTTTTACAGGTATAGATTGTGGCTCCTGAAGAAGGCCTATGTCAGTACGCCGAAACGCGCGTCAAAACTATTGATTTGCCACGTTTTTTGCTAAATTTTAGATGTCTGTGTTGAACATTAATGCTTATGTTTTTTTAGGTATTGTTTTATTGTAAAATTGTGATGTTGTTTTATATTAATTTCTGATTGAATATTATTGTATTGTCAAGTTTGTTTTTATATTTGAATAATTATTAAAATGATATATGAACCTTTTTTAATTTTCTTGTTAAGAATTCCTTTATTGTAACTACACCTATTTTAAATGGTTTGATTTTATGCACGTAAGGCCTATCTCTCCCATGGACTAACACTGGGTTGCATTATTACATTTAATACGTGCTAACATCAGATTGGGAGCAGATAGAACACGCATTTGTAAATGCATTGGGTTCCATCTATGTGTTTAATAATACATTGTTTTTTGTTGTAAGTTGTAGCTTGTTGAATAGCTGTACAATATAAGTTTCAGAAAGTCTGTTAAAGTGTTATGACTTGTTTATGAACAAAAAGGCAATATATTGTGCTGTTACTAGTTTGCAAATAATTACATGCATGTAACATTGAGTTTATGGTTCGACTTACTAATCATCTTATAATGACATAATGCAAATGCTTCCCATATCTTATATTTTGTGACAACATAACAGTTAAAACACAATGCTTACATTTGGAATATGTAATATTTCCATTTGGTTCAACTTTGTTTATATCGGCTGACATTGTATACCTGTACCATACTATCAAACCGCCATATTTTTGAAAATAAAAATATAAGAAGCATTTTCCCTCAAACTTTGAAGATGTTGCTGGTACATCTTTGCCAAATATTGGTAACATTTTTTACTGTTTTCCAAGAAACATGTCTGCTTGTAAATCATCTAAGAGAGTCCTTTAAGGGAGACTGTTATCTCGTGGAGAGTAGCCACCACTACAGTAATATATTCCCACTTATTAGACTATTGTTTGAAAAAATGATCCCCTAAGAGAGAAGGATTAAATCATCCCCATATGCATTGGCAGCTGATCCAGCCATCATGAAGAGGGGTACCATCTTAGTGGATTTGGGAGGTAGAATGATGATTGGAGAATATCTGTTTCTCGCCAGAGTTGTTCTCTCCCTCAGATGATGAGAGAATACCGGAGATGCACCTTCATGGGAGGAGTTTGTAGGAGGTCATTGAGAGGTACCTTAGAGTTGAAGACTGTGGGTTGATGAGTTTTGTCTTGGCAAAACAATCATCATCTGTGGCTGCTTAGGTAAAGGCTGGGGACTAGCAGTACTCAGAACCTTTTTGAATTAAAACTGTTGCCCGGCTGTGGAGAGGTCTTTTTAGACGTGTTCTGTGTGGAGATAACAATATCCTCCTCCTCATCCCAGTCTTCCGCCTTGTCAACCAGCTCCTCCTCCCATCTTCTTTCTAGTAGTATTGGCTGCTGCAATAACTGTTTAGAGGAGGATTGGGTCTTTCCTTTTGATTGTCTACTTGTACATAGTTCAGTATCATTGTTTGGCACAATGTCCCCAGTAGCTGACAGAAAAAGATGTATCTAGTGGAAATACATCAAATATTCCAAAAAAGATAATACATTAAGTACAATGTGAACATCAAGAAACCTAAGAAGTTGAGGGTTCATCCATGCATGGCGCTATAATGTCTCACCAATGTCAACTCACTAGCTTGAGCCACAGATGCTTCATTCGTGACTGACATCCCTGAAGTCAGATGCTGAACCAGTATCTTCGTAGTTGGTGCTGCTAAGGTATTTCTTGGTCCAGCTTCTATCAATAGAGAGCTATAGATAGATTTAGAGAAGAATTATGTTCAGTGATAAGTGACAGACTACGAAAGTGATCTTGTCCACAAATGCAGACACATTAAAGACGAATACACAAAAGGAAACAATCAACATCAATCAAAAGAATATTTTTTTATATAGAATAAACAATATAAAAAATAACTCAGTGAAAGGAATAGCAATGAGCTACAGAGGTACAGAATTCAGAGGTTTTAAAACATACCTGACTGACTGGTGGTAGAGGGCTTAAATGCAGCTCTCAGGAGGACCTCTATTGTCATTGGTGTTGACAACGTGGACTCCCTCTGCTGTTGTATGACAGGAGGTATAGACATATATAACAGAGTAAGCCATTCTAAGGGCCGATTACAATGCAGGCTGAAACGGCTCCAACCGTGGGTCGGAGCCCTTCAGCCCACATCATAATCGGCTGGTCAGATTCCTATCCGACCAACCCATTTTGATGGGAATCCAAATCAGATTCCTTTCGGACAGACCCATCTTGAAGGGAATACCTCTGAAGGCTTGAAGAGCCCATCCACATTTGGAAAGCCTTCAGAAATCACTTGGGCGCTCTTTCTGGCCAAGGGATTACTATGGCAGGTTCCCATTGCCTTCTGTGCCGGCCTTTCTGACACAGAAAGGCTTTGGGTATCTGTCTTTGGAGGGCCTCAGCAGGGACCCCATGGGTGCAGGGCCACAAAATAGCAGCCTAGTTGATCTCTGCACCTGGTGGCAGCCACCTTGAGGTGCCTGCCACAGGGTGCTGGGATGAACTACACCTCTTCTCTTTACAATGAGAGCTTTAATTCCATTCGGAATGCATGCTCACTTTGTAAAGTATAGAATTGCGACCAAACTATCCTACTTGCTGGGCTGGAACCGATGAGAGAAGGTCGTTCATTTCCAGTTACAAGACGATGTCCGACGATGGCCTCCGACGGGCTCGAAGAGCCCATCCGCCATTCGTAAAACCTTCAGAAATCCCTCTGCCGGATCTTTCCGGCCAAGGGATTACGATGGCAGATTCCCACTGCCTTTCTGTGCTGGCCTTTCCCACACAGAAAGGCTTTGGGAATCTGTCTTTGGGGGGACTCAGCAGGGCCCCCATGGGTGCAGACCCGCAGAATGGCAGCCTAGTTGATCCCTGCACCTGGTGGCAGGCACCTTGAGGTGCCTGCCACGTGGTGCAGGGGTGAACTGCACCTCTGCTCTTTACAATGAAAGCTTACATTCCATTCAGAATGCATGTTCCCTTTTTAAAGTATAGAATTGCGACCGAACCATCTTACTTGCTGGGATGGAACTGATGACAGGAGGTCGTTCAGTTCAAGTTACCAGACGATGACCGACGGACTCCGTTCTGTCCGATATCGTAATGGGGCCCTTAGTTGTACATGTTGATTATACTTTGTGGTCTAAATACAAAGTTTGTGTCCCTCAAAAATTCTTCTCCTGCAAGTTAGGACACAGCCTAACAGACTATCCTGTGGTGTTTCCCTTAAAATTGCCAAGCCCAAGGACAGTTTTATGAGACAAAATACAACTTAATCAACCACTCTATCACATTTTGATAAGGGAGAAAATTGGAATGTGTGTCAATATGCACAGGGCTACCTTGTCAGTGTATGAGTATATTGTAAAGAAACATGGATAGTGTGGCTGATCAAGGTTAAGCACATCAGTTTCAAAATACATTCATAAGTATTGGTTTTGTGCACAACACATTCAGAGCTTGCCATACAAACGCTCCACTGTAGAGACAGATCGCAACTTTTGGAAACAAGGATGGTGCACCAAAGGTAAAGAGTCCAAACCATCGCAAAATTGTAGAAAATGAATCTTTTATTAACTCAAGCTTTAAAAGGCCTCAGCCAACACGTTTTGTTCCTGTCGGGACTTCGTCAGGGCTGAAAATATACAAATAAAACAACACTAAGTACATATACATACAGCACATATATATACATATATATATACAATAACTACATTCAAACAGCGACAAAAATACATCATAGGACAACATATACAATTGGAGTTAAGAAAGGGGCAAAATTAGCCCAGCGACTATAGAGTCTATAAGGATTCAAAGCGCAAGGAGTGATTAATTGAAGAGAGTATGGTAAGTTAAAAAATTATTTATAGGAAGTGGGTGAGTGGATTATAGAACAAGGAAAGAGCAAACATAAAGGATGTGTGTTTTGCAAAAACAACGCACATTCATAAGTACATCATGAAAGTAAAAAGTAAAAGGGGGGAGGAAGAAATAGAATACAAGTAAAAGAACAGCAACAAGGGGTAAGCAAGGAAAATATCGCTCCGTAGTGCAGAAAGACAGGGTTGAGTCGAGGTAAAGAAGAGAAATTAGCATACTAGTGACCCACATTAAATCCATCCTAGTCATGCTAACAATGAAAGTCTAAAGAAAGATTCTGCAAACTGCCCGATAGGGGAAAGATGGGAAGGGTACTATTCCCAATCTCACCTCGTAAATCTCTTTAACTGACTCGTAGGGCAGTCAGGTGACTGATGTGGAGAGTATCCACTGTATGTCAGGAGCACGTTCTAAATAAAATCATAATATCAGTTTCTACATTTCAAAGAAATCTCAAACAAAACAAAACACAAGTACAGCCGCACGCTCAGAGCCAACTGGGAAGTCTCCCCAATCTAGAGAAATTATCATCGACAACAATACGGTTATCAACCCCCAAGGGCAGAAAGCTTAATATCCTTGCTATCCCTGACATAAGATGGCAAGTTCGGGACGTACTTCTGAAGTTTAAAATCTACAAACTGTGACAGCTTCTCTGCCAGGGACCCCACTCCCGAAATTATAGGCCTTCCAGGAGGAAATAGTCCTCTCTTGTGCACCATTGGTAGTACGTAGATGAATGGAAAAGATGGACATTCTACCAATAAGAACTTGAATTCAATGTCAGTAAGGAGTCCAGACTCCTTCCAGTCATTAAGTTTAGCATTGACCATAAGGGTACAGTTGGAAATAGGATTATTAGGCACTTCCCTATAGTATAACTCGTTATTAAGCTGTCTCATTATTTCATTCATGTAGTCACAATGATTCATGATCACGATGTTCCCGCCTTTATCAGCCTCTCTTATAACGATATTATTATCATTATTGAGTCTTTTAAGCGCTTGTTGTTCGGCCACGGTAATATTATGCGCGGCTCTGGAGGTAAACCTATTTGGCTTCTCAAGGTCATAGAGGTCCTGAGTAATCTTGTCGTAAAATACATCAATGTTGTGATGGTAAGAGTGTGTTTGAGTAAACTTAGACTGGGGATGAAGACCGGTATCAGTGTTGAGATTTTGTGGAATAGCTAGATCTCTCAATAACGTAGGGATATCTATATCTTCATCCTCGTTCAGGGTCAGGAGGCAATGAACATTGCGTACCTCGCCTATAGTGTGTGTCACAGTACTCTGTTTGTCTCTGATCATTTTTGCGTCATATTGTCTATTTGCAAAATAGTCTTTCAACTTTAACACCCTCACAAATTTGAACAGATCTACATGAACATTTGCAAAGTCCCCCATTTGCGTGGGGCAAAAATTAAGTCCTTAACTCAGAATCGCTACTTCCTCAGCATCTAGAATTTTATTAGAGAGATTGAAAATTTTTAAGTCCATGTCAACATTAGAGCATAACATTGTTTCATCGGTATCACATGTATTCACAACAGTCACTTTCTCGACTTCTTAACCCCAATTGTATACGTTGCCCTATGATGTATTTTTGTCGCTGTTTGAATGTAGGTATTCTATATATATGTGCTGTATGTATATGTACTTAGTGTTGTTTTATTTGTATGTTTTCAGCCCTGACGAAGTTCTGACAGGAACAAACCGCGTTGGCTGAGGCCTTTTAAAGCTTGAATTAATAAAAGACTGATTTTCTACAATTTTGCGACGCTTTGGACTCTTTACCTTTGGTGCACCATTCTTGTTTCCAAAAGTGTATGAGTATATAATGGTTTAAAACTATGAAAGTTAAAGTCAGATCTGACTACAATTATAAGTCATTAAACAACACATTAATGAAAAGAGTACAAATAAAAGTAATTCAATCAAATATTCTAGACTTTTATAGGGTGATTTTTGCAATATGTATGTGATATGTGCCTAAAGATTTAGGGGTGGGGAAACAACAGCTATAGGTAAATTTTTGTAAGTTTGTGCTTAGTGAGAGAGAGGGGTTTACATTCTTCTTTGGGACAATGTTAGTGTTGCCTAAAAGAGTCAGCACATATAGCAGGTGATGGTGCATTGTGATGAGGATAGCCTTCTCAAGGGGTTAAGATGGAGGTGGGATCAAGGTGCCCTTCATTGAAGAGCTTATGCAGCTAAATCCTTCTTCACTTGCCCCCTCTCATCTTGCAGCTTCCTTTTGATATCTTTACTGGTGCTTGCCTTCCCCCATAGACAATTCATGGAGGACCGGATAGCACAAATCACAACATAGTACTTGTCAATTTCATCCCCCACTACGGATTTATACAGTATATTGCACATTTGTTGACAACACCCTGCAGGAGAGGCTTCATGGCACTTTGCCAACATTTACCGATTGACGGATCCAAAGCGGATTCACGGACCCAACAATGGGAGATATTGGTCATATCCGGTCATATCCGGTCCATCATCTTGTGTGTTTTGCTGTTCACCCTATGTGGGAAGGGTATGCCCAGACGTGGGTGCCGTGCTCACTAAGCCACAGGCGTCAAGCTATCCTGGCTGAAGACGGCTGACAGCCAGAAACCGGTCCTAGGATTCTTGATTCCGGTCCAGGGTAGACATGGCTTGGCAGTTCGGGCTGGACTGTTCCCATGAGGCACAGGGTCAAGACTGATTTGCATATGGCCATGTCTGAACAGGGGTGGCTTGGTGAGCAAAATAACAATGGATTAAACCCAGATCTGTGACTTGTGGTGAATGTTTTGCCATTGTGCAACATTCTGTCCATCATCTTGTGGGTTTTGCTGTTCACCCTATGTGGGAAGGGTATGCCCAGACGTGGGTCCCGTGCTCACTGCGCCACAGGAGTCAAGCTATCCTGGCTGAAGATGGCTGATAGCCAGAAATCGGTCCTAGGATGCTTGATTCCGGTCCAGGGAAGGCATAGCTTTGCAGTTCGGGATGGACTGTTTCCATGAGGCACAGGGTCAAGACTGATTTGCATATGGCCATGTATGAACTGGGGTGGCTTGGTGAGCAAAATAACGACGGATTAAACCCAGATCTGTGAATGGGGGTGATTTTTTTGCCATTGTACAACATTCCGTCCATCATCTTGTGTGTTTTGCTGTTCACCCTATGTGGGAAGGGTATGCCCTGACGTGGGTCCCGTGCTCACTGCGCCACTGGAGTCAAGCTATCCTGGCTGAAGACGGCTGATAGCCAGAAACCGGTCCAAGGATGCTTGATTCCGGTCCAGGGAAGACATGGCTTGGCAGTTCGGGCTGGACTGTTCCCATGAGGCACAGGGTCAAGACTGATTTGCATATGGCCATGTCTGAACTGGGTTGCTGGTGAGCAACATAACAATGGATTAAACCCAGATCTGTGACTGGGGGTGAATGTTTTGCCATTGTGCAATATTCCATACATCATCTTGTGTGTTTTGCTGTTCACCTTGTGTGGGAAGGGTATGCCCAGAGGTGGGTGCCGTGCTCACTTCGCCACTGGAGTCAAGCTATCCTGGCTGAAGACGGCTGATAGCCAGAAACCGGTCGTAGGATGCATGATTCCGGTCCAGGGAAGACATGGCTTGGCAGTTCGGGCTGGACTGTACCCATGAGGCACAGGGTCAAGACTGATTTGCATATGGCCATGTCTGAACTGGGGTGGCTTGGTGAGCAACATAACAATGGATTAAACCCAGATCTGTGACTGGGGGTGAATGTTTTGCCATTGTGCAACATTCCGTCCATCATCTTGTGTGTTTTGCTGTTCACCCTATGTGGGAAGGGTATGCCCAGACGTGGGGCCCGTGCTCACTGTGCCACTGGAGTCAAGCTATCCTGGCTGAAGACGGCTGATAGCCAGAAACCGTTCCTAGGATACTTGATTACGGTCCAGGGAAGACATGGCTTGGCAGTTCGGGCTGGACTGTACCCATGAGGCACAGGGTCAAGACTGATTTGCATATGGCCATGTCTGAACTAGGGTGGCATGGTGAGCAAAATAACGATGGATTAAACCCAGATCTGTGACTGGGGGTGAATGTTTTTCCATTGTGCAACATTCCATCATCTTGTGTTTTTTGCTGTTCACCCTATGTGGGAAGGGTATGCACAGACGTGGGGCCCGTGCTCACTGTGCCACTGGAGTCAAGCTATCCTGGCTGAAGACGGCTGATAGCCAGAAACCGGTCCTAGGATGCTTGATTACGGTCCAGGGAAGACATGGCTTGGCAGTCCGGGCTGGACTGTACCCATGAGGCACAGGGTCAAGACTGATTTGCATATGGCCATGTCTGAACTGGGGTGGCTTGGTGAGCAAAATAACGATGGATTAAACCCAGATCTGTGACTGGGGGTGAATGTTTTTCCATTGTGCAACATTCCGTCCATCATCTTGTGTGTTTTGCTGTTCACCCTATGTGGGAAGGGTATGCCCAGACGTGGGTCCCGTGCTCACTGCGCCACTGGAGTCAATCTATCCTGGCTGAAGACGGCTGATAGCCAGAAACCGGTCCTAGGATACTTGATTCCGGTCCAGGGAAGACATGGCTTGGCAGTTCGGGCTGGACTGTTCCCATGAGGCACAGGGTCAAGACTGATTTGCATATGGCCATGTCCGAACAGGGGTGGCTTGGTGAGCAAAATAACGATGGATTAAACCCAGATCTGTGACTGGGGGTGAATGTTTTGCCATTGGGCAACATTCCGTCCATCATCTTGTGTGTTCTGCTGTTCACCCTATGCGGGAAGGGTACCCCAGACGTGGGTCCCCTGCTCACTGTGCCACTGGAGTCAAGCTATCCTGGCTGAAGATGGCTGATAGCCAGAAACCGGTACTAGGATGCTTGATTCCGGTCCAGGGAAGACATGGATTGGCAGTTCGGGCTGGACTGTTCCCATGAGGCACAGGGTCAAGACTGATTTGCATATGGCCATGTCTGAACTGGGGTGGCTAGTTGAGCAAAATAACGATGGATTAAACCCAGAACTGTGACTGGGGGTGAATGTTTTGCCATTGTGCAACATTCCGTCCATCATTTTGTGTGTTTTGCTGTTCACCCTATGTAGGAAGGGTATGCCCCGACGTGGGTCCCGTGCTCACTAAGCCACTGGAGGCAAGCTATCCTGGCAGAAGACGGCTGATAGCCAGAAACCGGTCCTAGGATGCTTGATTCCGGTCCAGGGAAGACATGGCTTGGCTGTTCGGGCTGGACTGTTCCCATGAGGCACAGGGTCAAGACTGATTTGCATATGGTAATGTCTGAACTGGGGTGGCTTGGTGAGCAAAATAACGATGGATTAAACCCAGATCTGTGACTGGGGTGAAAGTTTTGTCATTATGCAACATTCTGTCCATCATCTTGTGTGTTTTGGGATTTGTTCCAAAGCACAGTATTTCAGTATCTCCCAATTGCCATCATGGTATTTTTCCATATGCTTTGCGATTGCGTTTGTTCGGTCTTTGTGTATTGTTGCACGGACATGTTCTAGAATTATTTTTTTCACCTCAAAGATGGTACTCCCAATATAACGTTTTTGGCATGGACATTCTACCATGTATATCACATATGCGGTTTTACAGGTCAGATGTAGTCTTATTTTCTATTTTATTCCATTTCTGATCTCAATGTCTTTTTTGGGGGTAGCAATTTTGCATACTTTGCATTGTTTACAAGGCCAAAAGCCCTCCCTTTGTAGCCATGTTTTATTTGGGGTTTCTTGAAAGTGATCATGGACAATTCTGTCTCCTATGTTTCTTCCTTAGTGATAGATTATGTTGGGATGGTCTCCTGTGATCTTTGACAGGAAAGGATCCAGTTTTAGAATTCCCCAATGTTTTTTCATGATTCTTGTTAGTTTGTTGTTTTCTGCACTAAACCTTGTTATCATCCTTATTGGTGTTTTGTCTGATTCATCTTCTTTCCTTTTATTTTTGTTAAGGATGTCTTTTCGATTTTGAATCATAACTCTTTCCACACTTTTTTCGATGACTTTTGTGGGGTATTTTTGTTTTTGATATCTGCCACTCGCCTATTGACTATGTTTGATAAATTCATTGTCTGCCGAGCAGTTTCGTCTGAGTCTTATGAACTCCTCGAAGGGGATACCTCATTTGAGAGAATCACAATGGAAACTTTCTCCGTGCAATGTCGCATTTGTAGCTGTTTTTTTCCCTATGCAAAGTTGTTTGCAGGGAGTTTTTTTCAACATATATTTTCGTGTCCAAAAACACCACTCTTTCCGAGCTCATTTCGTAAGTGAATTTTAGGTTTGTTGGACTGTTGTTCATTTTCTCAAAATATTTCTTTAAGTCCCCTTCTGTGCCATTCCAGATGATCCAAAGATCATCTATGAATTAAAGCAATAGAATGATCTTATTGCGGAATTCATAGTTTGGGAATCTGTCTTTGGGGGGACTCAGCAGGGCCCCCATGGGTGCAGACCCGCAGAATGGCAGCCTAGTTGATCCCTGCACCTGGTGGCAGGCACCTTGAGGTGCCTGCCACGTGGTGCAGGGGTGAACTGCACCTCTGCTCTTTACAATGAAAGCTTACATTCCATTCAGAATGCATGTTCCCTTTTTAAAGTATAGAATTGCGACCGAACCATCTTACTTGCTGGGATGGAACTGATGACAGGAGGTCGTTCAGTTCAAGTTACCAGACGATGACCGACGGACTCCGTTCTGTCCGATATCGTAATGGGGCCCTTAGTTGTACATGTTGATTATACTTTGTGGTCTAAATACAAAGTTTGTCTCCCTCAAAAATTCTTCTCCTGCAAGTTAGGACACAGCCTAACAGACTATCCTGTGGTGTTTCCCTTAAAATTGCCAAGCCAAAGGACAGTTTTATGAGACATAATACAACTTAATCAACCACTCTATCACATCTTGATAAGGGAGAAAATTGGAATGTGTGCCAATATGCACAGGGCTACCTTGTCAGTGTATGAGTATATTGTAAAGAAACATGGATAGTGTGGCTGATCAAGGTTAAGCACATCAGTTTCAAAATACATTCATAAGTATTGGTTTTGTGCACAACACATTCAGAGCTTGCCATACAAACGCTTCACTGTAGAGACAGATCGCAACTTTTGGAAACAAGGATGGTGCACCAAAGGTAAAGAGTCCAAACCATCGCAAAATTGTAGAAAATGAATCTTTTATTAATTCAAGCTTTAAAAGGCCTCAGCCAACACGTTTTGTTCCTGTCAGGACTTCGTCAGGGCTGAAAATATACAAATAAAACAACACTAAGTACATATACATACAGCACATATATATACATATATATACAATAACTACATTCAAACAGCGACAAAAATACATCATAGGACAACATATAAAATTGGAGTTAAGAAAGGGGCAAAATTAGCCCAGCGACTATAGAGTCTATAAGGATTCAAAGCGCAAGGAGTGATTAATTGAAGAGAGTATGGTAAGTTAAAAAATTATTTATAGGAAGTGGGTGAGTGGATTATAGAACAAGGAAAGAGCAAACATAAAGGATGTGTGTTTTGCAAAAACAACGCACATTCATAAGTACATCATGAAAGTAAAAAGTAAAAGGGGGGAGGAAGAAATAGAATACAAGTAAAAGAACAGCAACAAGGGGTAAGCAAGGAAAATATCGCTCCGTAGTGCAGAAAGACAGAGTTGAGTCGAGGTAAAGAAGAGAAATTAGCATACTAGCGACCCACATTAAATCCATCCTAGTCATGCTAACAATGAAAGTCTAAAGAAAGATTCTGCAAACTGCCCGATAGGGGAAAGATGGGAAGGGTACTATTCCCAATCTCACCTCGTAAATCTCTTTAACTGACTCGTAGGGCAGTCAGGTGACCGATGTGGAGAGTATCCACTGTATGTCAGGAGCACGTTCTAAATAAAATCATAATATCAGTTTCTACATTTCAAAGAAATCTCAAACAAAACAAAACACAAGTACAGCCGCACGCTCAGAGCCAACTGGGAAGTCTCCCCAATCTAGAGAAATTATCATCGACAACAATACGGTTATCAACCCCCAAGGGCAGAAAGCTTAATATCCTTGCTATCCCTGACATAAGATGGCAAGTTCGGGACGTACTTCTGAAGTTTAAAATCTACAAACTGTGACAGCTTCTCTGCCAGGGACCCCACTCCCGAAATTATAGGCCTTCCAGGAGGAAATAGTCCTCCCTTGTGCACCATTGGTACTACGTAGATGCATGGAAAAGATGGACATTCTACCCATAAGAACTTGAATTCAACGTCAGTAAGGAGTCCAGACTCCTTCCAGTCATTAAGTTTAGCATTGACCATAAGGGTACAGTTGGAAATAGGATTATTAGGCACTTCCCTATAGTATAACTCGTTATTAAGCTGTCTCATTATTTCATTCATGTAGTCACAATGATTCATGATCACGATGTTCCCGCCTTTATCAGCCTCTCTTATAACGATATTATTATCATTATTGAGTCTTTTAAGCGCTTGTTGTTCGGCCACGGTAATATTATGCGCGGCTCTGGAGGTAAACCTATTTGGCTTCTCAAGGTCATAGAGGTCCTGAGTAATCTTGTCGTAAAATACATCAATGTTGTGATGGTAAGAGTGTGTTTGAGTAAACTTAGACTGGGGATGGAGACCGGTATCTGTGTTGAGATTTTGTGGAATAGCTAGATCTCTCAATAACGTAGGGATATCTATATCTTCATCCTCGTTCAGGGTCAGGAGGCAATGAACATTGCGTACCTCGCCTATAGTGTGTGTCACAGTACTCTGTTTGTCTCTGATCATTTTTGCGTCATATTGTCTATTTGCAAAATAGTCTTTCAACTTTAACACCCTCACAAATTTGAACAGCTCTACATGAACATTTGCAAAGTCCCCCATTTGCGTGGGGCAAAAATTAAGTCCTTAACTCAGAATCGCTACTTCCTCAGCATCTAGAATTTTATTAGAGAGATTGACAATTTTTAAGTCCATGTTAACATTAGAGCATAACATTGTTTCATCGGTATCACATGTATTCACAACAGTCACTTTCTCGACTTCTTAACCCCAATTGTATACGTTGCCCTATGATGTATTTTTGTCGCTGTTTGAATGTAGGTATTCTATATATATATGCTGTATGTATATGTACTTAGTGTTGTTTTATTTGTATGTTTTCAGCCCTGACGAAGTTCTGACAGGAACAAACCGCGTTGGCTGAGGCCTTTTAAAGCTTGAATTAATAAAAGACTGATTTTCTACAATTTTGCGACGCTTTGGACTCTTTACCTTTGGTGCACCATTCTTGTTTCCAAAAGTGTATGAGTATATAATGGTTTAAAACTATGAAAGTTAAAGTCAGATCTGACTACAATTATAAGTCATTAAACAACACATTAATGAAAAGAGTACAAATAAAAGTAATTCAATCAAATATTCTGGACTTTTATAGGGTGATTTTTGCAATATGTATGTGATATGTGCCTAAAAATTTAGGTGTGGGGAAACAACAGCTATAGGTACATTTTTGTAAGTTTGTGCTTAGTGAGAGAGAGGGGTTTACATTCTTCTTTGGGACAATGTTAGTGTTGCCTAAAAGAGTCAGCACATATAGCAGGTGGTGGTGCATTGTGATGAGGATAGCCTTCTCAAGGGGTTAAGATGGAGGTGGGATCAAGGTGCCCTTCATAGAAGAGCTTATGCAGCTAAATCCTTCTTCACTTGCCCCCTCTCATCTTGCAGCTTCCTTTTGGTATCTTTACTGGTGCTTGCTTTCCCCCATAGACAATTCATGGAGGACCGGATAGCACAAATCACAACATAGTACTTGTCAATTTCATCCCCCACTACGGATTTATACAGTATATTGCACATTTGTTGACAACACCCTGCAGGAGAGGCTTCATGGCACTTTGCCAACATTTACCGATTGGCGGATCCAAAGCGGATTCACGGACCCAACAATGGGAGATATTGGCCATATCCGGTCATATCCGGTCCATCATCTTGTGTGTTTTGCTGTTCACCCTATGTGGGAAGGGTATGCCCAGACGTGGGTCCCGTGCTCACTAAGCCACAGGCGTCAAGCTATCCTGGCTGAAGACGGCTGATAGCCAGAAACCGGTCCTAGGATTCTTGATTCCGGTCCAGGGTAGACATGGCTTGGCAGTTCGGGCTGGACTGTTCCCATGAGGCACAGGGTCAAGACTGATTTGCATATGGCCATGTCTGAACAGGGGTGGCTTGGTGAGCAAAATAACAATGGATTAAACCCAGATCTGTGACTTGTGGTGAAGGTTTTGCCATTGTGCAACATTCTGTCCATCATTTTGTGGGTTTTGCTGTTCACCCTATGTGGGAAGGGTATGCCCAGATGTGGGTCCCGTGCTCACTGCGCCACAGGAGTCAAGCTATCCTGGCTGAAGATGGCTGATAGCCAGAAATCGGTCCTAGGATGCTTGATTCCGGTCCAGGGAAGGCATAGCTTTGCAGTTCGGGATGGACTGTTCCCATGAGGCACAGGGTCAAGACTGATTTGCATATGGCCATGTATGAACTGGGGTGGCTTGGTGAGCAAAATAACGATGGATTAAACCCAGATCTGTGAATGGGGGTGAATTATTTGCCATTGTACAACATTCCGTCCATCATCTTGTGTGTTTTGCTGTTCACCCTATGTGGGAAGGGTATGCCCTGACGTGGGTTCCGTGCTCACTGCACCACTGGAGTCAAGCTATCCTGGCTGAAGACGGCTGATAGCCAGAAACCGGTCCTAGGATGCTTGATTCCGGTCCAGGGAAGACATGGCTTGGCAGTTCGGGCTGGACTGTTCCCATGAGGCACAGGGTCAAGACTGATTTGCATATGGCCATGTCTGAACTGGGTTGCTGGTGAGCAACATAACAATGGATTAAACCCAGATCTGTGACTGGGGGTGAATGTTTTGCCATTGTGCAATATTCCATACATCATCTTGTGTGTTTTGCTGTTCACCTTTTGTGGGAAGGGTATGCCCAGAGGTGGGTGCCGTGCTCACTGCGCCACTGGAGTCAAGCTATCCTGGCTGAAGACGGCTGATAGCCAGAAACCGGTCGTAGGATGCATGATTCCGGTCCAGGGAAGACATGGCTTGGCAGTTCGGGCTGGACTGTACCCATGAGGCACAGGGTCAAGACTGATTTGCATATGGCCATGTCTGAACTGGGGTGGCTTGGTGAGCAACATAACAATGGATTAAACCCAGATCTGTGACTGGGGGTGAATGTTTTGCCATTGTGCAACATTCCGTCCATCATCTTGTGTGTTTTGCTGTTCACCCTATGTGGGAAGGGTATGCCCAGACGTGGGGCCCGTGCTCACTGTGCCACTGGAGTCAAGCTATCCTGGCTGAAGATGGCTGATAGCCAGAAACCGGTCCTAGGATACTTGATTACGGTCCAGGGAAGACATGGCTTGGCAGTTTGGGCTGGACTGTACCCATGAGGCACAGGGTCAAGACTGATTTGCATATGGCCATGTCTGAACTAGGGTGGCATGGTGAGCAAAATAACGATGGATTAAACCCAGATCTGTGACTGGGGGTGAATGTTTTTCCATTGTGCAACATTCCATCATCTTGTGTTTTTTGCTGTTCACCCTATGTGGGAAGGGTATGCACAGACGTGGGGCCCGTGCTCACTGTGCCACTGGAGTCAAGCTATCCTGGCTGAAGACGGCTGATAGCCAGAAACCGGTCCTAGGATGCTTGATTACGGTCCAGGGAAGACATGGCTTGGCAGTTCGGGCTGGACTGTACCCATGAGGCACAGGGTCAAGACTGATTTGCATATGGCCATGTCTGAACTGGGGTGGCTTGGTGAGCAAAATAACGATGGATTAAACCCAGATCTGTGACTGGGGGTGAATGTTTTTCCATTGTGCAACATTCCGTCCATCATCTTGTGTGTTTTGCTGTTCACCCTATGTGGGAAGGGTATGCCCAGACGTGGGTCCCGTGCTCACTGCGCCACTGGAGTCAATCTATCCTGGCTGAAGACGGCTGATAGCCAGAAACCGGTCCTAGGATACTTGATTCCGGTCCAGGGAAGACATGGCTTGGCAGTTCGGGCTGGACTGTTCCCATGAGGCACAGGGTCAAGACTGATTTGCATATGGCCATGTCTGAACAGGGGTGGCTTGGTGAGCAAAATAACGATGGATTAAACCCAGATATGTGACTGGGGGTGAATGTTTTGCCATTGGGCAACATTCCGTCCATCATCTTGTGTGTTTTGCTGTTCACCCTATGCGGGAAGGGTACCCTAGACGTGGGTCCCCTGCTCACTGTGCAACTGGAGTCAAGCTATCCTGGCTGAAGATGGCTGATAGCCAGAAACCGGTACTAGGATGCTTGATTCCGGTCCAGGGAAGACATGGATTGGCAGTTCGGGCTGGACTGTTCCCATGAGGCACAGGGTCAAGACTGATTTGCATATGGCCATGTCTGAACTGGGGTGGCTAGTTGAGCAAAATAACGATGGATTAAACCCAGAACTGTGACTGGGGGTGAATGTTTTGCCATTGTGCAACATTCCGTCCATCATTTTGTGTGTTTTGCTGTTCACCCTATGTAGGAAGGGTATGCCCAGACGTGGGTCCCGTGCTCACTAAGCCACTGGAGGCAAGCTATCCTGGCAGAAGACGGCTGATAGCCAGAAACCGGTCCTAGGATGCTTGATTCCGGTCCAGGGAAGACATGGATTGGCAGTTCGGGCTGGACTGTTCCCATGAGGCACAGGGTCAAGACTGATTTGCATATGGCCATGTCTGAACTGGGGTGGCTAGTTGAGCAAAATAACGATGGATTAAACCCAGAACTGTGACTGGGGGTGAATGTTTTGCCATTGTGCAACATTCCGTCCATCATTTTGTGTGTTTTGCTGTTCACCCTATGTAGGAAGGGTATGCCCAGACGTGGGTCCCGTGCTCACTAAGCCACTGGAGGCAAGCTATCCTGGCAGAAGACGGCTGATAGCCAGAAATCGGTCCTAGGATGCTTGATTCCGGTCCAGGGAAGACATGGCTTGGCTGTTCGGGCTGGACTGTTCCCATGAGGCACAGGGTCAAGACTGATTTGCATATGGCCATGTCTGAACTGGGGTGGCTTGGTGAGCAAAATAACGATGGATTAAACCCAGATCTGTGACTGGGGTGAATGTTTTGTCATTGTGCAACATTCCGTCCATCATCTTGTGTGTTTTGGGATTTGTTCCAAAGCACAGTATTTCAGTATCTCCCAATTGCCATCATGGTATTTTTCCATATGCTTTGCGATTGCGTTTGTTCGGTCTTTGTGTATTGTAGCACGGACATGTTCTAGAATTATTTTTTTCACCTCAAAGATGGTACTCCCAATATAACGTTTTTGGCATGGACATTCTACCATGTATATCACATATGCGGTTTTACAGGTCAGATGTAGTCTTATTTTCTATTTTATTCCATTTCTGATCTCAATGTCTTTTTTTGGGGGTAGCAATTTTGCATACTTTGCATTGTTTACAAGGCCAAAAGCCCTCCCTTTATAGCCATGTTTTATTTGGGGTTTCTTGAAAGTGATCATGGACAATTCTTTCTCCTATGTTTCTTGCTTAGTGATAGATTATGTAGGGATGGTCTCCTGTGATCTTTGACAGGAAAGGATCCAGTTTTAGAATTCCCCAATGTTTTTTCATGATTCTTGTTAGTTTGTTGTTTTCTGCACTAAACCGTGTTATCATCCTTATTGGTGTTTTGTCTGATTCATCTTCTTTGCTTTTATTTTTGTTAAGGATGTCTGTTCGATTTTGAATCATAACTCTTTCCACACTTTTTTCGATGACTTTTGTGGGGTATTTTTGTTTTTGATATCTGCCACTCGCCTGTTGACTATGTTTGATAAATTCATTGTCTGCCGAGCAGTTTCGTCTGAGTCTTATGAACTCCTCGTAGGGGATACCCCATTTGAGAGAATCACAATGGAAACTTTCTCCGTGCAATGTCGCATTTGTAGCTGGTTTTTTCCCTATGCAAAGTTGTTTGCAGGGAGTTTTTTTCAACATATTTTTTCGTGTCCAAAAACACCACTCTTTCCGAGCTCATTTCGTAAGTGAATTTTAGGTTTGTTGGACTGTTGTTCATTTTCTCAAAATATTTCTTTAAGTCCCCTTCTGTGCCATTCCAGATGATCCAAAGATCATCTATGAATTAAAGCAATAGAATGATCTTATTGCGGAATTCATAGTTTTCCGTGTACCATGCCAGATTTTCCTCGAACCACCCCGTAATTGGGAAAAAAGTAAAATCCCATTGCACACATCCTCTTATTTGTTTATACACATGTTTGTTAAATAAGAAGATGTTGTTATTAAGACACAATGAGATCATTTTGTGCAGCATGATATTGTGTTCCTTGTATTTGATGTTTCTTTTACCCAGGAAGTATTTACAAGCATTAGTACCAACGGAATGTTCAATGTTGGTATATAATGAAACTACGTCCATAGTTATTAGTCGAAATGTAGGTTGCCAGTTTATCTCTTGTAGTTTTCGTAATAAATCTGTTGTATCCCTTAGATAGGAGCTGATGTCCTTTACTAAGGGTGCCAGGAAGCGATCGATGTAATCTGAGATGGGTTCCAATAGTGAGTTGTTAGCAAACACTGTGGGGCCCGATTCACAGAATGAACTTACTACTTTTGGCATTCACAGAATGCACTTACTACTTTTGGTATTCACAGAATGAACTTACTCATTTCGGTATTCACAGAAGTTAGGACTACTAACTTTAGGACTCCTAAATGCCTTCTGTGAATACCGAAAGTCTTAAAAATAGGATTTTTCTCAATTTAGTAGTAGTAAAGTTAGGACTACTAACTTTAGGATGCCTAAATGCCTTCTGTGAATACCGAAAGTCTTAAAATTACGATTTTTCTCAATTTAGTAGTAGTAAAGTTAGGACTACTAACTTTAGGACGCCTAAATGCCTTCTGTGAATACCGAAAGTCTTAAAATTACGATTTTTCTCAATTTAGTAGTAGTAAAGTTAGGACTACTAACTTTAGGATGCCTAAATGCCTTCTGTGAATACCGAAAGTCTTAAAATTATGATTTTTCTCAATTTGGTAGTAGTAAAGTTAGGACTCCTAACTTTAGAACCCCTAAATGTCTTCTGTGAATACCGAAAGTCTTAAAATTAGGATTTTTCTCAATTTAGTAGTAGTAAAGTTAGGACTCCTAACTTTACTACTACTAAATTGAGAAAAATCGTAATTTTAAGACTTTCGGTATTCACAGAAGGCATTTAGGCATCCTAAAGTTAGTAGTCCTAACTTTACTACTACTAAATTGAGAAAAATCCTAATTTTAAGACTTTCGGTATTCACAGAAGGCATTTAGGAGTCCTAAAGTTAGTAGTCCTAACTTCTGTGAATACCGAAATGAGTAAGTTCATTCTGTGAATACCAAAAGTAGTAAGTGCATTCTGTGAATGCCAAAAGTAGTAAGTTCATTCTGTGAATCGGGCCCAGAGGGTCTTCCTGGGGGATTCTTTTGTTTTTTTATGGATTTTCGGGAGGCAATAGAATGTTGGTAAAGTCAGATGTTTTTTATTGAGATATCGATATTCCTCATCATCAAGTAGGCCCTCTTGAAGCCACTTTTGTAAGCAGCTTGTTAGTTCATTTTGAATTTCATTGGTTGGATCCTTTTTCAATTGCTGACAGCATTCCTTTTCCATTAACTGACGTTTTGCTTCAGCTATGTAATCCTTTTTATTCATGGTGATGATATTACCGCCTTTATCTGCGGGCTTTATCTCAATAGTTTTATCATCTTGCAATGTTCTTAACGCATCCATCTGTTTTTTTGTTAGTTTCTTTGTCCTTTTGGTAGGTGTCATTTTATAAAGTTCTTCCACTATTGCCTCGTGAAAAACATCTATTTTGTTGCCCGGAGCTAGATTTGGATTGTATTTCGATTTTAATTTTAATCCACTTTCACTTACTCCTTCCATTGGATGTAGTTCCTCTAGTTCCATTAGTGCTTCTCTTTCCTGGGAATCAGTTGTTGTGCCCATGGTCATTTATGTTGCCAATCCTTCAGCATCCTCAGCTTGGAGGGAACTCCTTATTCCTCCTATAGGTGTTTGATTTTCCTTTGTTGTGTTTTCGGCATACATTTTCGCCAGTTTCAATTTTCGTGTATATTTATACAGATCTGTTCTTGTCTGTGCGATATCAAGATGGGACGTTGGAAAGAAATGTAGGCCTTTTTTGAGTACTTCATTCTCAGTAGATGACAGAGGTCTTTGTGATAGATTAATTATATTAAATGTTTGTAGATTTGACACTGCCATTTCTATTTCCTGGGTTGTCTTAAGCGCTCCTTTGACCATGTATCAGTTTGGCGTCTTTCCTGGCCTCTCTGGCCTCTTCTTGTTTTCCTCTTCCGCCTCTGCCCCGGCCCCTGACACCACCTCTTTTTGGTTGGTTGTTTTTGTTTTGTTTTTCCAGGGCCATTCGCATTTCTGTTAAAAAATTGGTCTTTTTTCCCATGTCTGCTGTTTGTTATGGGTTCTCTTCTGTTTCACTTATGTCTGTACTTGATAAGAAATCAAAGCTGGAAGTCTCACGGGTGGTTATATCTAATTGGGCTTGCCCTTCCTTGTATCATATTGTTTGCCAAAGGTAAAGATTCTACCTTCCTCAAAGCCCAATTTGTCGCATTTAAATTTATATTGTTTTTGTTGTTTTACTCTTTCCTCTTGGTTTTCTAGAGTTTTTGAGGAAGTCAGACTTTAGTTTTTAAGGATCTTCGGTTAGGGTCAGTTTGTCTATTTCACCTTCCACATTTTAAAGTTATTTTCTTATTTCTTTTAGTGCTTTGTCAATATGTTTAATTAGGATGATTATTAATCCCATGGAAGACTCCAGTAGATGTTCCCCCCCATTCCTGTAGTAGGTCCCCACTTGTGTCCTGGTGACTTGGCATCAACATGAGGCGAAGGCCTCTTGGGATCCTTTTGACTTCGACATATTTTTGTAAGTTTAGGAGTTCCCACCATTTGTTGATCTCCTTTTTTGACACTCTCTCCCAGTATCTGAGTTTATCTTTGTTGTTATTTGTTGTACTGATTTGTCCCCTTTCCATTCGGGGTACATTTGTAGTGTTGAACAATTTGGGCATTTTAGCCTAACTTTACTACTCCTAAACTGAGAAAACTCCTAACTTTAAGACTTTCGGTATTCACAGAAGGCCTTTAGGAGTCCTAAAGTTAGTACTCCTAACTTCTGTGAATACCAAAATGAGTAAGTGCCTTCGGTGAATACCAAAATGAGTAAGTGCCTTCTGTGAATACCAAAATGGTAGTAACTTTAGTATTTTGTCTTAAGATAGTTCTGTGAATCGGGCCCTCTGTGTCACGCTTTAGCAGTATTGAGATATCATGGGTAATTTTTTCTGTGGGTTGATCTTTAGTTTCACAAGTTCCTTTGATGATAAAAACCACACATCATTGGACTCGTGAAGCACAATGTGGATGATACCAGATGAAGGAAATCTGTTAAATCTGGAGGCATTACATTTTTATTGTCATTAGATTGACAATTAGTGTTCTCACATAAGAGGACAAGAACCTCATTTTCACATTGTTGGGGTGTGTTTAAATAAAATCTGCCTGGGGTACAAAGTGGAGTGCAATTTAAATTACAGAGTATATCATGCCCTAACAGATTGGCGGGTGAGAAAGTACTGAGTAGAAAAGACTGCCTTCAGATCCTGTCCCATGGAGATAGAGATGGGATCTGAAATGTAATTGGGACAATGTAAGCTAGAAATATTGACTATATCTATGGGCACACCCAAGAGGAATCCGGTCACAGAGGTCGTGTCAGAGAGAGAGAGAAAGGAAGAAACATTTCCAGTCAGTGTAGAGTTATTTAAGCTTTCGCTGCCTTGACCTTGGGGTGTCACGAAGTCAAGAGGTTATAGAGCATTCAAGGGAGAGTTTCGTTTCAAAAAAGAAATCAGAGCTATTTAAACTGCGTGTCAGCGAAGAACATTTACCAGAGCAGTGAATTCCAGTCATTAATCCACAGAAGCAGAGAGAGAGAGAGAGAGACTCATTCGAAGAAGTAGCGGAGAAACACAGAGCTAAGTGGAAGGTTTCTTGTTATCAGTTCAAGTTCAAGTGACTGTGTAAATATTGTAATAACAACGTTCTCAATGCAAGGAAAGGTCTATGAACTGTTTAATGGAGTAAAGCCTGACTCACCAATTGTTGAATTTCGTCTGCAGAACCAGTGCTAGACAGAAGACTTCAAGTTTAATCTAGAAAGAGATAGGGACAGTGTTAGAGAGGTTTTTCAGTACAGTTAAAAGAAATTACAAGCAAAAGAAAAAGGAAAACTTACCTGGAGAGTTGAATGAGGTTAATTCATCTATTCAGGAGAAAGCACCTGTATTTAAGAAGAACATAATATAAGGATAACGTAGAGACAACACTGGTAGGTGGAGAAAACAAGCAATATACATTTAGTACAAGCACTGAGCATAGAGTAGAAGGCAATAACACTTTTATTATATTGCAGAAGTAAGAGGTAGACCTGTCATCTGAAAATACAGAATATGCAGATCATTCAAAAAACCTACACTTCAGTATAGAAGAGCAGCAGGTTGTTACAGATTCCTGGGTAGGTGTTCTTAGAACTAGTCATAGAGAAGCCAGAGTAGCTCAGGTACAGTGATTTATTATCGTGTATGTGTTTAGTTTTCCTAGGGTTCTTTGAGAAGCTGATTTGCAAGCTGATTGAAGATTCCTACGGAACTCCAGAGGATCAGGACCAGTCTCTTCTCTGTTTTATTTCTTTTGTTATTTTATCCAATTTTCCCCTTCCCTCTATCTAATCAGTTAGAGTCATGATATACTTCGGATTCTGATTGGTTGGAAGTGGGAGTCGGAAAGCTAGCATCTTCTGTTCCTGTGCAAGTCTTCGAGAGGATAGAGTTGGTAAGAAAGTGGACTCTGACAGAGTGAAGTGCCCACGTTGTAAAACTTGCACCCGAACAGAATGGTTGAGGGAATTAATTTGCAGACATTGGGGGCGGTCTTAGATACAATACAAAAGGAGTTGGTAGCGGTAAAAGAAGAAAACCAAAGGTTGAGACAAGAGGTGATAAACTCCAGGAAAGAAACCGCAGAGTTAGCGCAGCAAGTTGGGCCATCACTTTTAAGAAATAGGGAGACTCCCATAACATCTACGGGGGAAACTAGTAAATTAACCACACAGGTAATACATTCCTTGTCTTCCGTCATACCCCTAGCGGCACCAGAGAGATTTAATGGGGATCCCCAGAAGGCGCAGGTGTTTATCACACAATGTTCCTTGCACTTTATGTGTCGCCCTTCTATCTTCCCTGACGCACAATCTAAAGTGGCATTCATCTTATCATATTTGAGTGGAGATGCGGCAGCATGGTCAATGCCTTTGGTAGCTAGAGATGATCCTCTTTTACAGAATTATGATGAGTTTAAAAAATAATTTTTGCGAATATTCGACAGAAGAAGAATCTCACAGGCAGTGGACAATGAGTTGTTGGATCTGAAACAGGGCAATAGAGACTTAGTGGCGTATTTGGCCCAGTTTAACAAGTTAATTATGGAGACTGATTGGCCAGAAAGTAAAAGAACTGCAATATTCTATCGTGGCCTACGAGATGAGTTAAAAGATGGACTGACACAAATACCAAATCGTCCTACTGAGATATCTGCCCTGATAGATCTAGTATTAGAATTGGATTTTCGTCAAGGGGAACGGAAGGGTGAAAGAAAACGTGAGTTTCGAAGCACTGTGCCCCGTTTTGATAGAACCAGGTTTGAACCAGGAAAAGGTGCAGAAGGAGGCAACAGCTCAGAACCAATGCAAATTGGAACGATAAGGGGACCGCTTACTAAGGAAGAAAAAGAGAAAAGACGAGCCAGCAATTTATGCATGTATTGTGGTTCAAGTGGACATTTTGTGAGAAATTGTCCAAAGAAACCCAAAGGATCTTATAAGCCGAAGGAAAACTAGCTGCACCACCTGTAGAAGGAGTTGTACAGGTGGATGCGAGTCAAGAATCAACTCCACAGGAGCACCAATTGGCAAACACCCTACAGTCGTCCTCTCCACATCTCATATTATCAGTGACCATCAAGTTTCGTCAAGAAGTGCGAGAAGGCATAACAGTTATGGTAGACTCAGGGGCAACAGGGAACTTTTGTGATCTGAAATTCGCAAGCAAGATTGGATTGAGAGCCATAGCTAAAGACAAGAGTGAATCAGTCAGAGCCATCGATGGAACGAATTTATCTTCTGGGCCTATAGTAAGTCACACGGAATTGGTGCAGTTAATTCGAGAGGATGGCCATCGAGAAGACATTCATTTTAATTTGATCGGTGCACCTCAATTTCAGTTCATTCTTGGGCTTCCTTGGCTCACTGAGCACAATCCAACTATAGATTGGGCTGCCAGAACCATAGAAATGACTTCAGATTACTGTAAGAACAATTGTTTTGGAAACCAAACGGAAAACCACCAGGAAAATCCGGTTCAAGCCTTATGTTCAGCCAATGCAACAGTGTGCGTGATCAATACCCAGTCGATAGCCCCGGAATATCAAGATTTTAAAGATGTGTTTGACGAGCAGGAAGCGGAACAGTTACCACCGCATCGTGTCTATGATTGTAAAATAGACCTCGAACCAGGGGCGAATATGCCGTGCAGTCGGGTTTATGCTCTGACCGAAAAGGAGCATGATCATTTAAAAGAGTACCTCAACAAGTATTTGGCAAATGGATTCATTCGTCCTTCTCAATCCCCAGTCTCCTCGCCTCTATTCTTCGTGCCGAAGAAGGAAGAAGGCGAGTTGAGGACTTGCATTGACTACCGCGCAATCAACCGAATAACCAAGAAGAATAGATATCCACTTCCTCTCATTTCCGTCTTGTTAGACCAAGTGAAAGGGGCACGGATATTCACGAAGTTGGATCTAAGAGGGGCATACCATCTCATCCGAGTAAGAGCTGGGGATGAATGGAAAACGGCGTTTAGAACCCGTTTTGGATTGTTCGAGTATCAGGTGATGCCCTATGGGTTGTGCAATGCCCCTGCTGCCTTTCAGCATTTCATAAACGATGTTCTCAGTGAATACATAGACCAATGTGCAATAGTTTATATTGATGATATCTTGATTTACTCTGTCGATGAACAAGAACATCGGAATCAAGTACAAAAGATTCTACAAAAGCTGAGAGAAAACAAGTTATTTGTCAAGCTGGAAAAATGTGCTTTTAATGTCACAGAAGTTGAGTTCCTGGGCTTTGTGATCTCGCAGTCAGGTATTCACATGGACAAGCGGAAAATTCAGGCAGTGTTGGAATGGAAGTCCCCAACCAGTGTAAAGGAAGTGCAAGCATTCATTGGTTTTGCAAACTTCTATCGTAGGTTCATTAGTGAGTTCTCCCGCCGAATCCTTCCTCTCACTAGACTGCTGAGGAAAGGAGTACAATTTGAATGGTCTGAAGAAGCAGAATCAGCATTCAAGGCCTTAAAAGATGAATTTACTTCAGCTCCGATCCTTCTTCATGCAGACCCATCTGAGCCCTTCTATGTAGAAACGGATGCTTCGGATTTGGCTGTGGGAGGTGTACTTTCTCAAAGGAATAAGGAAACTGGTCAACTACACCCCGTGGCCTATCGTTCACGGAAATTGACTCCAGCAGAGATCAACTATACAATAACCGAAAAGGAACTATTAGCAATAAAAGACGCCTTCAAAGAATGGAGACACTACTTAATGGGAGCCCATCATGTAGTCACAGTTTACACTGACCATCGTAATTTGAAATTTTTAAAATCAGCCAGGACCTTAACGCCTAGGCAACTTCGTTGGTCATTGTATTTCGCCGACTACGACTTCGTCATTACTTACAGACCTGGAGCTCAAAATGGAAAGGCGGACGCCTTGTCCCGAATGGGTACAGGAGAGGGAAAAGAGGAAATTAAGACACAAACAATCATTCCCAATTCTAAAATCATCGGCGCAGTAGATTCTTTGAGTGTAAAAGAACAAATTCTCCAAGTCATGTCGCCTGAGAAAATGCTAGAGTGGGTGCAGCAAGGAGATGGAAGAGAAGTCATTGATGGTTTACCTTATCAGACTGAAGCCTTGTACTTACCCACTTCCACACTACAGAGACAAGCTATGAATGAATGCCATGATCATCTGTTGGCAGGCCACAAGGGAGAACTGAAGACTGTGGACTTAGTTAAAAGGAAGTATTGGTGGCCACACATGAACAAGGACATTGAGCAATATGTAAAGACATGTGAGATTTGTGCGCAGGGAAAATCAGAACGGCAAGCACCTAAGGGATTCTTACAACCTTTGCCCAATCCTCCTTCTCCCTGGCACACAGTCACTCTAGATTTGATAACTGAGCTTCCCACTTCTCAAGGGTTTAATACCATCTTAGTGGTAGTGGATGCATACACCAAAAAATGGCGCATTTTGTAGCCTTGAAAGGAACTCCAACTGCTAGACAGTTAGCAGCTCATTTTAGTGCTCAGGTGGTGAGATTACATGGAATTCCAGAGGTCATGATATCGGTCCGAGGAACTCAATTTGTGTCTCATTTTTGGAAGGCCTTTATGAAGAGACTTGGGGTTGAGACACGTTTTTCCACCAGTTTTCACCCAGAGACTGATGGACAAACTGAACGAGTGAACCAGGAAGTAGAGCAGTATTTAAGGTTATTCACGTTGAAGCAGGGTGGGGAATGGTTGGACTATTTATGGTCTGCAGAATTTGCCTATAATAACGCAAAGAATGTGTCCACGGGTTATTCACCATTCTATTTGAATTATGGCAAACACCCGAATTCCACAGTGCAAAATGTTCACATCTCTGTCCCGGCAGTTCAGGATTTAGTCACTCACTTACAGCAGATACATGAAGAGGCATCCAAGAATTTAGAACAGGCTAAAAGCAAGTATAAGAAGTATGCTGATAAAAAGAGAAGAGATACCCCAGATTTGGAAGTAGGTGATGAGGTTTGGTTAAATACTAAGAATCTTCGACTAAAGGGCAGCCGAAAGTTTCAGCCTAGATTCATAGGACCATATCCTATTGCAGAACAGATCAATCCAGTAACCTTTAAACTGACCTTGCCCACGAAACTAAAAATTCACCCAGTTTTCCATGTCTCCTTATTAAAGAAATCAGTTGAGGGGTTGCGGAAAGAAGGTGTTCCACCTCCAATTCAGTTGGAAACTGGACTAGAATTTGAGGTCAAGGAAATTGTGGATTCAAAACGTGTAAGAGGAAGACTGTACTATCTAGTGGACTGGAAAGGCTATGGGCCAGAGGAAAGGTCTTGGGAGTTGGAGTCGGATGTTCATGCTCCTAGGTTTGTGCGTCTCTTTCACCAAAGAAATCCTACCAAACCTAGACCGGGAGGACCCCCTTTGGTGGGGGGTACTGTCAGGATCCCTCCTCTTAGTGAACTTAATGCAGACTCAATTCGTTTAAAAGCAAGAAAATGGAGCGCCAGCCGAGACTTCACATGGTCCCGGTTGTGGAATGCGTGGAATGCTAGGTTAGCAGTCTAGCCTTTCCAGCACGTGATTGAGAGTCCAGGTGCAGCGCGCTTTCCTTTGGAACTGCGCACTTCACCGAGGAATCCGGTCACAGAGGTCGCGTCAGAGAGAGAGAGAACGGAAGAAACATTTCCAGTCAGTGTAGAGTTATTTAAGCTTTCGCTGCCTTGACCTTGGGGTGTCACGAAGTCAAGAGGTTATAGAGCATTCAAGGGAGAGTTTTGTTTCAAAAAAGAAATCAGAGCTATTTAAACTGCGTGTCAGCAAAGAACATTTACCAGAGCAGTGAATTCCAGTCATTAATCCACAGAAGCAGAGAGAGAGAGAGACTCATTCGAAGAAGTAGCGGAGAAACACAGAGCTAAGTGGAAGGTTTCTTGTTATCAGTTCAAGTTCAAGTGACTGTGTAAATATTGTAATAACAACGTTCTCAATGCAAGGAAAGGTCTGTGAACTGTTTAATGGAGTAAAGCCTGACTCACCAATTGTTGAATTTCGTCTGCAGAACCAGTGCTAGACAGAAGACTTCAAGTTTAATCTAGAAAGAGATAGGGACAGTGTTAGAGAGGTTTTTCAGTACAGTTAAAAGAAATTACAAGCAAAAGAAAAAGGAAAACTTACCTGGAGAGTTGAATGAGGTTAATTCATCTATTCAGGAGAAAGCACCTGTATTTAAGAAGAACATAATATAAGGATAACGTAGAGACAACACTGGTAGGTGGAGAAAACAAGCAGTATACATTTAGTACAAACACTGAGCATAGAGTAGAAGGCAATAACACTTTTATTATATTGCAGAAGTAAGAGGTAGACCTGTCATCTGAAAATACAGAATATGCAGATCATTCAAAAAACCTACACTTCAGTATAGAAGAGCAGCAGGTTGTTACAGATTCCTGGGTAGGTGTTCTTAGAACTAGTCATAGGGAAGCCAGAGTAGCTCAGGTACAGTGATTTATTATCTTGTATGTGTTTAGTTTTCCTAGGGTTCTTTGAGAAGCTGATTTGCAAGCTGATTGAAGATTCCTACGGAACTCCAGAGGATCAGGACCAGTCTCTTCTCTGTTTTATTTCTTTCGTTATTTTATCCAATTTTCCCCTTCCCTCTATCTAATCAGTTAGAGTCATGATATACTTCTGATTCTGATTGGTTGGAAGTGGGAGTCGGAAAGCTAGCATCTTCTGTTCCTGTGCAAGTCTTCGAGAGGATAGAGTTGGTAAGAAAGTGGATTCTGACACAGTCAGGCACCGACTCTGATCGCTTCGCGGCATTTTGGCCGCCATCTTGGGAGAGGGAATCTGGGGCTGCCGATTAAGGGCGCCATCTTTGTTGGGGAACTAGTTGCTTTCCCCTGCACGACTCCCACGCGTACGGATATTTAATATGAACGGCGATCTAGCGCGCAGCGAGGGCACGCAGCGGAAGCGCGCCGGAGGTGAGCCAGAGGTAAGCCCGTTTGCGCCCGTTCGTGCACAGGACGCGCCGGGGGCCGGACATGCTGCCTCTTCATCTCGAGCTGCCCTCACATACTCTAGAGATGAACTTCTCCGCCTGAATCCCGGCACCTTTCCGAGCTGCCAGTCCTATACCATCAGTAGGCATCCAGAATCCTTGTCCTGTGGTTTGCTGAATGTAAGATCTCTCAGCAAACATCATGAGGAAATTGCGTTACTCGTTGACTCTCATGAGTTAGACATTCTTCTTATGACTGAGACCTGGACAAGAGCGAATAGTGCGGTGGAGTTGGGCCTTGCTTGCCCCCCTGGCTATAAAATCAGACATAACCCCCGGGTAGGGGCTAGAGGGGGAGGAGTCGGCCTGATTTTCAGGGAGACATTAGATCTCACCCAGCTTGACATTAAGGCGATCCCAGGATGTGAACTGATAGGCTTTTCTTTAAATGGGCAGGGAGGTGTTTTATACACAGGGCTGTTATGCTATAGACCTCCGTCTAGTGCTCTGTCGGATGTGGCTGAGCTCATTGATCTTATTCATGATCTATCTAACTCCTACACGAGACTTATGGTGTTGGGGGATTTTAACCTGTGGCCGGATGGTTCTGTGGATTCAGCATATAAAGATCTGATCCAGGCTTGCTGCAACATCCAGCTGCAGCAGCTAGTACTTTCCCAGACCCATTCAAAGGGCCACATTTTAGATCTGATTTTTGCAGACGAGTGCCATGTGACCATACGGGACATCTTACCTCAGTGCTGGACGGATCTTGCACGATATCTCCACATCTCAATCTTTATGTGATTCGCTGGCACAGGCTTTTGAAGATAAGATCGCTGCCATCTTATGTAATCTCGCCACTCCACCAGGCTCTGATCCTCAATCTCAGCCTAACCTCTCCGTGTTCTCTAACATGGAGGGTGATGCTAGCCTAGCTCAACTGAACAGTTTCCCGCTTCCGTCTTTTGAGGATTTTTGTACACTAGCCAATGTTGTCTTGTCGGGTTCGCCCCTTGACCCACTTCCTCATAAATATTGGAAACTGTTTCACGAAGAGCTTTTTCCTCCACTTTTTGCCATCTGTGGTCAGTCCCTTAAGTCCGCACGGGTCCCGGATTGCTGGAAGTTGGCAGTGATATCTCCACTCCTCAAGAAGGAAACTTTAGATCCTTCTTGCCCAGCGAATTACAGACCAATCTCCCTGCTTCCTTTTCCAATTAAAATCTTGGAGAAATGGACTACAAAACATCTGTCGCGTTTCTTGGAGTCTAGGGCCTGTTTGGACGAAGCTCAATTTGGTTTTAGGCCAGCTCACGGGACGGAGTCAGCATTGGTGACTGTCTTGGATGATCTCAGGACTCGTGCCGATCAAGGTCGAGCAGCCTTTTTAGTGCTGCTCGACATGTCGGCCGCGTTCGACACGGTCAGCCATGCGATCTTGATCAGGAGGCTGGAGGTGGCGGGGGTCTGGCCTAGCCCTTGAGTGGCTGGTGTCGTACCTTAGTTACAGACACCAGGTGGTGGCCCTGCCACCCTTCAAATCTAACACCAGAGGGGTTGGTCAGGGTGTACCCCAGGGGTCGGCCATCAGCCCAATTCTTTTCAATCTCTACCTCCGCCCCCTGGTCAAGTTGATAAAATCTTTTAGCATAGCAGTCACCAATTACGCTGACGATACCCAGCTTGTCTTTTCGTTTGAGGGCAAGGAGGCCGTGTCACAAGAAACCTTTCACCGCTGTATGATATCTACGGCGGAATGGCTGAGTCACAATTCGTTGCAATTCAACAGCTCCAAAACCGAGGTGTTGTACTGTTCAATGGATCGTATTCCAAGGCCTCTTCCACAGGACTTTTGGCCCCCTTCCTTTCAGGGCACTAGTGCGCCGGTTGATTCTGTTCGGAACCTGGGGGTGATGTTTGGTTCCAACCTTCAGCTGGACGTGGCCGTGAACAAAATGGTGGGCACCTGTATGGCCCTGCTTCGCACGCTGCGGAAAATCTTACCTTTGCATCCCGCGCAGGCAAGGCCAGAGGTAGTGCGGAGCATTGTCTTGAGCAGACTCGATTATTGCAATGCACTACTTCTGGGGGCACCAACGACTCTGGTGGGGAAATTGCAACGCTTGCAGAACTTTGCTGCTAAATTGGCTCTTTCGCGTTGTCGCTCTGATTCATCTGTAAAGGCACTAAAGGATCTCCATTGGTTGCCAGTCTCTCAGCGAATTGATTTTAAAGCCCTCTGCTTGGTGTTTAGGGCCCTTCGTGGCCAGGGACCGGCACCATTGCAAGACTCGTTCTCCTGGTATACTCCTTCTAGATCTCTCCGTTCGGCCTCAGCCTGCTTGGTATCAGTTCCCAAGATTCTGAGATCCCGGATGGGAGGCCGATCCTTTAGGTTTACTGCAGCAAGACTGTGGAACTTCTTGCCACTGGGGTTGAGAACTATGGGAGATATTACTTCCTTCAAGAAAGCCTTAAAAACTCACCTCTTTCCCAGAGCAGAGTAAGTGGGACAGTAGCTGATAACATCTTGTATGGATGATCAAAGTCTAAGCGCCAGGATGCTCGTTGGGTGACAGACATAGAGCTATATAAGTATGCCAATACATACATACATACATGTGTTCACCATTAGTAAGATAATCTACATAAAGGCTTAACTTGTCTACAGGAATTAAGGTATTTTTGACACAGCCCTAACCTCTCGGGCTATCCTACAATTCAGGATAAGAATTTTGAGTAACCTGATGAAATTTGGATTAATTTGCAAGACCTGGCTCAAAATACACTGTATTAGGACCATCCGGCTTCCAATATCACAGTTGACCAACAGCAAAAAGAAGACCCTCCAGTTCCTGTGGCTTCCCCTATGCCCCTTCTCTTTCCTCACCTTGCTCTTCCACCTCCCTGTCCTCCCTTCACCTTCCCCAAAAGTTGGTTATCAATTGTGCTAACTTCTTTCTCTGCCATTCAGTGTATATTGTAATCAACTGACTCCTCACATTCAATATCAATTCCTGCACAAAAGATGCACCTGCGGCTACCTGTGCCATCTCTGTCATATGGGCATGATCTTTTCCACAGGGGAACCATCAGGTACACAGTAATACAATTACAAATATGTGTAAAATTACAGTTGGGAAAACAATATATAATCCCTCCTCCGTAGTCCTAATACGGATTGTAATTCTTCTAACCCCACGGCTTTTTGAGTAGGTCACAAACACCAAAACCCTTGCCCACTTTGGTAATTTTTTTTCAAAACAGATTTTATTGAAAGATTGCACACATGGCGCAGCACTCCGCAATCCGGAGAAAATTGCAAATCAAGTACACAGCATCAGATGGTTGGCAATCCATGTATCATTTGAAATAAACAACAACAGCAAGACCCGTTCTACGCCCCCCCGCCCCTTATCCACCCCTACCCCCAACTCCCCCTTCCCGGATCCCTCCCTACCCCGCCGCACGATATCATCTCACACTTTAAAAACATTTTCTGATTAGATAGTGTACACTCATCTTCCATTGCAGCCCTTTCATATCGTCCCCGGATAATCTTCCTGTTCAACTGGTGGGTCTATCCATAGGCCCCTGTAATCCGCCCAACGGTTCCATATTTTATAGTGTTTTCTTGGGCAACCCCGGGCCTCAAATATTGGACGCTCCAACCCCATACAGAAGTCTAGCCCCTTTTTCCACACCTGCACTGAAGGCGCCCGGGGATCTTTCCATGCCTTAGCCACATCTCTCTTGGCAATGGTGAGGCCTAGCAACAATAGATGCCTTTTACATACGTTGCCCCCCACCCCCTCTAGGACATGCAGTAGGCCCAACTGTGGGGTATGAGGAAGTTCCCATCCCAGAACCTCAGACAGACTGTTCCACAACCCCTCAGAACTGGACCAGGGATCCACAGCTCCAAACGTGTGTATCAGTGTCCCCACCTCCCGGCCACATCGAAGACAGTCTGGGGACGCAATCAGGCCTGCCCGCCAGAGTCTTTCCCTTGTGAAATAGACTCTATGAAGGTATTTAAATTGAATGAGTCTCAAGCGCATCGCAATTGCAGCACCTCTAGGGGCCTCAAGCGCCTCCCGCCAATCTTCTTCCTCCAATGTCCCGACATCTCTTTCCCAGGCTTCCCGCAGTTTGTGCAGTGATGTAGACCAGTGTGTTACTAAAGTCTGATATATGCGGGATATCTTCTTATCCCCCAGGTCCCCCATAAATACCTTCGCCTCTAGCGGGCTAAATTTGGGTAGAGAATCGAGGCCCTCCAGGCTTGGTGTAATGGCATGGCGGAACTGTAGATATTTAAAAAATTGGGACCCGGTCCCAAACTGGCGCTAAATTTTGCTCCCAAGAGGGGTCTCGGATAGGAACACTCCTAAGTATTTAAGTCCTCCCCCAGCCACCTGCAGCGTGGAGGCCCACATCCCAACTCCCAGGACCCACAGAGTTGATTTATGCGGGTTCAGGTAAAGCCCAGAGGCTTCGCCAAATATCCGCATAATTTCTAAAATATGCCATCCCGACCTATTAAGATTAGTAATAAAAAACAGAACGTCATCCGCGTAAAGCGCTATTCTATCCGATGGTCCGGTCTCCCATTCAAAGCCACGCAGTTTGCAGTGTTGCCGCGTTTTATAGGGATAGCGGTTCCCTTACTTTTAATTAATTTCCCTTGCAGGTGCCTTATCACAGGTCTCCCTGCCACGCGCATATACCCTCCAATTCGTCTCCCCTTCGAGACCTTCACATCAAATTGGTAAGCGGGTTCCTGCTCTTAACACCTTCAATGCTATAGCAATTATCCCCCCCCCCCCGGTGCTGCAGTCCCTTAAATCCCATTGTTCATGATGAGCTCAGCTCGTCATCGGCACAGGAGCACTGTACTGCATGACGAGCTGAGCTCGTCATGAGCATGGAAGGGGTTAAATAACTAGCCCGTTTGGCACTACAAACACCTAATTCCGCATTATCCTTGCAGTGTTCCCGCTTTTAATCTCCTCATTTTGCGAATCGCCCGTTATCCAAGGAATTGCCAGCGTAACGTTGAGGTAAGCCTTGCCCTTACCACTCCCCGGCAATTGGTTGTTGTTGACTGGTTTTTGTTAGGTTTAATTCTGGCACCAATCCCTTTAGGCTTCTGAATCTGGAAGCCCCACGACCACCTATTACCCAGAGCCAGTCTTCAAGTCGCCCCGGTTGTCTAACTGTACCTTCCCCTAGGTAAATACATACCCCAGGCCTTCCATTAATTGCTCGTCCTCACCAGTGGTTGTATATGGTTATGACTGACACTCGCCTGACACCACCACACACGTATGGTTGTTTCCAGCCCAACGCATCTTTATGCATGCAAATTCCTTTATGCACATGCGCCCTGTTCGTTTGGCACTGTCTGATTGACACTTACCTACACGAATGGCAGGTACCAACTTAAGCATGGTATGGTTACCCGACTGATTGTGCCTCTGTGAGTAAAACAGCTTGCTAATCATTGTCCTATGTGTCCCCTTGTTTCCCCTTGTAAATACAGGCTTGTAAATTCAGGCAAAACATTGGTTGTCCTGATGATGATCCGTAATTCTAACTGGATCGAAACGCCGTCGACAGTTGATGTAGTCTAAACACCAGTTCACTACTATGTGCCAAAATCATGTTTTTTGTACATGTGTGAAGCAAATTGATTCTATTTTATTGCTCCCTCCCTTTTCAATTGCCTGAGGAATTTCCTATTTGTATGTATTGTAAAGTGTTTGTCTAGCCTTGTGGATACAGGACTGTGTCCCACTGTTTATTCGTTGTTCTGTTTATTTTTACCTATTATACTATTAATTAAATTTTGAAGTCCGGCTGGACTTCTTGTTCATTATAGCGCAGATTGTAGCCTATAATTATTCAAATGTGTATCTCCCTTTTGTCAAGGACCGTTGTTGTTCAATTATACAACTGCTTAAACACTGCACAGTAACAATCCACTGTTACAACATATTAGCTTTAACAAATGTTTTTCACAACAAATAAGCCAAACCTTTTGCCTTTGTCATAATGTCTTTAAGAGATTAGACCTAAGGTTTCAGGTGTAATTTTACCAGTAAACCAATCATGCCTGCACCCTTTATTATTGGCATGTGACCATTCCACCTCAGGCCTACTGTATTGAATATATGTTCCCCAACAAGGCAACCATCAGGCATAGAGCGACTAATTTTTAAATGTAAACAACATTATAGCTGACAAAGCAAAATACTTGGTTTTAGAAGTTGGCCTAGCAAGAATTATCACATTACAAATATTCTATCCCAATGGTTTGTCAGAGAGGGTAACCAACACTACAACCCTTGCCTGCTACAGTAAACTGTGAAATACATGTAACAAAATACCGCTCTGCAGATTTTAAGAAAGTAATAACAATCCTCCCTTAAATGCATTTTGACCTATTGACTTTAACATGTCCTTTTCCCAAAAAATAAGTCATGTCGACTGATTGTATTATAACTTGAGCATAAGCGTACACACATGGCAACCAGAGAAGAACAAATACCATAATTATCCAAGAGAAGTCCTTTAATACCATCACAGTGGCAATTGTGTGACTTTAAGGGGTAAACTCTATCCATCACAGTGACATATATGTGACCTAAATGGTCAAACACCTTAGCTTTGCTTGATAAAGAGCCTGGCTCAAGCAGCTTACTAAACAAATTATCACGGATGCCTGTAGGATAAGCACTCTTTCTGAAGAAGCACACATCTTTTGACAAATCAAAAGCTGTACTCAGATAACCCTAACATCTGGGTGGAGCCACAGTCCCTCACTGTAGTACTCCTGAAAGCTATTTAAAAAAATATATAATACGGTCTGGCAAAAGTTAAGCCAGACCAACTATTCCAAGGCCCTTGGATCTGTACTCTACATACTTTTTGCTAACACTATGTGATTGTGAACATAGCAGCACTCCTGAAAATTGCCAGTACTGAGTGGACAATATTATGCTGTCCACATCCACATAGTTAGCTGGCAACTCATTTAGATGACAGCTTAAATAAGTCCACCCAGGTGTTCAAGTGTAATGAAGTTCTAATGATCCTCCCACTGTTAGTACTCCTTCACCCCTCGGGCTACCATGAAACATGCCTTAATAAAGACCAGGAACAGACCATTTGCTGGGATGCTTCTCCCTTTTGCTTGCCATACATGTGCTCCTGCAACAGCAGCTCTAAACACTGTAATGAGGCCGCCTCTTATCCTAGATTTATAAAGCAAGATTGATGGGCACCCCACTGATGCAAGGATTTGTTGAATGTGCAGGTTGGCAACTCATTGTCAGTAATACATTAAGCTAGTTAAGTGTGGTCAATTAAATATTTTATCCAGCCTACAATGTAGAGCAATAGGAACCACTATACAGTGAGATACTCACAAAATACTCCAGCTTCCAGAAAACACACTTTAAGATCCACATAATATTCCAAAACTGATTCCACCATTATATTCTATGATGGCCAGAAAGCAAAAGAGGCATAGCAGATATCTCATACACTTGGGGTCTTAATCACTCTACAGGAGTGGCTTCTCACCCAAGAGGACCAGCCTTGTTGATAAAATGGGCATCTTGCTGTCTGCCTCACAGGTATCTTTGTGCACTCAAACTGAACTCCTCACGCCCTTCTAGATTGGGCTAGCACTCCGGCCAACAGTCTGGTGGACGGCAATAAAAGCAGGCTCAAACAAAGCACAAAATAACAGAAGTCAGTAGAGGAAGAGAATGTGCTCACCAGCCATAATCACCACTCAGATCACCTGTATCATCTGCAGTAGTTCCTTGGGACATCCCTTCCCTGGTGCCAGGGTAAGGGAAGAGAGAAATTCTAGGTGCTGTGCCTGCATCGCTTGACTCTTTGGTCTGACTGGTGGCTTCCATCCAGTAAAGGTCATCCGCAGGTCTAGACGGCAAAGCTTTAGCAGGGGATTCAGGCGTGTTCAAACTTAGGAGGAAATGGGAAGACCTCAGCTCCACCACCAATCAGAGTCTATGCATCTGTACATTCCAAAAAACTAACCAAATAGATTGAAGAAGATTTTTAATCCTTACAGGGGTTTCTGGGAAGGGTATACCTTTTCCTCCTTACAAAATGTATTGAGTGTTCCCTACCTACTGGGCATGTACAATTTTCAGGTGCATACTGTGTCAGAAAACCAAGTGATATACTTCTTGGAGACAAAAGATCATTGAAGAGACAAGAAGTGGGGTGAAGGGCTGTCCTATCTTTGGTACCCTCAGTTCGCACCATTAATCCATCTTCTTGAAAATGCCATTATCAGTGGTTGTGCAAGAGAAAACCGTAAGGGCAGATGTACTGTAAGCCATTGCAAACCATCTTCTAAGCACACCTGTTCCAATGTTTGCAATTATTATTACAAAAACCTTAGAAAATAAAGTTGACAAACATTTCCAATTATCCGAAAAACATAAACATGTGGATCCCTGTATCTGCCCAATGCCACTGTACTATTTTTTTTAAAGGAGAAGCCAGTAGACATCCCTGTGAAAGAGCAGGAAGTATTGTAGATGGGGTCTCCCGTTTTAGCCTTTCATCTGGCAGAGGGAGGGTCTATCAAAGGGAGTTTCTTGAAAATAGGCTTCTGCACTGGAGAACCTTCCTCAGCAAAGGGCTACATAAAATGGAAGTAAAGACAATGAAAACATAGGTGATATCGGGGCAAACGGGTAAGAAACATTCAATGTGTGAGTCTCTTACTTACTCGCTTTACAGTGTATTTTAAATGTTCAACCATGCTTTGATTTCAATTAAATCATTTTGATGATAATTAATAGGTCAGAGATATGGTGTGAATAAGAGTAAATATCAAGAATTACATAATAAAATAAAAATTAAATACTGGAATGAAAGTGTGTCAAATTATTTTGTAGTACATTTAGAGATAATCAGTAACTGAGTACCATTCTTTCTTTGTAGTGGTGATAAGAAAATTGGAGTACATTTGCCAAAAAGTATTCATGGGATTTGAAAAAAAAAAAATTACCCTAACACCGCTTTGAGCTGAAGATTTGTATATAATATCCTGATTTCTGTATAAGATAGATCAATCTGGCTTCGGTGATCATTTTATGTATTTTAAAAGCGGTATCTCACCAATTGAACTTTTCTTGACTAATTCTCAGCCTCGCCTTTATCCCTACCTGACATGTTCCCAGCCTCCCATACCATGGTGTTTATAAGACGATTAGTTAAGTATAAAACTTGGTTGCAGAGTTTTTCCTTTTCATTGATTTAGATCCTTTTGACTGTTTGAATTGCGTTGTTTGGTTACATTTTCCACTCCATCACTTCTAAATTAAACCCTTATTTTTGACGTAAGGTCATAAATGAGATTGGTTTATTGCAAGAGGGCATCTTCCTCTGTGTGTGAAGCCTATTTTTTTCAGATGGTTTGGGGTAAGGCACATCTAAACACTTGTCCCTTTGTCTGATGGTAGAGTAGAATCCATGTCAATGTGGATCATTTGTATTTACTATTGCGTGCATTATGTGTTCCGTAAAAGCGCTCCTTCATATGAAACCTGTTGAACTGATTGTAGACCAATTTGAATATGCTGCACATTTTCAAGAGTAACTCATGAACTAGGTGGCAGGTTATCTTAGCATCAGTTACCAATAACCTTGGATCTAAGCTTGTGAGCAGGTATAACAGTTCATATTTTTACTTCAGCAGAACTCTGTTCAACTGTACAGAGAGAAGAACTGTACAAGAGGCATAACTTTTGCTGATAACAGAACTTGTTAATTAAAAATTAATGTTAATTTGTATGTGTCTTTGTTAGCATAACAAGGCTTCAAGTTGACATAGGAGGGCCTCAGATTGCCTGTAAAAGAAATCTTTTTTTATTTTTCACGTTTAAAGGTCTACTGAAGTTCTTTCCCTTTAACATGGAAATATTTGAAATATGATCTGTTTTGTGGTGCAGCTACTCGTGCTGTATTTAACTTGTACTTCAAAGGAAACCATGCCAGGGCTGTTTTCATAATGCTTCAAACAATGAAGGCTTTTGCTGCTCCCAGCCACAAATTCTTTTTTTTAATTAATTTAAATGGTTTATTGTTTAGCAGTGCAGCATATTTTCCCTTTGTATGGAGGTTAAAGGAGATACTAGAATGTTAATATTTAGGCTGTCTTTAAAGTAGCCTGCTTTATATAACACAATTTCTGAAATATCGATTGGTTTACGTCATGGAACTTTATACCTTCAGCCCTATGACACCACATCATGTTATGTCAAAAGTGTGCTTTTTTTCACTTCTCTAAAACTATAAAAAGTACTGATTCTGGGATGTGAGCCAGACTTTTCTAAGACTTTTATAAAGCATGTTCCTATGACAGACTATTCTTTAATTTATATTAATCTTTTGTCAGACCTTGTTTGTTATTACATTCTGTAGTTAGAATATTTTTGATTGCAGACATTTCCTTGCTTTGATACCATATAGTCTTCATGTTGGACTGTTATTTAATTATCTACTTAAGTTAATTCTTAGCCAGATCTTTATTATGATTTGAACTGACTAACCAATAGCTTTTTTGATTTCTATAATGACGCCATCATTTTAAATACACTTTCATGGTTTTGACCTTGAATATTGTCCGGTGGGGATTCCTTTATTTGCCTTGGGGCCTCTTCTTTTGGGACACACACAGCCCTAATCCTGTGTATCGCCACAAACGTGTTAGAGCAAACCACCAACACTGTTTACCACTAGGAGTCAGAAGGGCTTAGGCACACAATTCACTTTTTGCTTGGATCGGAATCAAAAGGGCAAGATGACTCTGTTTCCTATGATCCTGCCTGACTGATCACAAGAACTTACAAGGCTCTGTTGATTTGAGGTCTTATAAGAACCCACTGCTTGGGATGGGGAGCTTCATGAGAAAGGAATGCTGCTGTTGCCACCCAGTAAGACCCTAGATGCTTCAGATCGAAGATGGACTGCATATGACCATATCTTCCACTGTGTCTCAACTCAAGAGAATCAAGATTGGTGTACCAGGACCTCCAGGAAAGGCTTAAGGGCTCAACAGCATCTGGAGTGAAGCACTAGCATGAACCACTAGGAGTGTGTTGTTTATTTGAAAAACGAATCTGCTCTTGTCTCTGATGGCCATATTGTTATGAATCTTCTTGTGATTTTCCATGAAGTCAGCCACTGCCACTAGCCTGACTGTGAAAGTTGCAGGTCTGCTTGCCTCCAGTCGTGGAGATGCCTACCCCAGTTGCTGACTAGTGTATCCTTCTGATTTCTGGACACAAGCATTCCCTAATGTTTGGATCCCACTTACACAAGCTCCACTAACCCCAAGTATGTTGCCTGGCTCCAAAACATTCTCTGAGCATGAGGCATTGACCGCTGGCAGCTGATAAATCGCCTTGGTAACCAGAGAGTCAACCAGATGTCCCTGTAAGTGCCACATGTCCGACTCAATGTGTAGAACTGAAACAGTATGCTTGCAAGACTTTCTGAAAAGATTGCAAAGACAATAAATGAATGACCTAGGGGGCAGTTGTAATTGTCAACACATAGCGGTTCCCTTTGTTATCTAAACATTCATTCATGGGGCAAACTGCAATTTTGGAAGAGAAGTCAGGTTGTTTCTAATCGAGCTAGAAGCATGTTTTAACTGTAAAGCTATCACATATTTACACAACTATTGAATGTATTGATGAATACAAATCTCATATTTTTTTTTTCAAAACAGTACAGACTACACAATATAAATATTTTGCTGTGTAGGCAGTTATTTAGGATTGGGCAGCCCAGACACGAAACCACTGGAAGGGCGGAAGCATTGCACAGCCACGTCAGCTATTTTTTCCACCATAACTGCCATTTCTGACACAGCAAGAGTCAGTTTGACGACGGAAAAATAACTGGACTGTCAGGTGCAACATGGCAACATCAGCACTTTTCACATTTTCTGTAGCGAGACTCCTGGAAACTCTAAAAATAATACCCCCAGTACAATGGAGTGGTCTCCCAAGACTGGGGAACGTTTTAGCATTTGTCCTGTCTAGGCCCCAAAAAATGGCAGCAGATTAATGTTGTCAAAACTGCCCTGTGTGGTTTCGTCCATCCAACACTATTCTTAAAAATGGTTTTTAGGCAGACAGGTCGTTTTCTGTGGTGGCACTTCCATCAGTAACATAGTATTCTGCCTACCTCTCAATTAGGTGTGGTACCCAAAGGTTGGGCACGTGCCACATCTGTCGATTTTTTACAGACATCCAGTTGCCGCTCAGCAATGAATGAGGTGAGAAGTGTTAACTGTATATTAATTTCTAGACAGTAAGGCTTAACAGTTTAAACTCACTATCCACAGAAACTCAAAACCTTGAAAGGAGGTACTTGGCATTTCTGTGAGCTGCAGTAGTACCTATTTCCTGGGGTCCCAGGAGCAACAGGCTGTATCTTTTAAAAGGATAGACCATTGCCCTTCATTTCCTTAGAGCTAGGAGAACTGGCCTAGCAGCAGACCATCATAAATGCACAGTAAGGTGAATTGCCTATCGTGGCAAAAGCTATACTATCAACCAATAAGGATATGATAAGATTTTCAAGATAACTTTGGAGTTATAGAGGGATGAATTTCCCCAGCAGATCGACAGTAAAATGTGTGTTAGTGATGTGAAAGTGCTAATCTTCCCGTTAACCCTCTCTTCCATTTTAAGTCCATGCATTGGTGTAAGGGAGAGGAAACATGATCCCAGGGTAAAATAAAATGCAAAGATCATCTACCTGCGTTCATTTCTTTTAATGAGGATCCTATACGTTTTTAACATCTGCTCTATGCAAATTAAAAACTAGTAGTACATGAACCAGGATACTCTTGTAGCCAATTAGAACATGGAGCAGGGGTCAGGGGTCAGGGCAAAGGATTGCTAGTATAGATCTTCTGCTCCAACATTCCAATGTTTTTTTTCTTTCTGTTACTCTCTCTTTTTAATTTAGAACATTCTACACCCAGCGGATGGACTATTCCAATAACATTAGAGCCCATCTGCCTCAGGCTACATTGGTTGCTAAATGCTCTCACTCTTGTTATAGTCTCTTTCCTGAGGCTCGGGCCTATAATTGAGGTTCAGGTGCTTTGACAATCGTTATGCCCCTCAGCCATGTTCTATAATCCTGTGCTATATACCAGGGGCCTTATTTATGAAGGCCTTGCGTCAGATTTGCGCCGCCGGTGCATCACTTTTTGTGATGCACCAGCGGTGTAAAAAATGCGCCTCGTTGCGCCATATTTAAAAAGTGACGCATCTAGGTAGATGCGTCACTTTTTAAACCCCTGCGCCACATTATACCTGCGTCTGGTATAATGTATGCAGAGGGGGCGTTCCCCCGCAAAAAGCCTCGTAAAAGTGACGCAGTGAAATCTATGAGATTTCACTGTGTCACTTTTAGGACGCTGTTGCGTCAAAATCTTGCGCCTGCCTCACAGCAGGCGTAAGACTGACGCAAGCCCTTTCAAATGGGGCTTTCCCCATGTGAAAGGATGCATTGCTGGAGTTGCGTCACTTTTGTGACACACTCCAGCAATGCATCACTTTTGCGCTTACAGATGCGTCAGAAATACTGACGTATCTGTAACTCCTTGCGACATGATGCGTCATACATTAAATATGACGCATCAGGAATGTCGTAAGGAGTGCGCAGTGAAAAGTGACGCATCGCTATTTTCACGCAGCGATGCGACACTTTTCATAAATAAGGCTCCTAGAAGGGAACACAATTCACAACATGTAGAACATTGTTATGTAGCTATGAATGCAATAGGTACACCACTTGTTATGCCAGTGAGAGGGTTCTACTGACAAGCCAAAGCACAAGGCAGAATCATGAGTGTCACCAAGGGCAAATTTGGAGGCACTCAATTGTCCAGTGGGCATAATACTTCTAAAGACAAACTTACAAGGTTATTAATCATTAATATTCCAGTGTTTACATCACTTTTACAAGGCTGTAAACACATTGAATATAACATTATTTTCAGTTATATTATATATATGGTAAAACAAAATATATCTGAACAGTAATATCTGTAAAATGTGCTTCTAATATTGAAAAAGTAACAGATGTGAAACACGTGTCAGCTATGATGCTTTTTTTTCAAGACTGGAAGATTAAAAACTGATGATAAGTAATCTCATAAATTGTTTTTTGAAGGCATCACTTATCAAGCATTTGTTAAATTAATGCATATGGAACATTTGATCCACTCCTAAGTCCTTCTCCGGCATAATACACACATTGCACCCACCCTTTGCATATAACACAATGCAAGTGTTTTATTTTATTTTTACACATTTTCAGTCGATGAAACTCGTAATTCACTGGAATGACTTGTCCACGGGAGTCTGAAAATGTGTGAACCTATACATACTTTAACACTACATTTTTCACCTCGAATCTTAAACCACAAAGACATAAAAATAAAGCAGAACATTGTAATTTCACAGAAACTGAAGCTATAGAGAAAATGCAAAAAGAACACTTTTACATCTCACGTTTCTCGAGTTAATAAAATTTGCATTACCATAAATCGTCAACGTTGTATTAATATATGCTAGGAACATCTAATAAGATGCAAATGGGCAGAAGATCAGAGATAGCATTACATTTATGAGACAAGGCCAACGCAAGAGCATATTCCATTTTTTGTCAATTAACATTAATGCTATGATTCGAACAGTCCCTTGCTCTGGTCTCTGAAACTTGTAGATGAACTTGTCCACGCTGTCACCTTGAAAGGAAACTCAATGAGAGCGGGGAACTGTCACCAAGGACACACCAAAAAGAGGCAGCGAGGAAGATGTTATTTCCCAGCTATCCAGTTCCTGCATCCCTCAATCTCCCCCTCTCTCTTACATTTTATGTAGATTGTGAACCAAACATTGTTGTTAGGGCATTTCTGAAATTATGTAATGTTCCCTTCGTTTGCCCACATCATAGTATTTGCCAGGTCTAGAGAAGGTCTTGTTTAAATACCCCTCCGCCATTGCTACTCTCCCAGTGAATCTGTATGAAGGGGTGGAGGAGGAAATCGCACTTCCCCAGTTAATTTAGTCATATTAGTGGGTTATGTTTTTTATTTGTGGTGCACTGAGACACATTAGTTCATATGTTTTTTGAGTAGCGCACACATCTGCTTCAATCATAAATGAATTGCTTATTTCATTTTTTGCAGCCTTTTGAAAAGTAGCACGCTTTTTAGGTCTCGCGTGCATTGCAGCGCAAAGCGCTGCTCTGCCTCCGCAAGAGATTTTTTAAGAGAGGACTTTCAGAAAAGGGCTTTAAGCCCCGCCCCTCATTTCCATTGGCAGGCATCATCGTTTATGTTAAATGGTGGCCTGCCATTGGAAATTAGGGTTTTCTGCTCACGTCCTTTGTCTCCAAGCCATACTGGCTCGCCTGCTTTGCGGCTGTCGTAAAGCAGTTTCTTATCTTTATGGGGCCAAACACATGGCCCCATAAAGATCAGAGATCCCCATGCTCCGGCTGCAGCACGGTCCTCCTTCACTTTCGGTACCCCGCTTGTTATATTTGTCTGTCACCAACACCAACGTTAAAACGTATAGTTTGACATTCGATGGTTCGTGGCCGACTTATTGTTTTTCCTGCTCGCTCGAATGATCAAACGTCAACAGTGCAGGACAAGAAATACTGACTACCTGTGGTGGTGTGCGTATGATGACCTCAAGTATAGCACCCGGCTAATCTCTGCCATCTTTTGTGTGGCGGACTGAAGCAAACTCATGGGTTAAAAACTAAGAAGAGTACAGCTTGTATTGTGTGGTTCACGATGTGCTGTTTTGAACTTCAAAGCCACATCGTACAATGTATTGCTGAAACCTAGTTATAACTGGCAACATTTATTACTGAAGGAGTTTCGTTCCATTGTGTTTTTGCTTGAGTCCTTCTTCTCTCTTTTCAGGGAGCGATGGCCACTCCCCTAGAGCGTGCGCGCGTTCCACAGAACTGCTGTAACCTACCACATCTGCCCTGCTGCCGACTCCCAGCATGGCATGTTGACTGTCCTGAAGGCAAAGAGTTTGCGTTTCTGAGCCCACTGGACCTATCCCCTACCATGGCAGATACCCGGCTTCCCCAGCGAAGGTTTTTAATCACACTTGCCGGCATCTACCTGTGTGCTTTCGGGTCGCTCTATGTGCAGGTCCCTAGTGAGTAGCACGTACGACAATGGCTACATACAAGATCCCTAATCGAAAGGGCACAGAGTGTGTAAATAGTTGAAAGGAGAGAAAAGGGAGGCTGAGAGGGCAAGGTATTCTGTTTGCCAATTGGTGAAATTCCCGCTTTATGTAGCAAATCTGTACAAAGATACACCAATAAATGCTTGTTTTGGGACAGTTAGTGTCACACCCATTCGTGGAATTAAGTAGAGGAAGCGGATGGGCAGTGTTCGGAAAGGGTAATGTGTGGGTGCAAATGAAGTTGCAGAACCCTGGAATGGAGGGGATAGAATCCGGGAGCAAAAGATAAGAGAAAGGCAAACAGGATAAGGATGAACGACAAGTATAAACTAATGTTGTGCAAAGTGTATTTTGCAGCCTTTGCAAGCATCTATAGAAAGTTTTGCTTAGTGTTTTTTTTTGGCTTTACGGTATTCCATTGAAATATTTACTTTTTCCACCAATCTAAGTTATGTTTTCGTGTGTGTAGCGCTAATGCAGTTTCCGTGATATTTGGACTCCTGTTGTTGGGGAACTGTAAAAAACAACAGTTGTATCTTATGTTTGTGTGAGATTAGTAGAGAGTATGTGCAATCTATCTGTCTAGAAGTGATTGTGTAGATTAGTATGAAGGTAAATTGCGTTTGATCTTAGGAGATCATTGTAGAGGTTTTGCTTTTATGCATCACTGGAGAAGTACAGAGGTTTTCTCCTCTATTGGGTATGATCAATAGTCCTTTGCTTGATTAGAGCAGATGTTCTTCATCTATGCGTAACAAATTTCAGTGGGTGAGTGAGTATAATGAATGTATACCGTGCTGATTGTGAAAATGTGTTGTGTTGCAGCCTTCGTTACCAAACACTTACCAATAAGTGACTTATGCAGTCGTCTCCGAGATCTGGTATCTCGTTGATTGCCACCTAGGTCAGGGCAGTTTTCGAGGGCCTGTGATACTAAAAGGTAGTTAAGCAATGCTTGTAGCACGAAGAGCCGCTGTCCTCGAAGAAAGAGGAACAACGCACTGCTCCAAGCTCACTGGCTTACCAAGTTCTTTTGTTTATAGCGCAGCCGTCTGTTTGCGAAACACTTATTTGGGATCTGTTGATAGCTAATCTGGAAAACAATTCTGCCCATTACTTTCCATTGGCTTTTTGCTGCTTTCTATTCCGTGGTTTTGTTTGTTTTAGCCTGTCTAATTAGTCCCCCCTCCCCCCATGAAGCTTTGCATACTTACAATGTTTCTGATTGACTCCTTTTATCCTTCCAAAAGTGCTTGTTTTCTGTGTTGCTTCCCACGCCTCATGTTTTTCCACAACCTCAGTGATTCAGCTATCTGTGTTCTTCCCCCACTTGTTACTCCACCTGGGATCGGTAAATAAAAAGAACAAGCATCTGCATGCAATAAGTCTCGCATTTATGCAAGTTTGAGCTATTGGCATTGTAAATGACAACACCTTCTATTTATGTTTTAAAAACCAAAACATAAATAAAAGGCATTGTCATTTACAATAACAATAGCTCAAACTCGCGTAAATGCGAGACCTATTGCATTGCAAATGCTTGTTAGTGTTTACTGTAAGGATGGGCCAGTGAACTAGACATCTCTCTTAACAAACTGTATTGTATTGGTATCGCTTTTAAATAACGCTTACTACCCCTGACAAGGTGTCAAAGTGCTTTTTTGGCGAGTAGCATGCTACTCCGTAACCCATAAAGGATTAATGGTGAATTAGTATAGTGAAATATGAAAGTAATTTGAGTGGTGGATATGTTAGTCAGTTATTTGGATTGAGAAGGATAGTGTAGAGATAGAAGAGGGAAAAGGTTTGCATTTATATAGCGCTTGCTACCCTTGATGAGGTGTTGGAGCGCTTTTTCTCCGAGTAGCACGCTACTACGGAACCCATAATGGATTAGTGGTGAATTAGTATAGTGAAATAAGAAAGTAATTTGAATGGCCAATACATTAGTCAGTTATTTGGATAGAGAAGGATAGTGGAGGGAGAGAAGAGGGAAAAGGTTTGCATTTATATAGTGCTTGCTACCCCTGATGAGGTGTTGAAGGGCATTTGCGGTGAGTTGCATGCTACTCGAGAACCCATAAAGGATTTTGGTGAGTTAGTATAGTGAAATATTAAAGTAATTTGAGTGGTGGATATGTTAGTCAGTTATTTAGATTGAGAAGGATAGTGGAGGGAGAGAAGATGGAAAAGGTTTGCATTTATATAGCTCTTGCTACCCCTGATAAGGTCTTGAAGCACTTGTCGGTGAGTGGCATGCTATTCCGATACCCAAACAGGAATAGTTGGAATTAGTATAGGGAAATATGTAATTGATTTGAGTAATGGTCATGTTAGTCTGCTATTTGGATTGAAAATGATTAGTGGAGGGATGAAAGAGTGAAGGGCCTAGAATTTGAATTCTGCATCCTGAAGGCAATGAGTTTGAATCTCAGCAATGCAGGCTCATCCTTCCAAGGTATTTACACTTAGTGAAATATTTTTGTTCTTAGTTATATCTTTACTTACATTGCTTTTCTGGTTTTAGTACCAAACAGTGTCACAATATTTTAGGCAGTATTTCTGAGGCACTGGGAGACAGAGCCTCAAAGCAATGGATGTCACTCTGTTTAATTGATTGCGTCTTGGCTTTCTTTAAATATATTTTAAATCCTTTTATTGATTTATAAAAATAAAATGAAAAGAAAAAAAAAAAAGAAACGACATTTAAACAACCTTTAGTCAAAAAAGATCCAATGAGAGTATTCATTGATACAATCCTTACTATGGGCAAACGGCACGCGCTGATGTTGGATAAAATTAGTTTCCTCTCAAGGGACTTCGGGAGTCTATACACTTCCATCAATTACTTCTTTGTTTGATTCTCCATTACGCAACACGTCATACATCTCCCTCCACATCATCAATAGCCTTGGCAAAATTTATATTACGCCAGTTTAATTCATGTAATTTTGGGAATTTTGCATTAAACTTATTACATGAAATTCTCAAAGTAATTTTATGACTCCATTTCACGTAATTGTGTACCATCTGGGGTAAAAATATACAGCGGCTAGCACTATTTGTGGAAACAACAGAACGCAAGTGGCTGTTGTTCTCAGTGCTTTGTTTAAATGGTTCCTTGTGTGAAAAATGTATATGAAATTGCATTTCATAATAAATTATAGCTCAAAATTAAGGATTTGCATTTCATGTATTTGTGTGGTTTTTGCATAATTTTGTCATAATTTTGCGCAAGTACACTTAAGCAAATAACGGGAATTCTGCACGCCCCATCATCAATACATCCAGCTGCTAATCGTCTGCTTGTTTCATCCCCCCTGTGGATTTGCTCAGCCATCAGCTATTCCTTCAAAGTTTTCAACTAACCCTCAAAGAAAGAGGTCTTGTATATCTCAACAAGCACAGGGCCGTACTGCCTGCAGCGGGCACCACGCATTTCCCCGGTGGCCCGGAAGGGTGGGGGGCTATTTTTGACCTTCTGCAAAATCAGCCCCTTGCAACAAAAGCGCAGCAGCAGTAGTCCAGCAAGCACCCACCCCCCGCCACCCCAGGACCGGTCGGACGAAATTGCCAGGGCTGGTTTGCTATCCCAGTCCGGCCCTGAACAAGCATATGGCTATTCGTCTCTTCCTTAAGAGAAGGACTAAAGCTGCCAATATATATTTAATTTTCTACTTCTTAGGTCTTTTGTGTAGTTCCATTATACAATGTTTCAATGTTATATTGGCTGGCCGTGCACCTGTGCAGGCATGTGATATCACCCTATTTCAGTAAGCATGCACCACTGGGCAGTGGCCTAACAAATGGGCAAGTCTGCTGAACGTGGACAGTCTTTGTTGGGTACATTATATTGAGTATCCTTTGAGTAAAGTATTTTCTAAATATGAATTCATATTGTTTGCCGCGAACGATAGCATTGCTCCTCGCCAATTTGTTGTAGAGGAGCATCATCCGCTATTTCTTCTGTAGTATTTCCTTTCTCATGTTTCACTTGTTGTCTTGCCTTTTGAGATAATGTGCACTAATATCAAAGAGTACAGGCATGCATTTGTTTACATGAAATAAACTTTGGCAAAGCAAGTTGGTCTAGTATTATGTTGCTGATGCAAGGAAGCAGCATTTTTGCAAGACTTTGTGTGTTAACACATTCATGCCAGCCAGGCCTATTGGTCTTGGCAAAACTCTTTTTGAACTAGTAAAAACAATGAATGAGTCAGATGGAGAAAACAATTTAAAAATTCATACAGGAGAAAACAACGGGAAAGACACATTGAAAGAAAATTAATAAGTAAGAGAAAGAGGGGAAGAACAATGGAGATGCCGGGCAGGGAAAGCATGCAACTAGGGCCCTCATGTACAAAGGTTACACTTAAATTGTGACACATAATGATTCGTAATTTGCGATTCCTTAAATGCAATGTACCGAAATTGATTTGTTAGAAGTTAGTGCAATTTGAGCACTGACTTCTAACAAATCCATTGAAATTTTGCAATTTGAGCTATATATTAATAGGTTGTTTCTCCAAATACCAATTTGTTGTGGGTTGAAAGGTTACCTACCACATTAATATGCATGAGATAGGTCGCAAATTGCAACCCACTACTATTTGCTACAATGACAGGCATGGTGGCCTGCTGGGGTCAGCAGACCACCATGTCTGTGATTGCTTTTAAATAAAGAAATCTTATATTTTAAATGCAACCCATTTTTGTTACAGGAGAACGGACTGCGTTAAAGAAAAAATACACAGTTATTTTATATGAGCATGTATTGGTATCATAGACCACTGCCTGCTCGTAAAAACAATTTTGAGACCGTTCACTGAGTGTAAGGGGTCCCATGTGGATCTCTTCCACTTTGGGAGTGGCTTACCCCCTCCTCTGAGGAAGTAAAATATTAATGCTATAAAAACCGTCGATAATTAAAATCACACTGAGCGTGCATAGCTATATTTATCACATTTTATTGTTAATATGCCCCCACATCTCTATTTATTCCCAAAACCAATTAGGGATTCAGGAAGATTCAGTACCATGTTACCAACTCGCTATTTGGGTTTGGTGAAATAAAAAATGCCATTTTGCGGCTGTAAAGGCTTTCGTTTGTACGAATCAGATCCTTTGTGGGTTTTTTTAAGCACACTTTATTGCATTTTATTGAACGAATATTATTACATGCATGACAGAACTATATGGACACATATCATATATCATACAAGGAGGAAGTGCTTATTACATCGCAACTTGTACATTTGGAGGCATGCAACATGTTTAACGCACCACAGTGTTTGGATCACCTATAGACATATTATTAGTGGGTGTATGAATTCCATGGATCGGATGGCTACAGAACATAAACTCATTGAAAAAACACTAAGAGCTTCTCTTTTGTTTTAAGTCGGGATGGTATATACCTGTTCTTGCCTGTCCTAGCCTCTTCCTCCGCTTACTTCTAACTTTCCGATAAATTTCCTCCCTACTCGTACTCCGACGAGCCAGTAAGGAGAGAGCCAAACAAAATGTACTGTATTACTGTGACTATGCCAAAGGTGGTTAACCCATTTAACTGTTTTACGATTCTTGTATGTATCCTATATGAATAATTTTTTTTTTACAAATGGAACGTAGGAAAGGAAACAAGGAACCCCAAATCGAATCCCAAAACCCTGCATCCCTAAACTGCCTTCTCAGCCTTCTGCCCATCAGATCTATGTTATACCTAATTGGGAAGTTTGCATGTTAGTGTATCCTGTATAAGCCTGGGCGTAGTTCGCAAAGTAGCAGTACGCGAACTGCGTAGTGCGCTGTTTGCGATGATTGCACAGTGCTGGATGCTTGTCCGCACTGTGCAATCATTGAAAACGGCATCTTGCACAGTGCAAGCTGTCTTTTACTGCCGCTCGAGTAGATTTTTACTTGAGCGGCAGCTTTCTCAACGCGGACTGGTAGTTTCTCATCGCGAGTGGTCGAGAGCATACGCGACCACTCGCAATGAGAAAACTGACCTCCCAGCATTGAGAATCTCGCCGTGAGGTTTATTTTCCACGCTCGCGATCGGCAACTTGATGTTGCTGATCGGGAACGAGGAAAAAGTCTTGCCGGTATGTCATTTTTCTTGCTCGCTGTCGCCAACTTGACGTTGAGGACAGTGAGCAAGCAAAAAATGACCGCTGCACTACACTACGCTACGCTATGCGTGTTTGCACTGTGCTACGTGCAATTCGCGTAGTGCGAAGTAGCGCAAACTTTGAAAACTATGCAAGTGTAGCGTAGTGCTTTGCCCAGGATTAATCCTGTACACAAATCCGCAATGGTAACACTACCTCGGGTTGAATTGTGCCACATATGAGCACATCAAAAACAATAACATGCAGTAGGAAAGTACGGTCAATGTCAGTCGATGTTATGAGGTTACCAATACGTGGGTGTGTACCGATAGAAAAGTTAAGGCGGACTCTGAGTGGTATTCCCAGAGTAGAGGAAAAATGGTTGTGTTGAGGAATAGGAGTCTCCTCCGCATTCTCCACTTGGGATTTAAAGGTTTCGAGCAGATCGTCTCATTTTATGGCAATGGTGCATTTACGGAGGCCACGATATTCCTCTCTGCACAATGCACAGCTCTCTGCTATGCCCAGCGGAGCCCTTCTTCCTTCCACTGAGACCCAGGGAGGACGTGGAGGACTTTCAGCATCTTGCTATGATGCGTTTCACTAATAAGAGTGTCAGCAAATCGTGCCCCAACTTTAAAACTTTTCGGTCTAGGGTATAAACCCAACGGACAGTGTTCGACACTATCCCAGTAGGTGGATCCAGTGAGTAAGGTCAGGGAAGTCTGTATGTCTGACCAGTAAGAGGTCAATGAAGGGCAAGTCCATACATGTGCAGTAGGTCCATAACTTCTGCGTGATGTCGGGGGCAGCTGGGGGACCCAGCAGAGAATATTGAAGTCTCTGTGTTGTGAGGTATGCTTTGTGTAGGATTGAGAAGCGTGAATTATATTAGAAACATCTTTGGTGCTCAAGAATAAAGTGCCATTCCTTATCATGTAGAGTCCGGGCCAGGTCCTTTTCCCACCTAACATGCAGGGCCTCCAGTGGAGTATTTAGATGTGTACGTAAACCCTGATATAGCAATTTGATTAAGCTTCTATCATGACCAATGATATGTACTGCATGAATACATTAAAGAGTGGTATGTTCGGAGCCAAGAGGACCCTAAAGTCTGCGGGTATATCTACTGATGCTAGCTTGTGTCAGAAAAAGTGATTCCTGTATACCATGGAGTTCTGCAAATTCTTGATGCATCTTTAATGTGTTGTTCACAAAAAGGTTGCACACTGTCTTTATCCCAGCCTGCTCCCAGGACGACAATCTATGCACCGTGAGTGTACCCAGAGAGGTGGGTAAACCTCCCAGGGCAATACTCAGGGCATGGTCAAGGGGGTAGATTGGAGTGGCGGAGGGCACACTTCCAGTAGGCAATTGCAATATAGAACAATAGGGGCATCTGGGTGAGTGGTGTCACCCCCGGTAGAATCCTAGCCCAAACATGCGCGGTGTGTGGTCGATTGCGCCCAGGTGGTGGCCCCCAGCCAGTAGGACAACCATTGCAGTTGCCCTGCCAGACAATAAGCCTTAAAGTAAGGTGCCCCATACCTCCACCCCATGTGATAGTTGCATTTTTCAACCTTGCATCTCCTAGGGCCCCACATCAGATCAATTAGTAAGGAGTTAAGCATTTTAAAGATCAATGCTGGGCCAGATACAGGTAAATTAACAAACTAGTACAAATAAGAGAGGTAACATGACCATTTTGGCTAGGTACCCATCCTGCAACCAACAGTGACAGAGTTACCCAGAATCTATATTGCGATTTTAATTACATGATAGCCCTCGTGAGATTACCATCCAGTAAGGCTTTAGTGTCCTTGTGGATTTGTATGCCCAAGTAATGGAACGACTGAGGAGCCACTTGTAGTTTATATGGGCTGAAGGGCAGAGTACCCCTCTCAGTGCTATTCATACATGAGAAGGCATAGGACTTGCAGTGATTTACACAAAGGCCCAACAGGTCACTGAACAACTGGAGTACGTTAGAGATAGGTGTCAGATCCCTGTCAAGGATACTGAAGTATAAAATCATATCATCAGTATACATGGAGATGGCATGTATAGTAGGGCCCTGAGGTATTTCCCAGTCTAGGGAGGACCGTCTAATGTGTTGCACTAAGGGTTCCATTGCTAAAACAAATAATAGGGGGCGTCCCTGCCTGGTGCCTCAGGACACAAGGTATTGTGATGATATGTGTGACCCTGTCTTGTCTCGTGCAGTTCGATTAGTGTATAGTAGTCTAACGCATCACACATATGTGGGGTGAATATTAAATATTGCCAGGGAAGAAAACATAAATTCCAGTTGTAGATCCAGGGAGAGGCAGTCCGCTGTTGGACACCGCTCAAGCGACTCATCCATGACCTGGAACCGGCGACGTAAATTTACCAAACTATCACATTGTGGAACAAATCCATATTGGTCAGCATGCATCAATTGTGGGAGCAGAGTGAGTACGCATCTTACCAAGACTTTACTCAGTACTTTGTAGTCAAAGTTTAGTAAAGGTAAAGGCATGTAATAGGACATATCCTCTGGGCCACGGCCCAGTTTTACTAGAAAGGCGAACAAGGCTTGACTTGTGATAGGTGGTAAGGAGCCTGCCTCAAACTAAGCCTTATGGAGCTCCTCCAATTATGGTATCAGTTGTGAGGCGAACGTGGCACAAAATTCGATAGATAGCCCATCTTAGCCAGGCATCTTATTACGGGGGAGGTCGTCAATGGCATGACGCAATTCAGCTGGCGGGAATGGAACACCCAATCTCTCCCTATCTGTCTCTATATGGGTAATTGTAATCTGGCAAAAAAATTAGTAATGCCAGCTCTGGGTTGTGGGGGGGATGAGCGGAATATACATCGGTATTAGACTCAAGCAAGGCCTCAATAAAATCCATCTGAATGGTTGAAAGGTTTTGTATGGATGTGAGCACTGATAAAATAGGTGCAGGTGGCAGTGCTTGTTTGATCATTTTCACGAGCAGTGCACTGGCTTTGTTTCCAGCTACATGTATTTTCTATGTGTAGGCTGCAGAGTCGATAATGCACAGGCACTAAAGGAGCTCTGCATGTTTAATTCTAGTTTCCTGCAATCGGTCCATACGGGTATCGCCCTCCACCACGTCTCGTTCTCAGTGCAGCGGTCATTGAGGAAAGACCTATGGGCACCCACCATGGTATTAATAGACATGCCCCATATTACTACTTTCAAATTTTCCCATTCTACCAGTGAGGATGATGCAGTAGTAACATTTTCTGCAAAGTTTGTGTCTATCTTGGTAGCTAAGTTATCTTTGAAGACTGTGTCCTCTAATGACTGTGGTTGCATGCACAAAGTCGGGATGGGAGTTGGGACCTGGCCCCAGATCATGCTAAGTTCTAGAGGGCTATGGTCCAACAATGTCTTATTGAAATATGTTGCATATGCAATGTCTGCCTGTTGTGAGGCAGGACAGAGTATCCGGTCCAAGAAGCCATTCAATTTATTGGCTGGAATATGTGTAATATTCCTGAATCCCTTTGTTTCTGCTTTGCCAGGCATCAGACAGAGACCAGCCCTTAACCCACCTCTGTAGAGCCTTGTTTAATTGAGTTGGCGACAATTAGTGGGGGGTGAGAACTAGGACTGCATTAGAGCCACCCCCTTGCAAAGTATGACGTACTAAATAGTTGCCCACTACATTTCTCAAGTAGTTTAACAGCTTCAGTGGCAGAAAGGTGCGCTTCTTGTAGATAAACCATAGTCGCCCTAGGCGATTAAGTTAAGCTAGGTCACTTGTTCTGAATTGACCCCATTGCCCTGACAGTCCATGTTATTACATTATAACTATTAATCTGACAAAAGACTGAATAAAACGTTTTAAATTCACATGACCCACTTGTATATGATAATCGGTATGAGACAGTCAATGGCTTATGATGACAGAAATTTCAAAATGTGCCCAATACTAGGTCCAGCGAAAAATGATCGTTCTACCAAAACTTTAAAATTCTTACTGGTTAATATCGCGTGCAGTCACTATAGGGGTGAGCCTGCAAGGATCCTAAAGCAACAGGGTAAAGAAAGAAACAGAGACGACTATACTCCCCCAATTCTGTGGCCCCGAAACAATGTTGTGAGACCTATTGTGGACCTGTAAGTGTACATATAAATAGGATACTGTGGAGCAGAGTATAAACAAACATGGTAATGACCTACTGGAGCAGCCTCGCCCACTGTAGGAGTCCTAATCTCATGAAAGACAGTGTCATAGCTTATTTCTAGGGATGGCATCTGGTGAGTGAAGTAAACTAGTGTGTTAAATACTCTACAAAGGGGCCCATAAGTGGTCCCAGGCCCTAAAAGCGGACTCTCCCGTGCTCACCATACCATATGTGGCGTGTCCTTGGCTAGGCGTTTGTGGGGGAATCTTCACATGTTACAGCAGATTGGCAAAGAGGAGTCTCATCTCACCCCATCAGTTGAGTGCACAGTAATCGTCATGTTGGGACTAAAGGGTTGGCGGTGTCATAGGATATCATCAGCTGTTTGTGGAGTCACCAAGGGGAATAGAGCCTCACTGGTGTTCGAGTCTGAATCGTTGGCATTGTCTGCTGAGGAGTGTGGAGTATCAGGTGTTGCTCCCTGATGTCTGCCTGCCCTCCAGGACTTACTGCAGGGACGGCATTGCTCCAGAAGCCGCCCAACAGGCAGAACTACGGCCGCGCTGTCTGGTTGGTCATCGAGTCTTTTGCAACTGTGTACCAGGTGGAGGTGGCCTTTGAGTATGTGAGAATTGTTGCTCCAGCCAGTCGAATGTGACATCCGGTGTATCAAAGAAGAGGGCAGACTGGTTGTGGATGACTTTCAACTTGGCTGGGAACATAAGCACATATGTTAGCCCCTCCAAACGTAGTTGCTTTTTGGTGGCTTGGAAAGATTAGCACAGACATTGAACCGCCAATGTGTTGTCTGGTAAAAGTAAAACAGGCATATTCTCAACAGTTACAGTCCTGTTTTCCATGGCTCTTTGGAGTAATATATCACTTTCTCTAAAGTTCGGGATACAGCCCACTATGGGTTATGGTGGTGCTCCAGGAGATGGACAGCATGCAGGAAGCCGATGTGCACGTACAATAAGCAACGCTGATAGTCCTTTTGGTGCCATTTTGGTTTTCAGACAGTTTTCTACATGGTGTGTGGCGTTGAAACCTTACATGTTTCCAGGCATTCCAATAATGCGTACATTATTATGGCATGCTCGCTCTTCAGCACCTTCTACCTGTTAATGTAATGCGGTGACCTGTTTGTGGAGATTGTTAATATGGGAGGAATGCTCTGCTTGTTGAAGGGCCATAGAGGACAAATTCTCTTCGTTGGCTGTGACTTTATCTGCTTATGATGGTCATCTCTAAGGACGCTTAAATCTGCAGCAATTTTGCCAATTCGATGTTCGATAGTCGCCCTGGAGTCAAGGATTTCTTGCAGGATAATGTCCAATTTTTCGATTGGGGTGTCATCCTTTGTGGGAGGAATGTAGTCCACTGGTGTTAGTATGGAGACCCTGTCTGATTGAGTGGGCTGGGAAGTGCTGAGGGACAGCTGCTGTATAGTTTTAGCAGGTTTAGTGCAGCCCATCCTGGGAAGCAGCCACATTGAGGGTTCACCAAAGATACCTTCAAGCAAGTGAGAGCTGCTGTGAACAGGGTCAAACATCACTGTTGCCCCATAGCTGGGGATACAGTGGAAGCAGGGATTTGCACACAATCTTCACCCAACGGGTGGGTGTCTCCAAGGCTTGACTGGCGGTAGCGGGCACCGGGCATTTCTTCGGTGGGCTGCCAGGGTGGGAGCCGGTTTTGAACCCCTGGGCGGGTGTTTTTATTACTGAGGGCCGGTTTTGCAGTATAGCTGCAATATCCACCCCGGTAACAAAAGCAGCTGCAGTGTTTTCCATGTGCACCTCCCCACTCCAGCGTCGGCCCGACTAAATTGCGAGATCCTTTTTGCGTTCCCAGTCCGGCCCTGGGTTTCTCTGCTTATGTAACGATAGGTGCAGGCTTAAAATGGGTTATAGTAGTCTGCTGCAATATATGTTGGGCCCAATATTCCGCCAAGTTGGGCAAGCCAGAAGCATTCCACGAGGAACAGAAAAGCTACAGGAGTAGCAGCGGCTAGCAGCGCAGGCCGTGTCACATCAAGGGGATTTGTCGCTCTGCTTTCCAGCACATACACGCCACAGCAGCTGCAAGGTACTTATTGCATGCAGTTTATGAATGGCTGCGGCTTGCTCGTCCTGTGCATTTGGTCACTGTGGCTAGCTCTTGGCCGACTGTGCCAGCACCTCGCGGTCCACCCAGTGCGTGCCCAGCTAACCAGGCCACTCATACCTCTCAATCTAGTGGTCTGCTTCTCCAGCGGCAGAGCAAATTGATTCACGCTCTCAAGTGCGGACCCATGACTTTGGTTGCCTCCACATCCCCGATGCAGCCTACCCGCCACCATACAACAAAGGGCTGGATTGTCTGGCCCCTACCACCAGTGATAAATCCGGGATGGCCTTGCCGCAAAAGAATGGGACCTCACTGCTGCGCCGAAGCCAGTAAGGCACTGGGGGGAGTCAAGGCGCAACTGCCAGAAAATGGTGCCCGAGCCACCCATTGTGAGGCTCCGGCAATCCTTGCCTCCCACACCTCCTCTGGCAATAGCCAGGATCAGGAGGTAAGGGCCCCAGGAGAAGTGGGGGCAAATGTTCAAGGGGTTCCAAGCTGCCAGTTTCCCTTCATTAGGCCACGGATGTTGTAGGATTAGGAATGATTCCAGGGCTCACTACGGGAGAATCAGAGAAGTCTGTCCGCCATCTTTGGTGTTTAGTCACGTCCCCCACAAATCTGACCCTTGCCAACCAAAGATTATTTGATACAGGAGAGACTTTGTTATGACAAATGACCTCATTTACATTTTTGCCAACTGGTCCTCTATCAAAAATGCGACAGATAGCCATCCACCTTATTACAAAAGCATTAGGGTTTTTCTCCAAATGGCAAATCAGTATTCCTTATGTATGAAACTCTTCAAGGAATTCCCAGCGGGTCACAAATAGACCTACCTTTAATGAGTCCTACCTTTCATGAGGTACGTCCCATTAGGAATCGCAGCCATCACATGGATGGTGGCCTGCTAGGGTGAGCAGGCTACCATGTCTGTCTTTACTTTTAAACAAGGCAATCTTTTTTTTAAATGCAGCCTGTTTTCAAAGGAACATGTGTTTAAAAAGAAAAAGTGAAACTTTGCAGTTTCATTTTTTAAGAAAAGGCAGTGGTCTGTGGGACCACGGACCTCTGCCAACTCTTAAAAATATTTATTTAATATTCTCAAAGGGAATATGTTTGCGAATGTGTTACTGTTTTGCGACTGTAATTCGGTTGCAAAACAGTAATACATACCATACCGATTCTGTATTTGAAAGGGATGCCCTAAAAACGCCCCTTTCAAATACCAAATCGCAAATGCAAAACGCGTTTCGGTAAGTCGCATCTTTATACATTTAAAAAAGCATTTTTCTGGTCGCAAACGAACCGATTCTGTGAATTGGGCCTTTTGCGACCAGTAACACGCTTTGTAAATCCGGCCCTAATGTCTGAAGAGTCAGTGTTCTTTTTAGATACAAATTAGTCCCTCATGGTTAGCAAAACAAATACCCCATACAAGGCGGAATGATACAATAAGGAGAGAATAGCATGAAGTGAGGGCGCAATATATTCCTGTACGCTAAACGTAAGGCCACTCTATGTATATTTTAAAGAAGTGATAAGAGCAAGTAAGCAGACGTCTGCACTTTCATGTCAGCCCTAAAAGGACATGAATAGAAAGCATATCAGTTGGCAGTTTGACACCAGTTCTCATCCAGAGGATGAGCTGCTCCCAGTGCCCTGGTGAGACAGGAAAGGTGATGGAGTACTTGTATGATTGAGGACGACAGCAGCGATGGCAGGCAATGAATCACTGAGAAGCGCGCATTTACCAACATGCCTAGCTTCTCCTTATCTCTGCTCTAGCTGCGCTTTAGTCAATGCTACGGGACGTGACGGCTGCGTAAAAAGCTTGTCGCCCATTGGCAGGAATACAAGCACGCCGGCGTCTTCACTAAGCCCCGGGAGGACAGCCTTGACAACAAAAGTTAAGACCATCATTCAAAGGTAGCTCTGCCATGTTTTCTTGCAACATAAATGAAATACTGAAGTGCGAAAACGTGTACAGACCACTGCGCAGCACATGCCCGGAAAGTTTTATTTATACTCGTGGGATACTCCAGTTTACCGCATGTAGTTTGTTTGCAGTGGACTTGTGATTTGTCGATATTCTGACTAGGGTCGGTACCTGTTTGAAGTGCCACAGAAGGGACCCAATGAACATAAAAAACGGCCCAGAATAATTAGCACTGTTTACTATTAACTGAAGCATTCCGACCAACTCTATTTTGCTTTTCTCCGTGAGAGGTCCAAAGTTTCAAAGGTATGCTCAGTGCTCTTCTACGCCACCATGTGTCAGTGTCAAAAATGCGGTGTTTACTATTAATTGTTGGTGCTGAGCACCTGAAACCAATTAATTGCTGGTGCCAGGCATTGAAACCACCGGCTCAAATTAAGCACTGCTTGCAGGGTCGGTTTGCTAAAGCGGGCACTCGGGAAATGGCCGAAGGGCTGTTTGCCGAGTTCTAGCTGTGGGTAGGGTGACCAACTGGCATGGGTGCAAATTCAGGACGGTAAATGTAAAAATTCAGGACAAAGGGTCAAAATTCAGGACAAAAATTCAGGACACAAGGTCAAAATTCAGGACAAAACTTCGGGACAAAAGGTAAGTTTTACAGACACATCAGAGGAAGTTGCACAATAGTATAAAAGTGAGTAAATAGACAACCATTTAAGTACAAGTCAAAATAAGTTTAGATTAGGTTGAGCCAATCGTGCACTTTATGGTTTTTCGGTATGCTTGCAGCTTTGAGCAACTGTGCTGTTTTTTTGTTGTACTTCATATGATAGTAATCTATTTATATGGTTACTGCACTGGGTTGTCCGGACCGATAATTTGTTTACAACTCATGGTCCTGAGCAGGCATGTTTGGTGAGAGAAGTGGTCAGGAAGATCTGCCTGGATAGTCTCTGTTACTAGCATCTCATATCTGAGTGCCATTGTGAGATGTAATGCGGCACGCATAGGCCAACTAAAGGGAGGATTGCTGGGATGAACCCGGTATAGGGAACGCATTATGGGTGTTTCAGCAAGTGGGAATTAAAATATGGAATTTGACTTTGCTTATGTAGGCTTCCAGAGAGTTGCATTAGCTGACGAAGTCACAAAGGTGCTTTTCCCTACAGCTTTCTCAAAGAAGGTAAGTCATCACAGCCCTCCCCAGAAGAGCTCTCTTATCCAAGGTTCTAGCCATTCATCCTTCCATCTAACTCCTGATATCCACCATTTCAAATTTACATTATGTCATCTATTAATTCTTTCATCCATAATTCAGTCTTTCACCATTCATTCTGCCCTTCCATCTGTGTGCCCATCCATATCCAAACATTTTCAAACATTTGCAAACTTATCCATCATCTATCCTTCCATCCATCATTTCACTCATCCATCCCTCCATCCATCATTTCACTCATCCATCCATCATCCATCCACCCTTTCACCCAATCTATCCTTTCACTCATCCATCCACCTTTCCACCCATCCATCCACTCATTTATGCAGCCATTTACCCTTTCATCCAAGCCAACCTTTCACTCATCCTTCCACTCTTCCATCCATCCACTCATTCATTCATCCACCCATTTATCCTTTCAGCCATCCTTTCACTTACTTATCCATCACCCAGTCACTCATCCATATACCCATTCAACTTTACACTCATCCATCCATCCATCCTTTCTCCCAGTTCTCCACCCTCCCTTTCACTCATGTATGCATTCTTTCACACATACATCTTTACATTCTTCCTTTCACTCATCCAGACACCCATCCCCATCCATTCTGCCAATCATTCATCCATGCTTTAACTCATCCATCCATCTATCCTCCCTTTCTCGCTCCATTCCCCTTTCACTTAGCCAGTCATCCTTCCATCCTCCCTTCACCTATCCACCCACTCATAAATCAATCCATTGACCCTATCACTCATCCATCCTTTCTCTCATCCATCCACCCTTTCACTCATCTATCCATCCTTTTTTCTATTCTCCCTTTCACTCGCTCATGCATCCACTTGTCCACCAATCCATCCATTCGCTCATCCATCTAACCATTTACCCTTTTACCCACCCATGCATCCTTACACTTACTAATCCATCAACTTTTCAGTCATCCATCCATCCATCCATCCATTCTTTCTTTCAGCTCGCCAACCTCCCTTTCACTCATGTATGCTCCACATTCCAATGTTCTAATGTTATTTATTTCTTCTGCAAGCATAAGCAATGTGGAAAAAATAGCAAACATATTAAAAAGTAAAATAAAGGTGTTGCCTAGCAGCCCAGGTGCAAAGCCCAGGCACTGAAGGGCACCCCTTTTTGGGCTGTTGTGCACATATGATTTTTCACTTGCTGTGAAGAGACAGAGCCACTATGGTTTCACTCACCATGTATACATTCCTGTTTATGATAAACTTTTGAGAAAGCATGAGTTGGGCCAAACCAAAAACTAACGCATCATTTAACGCACAAGAGACAGCCAAGTCCAACAAAGGTGTTTACCAACCACAGCGTCCCGCAGAAGCACCAACTTCTCCCCAAAGCTTCCAATTGCCTTTAAGACAATACACTTCAAGAAAGTTAGGGAGCATCCGTCATCAGGGTTTATTAACTACGAGCCATTGATAGATTAATTATAAAGCATCTGTGTATTGAAACTGGTGAGCACGGGGTCAACTGTTTACAGATCGAAAGTGCGGAACAGTTTGGTGGGGCAGGGAAGTATGAAATAACTTCTCTTACAAAATATCCATGAGGCCACAGATCACATCAGGCTTAAGGTGGTTTCAGTTGATTATAAAGTTATTAAAGCTAAAAACATGAGCGCATAATCTTCAAAGGAAAGAACTGCCGTTTTGGGATCGAGAAAGCGTGTTGGAGGCAAATATGGACGTGGGTGACCTGGGGAATCTGCAGCAGGCACCAATTGTGTGGGAGCAAGGTTTGTCAAATTATTTGATCAGCGCTGCTCCTGCCGCCCTGGCAAGCCTGAGTCACTGGGCATTTAACAGATTGTAATGACCGTAATCACGACACTCACAGGAAGAAGACCAGGGCAGACCCATGGGGGCAAAAGGACAGCTAGAGAGAGCAGGGTGTAACAGCTTAGTTGGCCCATTGTCATATTCTGTATGTGGCAATCAGCCACAGACAGAATGACAATGGGCGGGGTGGGCTGCTCTTATCCTCGAGGAAGAGTTCGAGGCGCCGCATCAGGGGCCTGAGGCTTCTCGCAGGGAGCAGTGCTGCTACCTGCAAGGCCAGAATTACGGACAAACAGCGTCCGTTAAAAGGACTCTCACGGACAACGGACGTGAGGTCCAATTTACGGACTGTCCGTCAAATTTACGGACGGTTGGTCACCCTAGCTGTGGGCTGCTTTTTTGGGCACCCTGGGGGCTGTCTGTGCTGTTCGGATACGGCCAGGGGCCCAGTGGGTGCCTGAGTGGCCTTTCTAGAGGTAGATGGGCGGAGGTAGCTCTCCCTTTCTCTCGCTGGGCCGGCCCATTAATGTGTGCTGATTGAGCGGTTGCAGGGGGTCTGAGCAGAAGTGGTCTCACTTGAATTCATGTGTGGCTCAGCAGTGTGAACTAATCTGTGCATCTAAGTGAAGTTAATAAAACATGCCCCACACCCTTTCTTTTTATAGACCTTGAAGCAGTGTATTGCGGAAGGAAATACGTAAATGTGGGACACTTTTTTTCGATGTGCCCGGGTCAATTTTTTATTCCAATCAAACCCAGACTGCTTGCATGTTACTTTCTGGCTATTTGATTCTATGTTATTTCCTGGTCATTTGCTTCTATGTTACTTTATGGTTATTGCCTTCCAGGTTACTTGCTGTTTATTTGCTTTCACGCGATTTTCTGATGATGTGTTTCCATGTTACTTCATGGTCTATCAACAAGATTTGAGTCTTGGACCAGATTGCACAAAATGCCCCGCTGGTGCTACTTTACACCGAGGTACTGCTCAGCAAGGTATTACATATTTTGCTTTAGTGCTCATTTTCTCCAGTTCGTTTTGCACTGTCACTGTTGTGTTAAAGCAGCAAACACCATTTTATCAATTTTTCTGCCGGTCTACACAACAAACATCAAAGTTTTTTTTTGTCGAAATATATCTGTCACAGCACAGCATGGTCTGCTTGAAAAAGAAAAGGAAGAAAACATCCCCCTTTACAATGTGTGACACGACTCTAAAAGGCAACTGTTGGTGGCTTTTATCACAATATCCCTCCCTGACATATGATTAGTCTTTTCTTTCTCGTTAGTAGCCTGTGTTAACATAGGAGCTTTACTCTCAGGAATTGCCAGCGGGCCAGGAGGGGACAAGGAAATAACACTTTGATTAACTACAAAAAATCTGGGAAGAATAATAACCTGCAAACCTTGTACAAACGCCCATCTCTAATTTCATTCTAATCGTCGACCTGTCACTGCACCCAGTCGCCTATTTTAAGGAAAATATAACAAAACTCAACTGTTACAAGTTATTACAGTTGAGTTCTGAAGCCACATTGCCTGCTTCCAAAGCCAGCAGCCCATCTGAAAGTTAGGTAGGTCATGGAGTACCCGTTTAAAACAAAGAAACTGAAACATTGTTTTCCTTTCTTCTGCTCTATTTTTATTTTTCTAGCTTGCAGCAGAAAAACATTTTTTTGCACTTCTTAGATAGTTATAAAAAAGTTAGTATGTTCCTGCATGTTCCTACACATTCGAAACACTGCTGCTTTTTTTTTAAGTGACTTGTACTGAACTATTTCTAATATCTTTCTGCAACAAATATCTAGCAACTTTTTTGATGTGGTTAATATACATGAGGTTCCATTTTTAATCGTCATGTTTGCAAATATGCTTTCTCTTTCATATGAAAGAGGTATGCACTAAGATTTTAAGTGGTTTGTGGAAGAGGTGATGTAATATAATTAAGGATAATGTGTCCCCTACCGTGCATCATAAGCATATTACAAGTCGCTTCGGAGTTCTATATCCTTATAAAGGAACTCAGCCTTTGTGCTCATTCTTCTATATGGTTTATAGAATTCCTCAGTGACTTGCAATATCCTTATCAAGTATGGCTGGGTGTCTTCATCCCATATCCAATTAAATTAAAGTAATCAGAAGCAAGCGTTAGTGTGGTCGCCTATAAAGTACTTGATTGGCAGAAATGGAAAAGAAATACTTTTGATTTTAAACTTTCATAAAAAGTTACCCGGTTTGCCAGCTAAGACATATAAGGGTAGTGAACTAGTCCAGGTAAAAAAAATCTAGCTTTGGACTTCATATTTTGGGAACTAAAAATTAATTTGTGGAAATAGCCAAGAGACTTAATCTAGCAAGTGATCCAAGAGCTAGTCACTCTTTTGGTCTTAGCTGTGTAGATGACAACTTAGAATAATAAGACTCCAGCATGTCAAAGGGCCTCTCAATTTTCTGTGCTTCAAGAGTGGATATCAGATGTACAGGTTGTATTTCTCAGCTTATCTTTTCCTCTTTTCTCTGGCGTAGTTATCTCCAGAAAGCAGTGCTGGAAAGGTTGGCAGAAGAGTTTTGTGTGTGCTCAAAAAAGCTCAGGCTGTGGGATGGGAATAGAGAAGACTGGTGAGATGATATCTTTGTTAGATCGAAGCAGGTATTTCAACCTGCCCTTTGTACCTAAGACAGAATGATCAAATGTTCCTTAGCAGTTACATTTTACTAGTCAACTATGCTATATTTCATTCAAGGAAATCTACAGAAAGGATTTTGGAGGCTTGAATTCTCTCAAAAAGAAATGAATTTCCTGATGCAGGTCTTCTTCAAGGCAAAGAAAGATACAAAATAAGAAGCATCAAATAAATTTACAACTTTACAAATGCCAACACATATCCCAATCACATGAATGAATGAATAAGGCATTTCTATAGCGCTCGGCTCATCAGAAAGAGTGTCCCGTTGCTCTCCGGTATGCAGAAAGGTGAATAAACAGAGAATAGTTGCCCTTTCTCCTCGCTAACATCTGAATAAAAATGTCTTCTCCTCCTTTTTAAAATGTAGCTTCTTCGGGGGATCCATCTAAGGTAATCCGGTAGTTCATTCCACAGATTAGCTGCTCTGACCATGAAGGAAGAACCACCCCTCTGCTGTTTCTGAAAGCGAGGGGACACAATAAGACCTGCTGAGCTTGAGCGCAGCACTCTCCCCAGGAAGAAAGCCTCTGAACGATCCTTTAGGTACCTAGGTAACTTATTGTGGAAGGCTTGATTTTTTAGGGTCAATGCTTTATTTCTAATTCACTGATGAACTGGCAGCCAGTGAAGTTTGCCTTGAAACGATGAAACCGTAGTGTATTTCTGAATTTTGTTTAATAAACAGACCACCATGTTCTGCATTACCTGTAAACCCTGGATCAGATATTCTGGGAGACCAAGATACAGGTGGACATTAGCATAGTCCACCTAGATAAAATCAGTGATCGAACCACTGTCATTTGGGCCTCAAGTAAAGAAACTTCCTAAACATGTAGAAAATCTAAAAACAGGATTTCACCACTGCTGACACATGTGCTCCAAATGAGAGCTGGGTATTAAACAACACATGTGTTATCAAAAGAGACTAGCTTAAATATGACCAATATTGTTAGGACTATGATTAGATTTGTCATGGGCACCTCGTTGGTGAGTTCATGAAGCCCTCACCCACCAACCTGGTTGGTGGCATGCTTCATCATCGGGCCCACCCAGTGACACCTAATGTGTCCCGGGTGCGCTGCGACGCCTGATTACAGCGGAGCTGGTATTTTATTGAGAGTGCAGTGTGAGGTGTAAAGTGAAGTGTGAGTTAAAACGGCTTGGCGAGGGTCCCAGTACCCGAGGGTAAATTACATTTTAATAACTGGGCCCCCGTCAGTGGTTAAAATAAGGCTTGGGGATGTTTAAGGGAGGCAAGTTACTACCTCCTACAACCATCAGTTGGTTGACATGTTTCAGCCAGTGCCTTAAACTAAATCTGGCTTACCTCAGGACCTTGTTAAAATAGAGTGTAGTGCAGGTTAAAAGGAGTGTAATCCAGGCTATGTGTTACACTGACTGAGGTGTTTCTCTAAGTGTGAGAGGGGATTCCCTTCTCATATATGCCTGTACCGACAACACTGAAGACATAGACAAAACATATGAGAAGAGGAGAGTCAAATAGGCGTCTTCGCCACATAGTCATATACATAGAATGCCGAATCTACAGTGCTCAGAGGGTAGACTACAGTCGGCAAAAGTGTAATGGCACTGGAGGTACCATTATTGGGATTATCGCAAATAATTGGGGGTGGTGTCGCTAAAACACGGGTATCACACATATGCATGAGATACAAAGTGTGATGGGGCGTAAGTAAACACTCTTACGCTTAGATTTTGCAGCCAATGCTTCCAGGAGTGAAGCGGTAAGGGGTTGACCATGTAGGGAAATAATGTTGGCCACTGGGAGTTAGAGACCTGTAAGGAGGGAAAAGCGCTTACCCAGAGATTGTTGCTTGGAGGTTGTCATACTTACAGCTTTTCTTGTCAGAGCCTGCCTTGTACCTGTTGCACCGTCCTTGTACTCCGGTAGAAAGAGCTGGAGTTTCTTGTTCGTTTTTATATGCTTGCTAATTGGATTAACTATCAGCACCTGTAGCTGGGAGTAAGAGTAGAAAGACTATCCCGGGCGTGTTCCTAGCTGTCTGCTCATGGGCGGTGGAAAGACACTAGTCTCTAGCACATGAGCGGTGCTGCTTGTGTCTATTGCGCATGAGCGGGGGTGAAACACTAGTTGGTGGAAAGACATTAGTCTCTAGCACATGTGCGGTGCTGCTTGTGTCTATTGCGCATGAGCGGGGGTGAGACACTAGTTATTAGTGCAGGTGCGTCTGCGGGTCTAACACGGTAGAGTATGTGTCGTGTTGAAGTATGCAATCTGCCACTATCAATAGTACGGGCATGGAGTTTCAAGGAGGTGCATTTAGCTCGGGCATAGTTTAATGAATTATCACAGGTTGCTGTAGGAGCGGGGGACTATGGCTGGGTATGGCAACTAGTCACAACCCGATATGGGTTGGGCACGATTAGGGTTGGTAGCCTCAGTTGAGTTGGAGTTCATAGGTCAACTGGGTTGAATGGGTACTAGTAAAGACCTCTGTATAGAGGTTTACATCAGCATGTGACTGAGTTCCAAGGGATCGCATCGTTCAGGCCATTGATGTGTGAGGAAAGGCGATAGATCCAACGCTGTTCTTTGCTCATCAGTCTTCTTTGTCTAATGCCTGCTCAGGGATTTGTTTGATGTTTGTCCATGTGAGGCCATTGGGGGTATGGCCATGGGTGATGAAGTGGTTGGTTAATTTACTGATGTTTTTCTTACACCTAATGGTGCTTCTGTGCTCAGTGACCCTAGTGCGTATTTTGCGAGTGGTCATGCCGATATAACGGAGACCACAGGAGCAGGTGAGAAGGTAAATTACATTACGTGAATTACAGTTGGTGTGGCTGCGTTGTGTCCACACCTTGTTAGGTTCTAGGGTTAGAGTTTTGGTGTGGGTGGTTAAGTGACACACACTGCAATCATTGCAGGGGTAGTGTCCAGTTACTTTTGGTAGGCCCCATGCATTCAGAATGGTGTTCGGTTCTTTAGTGTTATGCGTTTTATGATGGGTATTAACTAGTTGGTCCTTCAAGTTATTGCTTCTCTTGTAAGCAAAACGCGGTATGTCCCACTGCCTCTGGCCAGAATTCAAGATCTTCCAGTTCTTCTTAATGAGTTTGGCTACCTCATTGGAGGCTGTGTTGTACGTAGTGACGCAGGTGATAGGTTGTTCCTGCTCCTCTTTAGCTGTGGTTTCAAGGAGGGCCTCTCTATTCTGGTTCCTGGCCCTCTTCCTGGTTTTGGAGATGATGGCAAGTGGGTAGCCCCGGGCCCCCAGTTTCTTGGATAGTTCAGCGGACTGTTTTTTATAGTCTGCTATATCACTGCAATTCCTGCGTATACGTAAGAATTGTTCGAAGGGAAGGTTCTACCTTAGCGGGCGTGGGTGGGAGCTTGTGAAGTGGAGTAAAGAGTTTCTGGCCGTGGGTTTATAGTAGGTTGTCGTGATGAGTCTGCCATCTTTGACTGTTATATTTAGGTCCAGGAAAGCAAGTTGGTTTGCACTGATAGTGCTGGTGAACTTCAAGTATGGGTCCCTGCCGTTGAGCCAGAGGAGGAATTGATCCAGGGTTGTTTGTGGACCCTCCCATATCACAAGGATGTCGTCAATATAATGGCGCCATGTGAGGATGTGGTTGGCATAGGGGTTTGTGCTGTCAGCAATGTCCGTGCGTTCGAATTGGTGGATGTAAAGACCTGCTACGCTTGGGGCGAAAACGCTGCCCATGGATGTTCCATTGCTCTGGAGGTAGAGGGTTCCCTCATATTCAAAGTAATTTTCCTTTAGTGCCAGTGTGGCGCATTGGAGGATGAATTCTCTGGGGGTGTGGTAGGGCCATGGCGACTCCCTGAGGATGTCCATGAGTACTTTTATTGTGGCTTCTTGGGGTAGGCTGGTATAGAGGTGTTGGAGCTCACTGGATTTTCCTCTTCGGCCCAGTGTACCTGCGGTTGTTGTTGGTTTTGTCTTCTCCTGCATCTTGATCTTCTGCCCTGTCCTAAAAAAGGAATGTGGGGGCCGGGATTGCCGGGGAAGAGTGGCATTGGTCCCGGGGGATACATGGGTGGGAATCCGAAATACGGGTTCTGTATGGGGCCAAAATTATGGGGGGCTAAATGCACCTCCTTGAAACTCCATGCCCGCACTATTGATAGTGGCAGATTGTATACTTCAACACGACACATACTCTACCGTGTTAGACCTGCAGATGCACCTGCACTAATAACTAGTGTCTCACCCCCGCTCATGCGCAATAGACACAAACAGCACCGCATATGTGCTAGAGACAAGTGTCTTTCCACCAACTAGTATCTCACCCCCGCTCATGCGCAATAGACACAAGCAGCACCGCTCATGTGCTAGAGACTAGTGTCTTTTCTTTCCACCGCCCATGAGCAGACAGCTAGGAACACGCCTGGGGTAGTCTTTCTACTCTTACTCCCAGCTACAGGTGCCGATAGTTAATCCAATTAGCAAGCATATAAAAACGAACAGGAAACTCCAGCTCTTTCTACCGGAGTACGAGGACGGTGCAACAGGTACAAGGCAGGCTTTGACCAGAAAAGCTGTGAGTATGACAACCTCCAAGCAACAATCTCTGGGTAAGCGCTTTTCCCTCCTTACAGGTCTCTAACTCCCAGTGGCCAACATTATTTCCCTACAGGGTCAACCCTTACCGCTTCACTCCTGGAAGCATTGGCTGCAAAATCTAAGCGTAAGAGTGTTTACTTACGCCCCATCACACTTTGTATCTCATGCATATGTGTGATACCCGTGTTTTAGCGACACCACCCCCAATTATTTGAGATAATCCCAATAATGGTACCACCAGTGCCATTACACTTTTGCCGACTGTAGTCTACCCACTGAGCACTGTAGATTCGGCATCCTATGTGTATGACTATGTGGCGAAGACGCCTATTTGACTCTCCTCTTCTTTCATGTTTTGTCTATGTCTTCAGTGTTGTCGGTACAGGCATATATGAGAAGGGAATCCCCTCTCACACTTAGAGAAACACCTTAGTGAGTGTAACACATAGCCTGGATTACACTCCTTTTAACCTGCACTACACTCTATTTTAAAAAGTTCCTGAGGAAAGCCAGATTTAGTTTAAGGCACTGGCTGAAACATGCCGACCAACTGATGGTTGTAGGAGGTAGTAACTTGCCTCCCTTAAACATCCCCAAGTCTTATTTTAACCACTGACGGGGGCCCAGTTATTAAAATTTAATTTACCCTCGGGTACTGGGACCCTCGCCAAGCCGTTTTAACTCACACTTCACTTTACACCTCACACTGCACTCTCAGTAAAATACCAGCTCCGCTGTGATCAGGCGTCGCAGCACACCCGGGATACTTTAGGTGTCACTGGGTGGGCCCGATGATGAAGCATGCCACCAACCAGGTTGGTGGGTGAGGGCTTCATGAACTCATCAAAGAGGTGCCCATGACAAATCTAATCAGAATCCTAACAATATTGGTCATATTTAAGCTAGTCTCTTTTGATAATACATATAAACTACGGGGACTCGGACTAGCTTTCAAGTCCTCTCTCTCTCTCTTGATACGCGCGTAATAAACAACACACCCACATTTCTTGCCACTACAGTTGGGGGGAGTAGAGGAACGCTTTTGGCCTGACCCCAACCCACCCAGGAAGGTTTATCAGGGTTGCACTGCAATCTATTGGCCTTTCATCCAATCTAACAGTGGCACCAAACAGTTGGCTAAAGCTGCCTTTGCCCTCTCAGGCTCCCCATCATACGCGAGCAGGAGTTAGGTATAATCAGCATAAGAGAGGATCTTGATATTATAGAATTCCACCAAACAAGCCAAGGGAGACATGTAAATATTAAAGACTGTGGGGCTAAGAGAGGAGCCTTGCAGCACACCCCATTTCAACTCCTTACCTCCTGCAGCGTAGGGTTTCATCCAAATCACCTGCTCGCGGCGTTCAAGAAAAGAGCCTAACTAGCTCAGAGCCTGCTACTCCCAGGTGGTTTAACCTGTGCAGCAAGATGTTGTGATCCACCATATCAAAAGCTGCTGACAGGCCCAACAACACCAGAGCCACATTGAGGCCAGAATCCAGATTGAACTTAATAGTCTCTGAGACTTCTAATAATGTGGTCTTGGTGCTGTGGCCAGCTTGAACACTAATTGAGAGGGGTGGAGTGAGTTATTTTCCATCAAAAAGGTAGTGATTTGCCAGTTTACCGATTTCTCCAGCACATTTGATGCTGATGGCATCAATGAGACTGACCTGAAATTTGCTAAGCATTCAGGGTCAACATTTTTGTAATAATGGAATCACCCTAGCTCTTTTAAAGTCGATGGGTATTAAGCTTGTGTCGAGGGAGCTAGAACATTACTTCTGATACACAGGAGCAATAATGTAAGAGATCAAATTTAATATGTGGGGGGTACCAGGTCCATTGGGGACCCTGACCTACAGCTCAAGAAAGAGGCTGTTACATCCTCTACTGATGGCACCATGAAAGTAGCCTGTGAAGGATGTTGTATTTGCTCCACTGGTTCTTCTAGCTCTGGTCCTACCCAAGTATTGTTCTCCCCTGATAAGTTAGTCTGGATTCTGAGGATAGGGACTGACTGGGTTCCAGCTGGGGACATCACTTTAGGATCAGTAACATTTGTTACAATTTTTAAAATGTCCCTTCCATCATTATCGGCCTCCTTAATGCAGTGGGAGTAGAAGGTGCTACGAGTCCTCTTGAGATTTTTATGAAAGGATTTCCGGGACAATTTATAAATTACTTTATTCGAGTCCAGATATGCGCTCTGCCACACTCTTTCTAGTTTCTTACACGCTGCTCTTTCCAGAGATAGTTCCTTCTAGAACCAGTGAGCTGAAAGCATCTTTGTAGACTTTCTAGAGGCCGAAGTGGCGACTACAAGACCTCCTAAGACACACAGCTAGGGCAGAGCAGCAGCGTACCTGAAGCAAAGCACCAGGACAAATGGTGAGATTTGATTAAAGTAAGTGACTTTCTGAGCAAGTGCCCATACAGCAGTTCAAAGGAACTGAACCCAACTCCTTTATGCAGAAACTCTCTATAAGCAAACAGGAGACATGGCAGGATAAGGCCCCACTTCCTTCTGAGGTTCTCGGGCAGAGTCCTGTCATGCTCTTGAAAGTCTTTTTGAATTGTTCCACCAAACTATTGGTTTATGTGTGGTACAGTGTGGAGAAGTCATAAGAATAATCGCTTGCTCACACATCTCTCTCATGTGTGAGGAGATAAAGATAGTTCCCCAGTCAGAGATCACCGTTTTCGAAAATCAAACCCTACGAAAGATCCCAAAGAGAGCTCTCACTACCACCTTTGTAGTTGTGCTCCACAGAGGTACTGGCTCTTGATGCCCACTGACAGGATTCAAACACACAAAGAGTACTCCCTAAGAAATTCTGTGTGGAGTGCTGGGCTATGATAGTCTTAAGTGGGGCACCTCCTTACTAGAAGCAGGAACGGAAAGGATTTCTTTTCTTTAAATAACCCTCAGACACTCTAGTCGTGGCATGCTTTATCATCGGGTTCACCCTGACTCCTAAAGGTTAGGGTGGGCTCAACCATCTTCCAGGGAGCACTTAAAAGGAAAAAAAGACCAGGAGGAATAAAGATTAAAAATCCTTCGGCTTACTCCAAGGTATCCTTTCCTTAGTGGAGTAGTCAGAGATGGTATAACAAAAAACAAATATGTAGGGTATTAGAATATAATGGTCCTATGGCCATAAACCAACATGTTTCAGCCTACTCTATGGCCCAAAAAGGTCTGGGGCTTTCAGCAGGGTGATTTGGCTCACCTCCCTGGTGCGTAAACTGTTTGAGCTATCTAGTTTTTATAGATTTAATGCATGTACCTCTGTGCATACCATGGCAATGTATAGACTTGCCTTTTTATTTCTTTTTTCATTTTTGACTCCAAACCGTTGGTGTCGAACTTTCTGTTTCTTGGGAGTGATAGGAAAAAAGGTTCGCCCTTTAGTCACACTTTCGTCAAGAGTCCTACTCTACTTCCATGCCTATCTGGTTCCACGTCTCTCGGCTTGTGACGTGATCCACCGCAACCTCAAAATACTTGTTGCCTGCTTGTTGCCTGATTGTGAGCAGGGGTTAAAAGGAGCCACCATATCTATTCCCATTGTTTTATTTAAATTTTCAAAAACATAACTTCTCTTTGGCATTTTGCTTTTTTTAAATTAAAAGAAACCATAGAAGTTTGATAAAGGCTCCGTCATGTGACAGCAGTTTCTGCAAATGCAAAAAAGATGTTCGCTGGGCTGACGGGCATCTCTTACTTTAGCGTGTGGAGTACCCTTGATATAGTGGAAGTTTAGTACTCCGTCATGGTGACAGTACTTAATCTGTCCGCCAAACTATAAATCAAGCTGTATGTTACAAAAGTACGTTCTAGCAAAAAAAAAAAAAAAATTATACTCTTCGATTTTTTCCCCCTTGAATCAGTGATAGAGGATCATGAACATCTCCAATAAGCCCCTTTGTACACACAATGCAGAAAAACCTTGCTACAATGTTAGGAGGAGAGCTGGATGAGAAGAACTTATCATTCAGGCCACTTGTTATGTAAAGTACCTCAGCGGTCCATCTACCAGGGCATTTGAGTTGAGTTGCCCAAGACTAACAATGCAGTTGAAGGGTGGCACAGTTCTATTTTTTTACTTACAGTTTATGCAGACTCCACCATTGTAGACAATACACCCTCTACTGAGGCAATCCATTGATAAAATAAAAAACACCTACAATAAAAACAATAATTAAACAAGATAATTTATAAGAAAAAAAACTTCAAAAGATAAAATAGGATGTAATTAACCTATCAGGAGAAACCTCTCCCAACTCCCTTCTCTCTTTTTTCTAAGAAAGAAAACCTGGTATATAATCCAATGGAACCAAATAAAGCTAAAACAATCTTAAAATAATTGAAAACCTGAAAATCTAATCAAATAAAAAATCTCCCAGCTTACAAACCAACATAATTAAATTTTTTCCAGCTGAACCAAATCTCAGGAGACTGCCATTCTGGAGCCTTGAACAACAAAAAACTGTCCAAAGCAAATATTTACACATTTTCCAACACAGAACACAACTGGGCACCCAAACCCAAAAAACTGAGGGCATATTTATAAAATAGTTGCATCGCTCTTGTACCACACAATGGGGCACAAGGGTGACACAACTACTAAGTTAGATTTAGCAAGCCACGCTTGGCCTTGCATGGCTTGATAAATCTAAAGTAGCGCAACGCAGCGCAAATCGCTGCATTGCGTTACTCTGCCCCAGGGAGGCGTTCCATGGGTGGAGCATGGGTGCTCCCAAGCATCCATCCAGGGATTTTGGTGCATTCCCAGATTTTCCATTACTGACAAAATGCTACGCTTCCCCCAGGTGAGGTGTAATGAGGAGATGTATATTTATTTCTCCTCGTTACTTGCTCTTTCTATGTGTGCTTCATTTTGCAGTACACATAGAAAGAGGAAAATGCCTCAAATAATTGTTTTTGTGTTCTGGAAGGTATCCCTTCCTGCACATAAACAGTCTCGCTTACAACGCAGGCACCCTTGCACCATGGTGCAGGGTGTCTGTATTGGCACTAGGCAGCACATTGTAGTCCAGCGCAGTGAAAAGACAGGAATGTGCAATAGGATGTTAAATCAAGCACATTTCTGCCCTTTCGCTATAAAGCAGTGCTTACGTAAAAACGTAAGCACCTTTATTTGCTGTGCGCCCTATCAAATTTTCCTTTCTGATCATTGTCAATCCAACTGCAGGAAACAAGTAAGAAATAAATGAGAATCACTTACATTACCCACCTATAGGAAGGACCGAGGAGGTGGCAGTAGGAGAGGGACACAGCAAGGAAGATGGGGTCTACTTACTATAAAGATAAGCCACTGAAGTGAGGGAGAAACGGACAATGACTGGGCAAGGTATATGCAGGCCACAAAGTGAGACAAATGTGTGGATTACAGGATACTCAAACCACATCAATGGATCAAGCAGTGAGATTTTGAGAAGAACATACTGGGTGTGCAAGCCACAATGAATGAGCAAAGAGATGGCTTGGGGAATTCATATGGTATGATAATGAGAGTGCAAGCACAAAAAGGGACCCATGAACAGTATGGGGCAGTGTTATGTCATTGATGATGTAACATGCTTGTATCTTTTCTAGGATCTCTGTTCCACCACTATGTACAATGGTTGCACGTGGGTATATTGTTGGGTTGAGAGAAGGGGGTATACAAAGTTATAAGAAAGCCTTCAGTCTAGGTGAGGGGTGAGTGCCTCTCCATCCTTATGTGTGGAAGGATAGAAAAAGTCTGGTCAAGTAGGTGGCCATCAAAGATGTATGGGACATTCTGCATGTTGGGAGAAGCCAACACCCTAACTTCATCTGGAGTCACAATGGCTGTCCGAGGAGCAGATGTATGATTAAGCCATGCTTCTACTAAGAAGAGTAAGTTCTGAGCATAAGCAGCAGTGTCCCTATATGAGCAGAGCATGATGGACATGTAGATAGGGAGAGAGGCAGCTGCATTTTTAGGACGAAAGTCCTCTATGTCTGAAGTATGGGGTGAGAGGGAACAAGCAAGCAGAAGTGACAGTGGAGGCAGGAAAACCTTTGATGAAAAAGGAGAGGCCTACAGGCAAAGCTACACAGACAGGTATTGACTGAGTGTGAGCAGAGTAGATCTAATAAGCTAAGCCCTATCTCAGGCTGGGGTGAAGAGAATCCAGGGCCCTTGGTTTGATCTGGGCGCAGACTGGTGCAGATAGACTTGCCCAAGAAAGCAGCACATCTGAGCTGCGGCTGCCATTTTACAGCCCCAGAGGGGAGGGAGACTGTGCTCCAGAGAGCAGGAGGAGGGGGAGCAGGAACCAGGAGCCGGTTTGCCAAAGCACAAGCAGACTGGCTAGAGCAGGGGTCTCCAACCAGTCGATCGCGAGCTACTGGAAGCTCGCCGAGACCCTGCCAGTAGCTCGCGCTGCTCTGTGCTGAATGTGCTTTATATGCCAGCCAAAGCCATTGTAAATGCCTACAGTAATGTATTGTACCATTGATGTTTATGCGCGGATATGAAGCCGGCATTCCCGCGTCGGTACTTATTATAATTATATTTACGGCGCTCTTCTGAATCTATTTACGCCGAGTCTGAGCGATGCAAACCCCCCCCCACCCCCTTGAACGGTCTCTGCAGACAACAGCACCCGCCCTCACCCAAATCAGCAGCTATCATTGGCCAAGTCGCTTATCTGGGGCGGGGTGGAGAGGATGACGTTCGTCTCCTCCGTGATCAGGGTCTCGTGACCCTGTGTAAGCGCCCCCTGCCTCTCCCTCACAGGCACCGCGCAGCTCAGTCACGAGTGAAAGTGCGGAGCTGCAGCGGGCGTGGCAGGGCAAAGCAGCAGGTCCCGCAAGCTGGAGAATTGAACTGCGCCATCTGCCTTGAGTACAGCCTGCTGCCTTCTATCAACCGAGCAGTTCAGCAGCAGGTAAGGCAGGCAAACCGTGAGGCCTCTCGGCGGTGTTAACAGGGATGTGTTAACTTGGTAGCGGGTCCGCCGCCCTTCTCTTGTGACCTAGTAGTTTTCCCTGGCCTAGAGTCCTATGTTGAATCCGTGCGTTTGGTTTAGCTTCCCTTTGCCGTATAATCGTATAGTTTCGAGGGGTCAGTAGCTGTGCAGGTGAGTGTGGGCTGATTCATTTTGTTTTGGCTGCCTGCAGGCCTTCTTGGGTCTTGTACACCGGATGGTTATTTCTCCGATATAAAGCTGCAGCAGTTTGGGGGCCCTTTGGATCGTTGTGCATTGTGTTTTATTTACTGCGCTATACAAAGCTTCCTTAAATGCACAGCCGACATCTCCCGACCCATACCTTTCAAAACATAATAGTCAAGTGTATGTATGTATTGTATGGCATGCTATGGCGGGCTGCAGCTTGCACACCCCAGTGGTCGGAGGGTGCAGGCAGTGAGGGCTGCTGACTTGCACTTTAAGTAGTGCAGGGCGCCGTGGCCAAGAGTGCAGGAAAGGGGCAATAATACAATTATTGAATGTAGCCAGAAAAATGCTTTCACGGCTCAGACCTTCGGCTTGGAGGTGCCAGAGGTTTTCAGACATGCATTGCTCGAGCAGGTTTAGCTGCTGCACCGTCCTGATTACAGTGTCTGCAAATAATTATTAGAGCACATATACATCAATAGCTGCACTTGGACAGCTGCGCGTCTGTCCCGTGCCTAGGTAGATGGGTAGGAGGAAAAGTAAAAAGAACCTGGTTGCCCTGAACATTTTCTGCAAAGGTCACTTCTGCTGCGTGATAGGTCAGGCCCAGTCCATCATTTGGTTCCCTAGCAGCCGTTGGTTTTCCTATTGTCGACCACCGAGTAACGTAACCATTTTCTTTCCTAAATTGTATTTGTTTTTTTCTGCGCATATCTTGTTACCGTTTCTCCCGAATCCAAACGCTGTTTTGCTCAGTGTAGTGTTGCCCTGAGATAAATGCAAACTTTATGTGTACTGTACAGACTTGGGAGGCAGTTTTGTTGTATTTTGTGCTGCTTATGCATATTTCCGGTATGGCTGCAAATGAAATGTATTTCTGCACTGAACTCTGAGGCCTGCTCTGTCCCTCATAGAACCACAGTCAGCACTTCGAGGCCCTACTACGCCAGCCACAAGAGATACTAAGAACGTTATGTGTTGTACAGGCCTTTTGAGCAGGGCTTTAAGTGTGATGAAAAACCTGGGGGGTCTCTCAGGTGCCGCAATTAAGAAGGGCAAGCTAATAAAAGCTCAGCACCTGTGCTTAGCATAGTGTGCCAACCGACTGGTATTTACCTGCTTCCGTCATTGCATCCAGAGTTGTAACATTAAATATCCCTGATTAATAGCACAGGAGAGTTGCTGTGAAAGGTCAGAAAGTGGTTTGACAACACAACACAAATCCAAAATCAATCCTTTCAGTGTTTCTAGGGAACTTTTAAGTATTGTGTTCAAAGCACAGTATGGTGGGCTATGAAGAAAATAGGTTTTTTGACCTTTAACGTCAATGAAAATGGGCGTGGGCGGTCACTCGGAAAAATGCGCGAGTTGCTTGGGGTTTGGTAGCTCACGACCATTTTCACTGACCAGAAGTAGCTCTCACTACACAAAAGGTTGGAGACCCCTGGGCTAGAGTCATCACAAAAGGGGACAAAAGAAGATAGAAACGGGCAAACAAAAGATGTGAAATAATGAAGACAAAATAATATTGAAATGAGGTCTTGCAACCTCAGGGGGATGTTACAAGGAGACAATAATACAGAAGTAGAAGTAAAAATTAAATTATAAATGGTTCGAAAGGACAAGGCAACCAAGAACTGAGGTTTTGACCCACAAAGAAAACAGCTGGTAAGTTGCAGTGACAAGTGGACCAGGCTGGTCAGGTCTGTCTAGTCAGGCATATTATATAAGAGCATCGCAATGGACATCTCACATATAGGAATTAAGGAACCAGATTAGGGGAGAAGGGCATAGTGGGAGGTTGTGTGTATCAAACAGGGACCAAGGAAAAGGGTTGAAGGGAGGCATATGGCATGGGGTGCAGGACTTTTGAGAAGGACCAACTAACTGTATAGGTGGTGATTCAGAATATTGGGGTTTTAATGTTGATCTGCCAAATTATCAGATCTATGTTGTTGACTACCAACATATCATCTGGGTAACTATAGATAGTGAAGGTTAGCTGTACTATTCATGACGCCACATCTATTTTACTTGATGACATGTTGATATTATGGATAATATGTTTTTGAAAGTCGATATAAAAACCACAATGTTGTAATATAGCACTACAGTATGTGTAGATAAAAATCCTGTGAGGGGATGCAGGGCCAGAGAAAGGGGCAAAGGGGCAAAGGCGCAAAGTGGGGATCATGGTAGAGGCGAGTTCAAGCCATGAGGTAAAACCAAATTTATAAAATGAGAGAGAAAGCCATGGCAGGGATAATTTGGTTGTACAACCACAGAGATGCGCCTAAGAGCAGGCTGATTGGGGTTTAAGCTTCAATAAGAGTCTGAAAAGATGTTTGGGGGTGAGGGAGGAAGGTGCAGGACCACAATAAGGCTTTGATTATGAAATTCACAGCACTCGCATTGTGGTAAATCCCAACATTATAGTGTGGTAAAATTGATCCAGTACAGTAAAATAGTGGGTCAAAGTCCATAGAATGGGGAATTACTTTGTGGAACCTGATTTACTGGTCATAAAGCCACATGGTGGTGGTGTAGGGGAGGAGTGTGGTGAATAGGGAAAGAAAGGAGGAATAGAATTAGAGGCATTTGGGAGAAATGTTCTCTATACTTTACCACAGGGAAACGGACACTGCGCAGTCGGGGCAGAGAGGCAGCATGAAAATTAATAGGGAAAAATGAAAGCTTTATTTAACTCGAAAATAAATATTAAAAATAATTTTATGTTAAATATTAATGCAGCTTAATTTTATATATTCATTTCTAAATGTGGCACAAAAAAGAAAATGTTACATAACTATTAACTTAATTTTGAAATGCATCTTTAATGAATGGAAATATAATATATTACATTAAAATACAATCATTTTTCTGAAGTTTCATTTTAAAATAAAGTTCCTCCAAGAGAAAAACATATTTTTATTATGCATTAGTAATAATGTAGTGATAATTATTAAATGATATGTATGTAACCAATTAAAAGTAATTCAGTTATATTATGATAAAAATATTGTTACATGATTTTTTTTATTCAAAATAGGGAATTAAAGTATTTTATTATTGCATAATAAATATACACTATTTTGTATATTTTTAATACTGAATTGTGTTTATTTATAGTTTGATCTATTTTAAATATTTTACTTTTAGCATTATTTCCTATTTGATTTTATTATAATTCCATACCTCCATTATTTTCAATGGCAGGGTGTTACAGTACTAGTGGTTGTCCATGTGTGTTGCTATACTACTGCTTTTTATTTTTAGCAGTAATTTACTCTCACATTTTGTGAATAAGAAAAAAATAGTAAACTTAATCAAAAGTGTATATTACTTAAAAGTGTACTTTACCTTGTGAATCAGCTCTTGGTAGTACATTTTGTAGTACTATTGCAGTACTACAAAACGTACTACAAAATGCTGTTTGTGAATCAAACACTATGGGGGTCATTTGGATGGCGGGCAGAAAATCACCCTGATTGCCCTGGAGGCGGAAAACAACCTGTCAAATATTCCAATGAGTATTGACTCACGTGTAGGAGAGAGGGGGAAAGGGGAAGTGGAGTGAAAAAGAGAGACTGGACCGCTTCTAATCTTCTGACCGGATTCTCCCTTCTTCTGGTGAGGAAATCTGCAACAAACACAGTCATGCATTCACAGTAATAAACTTAAACTGTCTCTTTTCTTTTCCCCCCAAAAAAACATATAATTATGTGTACCTGTCTTCCACAGTGCTATTGCCACTCTCTTGTAGAAACTTTTGTGTGTCTTTGAAGCTTACTCTATTCTATTAAGGTTTTGGTGTCTTGCAGTCTGGTGGTATTCTGTAAAACAAATAACATGTAAACTCGGCCAAGAAATATTCCCTTCCTTCCTAAGAAACTCGAGTTACCTTGCTACACCTGAATCATAAGTTGTACTTTTCCAAGATGATTTGTTCTTGTCCTTATTGATGATGTTGAACTAATTTGTTGTTTTCCTTTTCTCAGAAGCGATGATGACCAGGTCAAATGTAGGTAAGTACAATTATATATATATAATTATACCTACGTCTTGCTTCTATCTTTACTTAAGTAGGTCTAAACTCGACTAACCTTTCTTTCTGTATTTCAGAACTTGGTATCCATTAAAGTCTCGAAGTATTGTATCAGTGAAGTAGATTCCTTCTTATTTATTTCAGAATGTACTTTCTTTTTTTCAGTCTATCCTCTGTCTTGACTATAATTCTTCTTCCTGGAACCTTATCTCTAAAATACAAACTCTAATCTTCCCTTACTGAATTAGAGCTTCAACTAGTATTGCCTTCACTATGTTTGCCAATGCTGTCAATGATAGAATGACATGCTTTCTTTGGCTCTTAATTATCAGAATAATGCAGCTCAAATAAGATATTTAATCGTTACTTAGCTGTCTGCTTCTTGCTCTTCTCCTACGAAACTCCCAGAACACAAATTTCTCCTATGAACCACAGCGCTCAGGTAAAACGCAGTTGTTCTCTCAAAATCGCCGTTGAAGTGCGCAGATTGAATCGCAAGCGAGTGCCTTCACAGCTGCAATCGCTCGCACACTGATAACTAGACAGCTAACCTCTGTTGTGATCTGTTGGTGGCCATCTTGGAATTCCCCGACCAGCCACCCTTTAATAATCTCAGCAATTTGCTGACAAAGGTCAGCGAAATGACTCTTTTTCTTTGACCATAACGAAGTAAGGTGGGCAAAGGTTAAAATAGGCCTGAACCTCGTCTAGAATTTATCCTGAAGTCTACATTCCTGACAAAACCGCCCGCCAGGACCGTGGATAACCCGACGGTCAAATTATGATCAACCTCCAAAAAAGACCGACCGCGGCGGTAGTGGGCTACCAATAACGTCCGACGCGTGAGGTCACTTCTAAAAACCGACCGCTGCGATCGGAAAAGCAGCGGAAAAGGTACACCCCGCCGCAAGCATAGCGGAGACCCTGCACGAGAAATTATGATTTCCCCGATGGTCCCGCGATACGAACCGCTGTTTCTGACCACCGAGGTTGCACACTACAGTGAATGGTAGAGACAGCGGAAGAGCTGCAGCATAGCCACCGCCGCGGATGTTACATGAAAAACATGGCAGACGAAGCAAAAACACTGTAACGATGCCTAACTGAGCACAAATCAAAGTAGCTATGCCCCGCAAATACACAAAACACATACCAATGTAAAAAAAAAATGATTAAAAAAAAAAAAACCCAGGACAACACCCACAATACACCTCACAGCAAAGGCCCAATTGGACACACCCACACAGCTGAGTATAAATACAGGTCCTTCATTGACCACAATTCTTTGCAACACTCCAGAAGAGAAGGGCATACACCAGATCTGAGAGGAGAGGCAAAATAACACAGCACACACACATCACCACCACCACCGCCACCACCATCACACCAGCACCAAAAACTCCCCAGCACACAACACATCTCACACCTCAACACGACACCCACCACACTCACCACACCCACCCCTGCACCCACAAACACTGCAAACACCAACCACCATGACAGCACAGAAAATGCCAAAATTCACAGAGGGTGAGTTGACAGTCATGGTCAATGAGATAGTGAGAGTGAAACCACAACTGTTTGGTAGCCTGGTCCAACAGACAACAATAGCCACCAGGACACAAATGTGGGAAAGGATAGTCCAAAGGGTCAATGCAGTAGGGACCACCCCAAGATCCAAGAAGGAGATCATGAAGAGTTGGCATGATCTCAAAAGGGTTGTCAAAGAGAAGAGGAACAAGAACTGGGAGCTGGGGAAAGTGACTCGCAGTGGCCCTCCGATCCCACAGAAAACATTCACACCATGGGAGGAGAAGGTGCTCTCCATACTGCATTCTGAGAGTCTCACAGGAGTATCCGGGGGAACGGAGGCTGGTAAGTACAAACAAATGCCAAACAACACACTGATAAGTACTTGGAATACTCCATGGAATACTCACCCAGGTACTTGCTATCCTTACGTAAGAGCCACCCCATAGACCCAATAACCGCCTCCCACATCTTGGCCCTAGGCATTGCCCGACCCCCACCCTCACTGGAGGCTATCAACCCCCTGCCCTCACCCCCCAGCAATCCTCCGCACCCGGGCACCTCCATCTCCTTATTAAATACCAGATCGGCAGTTGTGCATCAGCAGGAGATCTTCAACCTCCTTGACAGCGACAGCCCCGACATACTGTGTTTAAACGAGACATGGTATCGTCCTGATTCCCAACCCAGTGTCTTGGCGGCCCTTCCTCCTTCTTATTCCATTCTATGAGCTGACCGACCTGACGGCAAAACTGGTGGTGGGTTGCCTTAATTTTCCGTGACAACCTCCGGTTTCAAGTACTAGCATCCCCCCTCTGCCTGCAGTGGACTGCTTGGTTGCACGCTCTGCCCTACCCAAATCTCCCGTAACCTGTGTGCTGGTATACCGACCTCCCCAAACCCCTTCCCATTTTATTCCTGCTTTCCAGGAGCTGCTGGCCCCTCTAGTGGTCAATAACGCTACTGTACTTGTGCTTGGCGATTTTAATTTTTGGCCCAGTGATCCCGCAGAAGACCTCACTTCTAAGGATTTTACCTCATTGCTATCGAGCTTAAATTTTATCCAACACGTCCGTGCCCCTACACATACTCGGGGCCATACTCTAGACCAAATATGGACCCTTAACCTACCCACTACCAACCTGTCCATCGCTCCCTGCATATGGTCCGACCATCATCTACTGTCTTTTTCCCTGGACCTGCGTTTGTGAAATGCCCCCTGTGGTTCTAAAACCCTTTGGGCTAGAAGTTGGAATCGTGTTGATATTCCTGCGTTCTGCGATTCCTTAACTGCCACCTGCCCTGATCTCACTGATACACCTCCTCAACTTCAGCTGGCCACTCTGGACAGTTGGCTAATCCATCTTTGTGATGAAAAGGCCCCTTTGAAGAAGGTTACCATCAACCACCATCACCATGCTAACAAGTGGTTTACTCCTGCTCTGAAAGCACTTAAACTAACGGTCCGTCAAGCTGGACGGGCTTGGAGGTCGAAATACTGCTCTACCAGTAAAATTAACTATACCACCTCACTATCAGAGTACAAAAAAGCCATCCAAGAGGCCAAGAAAGATTACTTTTCTCAACGCATACTGGCGGCAGAATGCCAGCCACGTGAAATTTTTGCAACTGTCCACGAGTTAGCTCTATCAGACAGGCCTTCACCTATGATCATACCCTCCCAGTCATTGTGCAACTCATTGAATGAGTTTTTTATTGACAAAGTGGCACAAATAAAAGCACACATTCCTCCCCCATCAAACCCTTCTTTAGATTGTTCCCCGCCACAGAACACCCAGGGCCTCATTCACATTCCGGAGCTAACTAGTGAGTCTCTTTCTCCGCTCCTTAAGCGTGTAAAATCTGGGTCTCCTTCTGACACGTGTCCGGCCCGCAGCCTGGCCCAGGTGTTTTTGGCCTGTCCTGCCCCCGCCCTCACTATCTTAAATGACACCTTCTCTAAAGGCCTAGTCCCCACTGCATTTAAATCTGCCACCATCATCCCCATTTTAAAGAAGCCCGGGGCTGACCCTTCTTCCCTAGCTAATTACCGACCCATATCCCTGCTCCCCTACTTGGGAAAGGTGGCTGAGGCGCATGTTTCTCAAGTGCTGAGCTCCTTTATTGAGGACAGCAATTACCTGGCCCCATGTCAATCTGGTTTCCGACCACGACATTCAACCGAGAAGGTGGTGATCTCGGTCATTGACCAACTTAGGGAGGGACTCGATGCCAACACCCCCAAGATACTGGTCTTATTAGACTTATCCACCGCCTTTGACACTGTGGATCATGACATTCTGTTATCACGTGTCAGGGCGGCGGGGTTAGGGGGGTTGGCATTAGCTTGGGTCGAGTCTTTCCTGATGGACCGTACTCAGACAGTCCATCTGGGCACCTTCTCGGCTCCTTTGCGTAATGTCAACTGTGGTGTCCCCCAGGGGTCTGCTCTCTCCCCCCTATTATTTAATATTTATATCTTTCCACTGGTGTTTGCTTTACAGAATATGGAGGTCACTGTATATAATTATGCAGATGATCTACAACTCATTTTTGATCTTTCTTCCCCATCAGGAGTTGGCAGTTTCCAGTCCGTCATGCTATTTATCCGAGACTGGATGAACATCAATCAGTTAAAACTTAATCCGGATAAAACAGAACTTGTGGCGACGGGCGGTGCTGCCAACACCTGGTCCCCCTCCTTCTGGCCCCCTTCACTTGGGTCCCCCCCTCTCCCCTCTTGTTCAGTTAAAACACTCGGGATCATGCTTAATAACCAATTAACTCTCCATTCACATATCAACTCGGTGGTTTCTTCCTGTTTCTTTACACTACGAGTTATTCGGAAAGTTGCCAGATTTTTTTCCATCTCTGCACTAAAGCTGATCCTTATGGCCATGGTCTTGTCAAAGATTGACTATGGCAACATCATCTATAACGGACCTCCTGCTTATGCTCTGCAGCGCCTGCAGTTGGTACAGAACCAGGCTGCCCGCCTGGTTTTTGGCCTATCCAGGTCTCATCACTCGACCCCACTGCTTAGGGAATGTCTGACATAATATCGACAGACAGAATATCGATATGCAAAAATATCGGAGCAAAAATATCGACAGCAAAAATTTCGGAATCCTATCTTCATTAAGGTAAGTACAAAAATATCGAAAAAATAATATCGAAGTACAAAAATATCGGAATCAAAAATATCGTTTTTTTAAATGTATTAATAATAATGTAAAAATAAATTTAAAATACATATAATTTTACAACTATTAAATAAAAATATTAAAACAAAATTAAAACTAATACATATACATTTAATATAAATAAAACACTTAATAATTTAAAGTAATTTTAATTTTTTTCATGTAATTTATTTGATTTAATGTAATTTTTTTTTGTTTTTACCCTGAACGCCTGTACCCCAAAAACCCAAAACTGACCCTGAACCGTAAAAATATCCCTGTACCCCAAAAACCCAAAACTGACCCTGAAACCTAAAAATACCCCTTTACCCAAAAACTGAAAACTGACCCTTATCCCTAAAAATACCCCTTTACCCAAAAACTGAAAACTGACCCTGAACCCTAAAAATACCCCTTTACCCAAAAACTGAAAACTGACCCTAAACCCTAAAAATACCCCTTTACCCAAAAACTGAAAACTGACCCTGAACCCTAAAAATACCCCTTTACCCATGAACTGAAAACTGACCCAGAACCCTAAAAATACCCCTTTACCCAAAAACTGAAAACTGACCCAGAACCCTAAAAATACCCCTTTACCCAAAAACTGAAAACTGACCCTGAACCCTAAAAATACCCCTTTACCCAAAAACTGAAAACTGACCCTGAACCCTAAAAATACCCCTTTACCCATAAACTGAAAACTGGCCCTGAACCCTAAAAATACCCCTTTACCCAAAAACTGAAAACTGACCCAGTACCCTAAAAATACCCCTTTACCCAAAAACTGAAAACTGACCCTGAACCCTAAAAATACTCCTTTACCCAAAATTAATTAATATTATTTAATTACCACTTAATTATTAATTAACAATAACAATAAAGTAAATATATTAGCACATTTGCTGTAATTAATTTAATTTAATAATTAATATTATTTTTCCCAATTCATTAATTAAGAATAACAATAAATTATATATAAAAAACATTACTATAATTAATGTAATTAAATATTTAATATTAATTAATTACCAACTAATTAATAATTATAAATATGTCAAAAATTATATTAATTAATTAACTAATTAATAGAAATTAATTACCAATTAATTATTAATTAAAATATGTACAAACATATATCAATTAATTAATTATTATTAAATTACTTCCCACCCTATTCCCCTATAAACCCATAACCCGCTACAGAACATATTTATCAATTAATCAATTAATTAAAAATAATTAAAAATTATTTCTCAATTAATTAATTAATAATTCCTACTAATTAATAATTAATTTAACATAATTAAATTACTTCCCACCCTATTCCCCTATAAACCCACAACCCGCTACAGTAGTAAAAGACTATATTTATTTAAATTACATTAAAAATAAATAATAAAACATAATAAATACAATATAATATACACTACATTTATTTAAAAATTGATATTAGTAACATCAAAGTTATTAATTTCGATATTATTGACATCGATATTTACAACTTCGATATTACTGATATCATACCAATATCGATATTAAGACTGTCGATATTACTTACCTCCGATATTTTGTCCCATCGATATTTAAACTTCGATATTTTTGTATATCGATATTTAAAAATCAATATTTTGTCTGTGTACCCTGCTTAGGAGCCTACACTGGCTCCCTATAAAACAACGAGCCAGGTTCAAGTAAGGGTGTCTGACTTTTCAAGCAAGAGCGGGCACTGCCCCTGCCTTTATCAACTCGGCAATCTCTCCCTATGTTCCCTCTAGGGACCTTCGCTCCTCTAGCCTGGCCTTACTAACTACGCCCGCTTCAAAAAGAAACGGGCAGGGGGGCAGAAGTTTGCTGTACTGGCACCCACCTTTTGGAATGACCTCCCCCTACCTTTAAGACTCTCCTCCTCCTACATGGAGTTTCGGAGGTCACTAAAAACGCTATTATTCCAGCAGGCCTTTGGTACCTAGCTCTTTTTTTACTCTCACTCAGCGACCTCACCAGCGCCATGAAACTGATTCAGTGTACGTGCGCTTTATACGTTTTTTTAAATTCAAATTCAAATTCCTTTCACAACCCAAACACCATTGCACGGTTCACCCTCACCTAACAGGTAGCCAGCCATCTTCACTGTGAGGCCTGTGAGGGCAGCCTGCACTACCTCTCCCAGCATGCCCCTTATTAACACTCCAGTAGCATGGAGGCCTCCCCCACCCTGGAGCATGTGTCAGCCATTGCACTGTCCACCTTCACCTAACAGGTAGGTAGCCATCTTGTATTGGAGGACTGTGTGGGGGCGGGAGGCCTGTATCACTACTCCCAGCATGCCCCCTGTCCCACACCCAGCAGCATGGATGCCTCCCCCACCCTGGAACATGTGTCAGCCATTGCACTGTCCACCCTCACCTAACAGGTAGGTAGCCATCTTATATTGGAGAACTGTTTGGGGGTGGGAGGACAGTATCACTACTCCCAGCATGCCCCCTGTTCCACACCCTAGCAGCATGGAGGCCTCCCCCACCCTGGAGCATGTGTCAGCCATTGCACTGTCCACACACTAATCTAACAAGCAGGTATCCTTCTTGTATTGGTGGAATGTGTGGGGTGGGAGGACAGTATCACTACTCCCATTATGACCCCTGTCCAAAACTCCAGCAGCATGGAGGCCTCCCCCACCCAGGGGCATGTGTCTGCCATTGCACTGTCCACCCTCACCTAACAGGTAGGTTGCCATCCTCACAGCTCTAGCTGTTTTTGTCTGGGAGACCTGCAACACTACACAGGGCACCAATTGCATGCAATGCATTGACACACAACATGTATGACTTCATGATGTTGGCATGCACCATGTAATAATAGCCAGTATTGCCTGTAACAAGAATAAAAACAGTTGTCTCAATTGTGTAGTGTGCAGACAGCAGATGACATGCAGCTAACAGAATCCCTGCACATCGCCCATCACTGACCATTTTCCATCTAATCCACAGGTGATGAAGATCTTGCTGCTGCGGACAACATCAACCAGCAGAGCCATTCTCCATCCCCGGTACATAGACTCCCAGGACAGTTTGAACGATGAGCTCCAGGTTGGCCCATCTAGTGTGCCAAGGCCCAACCGAGCCCAGGACCCCATCCTCCCTACCACCACGTCTGCTGCATCAACAACTACACAGCGGACCCCTGCAGTCATGGCCTGTGCCTCTACCGCTGCCACCTCGGACACCACCACCACCACCACCACCACCCTCCCTGTCCAAGGGAATGACCAGGACACACCACCAACTGTGCAGGGTAGGGAGAGTGTGCGAGGACCCACCGTGGTGAGGCAACAGGTCCGTGGCAGCAGGGCAGGAGGGAGGGCCCGGGTCCCCCCCAGACATCAGGAGGTAGGCACATCATACCTGGACCACTTCACCCGAGTCATCGGTGCATATGAACAGGTCCAGGGACAAAGTGGCCGGTCGGACAAACTTTTAGGTGAGCTCATCCTGCTGATGACGTCCATCGACAGACGTATAGGTCAAATGGTAGACCTCATGGCCCAGCAAGTGGCATTGCAGAGGGACAGGCCTGTGTCCCAACCAACACCTTTGCCCCCTCCTGTTGTGCCGCAGGATGACAGTGCACCATCCTCACCTGCGCCAACAGAGAGGGGAGAGTCCTCTGATGCCGCTGGCCAGTCAGCAGTCCCCCCACCGCCAAAAAGATCTAGGGGGCGTCCAAGGTAGAGCCTGGGAGTCCCTGGAGGCAAAGCACCTGCCACATGCCAGTCACGTAGCCAGCCCTGATGGCAACCCTCTTCCCCACTGCATTGACTGTTTGGACGGTCTTTCCCCACATATCCTTGGCAATGGCACTTGTCTGTTGGACTGGGTCACCACATACATGTGGTGTCTACTCTTGCATATCATCTACCATGACTGTCAACTCACTGATCATTCCCCACCATCATGTAAATATTCCCTCACAAATCACATGTCCACTTTTTAAATAAAATACCTGACACACCAGATTTTGTTTTTAATGCAATATTTACAGTGTTCACAATGGCCATGATGTGTCCAAAAGATGTACAGTTTGTAGGGCAGGATCATTCTGAAGCACCTAGGGATACACAACAGAACAACAGTCACTGGTGTCATTGTGGCATCACAGACAGGACACCACACAAAACATACACAAGAGACTACTGGCATACAAGATAATGGGCTGCAGGTGTGAACAAATAGAGTCCAGCATATGTCCCCATATGGAACGTCAATGTCACATCTACCACCCACAGGTGACTGAACGTGTGCCTGCCTCTACCATCCGCAGATAGGCCTGTAAAACAACAACCACCACAACAACAGATAATGTGCAAGTTGAACACCTGTACACGCCTTCAAGTGAAGTAGCGCTTGATGAGCTGTTGACAAATGTCAACTCTTTCCTCCTCTCCACTGTCCTCATCACTGGACTCAGGTCGTTGGGCAGGTGCGGGCCTTGGTTCCTCTCCATCATCCAGGAGCAGGGGAATCCTCTTGTGAATGGCCAAATTGTGCAGCATACAGCATGCCACAACAATCTTGCAGACCTTCCCAGGCGAGTATGCCAGTGCTCCTCCAGTCCAGTGCTCCTCCAGTCCGATCAAGGCAGCGGAATCTTGACTTGAGTAGCCCAAAAGTCTGCTCAATGACACGTCGGGTCCTGCCATGTGCCTCATTGTACCTGACGTCAGCCGGGGTCCTTGGATTTCGCACTGGACTCAGCAGCCAGGGTCGACTGGGATATGCTGAGTCACCTAGGAAATAAAAACACATATTGCAATGTTGCACAGGCTAAGTGCATCAGGTCACAAACACACCTCACGACATATCACAGGTCACACTCACCCACAATGCAGGTTAGCCATCATACGGGGCACCATGCTGTTCCTCATGACGTAGGAATCATGGGCAGAGCCGGGGAATTTTGCACACACCTGCAAAATCATCATGTCCGCAAGGCACACCACCTGCACATTTATAGAATGAGAATGTTACCGATAACTAAAAATATGCTCAGTGGCCTGTGGCGCCGCCAGACGTACATGGGTGTAATCGATGGCACCTACTACATGTGGGATGTGCCCAAGGGCATAGAAGTCACCCTTCACTCCTGGCAATTCAGCTCCCCTGGGGAAATGTATGTACTGATTTTTATTTAACATCATGGCTGCAAGAACATCCCTCAGCACCATGCTGAACATGGGCTGCGACATCCCTGCAGCAGCGGCCACGGTCTCCTGGAAGGCAACAGTAGAAAAAAGTGGAGGCCATCACCTTGTATGTGGGTGTGAAGGCAGTTGGGTTGTGGCGACGAGGCTGCAGGTGGGGCTCCCACTGGTCACAAAGGGTCTTTAGGCTCGCCCTGTCGAGGCGGAATTTTCATATTATCGCAACGTCCTCCATGTCCCACAGCACTGTCAGGTGACGTATGAGATTTGGCCTCCTCCTAGGTGTGATGTACATGGACACATGTCAATGACAACCATCAAGAAGTTTACCCAGCACATACCGTGGATCATGTTACGCGAAACATTATGAATTCCATGTGAGATGCGTGACACACAAGGTTACATGACTATAAATTGAGGACACACCAATCCATTTACCTAAAACCTGTCCCACACACATAACAGAATATCAATTTAAAAAGCACAGTTCCTGAACTGGACATTCCACATGTGCACGACTCATCCAGTGACATCCACAAAAGTGTGTGAGATGACCATGAATGCCTCACACACATCTGCTTTACCTGTCACACCGCAATGCATCATGTGAAGCTGGCGCACATCAAGAGCACAATGATCACAGTAGATGTTAAATTTGTGTGCATGGGTTGATATGGTAGCACAAGTATAGAACAACACCATACAGTGAGACAAGCCTTGCCAAGGTCAGCACAGACCCACAGCACAGTGCTTGGTTACACATAATTTTTTTATTTTTATTTTTTTATTGTGTTTATCATGCAAGAATAAGGGCACATTACAAAGCGCAAAGAGCCATTCGCCTACAACCCATCTCGGGCCGGCAGTGGGCTGCCTCGCCATGACCAAGACACATACAGATAGCAAGCAGAAGGATATACAGATCAAGCCCAGGTCTCAGCAGCAGTGCGGGCCAGGGAGGACTACCCCCGCCTGCCAGTCCTATCTGTGTTGCGATGTGCACTGTACATATATGAACAAAACTGTAAATTTTTATCATTTTCTCCCAACCAATACCCCAACCCATGAACCCCCCCATCCCACAACTGGTCCCTTGGTCGTGCTCTACGTGTGTGTTGGTGTGCGCCTCGGTGACGTGGTTTGGCTCTTACCACCTGCTACCCCCCAGCAATCTAGAGGGTGTCTCCTATTGTCCCAAACCTCTTTGGGTGGGGTGGCATCTCCCGCCCCGTGGCATACTATAGTGTAGGGAAGAGCCCTGGCAGGGTTATTCAGGCTCCGAGTGTGGGTCACTCTCTTGATCTACCCCCTCCCCCTCCGCAAAACCATCCTCGTCCGATCTAGAGGTTAGGTAAGCCTGGTAAAGTCCCCAGAAGTTCTTGGGCCGACTTCGGGGCGGGAGGAGCTCGCTGTATGCGTCCGCCTGAGTGTTGCATTACAGCATATCGCCGGTCCACCTCTTCAGCGTTGGTAGGGGCCCCCTCATCCAGCATAGCGCCACCACCCGTTTAGCAAGAAGCATGCCCATGTTCACCAGTTTTCTCACTGAGACTGGTATCTCCCTCGTGTAACCCATCAGAGCGAGGGCCGGGTCAGGGACCAAGTCCAGCTCCACAATTTTGCTGAGTTCTGCGTATACGCAGGTCCAGAATTTCTGAACTCCCGGGCACCACCAGGCTAAGTGCAAGAAGTCCGCCACTTGGGCATGACATCTCTCACATCGTGGCGTGTCCCGCAGGCCGTACCTGTGGAGTCGCTCCGGTGTGTGGTACACCCGTTGCAAGAATTCAAAGTGAATTAAGCGGTGCCGCCCGTTCAGGGAAATGCTTCTGGAGGCCGCACAGCAGTACTCCCACATGCCGTCGTCAATCTGGGTCCCTAGATCATACTGCCAGGCTAAGCGCGCCCTAGTGTAATGCAGTGCCGTGTGCTCATGGCCTATCTTGTAGAGCCTAGAAATCAGCTTCTTCGGGTCCTCGGTGTCTATGACGTAAGCTAGCTCCGGGACTTCAGGAGGTTCTTCCAAGTCGGGGCCTAACTGATCCAGCAGCGCACTTCTCACCCTATGATACTGGAAGCGTTGAAGCAAGGAGGTACGCTCCCCCCGTGCGCGAGTTGCTCCCACGTCTTCACCCTACCCTGCACAAAGAGGTCCCCCATGGTACGTGCCCCTAGTTCGTTGAGGACCTTGTATACTCCAGGTTCTGTCAATGTTGGGAGCCAGAGCGCCCACTGTAGAGGCATGTTGGGTGCATACATCAGCACCTTGTCTTGCCGTTGCAATATAGAATGCCAGACGTGGTTAGTGGACAGCAGGGAGTCTAGCACACCCACCCTGCGGTCCATGGGACCGCAGATGGTAGCTGGGAGTGGGGTGGGGTCCGCGAACAGCCGCTCCAGGATCACATGCGGGATGTCCCGGTCGCCATGAATCCAGGTGTGGAGATGGGAGGCCTGCGCAATCCTGTAATAGCGCTCCAGGTCTGGAGCAGCCAGTCCCCCTTGCTCGTAAGGCAATTGCAGTACCTTCCATTGCACTCTAGGTTGCTTTCCAGCCCACGCCAGTCTGATCAGCAATTTGTTCATGGTCGCAAAGAAGGCTTTTGAGAGGACCATCGGGAGATTATTGAAGAGAAACAGAAATCTCGGGAGAACAACCATTTTCATCATAGCTATTCTACCCAACAGTGACAGCGGAAGCTTAATCCAAAGCTCCACGTCGTCTACGAGTTTACTGTAGGCAACCCCGTAGTTCTCTCTCATCATAATGTCGGGATCCGTATGGAGCATGATGCCCAAATATCTTACCGGTTCTGTGGACCATTGTAGCGGGTAGTCCATCTCGAAAGGTTCAGTAAGTGGAGTCAGCGGGAAGGCCACTGACTTTGACCAGTTGACCTTTAGCCCCGAGAGTGCGCCAAATCTCACCACTTCCCTCAAGACCGAGGACAGGTTATTGGCCGGGTCTCTGACGTACAACAGGGTGTCGTCCGCGTACGTGGAAATGCCAATCTTGTAGGCAGGGTAATTGATGGCTTCATAAGAGTGGTATTCCCGAATTGCACACGCCAGTGGTTCCGCCACCAATGCGTACAGCAGCGGAGAGAGGGGGCAGCCCTGCCTCGTGCCCCTGGTAATGGTGATCGGCTTCGAGACCGCGTCCCCCAGTCTGATTCTCGCCGTGGGCATATGGTAGAGCGCGCCCAGGAGTTGGAGGAAGAGCTCCTCCAGCCCCAGCTTCTTTAGCACCTTACGCATGAATGGCCACTCCACGGAGTCAAAGGCCTTCTCCATTGAGGTTTCTGGCTGGGATAAACCCTGCCTGCTCCGGGGCAACTAGCTCCGGGGCCACCAGTGGCAGCCTGGTCGCCAGGACCTTCGCGTAAAGCTTAGTGTCTACGTTCAGAAGGGAAAGAGGGCGGTATGATCCCGGAAGGTCAGGGGGCTTGCCTGGCTTCAATATCGTGACGATGAGCGCCTCTCTCATCGAGGGCGGCATCACGCCATATTTGCATATCTCGTCGAAGAGGGTGGAGAGGTAAGGCAATAGCTTGGCCTTATACGCCTTATAGAATGCCACTGTCAGCCCATCAACCCCGGGCGCACTTTCGGACCTCATGGTGTCTAGCGCGTCTGATATTTCCTCACGGAGTATAGGCGACATCAGGAACTCCCTCTGCCAGTTCTCGAGGAACGGCATTTTGATATAGTCTAGATAGTTGTCAATTTGGTCTTCCACCCCTGTGATCTTGGTGGTGTATAAGTCCTCATAGAACCTCCGAAACTCCGCTAGAATGTCGTCCTCCGTTGTCACCCTCTCCCCCCCTGAAGTTTGTAGTTCCGGGATTGTCTGTCTACGCCTGGTGCCCTTCATTATCCTGGCTAGCAGTGCTCCGGGTCGGTCTCCCTCTCCATACGAGCGCGCTGTTGCATACTTCCCTAGATGTCTGACCTCCCTATCAGCTTCCTCGTGGAACTCTTTCAGCAGGCCCTGCAAGGACCCATCTCCAAGCGGCGTCGCGCCCAATTGCTGTCGGCGTTCGCAGTCTGCAATCTGCTCCTCAAGATACTTAAGCCTGTTTCTAATCGCTTTGAGGACACTGGAGTGTTTTGCCATGACAACCCCCCTGACGTACACTTTGAATGCCTCCCAGACTGTGCCAAAACTGTCCACTGAGCCTACGTTAGTGTCGAAGAAGGTATCTATGTCCTCCCCCAGGTCGGCCCTAAACGCCTCATCTAGTAATGAATAAGGTGGGAAGCGCCACGTGAATGGGGGTATCCTCTGCTTGGGGGTCGCCATTACCAGCAGTACTGGGGAGTGGTCCGACAGGGTGCGGGGAAGCACCCTGCAGCCCCTGATCATGGGGAGCAGTGTGTGTGAGGACAGCCAGTAATCTATCCTGGTGTGGATGTCATGGTATGCGGAGTAGTGTGTGTAACCCCCCTTGTCGTTGTGCCTATCCCTCCAAACATCCACCAGGCCCAGTCGCACCATTTCAGCTTGCATCTGGAGCGCAGCGGCCGCTGGGCGCCGGGGGGGGCCTGCCGACCTATCAAGCTCTGCGCTAAATGTGAAATTGAAGTCTCCCCCCCCAAAGCATTCTGTCCGTGGGGAATTCAGCACAGTTTTCCGCCACAGCCGCATAGAAGTCAGGGGAGTCATAGTTCGGGCCATAGACGTTCATGACTAGGATGTCGTGGCCCTTGCCCACACACCTGTTCAACACAAACCTTCCTTCCGGGTCCGCTTTCAGTAGTGTGAGGGATAACTTGGATTTTGGGTTGACCCATGTGAGTACCCCCCTCGCGTGTGTGGTGAAGCCTGCGTAGGTGGTGTTTCCCCGGAGTCCCCTATGTGTGAGCATTTTACTGGTGTCGGGCAAGTGCGTTTCCTGCAGTATCGCCAGATCTATGTGATGCCGGAGTAGGTACTGCAGGACCTTGCGGAGTTTCCGGTAGTCATTTAACCCCCTCACGTTCCAAGTGACGGCCTTAAGGGTCTCTGTATCATTTAGTAAATCATTGTGTGTTGCATCAGCCATTGTCCTTAAAAGAGCACATCAGCATCAAAGCCCTCATGAGCACCACCCTCCACAGCACGCAGCAGCCGCCCACGTCCTCCACGGCACACAACATTTCAGAGCACAGATTGGACCCCCCCCGAACATTTCTGAACCCACAACGCCCCTCACCCCCCACCTCCCACAGTCAACCAACCCCAACCTGGTGTGACCGAGCACCCTGCATCCCTCCCCCCCACCCGTCTTCTGACCCATTCAAAACACCCAAAACCAGGCTCAAGAGGAGCCTCAGGCACTGTAAGCACAAGGGCAGAGGTAGCCTACAAGGGTCCTTTATCGTCCACCGTCCGTTCGGACCTCACGTGCAATATCCATAAGCTGCTCCTTGCTAGCGCCCCCTTATATTAATGCAGCAACGAGTAGTAAGTGCAGTATCCTACCGACAAGTTGTGGCCTTTCCCCCCCCCCCGATCTCCTTATGCCTTTCCATGTGTCAGGCCCTCCGAGACCACCCCAGTTCAGCTTTACAGTAGGGAGGTGCGCGCAGCCCCCCAGTAGTGTCAATGCAGCATGTGCAGATCTCACCCAAAGTCTCTTTGCTGTAGTCCGCCTGCCGCAACGGCGGGTTCCGAGTGGGCACCTCCCGGACCGTCCAGTAGGGATTGCCACATTGGTCAGAGTATCTGTGTCTCCGGGAAGTGCCTCCGAGCCCCCTCCTCTCCTCAGTCCTGCTCATCCAGTGCTCCTTCGCCAGTGTGTTCCTCCCCAGGCGTCTTCGGGTCTCCCCGGTTCTCCTTCATCCACTGCTTCAGGGACTTTTGCAGTTCTTTGGGATCTGTGAAAAAGTGCGAGTGGCCCTGTCTGTTGATGCGTAACCGCGCCGGATACAACATGGCGTAATCCAACCCCAGGTCCCTGAGTTGCTGCTTGTAGGGGACGAAGCGCCGTCTCTCCTCCTGTACCTTGGAGGTGAAATCAGGGTATAGCGAGATGTTCATACCTTCGTACTGCAGCTTCCCCTTCTCACGAGCAGCGCGGAGGGCCGCGTCTCTGTCCCTGTAGTTGAGGAGTTTGACAATTATGGGCCTAGGATTCGCGCCCGGAGGAGGCCTTGGTCCCAGGGTGCGGTGGGCACGCTCCACTATAAACATGGGGGAAAAGGTGTCGTCCCCCAATAGAGTCTTAAGAAGTTTCTCGATGAACAGTTCCATTTTACCCGTTTGGGTCGACTCCGCCACACCCGTGACGCGGATGTTAGACCGCCTGGAGCGCGCCTCCAAGTCCTCCGATTTCTCCTGTATCACCTGAAGTAGCCTCCCAAATTGCTTACGGTCAGCATCCCATTCTGTCTGCGCCTCCTCCGCCTCCGTCAACCTGCGCTCTGCCATGTCTAGCCGCTCCGCATGCTTGTCCACTCTCTCCGTCATCCGATCCATCCGGTACGCCAGGGCGTCAATCTTGGTGCCAATGGCTGACATTCCCTCCTGTAGGCCCTTCTCCATCGTGTGAAGCATACCTTGTATCTCTGCGCACAGTCCGGCGCTCGGGTCAGCAGCAGCTCCCGGGGATTGGGCAGCCGGAGGCTCTGGCACCTTCTGTCTCCGCTGGTCAAACGTGAGTTTCGACTGCGTCCTGTCCCCCTTGCCCATCGTTCCGGTGGCTGAGTAGACCAGTGTCCACAAGTCTTGGAGTTCGATAGTCCCTCAAAGGAGCAATGAGGGGTCCCGCCCCGCCCGCAGGATACTACCGGGGGACCGTTGGTGGAGGCGCCTTATATGTATGGCGTGCTCAGTGGGGCCTATAGGCCAAGATGGCCGGTCAGCAATGGTTCTCTCACAAGGTTAGGCAACCCCAGGACGCCCTCGAACCTCCTCTGCGTGTAGTCCTCGCGTCGCGGGCTCTCCGTCCCACAGCAGCCTCTCTCTCCCCAAGGTTTGCGCCGCAGCTTCAGTCGACCAGGGAGTCCTTACCGGCAGTGTGTGAAGGTGCCTGTGCTGGCGCGGGGCTCCGCCGGCAACACGTGGGTTCAACCGCTGGCCGCCTTTCAAATTCGCCTCACTCCAGGGCCCGACGTGTGCTCCAGAGTAATTAGCCAGCCCTTCAGGGGTCCTTAGCTGAGCTTGCAGCGTGCAGGTGTAGCCGCGGGAGCTTCCGATCCCGGGGCTCAATCAGTGTCTCGGTGCCCACACCGGGCGGCCGCACGTCGGGTGACGCAACACGGCTGCGTGTCCCAGGAAAGGCCGGGGATCCTGGCCTGGACCGTCGTACTCCGATCGACGGTGTTGCGGGTGGTTTCCGGGCCCGCACCTCGCCCAAATTCTCGTCAGAGGTCAGCAAGGGATAGGGGAGTCAGCCCCCGCCGGAATCCCACGGTGTTCGCCGCTGTAACAGGATAATTTACGGATCTTTTGCAGCGCTAGCACGGAGCTCCGCTCTTACGAGTCCGCCATAGACGCCGGCTAGCTCCGCCCCCCTGGTTACACATAATTAAGACCACCTTAACACTGTCAGCCATCATTACCCATCAAATGCAATAGTGACAATGCTGGCACACAGAGCAATGTGCGTCACACATAGAATGCAACCACCTGTGCCTGATACCAAAAGATGCAAATGTGTGTACAATGATGTGCAATTAAACCTGTTGCTGCTGTGTACTGATGCCGAGTTCACGGTTTAAGTTCACATTGCATGTGACCAAATTTGCAGAAACTACCGCCTGTCCGCGGCGGTGTGACGCCAGCACCACCCCCATCCACAAGTGCGGTAGCTATTGCCATGGATTGCTGGCGGTGGGCATGCTGTGCCACACATATGGCGGTATCAATCGGCATATGTGTGGCGCAGCATGCCCACCACCAGCAACCCATGCCAATAGCTACCACCCTTGTGGACGGGGTGGTGCTGGCATCACACCACCGTGGACAGGCGGTATCAACCGCCATATGTGTGGCGCAGCATGCCCCCCACCAGCAACCCATGCCAATAGCTACCGCACTTGTGGACGGGGGTGGTGCTGGCATCACACCACCGCGGACAGGCGCTATCAACCGCCATATGTGTGGTGCAGAATGACCACCACCAGCAACTCATGCCAATAGCTACCGCACTTGTGGACGGGGGTGGTGCTGGCATCACACCGCCACGGACAGGCGGTAGCTGGACACCAGCACCACCCCCGTCCACAAGTGTGGTAGCTATTGGCATGGGTTGCTGGCGGTGGGCATGCTGCGCCACACATATGGCGGTTGATACCGTCTGTCCGCGGCGGTGCATCACCACCAGGGGTTATTGCCTACAGCCAATGGGAGCGACGTTTGCGGTGGCATGATGCAGGTTTGAAAATCGCGGAAGGCGTGCTCTGCCATTGCAGAGCCGGTCATTGGATGCTTTTGAATGAGGCAGACCTGGACAACCAATAATTGCAGCTTTGCACCTCACAAACGAGCCCATGGGGCTATAAATCTGTGGGAGTGAGCCCAACATTTCCACTGCTCACAGAGCCTGCTGCCTGGCACCCTCTCCTGCTGCTGCCTGGGACTCTCTCCTGCTGCTGCCTGGGACCCTCTCCTGCTGCTTCCTGGGACCCTCTCCTGCTGCTGCATGAAGTGCCTGCTGCCAGGGACCCTCTCCTGCTGCTGCCTGGGACCCTATCCTGCTGCTGCCTGGGAACCTCTCCTGCTGCTGCCTGAAGTGCCTGCTGCTGCCTGGTACCCTTTCCTGCTGCTGCCTGGGACCCTCTCTTGCTGCTGCCTGAAGTGTCCGCTGCCTGGGACCCTCTCCTGTTGCTGCCTGAAGTGCCTGCCGCCTGGGACTCATCAACACTCACTTCAACCACAGGTGTCACATGTCCACAGGGATGGCAAGAACAGAGAAGATCCATGCCAGCCCATTCACAAGCGAGGACCTGGAGGTGCTAGTGGACGAGGTTAGGCATGGGCGGAAAATCCGTTCCGCTCGCGGATTTTGCGGATTTTCGGGAAATCCGCAATCCGCGAGATTTGCGAATTTCCTGAAAAATCCGCAAATCCGCGCGCAGCGGATTTTGCTCGCACTGCTCGCACTGTTCGCGTGAGTTCGCGCCCCGCGAATAAGTGCGAAATTGCAGAAATACGATTTTAGCAAAACTGAAAGTAACTACTTACCAGGTTCAAAAGTTCAGGCTCATCATTAGTAGCCATTTCCTGTAGTGCTTCCTGAGGGGCCCCTCCAGAGTTCAGTTGCCAGTTGCAACTATTATGTGACCCTGCTCTGAACCTCAGAATAGTTACACATATGCCACAAAGGTCCTGAATTACAGCTAAGGGAGACAAGCAGGAGCCAGGCTGGAAGTTAAAATCCATTAATCAGCCCCTAATTCATTATTGTCAGTTGGGGCAGGGCAGGTGTTGTAACTAATTTTGCAACAATGAAAGCACTTAGCAAGTGCAAAAGATCACTAATCAGGGCGCACTAAGGAAGCAGGTGCCAGCTAAAAAAATATTCTGTGACACATTAATCAGCCCCAAATTAATTCAGGTCACTTGAGGCAGGGAAGGTGTGCTTTGCTTTGCCAAAAATAATGTACACTGGACAACCAGAGGGTGTGGTGATGAAACAGAGGGTGGCATGGGTGGGCCAGAGGGTGGCAACTCCAACGAATTTAGAGCTCAGCTGTCAGATCTGATCGCCCAATCTGCACTTAACAGCGAGAACAGCTTAATTATGGGTGACCTCAACCTAAGATGGAATGATTCCAATAACCCGCTGATTCAATCTCTGAACTCCCTTCTGCAAGACAATGATTTGATCCAACACTGCTCAGAGGAAACGCATTACAGAGGAGCAACCCTAGATGCCATCATTGCGAACAAAAATGCTGTCTCGATGTATCACATCACCCCGGTGGACTGGTCAGACCACCACATCATTCTCTTTCATATCATCCAGCCGGCCCAACTCCTCCAACCCACTCAAGCCCCTCCTAAGTAGGTCAGGAACACTTCCAGAGTAACCCGAGATAAGCTAGAGGAAGGACTCAGCACTCTCCTACCAAACATGACGGAGTACCTCTCTACTTCGGAACTCACCGCGCTCTACCATTCCAACCTTGAGCTCGCCCTGGATAAGCTGGCACCTCTGAAATTAAAAAAAACCCAAAACACTCCCTCTAGGTCATGGTTCTCTACTGACATTAATGATGAAAGAAGACATCTAAGATCCCTGGAAAGAACCTGGAGGTACAGCCCCACCGCCTCCCATCGAGACCAACTCAAGGCAGCACGCAAAAACTACTACACCCATATCAAAAGCAAAAAATCTGCCTTCTTCAGCTCTGCATTAGATAACGCCAAAAACCGCCCCATAGAACTCTTCAACATCATTAGGAACCAAACCTCCATTCCTAAGGCAGTCAACCTAGCTGCGTCCAAGACGAATGTGTCAACTTTGCTAGCTTTTTCAATGAAAAAATCGCCAAAATCGATCGTTCCTTCAACTCGAGTCCTGCAACCAACCCCATCCCCCCAGTAACCCCGTCTATCCGCTGGTCTTCCTTCCAGCCGATCAAGGAAGAAATGATGAGCAATCTTATCGCCGCTGCGAAACCCTCATCTCACTCCCTCGATCAACTTCCCTCGAGACTGACCAAGGACTTGAAGTTCACTCTAGCCCCAATCTGGGGCAAGATCATCAATAGCTCCTTGAGCGAGGGCCTCATCCCTGACTGCCTTAAACTAGGACAAGTCACACCACTGCTGAAAAAACCTGGCCTCGACCTCATGGACATGAACAAATTCAGGCCGGTCTCGAACCTTCCGTTTCTAGCCCAAATTCTCGAAAGATGTGTCCTCTCTCAATTAAACCAACATCTAGAGAATTCTAATCTACTGGATCCTCTCCAGTCCGGGTTCAGGAAAGGCTGCAGTACTGAAACCGCAATCCTAAATGTCCTTGATGATCTACACATGTCACTCGACTCCAACCATTGTAGCCTTCTCATTCTCCTTGATCTCTCGGCGGCCTTCGACACAGTAGACCATACCCTCCTTCTTTATGTCCTCCGAGAGAGAGCGGGCATTGAAAAGACAGTTCTAAAATGGTTCTCCTCCTTTCTTAACAACCGCACTCAAAGAATAAAGATCAACAGTTTTGAATCAGCCCCCCTCCCCCTCAGCAGAGGAGTCCCTCAAGGATCAGTACTCTCACCGCAACTCTTCAACATCTACATGGAACCCCTCAACTCACTTCTAAGGAAATCCAACATCCCTTTCCACCTTTACGCGGATGACACCCAATTCTATTTGGAGTCCACCTCCATCGCAGACATTCACAGATTAAATGCTACACTCATGGAGGTCCAACACTGGCTCTCAGCCAATCACCTCAAACTGAATGAAGAAAAAATGGAAGTACTCCTTATCTCGAACAAAGATGAAAACCCACAAATAGTGGAATGGCTCAAAGCCTTAAATTCCCTCAATGTCTCCATAAAGCCTACGGACTCCACAAAATCCCTAGGAATCACTCTCGACCCCAAACTGGCCATGAATAAACACATCTCTAAAACCGCCAAAAGCGCGTTCTTGAACCTGAAACTTCTCTATAAAATTAAACCCTTCCTCCCCCCAAAGATCTGAAACAAGCCACGCAGGCACTTGTGCTCTCCAGAATTGACTATGGCATCGCTGTACTGACTGGAAAACCCAAGTCGCACCTGGGACCTCTCACCTCCACCCTCAACGCAGCAGCAAGAATGGTCACAGGAACAAAGGAATATGACCACATCTCCCCAGCACTCAAAGAACTGAAATGGCTCCCGATTGACCAACGAGCCAACTTCCGCACAGCCTGCCTCACACATAAAGCCCTGCATACAGGCAAACCAGAATACCTGGCAAACAAACTCAAAAGGGCGAGTTAATCCAGGAACCTCAGAAGCTCCAACACACTACTACTCATCCCTCTGAAATCACAGAAATGCAATACCTCTAACAAATTCTTTGCGGGGAACGCTCCCAGGATCTGGAACGCCATCCCCCCATATATTAGAATGACCGCCTCCTTCCCTCAATTCAAATCGCTACTCAAAGCCCTCTTCCTCGAACGCTCCGGTGCTTAACGAGAACCTCACACCGGATGGTGAAGTCCGATACTTCTCTGAACCCAGAGCCGATTGATTCGCTTGTGAACTCCGATCCTTATTGCGCTCAAGCTGCTGTTTTACAGACTCTATTTCCTACCTGCAGCTCCTGATTCCTGTTTCTCTATGTTTATTTTCCTAGCTACCGATCTCTATTTGCTGTGAAGCGCTCTGATACCCTCGGGTCTAGCCAGCGCTATACAAAACTTCAATAAATAAATAAATAAATAAATAAATTGGCCCTTGCAGAGTGCCCTTGTGTGGTGTCCCCCAGTTTGGGTATTTGTGGGATTCCAATATGTTGAGACTCTGCATAATGCTACTGTAGTAATAGATGTGGGAACACGACACTGTGCAACTGGTAACTTACCCTACTTTTCTCCCATACCTGCAGCTCAAGGTACACCAGCGTAAGGCCGTGTGGAGGGCCATTGCTGCCAAGGTACGGGCCCTGGGGGTATCCAACAGACGACGCACCCACTGCCACAAGAGGTGGGACGACATCAGCCAGCTGGCAAAAAATATGGCCGAGATTCCATTGGGGCTGCTTCCACGCACTGGGCGTCTGGCACGGAGGAACTTAACACCACTGATGTACCGCATATTGGCAGTGACTAATCCGGAGTTGGATGCACGTCTGAAGGAGCATAGTCAGCAAGGCAGGGGTGAGTATTTGGTGAGGGTGACTTTGCCTGGTAGCCAATGCATGTGTACAGAGCCAGTTGCAGCGGTGTGCCATTTAATGTTTGCGGTGTGGTGCAGTGATGTGTCATGTGAGTGGCTGCAGGGATGTGTCAGGCATTTTGCCTAACAGCTCATGTAAGGGTTGATCATCCATGCTGTGCTTTATCATAGCCAGGTGTGCTTGGATACACATGGTCATTCTGCATTGTGATGGTGTGGGAAATGTATTAGGGGGTGAACAGAAGGGTCCACTATCTGAGTGTGAGTTCATGTATTCCTACTTTTCATGCACCATGATTGTTGAGGCTCACACGTATGACTACAAGGTGCCCCTGAGTAGCACATGTTGCTTCATATGGCCTACTTGGCATTGTGGACTGTCATGTCCTAATAGGTGTGTGTGCTCTTCCATCCGGTTCCCTGAAGGCATGTCAATGTCACTGAGTTTTGGTGCATGATAGTTGTGGGCATGTGAAGTTGTGTGTGTGGTACACTACATCCACCGGCAAGGTGTTGTGCTGTGTGGCCTGAACATGGCTCAGTCATGGCAGGTATTCAGTGTTGCAGGCACTGTTGTAGTGTATGTAGTGTGTTGATGCAATGTTTGTGCAGGGTGTGCTGGTCAGCATGTTGATGTGTGCATCCCCTGTATGTATAGTTTCATTAGCTTGGAAACTGATGATGTAATTTATACAACCCTGCATCTGTCTCTCATGCAGATTTGCCAGTGTGAACGGAGGAACCGGAGCCGGAAACCAGTGGAGGGGAGAGTAGCACTACAGCTGCACCGGAGGCCAGTGACACAGAGCTCTCCAGTGCATCTGAAAGGGACAGGAGTATGCAGGAGGACTCCATGGCAGAGACACAGAGTACTTCATCATCTGATGCGAGTGGTGATGCATCCATGTTGTCAGGCACAGGGGATGTGGAGTCTGCTACATCATCAGCCATTCAACGGCCAGTGCCCAGCCTCCCATCCACTTCCTCTGGTGCTGCCCGTGTCCGTAAGAGGGGATGTGTTACATTCACACCTGGCACCGCTGAGCCTGCACCTGTCCCCCCCTGCTGTCATCAATGCTGAGTGTGTAGAGCTCCTGCACCATCTTTGTGTGGGCTAGACCGCCCTGCTCCATGCCTTCAGCTACCATGACAAAAAATTGGGGAAGGTGGTTGCCTACATGGAAGGCATACACTCTGACGTGGGTGGCCTCCACCGTACAGTCCATGGTTTGTCAGCCACAGTGACGTCTACCCTTCAACAGGCACGTCCTCACATTCCTGTTCAGGTGCCTTTGTCCACCCCCCAGGCAGTGGCAACATCAGAGGACAGTGACCACGGTTCACATGCATCACAGAGTCGATACAGCACAAGAAGCACAAATCAGACGCAAGCCAAGCGGTCTTGCCCACAGACACCATCACCCCAGAAGAGCAGTGCCAGCCCAGAAAGCATACACAAGAGCCCGTCAGGGAAGAGCAAGGCCGAAAAAGCAATGAGGCAGACATCAGCCTCACAAACCTCTGAAGCATCTCCTGCAAAGGACTCTCCTGTCCCTTAAACTTCACGTAGAGCTAGGCGTGCAGTGTCTGTGTCCACTGAAGAGGTGTTGCATAGCAAGGGTACACCTAGGAAGGGCACAGGCCCAATTACCCCCACCACATCAACTTCAATTCTAAGCTCAGTGAAGCAGGTGGATGAGGGCACTGTAGGTGCCACCCCAGGCAAAGAGGCAAAGGAGGGCACTATATGTGGGACACCTAGCAGACAAGTAAAGGAGGGCACTGTAAGTGGGACACCTAGCAGACAAACAAAGGAGGGCACTGTAAGTGGGACACCTAGCAGACAAGCAAAGGAGGACACTGTAAGTAGAACACCTGGCAAGCAGGGTAAGGTGGTCCAGAGACGTAGCCAGATTAAACATCCAGCAGGATCCAGCACATCACCAGAGGGGGTGCCAGTATCTGAACCAGATGCGGGCCAGTCGGTGTGTGTACCTGTTGTGTCATCACCTGTTCCCATTAACCCCAAGACAGGGAAGCCATTTCGTATTCCCAAAAAGTGGAAGGGCACCCCTCCAACCTCTCCCACCCACACTGTGTCCCAGGTCTGCATGAATCCACCTCCACGTACCACTATACCACCTGGTCCACACAGCCCTCCAGCTTGCCAGATGACTGATAGCCCTACATCACTTCTTTCTCTGTCTCCCCAGTCAGGTGTTCCTGCTGAGCCCGAAACACAGCCAGCTCCAAGTCAACATGTCAGCCGGATGTGAGTGTTAGTCCCCCTCATAAACCTGTCTCTCATAGAGGTGTGCTTGTCCTGACCATCGTTTGCCACCTGGTTGTGTTGCTAGCCATGAAAATGTACCGTCATACACACTCACTGTGCAGCTTCTCATGCCCTGACTCTGCACTTGTCCCTGCCTATTGGCCTTGTCATTCACTGCTGATCTGGACTTGCCTGTGCAGCCTCTCAAGTACTTGCTGGGCCAACTGCCATGGACACTGACCCTGTTGCTCTGCTGTATGGGAGTCTCCTGTGTGCCCTGGACACTGAACCTGTTGTTCTGCTGTGTTGTACTCTCACCTGTGCCATGGACACTGACCCTGTTGCTCTGCTGTGTTGGAGTCTCCCCTGTGCCATGGACACTGACCCTGTTGCTCTGCTGTGTTGTACTCTCACCTGTGCCATGGACACTGACCCTGTCGCTCTGCTGTGTTGGATTCTCCCCTGTGCCATGGACACTGACCCTGTTGCTCTGCTGTGTTGTACTCTCACCTGTGCAATGGACAGTGACCCTGTCACTCTGATGTGTTGGAGTCTCCCCTGTGCCATGGACACTGACCCTGTTGCTCTGCTGTGTTGGAGTCTCCCCTGTGCCATGGACACTGACCCGGTTGCTCTGCTGTGTTGGAGACCCCCTGTGCCATGGACACTGACCCTGTTGCTCTGCTGTGTTATACTCTCACCTGTGCCATCGACACTGACCCTGTCGCTCTGTTGTGTTGTACACTAACCTGTGCCATGGACACTGACCCTGTTGCTCTGCTGTGTTGTACTCTCACCTGTGCCATGGACACTGACCCTGTCGCTCTGCTGTGTTGTACACTCACCTGTGCCATGGACAGTGACCCTGTTGCTCTGCTGTGTTGTACTCTCACCTGTGCCATGGACACTGACCCTGTTGCGCTGCTGTGTTGTACACTCACTTGTGCCATGGACACTGACCCTGTTGCTCTGCTGTGTTTTAGTCTGTGCCATGGACACTGGCCTTCCTGTTTGTACTTTGCCTGTGCAGGGTATCTTGCATTTCATCTGCTTTATGTACCTTGATGTTGTGTACAGTTGTTATACTTTCACATCTGTGCAATATGTGAATAAATACAGTTACTCCTGTTGTGTCTTTTATGGGTGTCCTTGCTGATTAAAGTACTTTTTCTGTGTGCATTTAGTTGACTGGGCCCCATGCTCTATGTATCACTTCGACATTGCAAGGCTCTTTTTCCGCATCCCATTTATAGTCAGGAGTGACAGGGCTTCAGTCCATTCTGACACTGATACTTGTGTTACCTGTGTTGGCTCTTTCAGCTGTCATGCTGTTATGTTTTGAGTGGTTTTCTGTTGTTTGCTACATGGTTGCAATGTCAGTTTGGGGTACACTGCCAGCACAGGGTGGGATGCTGTGCTCAGGTTAGCATGCTGGCTGTGCACTGTCCTGATGTATATGTGTTGTTCCTGTATATATGCCCAGCTGTGTATGTGTATGGATATCCTGTGTTGGGCAGTAGTCCTGGTCCCCTGCCATACATGTGATGTGTGCTGTTGGGTGGTGAGGAGGTGTGCAGTGTGAAGGGTATGATTTTGTAGTTGTTGTGTATGTGTGTGTGCTCCTGGATTGTAATAGACACACATGTGTCAGCCAGGAGTTATGTTCCTGGGGGTTTGATTGCCCTGCCCTGGTTAAATGATTTGATGCTTTTGTGTGAGTTGACTGTTGTGCACTGTGCAGTGTGTTGGTGTGTCCATGCAGTTCTGTGTGACTCCTCCTTGTTGTATGTGTCACTTATGTGTGTGTAAAGTGTGTGACTTGCACATGAGTGTTGTGTTTGTTTGATTTTCAATGTGTGTTGTGTGTGTTTGTGTCGACTGTGTAACCCTGCTGGTCTTCACTGGAATTGTGTGTGACTTTCTCTAGCACTGCTGGCACATGGTGCCTTTTCTCCTCCTGTAAGGCATGGTGTGTGGTATGATGGTACCTCCTATGTGTGCCACTTGTGTGTAGACATTGTAGGTCTGCATTCACTCTATTTGTGTATTGGACACACCTCACATGTCTGATACTGACATGCAAACCAGTTGAGTTTGATGTCAGCTGTACCCTTTCTTTCCATGTGTATGTACCTCCCCATCTCTTCATTTGTGAGACTGTGCCTTGTGGTGGAGGTTTTGGGCCAAGTGTGCTGTTCCACTCTGGACATGACTTAGTTGATTTATGTGTGATGTTCTTGTGGTATTCATCAGTGTTGCTTGCCCTTGTGCACTTGAGCTGTGTATGCTGCCCAGTGCTCTGGTATTGCTGGGTGTGCTGTTGTATCCCAGAGTGGTGCATCCTGTTGTTGTGGTGTTGGGTGTCTGTGTGCTGGCTGTGGTGTAGCTTCACTTCCTGGGTGTGCTTTTGTTTTTGTGCTGTGCTGCTTTGTGGTGTGTGTTGTGGTAGTGCCAGTCATGTCTGTGTGTATCCGTTGTGCACACACTGCCTGTTGTGCATACAGTGTTGTGTGTCTGTGTGCTTGACATTGCCTGATGTGCATCCCCTGATGTCCTGTGGTGTTTATTTTATTTATTTTTTATTTTAATTTCTTATATCGCGCAGGAATCAATCCCATAAGGGTATCTCCGCGCTTTGCTAGCCAGGACGTTGTCGTAATCTTCAGGTGTATTAATGGGACTGAAATGCTTCCTGAAAGAGGAGTGTTTTCAGGGCCTTTCTAAAGGCCAGATGATTGGTGTTCAGCCTCATTTCTGTGGGAAGTTTATTCCATAGGGCAGGCCCAACCGACGAAAATGCTCGGTCTCCCTGTCTCGCTCTTTTTGTTGCAGGGGGTTTCAGGAGTGCTTGGTTGCTTGAACGAAGTGAACGGCTAGGTTGGTATGGTTCAACAGATTGGGAGAGATATTTAGGGCCATCCCCATATAAGCATTTGTGGACCGTGCAGCATATTTTGAAACTGATACGCTGCCGTATCGGGAGCCAGTGTAGCTCCATCAACAAAGGCTTAGAAGGAGTCCTAGCTGGCGCACCCATGACCAGCCTAGCCGCCGTATTCTGGACCACCTGCAAACGACCTACTGCGTCAGCGTTTGCTAGTGTCAGCAGGCCGTTGCAGTAGTCTAGGCGGCTAGTAACCAGAGCCTGCACGAGTGTCTTCCTGTAAGTATCAGGAAGATAAGGAAATACTCGTCTTAGGAGGCCAATGGTATAAAAGCATAGTCCTGCAATATGATTGGTATGCTCCTTGAGCGTCAGTTTTTGGTCAATCTTAACCCCAAGATTTTTAACATGAGGCTTAGGTGTAGGGACTGGGCCCAAGTCCAGCGGCCACCATTCAGGAGACCAGAGAAGACTCGCTCTGCCGAAGAGCATAACTTCAGTTTTTGCAACGTTACATTGGAGGCAATTTGCGGCCATCCAATGTGACACTGCCCTCATACCCTCAGCAAAATTTGCCTTGACCGTAGGATCAAGGGAGCTGAAAGGGTAGAGGAGCTGGGTGTCATCAGCGTAAGAAACTGGTGTGAACCCATACTTCTGCACAATCTCAGCAAGGGGGGCCACATATACATTAAACAATGTAGGGCTGAGACATGAGCCTTGTGGCACCCCCTTTGTGAGCGCCTTCGAGGTGGAACAATAGGGGCCCAAGCTGACAGATTGCGATCTCCCGGAAAGGAAACTCTCCAGCCAAGACAGTGCTGAGCCTCCAATTCCCACTCCCTGCAAGCGGCTGAGAAGGATATTATGGGACACGGTATCGAAGGCCGCAGACAGGTCCAACAGCACTAATATCATAGACCCTCCTCTATCCTGTGACATTTTGATCTTATCAGTCACAGATAGAAGGGCTGATTCAGTGCTGTGGTTGGGCCTGAACCCAGATTGTGATTGGTCCAGGCCCCCTGTCGCCTCGATAAATTTGGAAAGGATGGTATTGACGTGTTTCTCAGCCAGCTTGCTAATGAACGGGAGAAGGGAGATAGGGCGAAGGTTGGAGAGTTCTGACCAGGGAAGAGTGGTGTTTTTTCGTATAGGGTTCACTACCGCTTCTTTCCAAGGTTGTGGAAGTTGTCCCTCGGCAAAGGAAAGATTTATAAGTTTCCGAATAGTGGGGCCTAATGATTCCACCAAGGGGGAAATCATTTTTGCAGGGATCAGGTCAGTGGGGGAGCCTGTTTTCATGTTACCAATAAGGGTAGTTAGATCTTTTAAGGTAACTTCTGGAATTACATGGAACGTTTTGTCAGGGGTTGTTGGAGGGAGAATCCTAGGGGCCAAGATCTCAGAGGGACCTGTAACTTTCATAATTTTCTTGTATATCCCCTCAATTTTTTCTTCAAAGAACTGGGAGATATTATTGCAGAGTTCTTGAGTAAAAGCATCCGGACTCTCACATATAGCAGGATTGGTAAAAGTCTGTATGATTTTAAATAACTCTCGAGTGGAGTTGCCTGCCTCAGTTATTTGGGAGGTAAGACTGACTTTCCTTGCTCTTTTAATATTTTTATAGTAGATGTTCATAGCTGTTAGATAACGATCTTTATCTTCCTCCTTATGTGAACGTCTCCATAGTTTCTCCAGCTTCCTGCATCCCTGTTTTTCTATTTTAAGGGCCTCTGTATACCATGCTTCCCTTTTAGCTATGGTAGGTTGTTTGACTGCTTTCTGGGGAGCCAGAACATTAATGGTTTCCATCAGGGAGGAGTCAAATTTTTTAAGAGCTGTCTCAATGTCATCAGAATCTGTAAAGACTGGCTGTTTCCAGACCTGAATAAACCTATCTGGAGTGACTTTGTGCCATGGCCTGCGTTTGATAGTTTGCATGATGGGGCGGTTAGTGGGTTCAGGTAGATGGAGGAAAGAAAAATCTAACATTTTGTGGTCCGACCAATAGATATATTTAGGAGGGTGACAATAGACATTAGGGAGAGTGGTAAAAATTAGGTCCAGAGTATGGCCACCTGTATGAGTGGGGCCATTATTACGAAGATGAAGGCCCAACAAGGCAAGATCTGCCAGAAATGTGATAGTGTCAGGATGGTCTGCAACATCAATATGAAAGTTAAAGTCTCCCAGTAGGATAAAATTTTCATTTGTTTTCATGTGTGGGGCTAAAAATTCAGTCAAAGCTAGGGAAAACCCAGCATTAGATCCGGGCGGGCGATACACTAGTGCTCCTTTCCAGTGAACCTTAGGGCTAACTTTTAAATGAAAAATAATTATTTCCATAGTGGGTAACATTGCTTGTTCTAAAACCCTAATGTTCAGACTATCTTTATAAACAATGGCGATCCCGCCTCCTATTTTCTCCAGTCGATCTTGGCGGAGAATTTTATACCCCATAGGTATTCCCAGGGTGATAGTTGGAGTAGTGTGGGGTTTGAGCCATGTTTCAGTTATGAAACAGATCTCGGGCTTTATACTATGTATGCAGTCCCAAAGTTGCATATAATGCTTTGGGAGAGACCTCACATTAAGTAAAAAGCTTTTCCAGCCATCTAAAGTGACTTTATCATTGATAGGCTTCCCAATAATGATGTTACAGTGAGTAGCCTGAAAACCACATAGTAAACAGGAAAACGGCCCTTCAGGGCAGACGGACAATCTGTTGGTACATCTATGTATGTCCTGGGGTTGTAAGGCAAGGAGAGTATGCGCAGAATACCTTATAATGGGGGCAGCCGTGTCCATATTGTAGGGGCAGAGTAGCGGGCCCCTGGCCCCGTCCTGTCGCGGACGGGCGCAGACGGGCAGCTCTTTGGCGGGTCTTCGGCGGGGCTGCGCGCGGTCGCATAGTTTGTGTATAGTTTTGTGCAGGCATCTGTTCAGGCTACCCTGTGTGTGTGTTCTGTTTGTGGTTATACCCAGGTTGTGTGTATGTGCTGGGAAGTATTGTCAGCCTTGAGTGTGTGTGGCACTAGTGTAGTGTGTTTCTTGTCAACTGCTCCTGCAGTGGCTGACTCACTAGTTGTCTGTTGTGTGGTGCATGGTGTGCATTGTGCTTGCTTGTAACTGTGCTTGTTTATGTGCATGGGGATGTACAGGATAGGCACATGGCATGTGACTTGATGGTGTGTGTTGATGTTGTAGTTGGGGGTGGTGTGTCCCTGTAGTATCCGTGCCCTGCCCCTGCCTTGGAGTGGCCCTGCCTTCTGCATTGCCCGCATGTGTTGACCATGGCGATGACCTGACCGGGAGCGGGACGTTGCTGTTAGTTCGCGTTCGATGTGTGTCCCGGATACAGAGGGGTGACTTGTTTACAGGTGGGTAATATAGGGGTGCCCTTGTGGATGTGTTGTGACCCCCAGCAGGGTGTCTGTGGTGGACTTGGACCCTGTGTCAGGCCGTGTGTTGTGTGTTGTTTTGGTTGCGTATCTGCGTCGTCGTCCGCGGCGGCCCTGTTGATGGTAGTGCAGTAGCAGGTACATGACTGGATGCATGTGGAGGGCTGTGTCCATGGGGTTCATGGCCGGGTCTCGGCTATGGTGCTCCGCTGTCGACTTTCCGCCGGCTCTGGTTGGGCGGTGTCTCCACTGCGGTGCGTCTGCCTGTTTGGGCCATCCTAATTTGTGAAGCGTGCGGACGTCATTCCGCACGGCGGTGAGTCTCGATTGGCTCCCACCGCCGCGGTGGTGGGCGCACTCTGATGGTGGTGCGCTTCGCTCCATGGCGGACGGGAAATGAGCTATGTTTTACTATACTAATATGGTGGACGTTTGTTCCGCTGTTTGCGGGTGAAAAAAGGCGTTTTTCCGCCTCGCCAGCACCACAGTGGTGCCACCGCACTACATCCTAATGGACCCCTATGTATTTAAATTACTTGAAGACATCTCACCCCACACATGTATCTTTATTTATTTACTTGATTTGCTCCAGGTACAAGGTGCTGAACTAAATATGCCACTAGCTAAGTTGAGGCCATTGGGGCCTTTTCCCAGTGGCACTTAGACACATAGATACATTATATTTGACTTTGATTATTCTTATTTACCCAGCTGAGTGTCAAGCAACATCAGCCGAAAATCCATACCTGTCTCATCTATGTTGGAGCTTCGGATTAAACCATTGCAAGATTAGCGGTTGCTCATTTCAGGACCTGGGTCTTCAATAACCACCCCGCAGTTTATTGTATTGTAGATATATTTAATGCTTCATAACCCTGACATTTACAATAATGTAGCATGCTACTTCATGAAATACTATGAATGTTTGTATCATGAGGCCTATAATGGTAGTGTTTCGATGTCAGGTATTAGCGCTAGGGTTGGGCTCTTGTCATGCTTTTATACTCTACCAATGAACAAATTTGAAGCAAAAGGAAGTGGGAGATAGGATGTTTCAGCGTTAGGTGCCAGTGTGTGAATGTATCAAAAGTGTCTTTGTGCAATGTGGCCTATATAGGAAGTTTTTAGTATTGAGCGGGTTTGGCATAGATTGTTCAAACCATGGTGCAGCAAGCAAGTGGATGCGTTTATGCATGACTGTAGGAAAAAATGTGAGAAGGGATGCAGTTGCACAAGAGGAACAAGTGTTTCAATTACGAATGGCCACTGTGGACCACTGCTACTCACATTTTGAAGTGTTGTGCAGGGGCATGAATAGGGAGTAGTACTTTGGTGATTTCAGGGCACAAGTTGAGGGTACACACTGGTAGATGACGTCCACCTGGCCAAGAAGTTGATACCCACTGAAATATACTAAACTTGTCCCAGTGTAATTTTCAGATACCAGAACACGTTCCACAGTGCCTGCACACTGCCTGCTTTCCGGTCCTAGGATGCTTGTTTCCGGTCCAGGGAGGACCTGGTTTGGCAGTTCGATCAGGACTGTTCCCATGAGGCACAGGGTCAAGACTGATTTTCATATGGCTGGGTCCAAACTGGGGTGGAGTAGTGGGAAAAAGAGCGATGGATTTAACCCAGATCTCTTGACTGGGGAGAATGTCTGAATCATTCAGCATTCCACCCATCATTTGTTGCTGTTACACTGCTTTCGATTCCCAGCAGCAACGTGCAGGCAGGGAGGAGGCATTTTTATTTTTACCTTCAGCTGGGCCAAATATAAAGGCCAAAGTTAAGGGGCTATTAAGCCTACTTTTGTTCCAAATTGATCCTGGCTGGGTGCTGCTTGGAGACTCACACTTGGGGCAGATTCCGATCTCGCTAGGAAAGCCCTCCATATGACTCTGGTCCGGAGGGCTTTCCTAGCGAATCGAATGAGTATGATGCATCCGTATGCTGACAGACTCGGTTTGCTCAGACTCCCATTGAACTCTATGGGAGCCTGTATACATATTGTGTACACAGACTCCCAAAGCAAAAAGGTGTTGTTGGGGAAAAGCTTACACCCTGTGGCGGGCACCCCATGGTGACGGCTACATTGTGCATGCTTGGATCAGGGGGACCCATGGGCACCCCCCTCGACCTATTCGGAAGGTCCCGGGTGAAGGGGGGCCTGCTACGGCCCTCCGAAGTCAGATCCTGACAGCCATTTCATCTAGCTGAGACCGAGTCGATACGGCTGTCCAAATCGTGCATTGTACTTACTCGTTCAGAAGCCAGGCCCATTGTACAGCACGATTCGGCTCCTAACGAGTCAGACTGACAGGATTGGGTTCGGAACGATTTGGTCGATTCTGACGAGATGCTTGCGTTGTACTTGGTCGTTAGGAACATGGTAATATCCGGTCAGACACATAGGTTCCAAATCGGTTTAGGCATTTTCGATACAATACGGAGCCCTTCCGACCGAGATCGGAATCAACCCCTTTGCTGCAAATACAAAGGAGAGGAAGCAAAGGCACACCGCTTATGATAACTTCACAGGTACTTAAGAGAGACATGCTTTTGACTTTGTTCAGTCCTTGTATATGAGATATGCCCTGACTGCAAGAATGCAAGAGTGTTGGTCTGTCCCAGTATTTACACAAATATTTTAAATACCACTATTTAATTTAATTTATAGAGCTACTTATTCCAATGCAGTGTGTTAGTGCGCTTTATGTAACATACACATTAAACATTGACAATAAATCATGTAAGTGTGTAAATCAATGTACAAGATGTGTCACATAAGACATTGAAGGTTACAAGGTGTAGAAGTCACATGTCCTTAATAGCTCACTGTGCTATATAAGAAATATTAGATTTTATGAACTGAAAGTAACAAAAGCATCTCTATGTTAAAAGCAATACCCCACTTACCTATACACATTAAATAATAATCAGTCATCTGCGTGATACATGATGTGCTTTGCCGAAAACACATTAACCTTCTATAATACTTTAATTCAAATCTAAGACTAGACAAAACACAGATCTCTCCAGCAAAAGCATTAACCTCCGGAGTTATCTCACCAATATTATTATTCCCCGAGATTTATTGGACACACAAAGATCTCTGCAGCAGAAGCCTTAACGCGATAAGATTTTAAAAATGCAGAAGTTATAACCAACTAAGCCGAACAGATCTACTGCTATGTTCTCCTTGTTGCCAATTCCTTTGTGTCAGAGTTTTCAAAAACTAAACATATTAGTTGAGACCCAGATTTTACATTTGAGTTGCGCAATTTTTTGGCACAACCCCGATGCAAAATCTCATTTGTTAAATTTCATAATTCGCTTAAATATACTCATAATAAACGTGCTTAACAAATGTGTGAGGTCTTATGATCTGATGTTACTTCTTGGTATGTCACTTCCTGTGAGGTTACTTCCTGTGATGCCACTTGCGATGTCACACACCCCGACATCATGCACTGTGATTTTACACACAATGATGTCACTTGCATAATGCCTAACTTTCTTAGTCCCCACACTTCTTTTTTTTTAGGACTTGCACCCTGGGTGCTTCATTGACTCCCAACTCCACATTTTGTTTAAATTCTACTTGCTTTGCAAGATGCAAAGCTTTCGAAGTTTTTTTTTTTTTTAAAGGGCCACTTCAGCCGCAGTCTGCAGCAGTGGGAAACCTGTTTACCCATCATCAGGGCTCGAGTCGGGGTACCACGCGAGTGGACGGTGTCCCCCCACTTATTTTACCGGGTGGATACCGTCCCCCCTGCCAAACAGCTGGACTTCACTCTTTGCCCTCTCTCGGACGAGATTGTAGCCCACAGGACGCTGCACGCCTGCAGGCTTCCCAGATTCAATCGCATCTAAGGGGTGAGCGAGGGGAGGCAATGAGCCCGATGGTGCAAGCCACCTTTTGTGACATCACTTCCTGTTGTGACGTCACTTCCAGTGACAGCGTCCCCCCACTTCTTTTTTTAGGACTTGTGCCCTGCCCATCATCATGTAACGGCACAAAGGAACCTGGGACTAGAGTTTGTAAGGGTTATGCAGATGCTTGCCCAGCACCGTGAAATTGTGCACTCTGCCTGTTGGCCTTTAGAATGGTACGTAAATTGCCATGAGGCTTTGAGAAGTTTAGCGCAATGAGAGGGCATGCATAAAATGTAACCCATTTGAGTGCTAATTGTGAGTGGTATCCCTTCATGGATGCCTCTTTCCTCTGCCACAATGCTCCTTGCATTCCTCCATCTGGATTTTCTGGATGCAGTGACACTCATTTTAGCGCAGCAAAACTGGACCAGTGAAATCGCTTTATCCCTCACTTGCTTCGGCACACCCTCCACATCCCCTTTCCCACCACCTACCATGCACCACCCCCTCACTCTCAGACATTTACCACATACTGGGAGCAGATCATAAATTAATATGGTACTCACTACAGAATTGTGAATTCCAAATGACATTTTCGAAGGAAAAACTACATGTCTGCACAGTTATTACCCATTTCAATTAGATTAACTTGTAAGTGCATTGTAGTAGAGGTGTTACGTGCAGTAACAAGGTACTGGTGGTTAAAGCAGTGGCGTAACAAAACTTGATAAGTACATGGAGGGGGCCCCCTCCGGAATCACTTAGGAGCTCTCAGGCCAGGGTACTGTGGTGAGGGGATCCCACACTGTGGGTGGCTTGGTTACACCACTGGTTTAAAGGTGTGGAGTTTCCACCACCCCAATACTGTGTAACTTATGATCATGCCCTTGCTCTCAGTCTCCAGTGGGGTACGAACGACCCCGCTTGCACGTAACTTGGACACCCCAGCGCTTAAATATTTCAGACTTCAAATAAGTCAAAATACAATTCTGTCAAACCGGCCTTTTTTAATTTACATGGCTGCCTTCCTCAGTTCTTGCTTCAGAATGAATCTTCTAACACCAGCCAAACCATTCTCCCTTCTTTTCCGCCAGCCCTTTCTCGAAAGTTCTGGAAATACCCTAAAGGCACGCTGAAGCCATTCAATAAATATAGCACAGGCTTAAGTACATTTAAGCAGTTCCACACATGCACAGTCCTGCACGCGCTTGCATATGTACGCCAGGGGGTGAACAAACACATACTCATAGACACAAACATGACCATTAAAAAAAAAAAACCTTTTGTAGTGAACGGTAAAGATAAATGAATTAATGTTGGATTAAGGCACAGCGTGCCAGAATGATCAATTGTAGAAAACAAAAAGAAAATAACAGCAATGGGATCTTTCATTACAACCAGCTAATTATCACGCGTACTGGACTTGGCCGTTCAGGCATAGAATTAAAAACCTTAATTATATTGTCACCTTTTGTCTCTCAACCCCCATTGCCCACAAATGAATCCATTTACTGTAACTGCCGCTGATGAGGAGAAATTGATGGAAGTCCCAGTGAGGTAGGGGAGACAGAGGAGAGCACGAGTCAAGAGGGAAAAAAAGGAAATAAGGAAAAAACGAGGAAAAAAATGCTCCTCCGAGAGGCGACACTGTCATTGCTGCACAGCTGGATGACATCTACATTCCAGGACATTATAAATTAAAAAACATTTTAATGAGACAGACACAGCCGCGATAGATTTCTCAGCCTTGTCCCCCTCTCTTCTCCCTCCACCTGCCTGTGCAGATTGCCGGAGGTGTTCCTTTCATTTTTCTGTCGGCGCGCTTTCGGTGATTGAGGCTAGAAGGCGTTCGCGCGATGCCCTCTAAGCAGCAAAGCCCGCCCGCGGAAGCCTCGTCATGGGCAGCCGTACATGTCCACAACATGCAAGGAAACAAAATAAACTCACCTGCAGATGGGCAAGTCTTTTGAAAATCGAGGGAAGGTCAAGTTGAATCTTCAGAGGAAATTCAGGGCTCCCAGGGGATCGAAAGGTCACGGAAGGTTAACCTCCCTCCATCACCAATCATGATGGATGGCGAATGTCTCGAACGCTCACTGTATTCTTTTCCTAGTCTTTCAAGAGGGCGCTCCCCGAGGACAGGTTGCTTTTTTACTACCTATAACCGTGGTGATAAAGCTGTTTTCCTTTCTAGGTCTGGTATTAGGAAAGACCTTTTGATTTTAACTAATATTATATGTCTAATATCCCTACCTATTGGGCTTTCAGCTCGCTCACGTTTTTCTTCTGCCCACAGCATACATCAGTGGGTCAGAGGGACAGCTACTACAGCCATTGGCTACCTTCTCTCTGAGTGCTGACATTCTGCCCTTTCACAAAGAACACATTCACACACAAAGTAGTTCCCTTCAGTGCCAAGTACTACTATGGCAATCACTGCTTTTTGAGGCCAAACAATACTTTTTTTTACTTTAAAGACACTTTTAACCCTGGCTTCCGTAGCAATACAGTTTTACAAAACCCATGACAAAACCAAACAAGCAATGACAAATCCAATGCTTGTTTTTATTTTTCTCTCCCAAGTGAATGGGGGAAATCTGGCTCCTGCTGGTCAGTTTTCCTTTTTCTTCTCACTGCCCAGCTCTTATTATTTCAGTGAAAGCAAGTCATTGAATTACCTGCTTAGTTTCCACCCAAAATATATCTTTGCCTGGCAGCCATTGATGCTGCCACATAAGCATGTCTTGCTTCATTGTCTGTTTATTACGTCCACCAACACGATGATGCTCACTATGTCAATGGACTTAGTAGACAGGACTGCAGAATGCTATAGCCAAAAGCAGGTAAGTAAAATTATTTCCTAAAAAGTAATTTCCCTGTAGGAACCTTTGCAATTTTTGCAATAGCTGGTGAGTGGACCCCAGATTGACTCTGTGTGTCTTGACACCAGTTACATCCATTTTTCAATCCTCCCAAGATGAAGCTGACAAATTTAGGATTCTTGCACTATACCACGTCATGCCTCAAAAAATGGCAATTAAAAATGGCACATTTTTTACTCTGTGCAACAAAATCCAGATGGAATTATTGACTCTTGCATCAATCAATTGAAGGTGCCCAAGAAATTAAAGTTGTCAACTACAACTGAGAAGCAACACTCAAACATCAGGTGATCACAATTTCTGAATCATCTTCGTCCGCAATAAGTTTCAGCAAAAGCAATGGAAGTTGAAGGACATCCTAGCAATGACTTATGCTTGTGTAGCACGTACAACAGATATTAAAACTACTTGGAGGGTGGGATCCGGGCGGGATCCCTCCCACGCAATTGAAGCAAAATTAGAATTTAGATTGTCACTCCAAGAACCTGTGCTAAGCTGCCTTGTTGGGGTAAAAACTTGTAAAACTGCACTTTGAGATTCCATATGCCATGACAGATCAAATATAAAAAGTGAAATCATCTCTTCAAAGACCCTTCTTCCACACAAAGGCAAAAATATAAGTCAGTTATACACTGGGACATGTGGGTATGTCAATTGTTATTGGCTCAATCTGAGGAACACTCAGACCTGAACTCCTGTGATCAAGGCTGGTGCTTTCATTGTAGCCAGTGCGGGCATAGTCACAAGCATATCATAGTTGTTTATTCTGCTCTGCTGAGGAGGAGTGAGACTGATAGGATACCAAAGTGCCAGGGACATCCATCCTTCCAAAGCCATCTACAGATCAAGAGTTTGCCCTCCAGCACCTCAACAAGACACATTACTGTGGCAGTCGCGCCTAATAACAGAGGCCAATGGCAATATGGGTGTTTAAGGTGGTCGTCAAATAAAGGAGCTACATACACACTTGGTCAGTTGTTAAGATATTTCCATATTTTATACACACTTAGATAGTGTGGATTAACAATACATAGTATACAAAACATATACATACACAATATATCAAGTGAAAAATGTGTCCCAAGTGAATATTTTTAAAGAACCTATACTTCTATAGTGAAAGATAAATAACATAAAAAAAGTTTCTGTTTGTATAAGATTTTCTTCGGAAAGAGACGACCGAAATGAAATGTTTATAATAAATGTACAATAGTTGGAAGCATGAGCAACTATCATGCGTGATATATCTCTTTTTGATTGCCGACAACGTTTGGTGGATGCCGGGTCTCTTCAGGCCGTGTCAATGTGGGGACACCTGAAGTACGTATGCACTGCTGGGTAATCAATAGTTGGTAGAGTTGACATCGTGTAGTGGAGGGGAATACAAAAAAACTTACAGGGTTCCCGGCCGGGAACCCCTGGAGAGGAGTGCAATGCAGGCAAATATGTGGAGAGAATTGGTCCAATGGATCCGTCGTATAAGAAGCAGGGGGCGGAAGGCGCACAGTGGCGCTCTGTCCTTATGAGTGGATGCTGGAAGGGGATCGATCGGTCATCGTACCAGCAGGACAAGCAGCACCACAGAGACCAGTATTCAACACAGCACACATTCAAGTGACTAGACCGTCAAGAATGAGCCACCGCCATTGACGTATAACTACCTCCTAATCCCCTTCCAGCATCCACTCGTAAGGACAGAGCGCCACTGTGCGCCTTCCGCCCCTGCTTCTTATACAACGGATCCATTGGACCGATCCTCTCCACATATTTGCCTGCCTTGCACTCCTCTCGAGGGGCTCCCGGCCGGGAATCCTGTGAGTTTTTTTGTATTCACCTCCACTACACGGTGTCACCTCTACCAACTATTGATTACCCAGCAATGCATACCTACTTCAGGTGTCCCCACATTGACACGTCCTGAAGAGACCCCGCATCCACCAAGGGTCGAAACGTCGTCGCCAATCAAAAAGAGACAGACCATGCATGATAGTTGCCCATGCTTCCAACTATTGTACAATTATTATAAACATTTCATTTCGGTTGTCTATTTCCGAAGAAAATCTTATACAAACAGAAACCGTTTTTTACGTTATTTATCTTTCACTATAGAAGTATAGGTTCTTTAAAAAATATTCACTTGGGACACATTTTCCACTTGATATATTGTGTATATATATTTTTTGTATACTATGTATTGTTAATCCCCACTGTCTAAGTGTGTATAAAATATGGAAATATCTTAACAACTGACCAAGTGTGTATGTAGCTCCTTTATTTGACGTCCAACTTAAACACCCATATTGCCATTGTGCACTCATACGTATTATATGTGTTCCATCTCTATCCACTGGAGCCGTTGTTGTTTTGCTATAACCTTATACCCAGGCTCCCAGTTAGTAGGGTTCCCTTGTTCTCCTTCCTAATAACAGAGGCCAGCAAGGCTGCTTCTGGAGCTCACTTGAAAACAGTGAGCTCCAACACCAGGTAGTGTCCGTGTTAGCAGTTGACACTCATTTAATCAGCTTGAGAAAGCATTGCCCTGCTCAGAGCCACTAGTGGCCACCTGCCTACAATTCCCTCCTGGATCATGTTTAAAGCTTTTTGTGCTGACACAGTGTTAGTACTGCATCAACTGCCAAGTACGCAAAACATGTCGCAGACAAGCAGGCACAAAGGTACTAGGATCAAAACCCACACCTGCCTGGTGACTAGCTTGTAAACATTCATAACTGATAACTTTTGGGTCTATTATGTTGAAATGTATCCACCACGCAGATCAATTCAACTTATATCCACGTGCAAAACAGCAAAAGTACAGGAAAATTCCCCTTATAAACATGCAATTCAATAAATAAAAAATAAAAAGGAAAACATAAAAACCTTTTAAATACATTTAATTGTAAATATTAACTGTAAAAGTAAAAATTAGCAAAAATATATGCAATCAACAAAACTACGAAACCAAATTTATATATTACAATCAACATAAAAAATAGCTTTATTAAAACTATACATTTGAATATAGAAATGATACACACATAAAAAATAATAGTTTAGCAATATAAAAAAGTACAAAAATTATATTAAAACAAGAAAACATTCTAAAAGTATATATATATGAATATAGTTCATATAAATATATATAAAATTCAAAAAACCTTTTTCTAAAAATAATATATACATTTAAAAAATCAAATATGAAAAAAACATAAAATTATACAACAATATTAAAAAGAATATAAATCCACTGTAACCGACTATAGGGAAACTGTTGGAGTTTGGAAGGGTTTAATTTTCTATTCCCACTTCAATACACACACAACAGTACAGAAGGAGTTGGACTTTGGAGGGGTAAGATTGACTAATCCCTACTCTAGTCTAAGCAACAGTAAGGAAAGTGTTGGACTTTGGAGGGGTCACATTTACTTTTCCTACTCCAGTCTGAGCAACAGAAGAGAAAATGTTGGACTTCGGAGGTGTTACATTTACTATAATTACTTCAGTCTAAACAACAGTTGGGGAAGTGTTGGGCTCTGAGAGGTTGGATTTACCTTCAATTCCAATGTATCCTACAGTAGTCAAAGTGTTGCAATTCAGACCGGTTAAATTTGCTATTCCCACTCCAGTCCAAACAACAGTAGGGAAAGGGTTGGACTTCAGAGGGGTTAGATTTACTATTCCCACTCCCGTCTAAGCAAGAGGAGGGAATGTATTGGACTTCAGAGGTGTTTTATTTACTATTCCCACTCCATTGGATGCAACAGTAGGGAAAGTGCTGAACTTCGTAAGGATTGCACATAGCATTCCAGCTGTTTATTATTGTATAGAAACTATTGAAAAACTTAATAATAATACACTTTTAAAAATCATATTTTTAAAAATATGATTATAAAAGTGTATTATTAAGTTTTTCAATGGTTTCTAGACAATATTAAACAGCTGGAATGCTATGTGCAATCATTACGAAGTACATATATATATCAAAACTAAATTCACTTCTCTCCCTACAACCCAACAAAACACAAACAGCAAGGGAAATTATATACAAAATAAGTAAATGAAAATATTATGTAAATTAAAAAATAAATAACAAATATAAAGCACATTTTTGATATATTATTATTAAATGCATCTAACAATACATTAATGAATACATAAAATAAAACAAATAAGGTAAATAATATAAATCAGCAAATAATAATACACTTCATTTATGATCAATTAAATTAAATTAGAATTAACAGTTCATTTAAAAAATATAATTCTCGGGGGGCGTGGCTAGCAGCCGATCATGGCGGCAGATTAGAGGACGAGCTCCGCGAGTAGAGGGGCCTCTCCTTAGATCCGTTTATTAATCTGAGCATTTTCAGGTCTCTGTCGGAGGGTCCCGACGCCCAGGACCAGGCAGGACCGGCGGCAGTAACTCCGGCTGGAAACTGAGACCGGGTGGCGAAGATATCGACGGATACCCCTGTGGCCTGTGAAATGACAAGGGTCCGGGGACAGCCGTATCCAGGGAGCCCGGCCGGAAGTGCCTGCAGCCTGGGCGAGACCCGCCGGAAGTGCCCTGTGGATGGTGAATGGGGACCACGGCGCCTTGAAGGACAGCAAGAAACTTGGATCGGCGCGGGCAGGCAGGGCGGAATCGAGTGTGGCAAGGAAGCGGCGGCTCGAGCTCCGTGAGGAAAAGCCGGAATGCTGGCTGAAGTGCAGGGACGGAGGATCCGCCGCAAGAGACATCGCTGCCATTTTGGGGCACCACGGCCGGCCAAGAGGACGAGCAGATCCTCTCTACAGTAATGAGTAGCGGCGCATTAATACTGCAGAGCGGGCGACGTGACCGCAAGAGATACCATTGAATAAGAGGGAGCCCCCAGCGCCGGCTCCGAAAGCAAAACCGAGTCCCGTGAACTGTCCTGCACCGCGGCGAACACGCGATAAGTGGAGCACCACCGGAGAGCCGCCTGGCTGAGATCCGCCCACCCTGGACTGCTCCTGGCCACACAGACATTGTGGAAATATGGCAGCATTGGTGCCTAGCGAGGAATAGCAGCGGTAACTGGGAGGTGGCAGAGGGTCACTCCTGTGGACTGGCGCACATCAGGGTCCCCTGGGCGGAATAGCGCGTTGAACAGCAATACAGCCCCGGGAGAGCACTGAGGAGCGAAGGCCGCATCAGGGGCACACAAAGACCTAAGGAACGACAGCAGACAGAGGTGCCTCCGCAAAACGCCCCTGGTACTGGCAATAGCCTAGGATTTGCCTGTGTGCTGAGATCAATCCTGCATCTCAAGTGCAGGGACAAGGGGACACCTGCGGCATACTGTTCAACTGAGGTGTCGTACAAGCGCCTGAGCGACTGCGGGCCCCCACGGGCAGCAGCAAGAGCCGACCTCTCCTAGTGGAAGTCAACTGAGGCACAGGGTACACGGGGATAACCCTAACAGAGACAGATCGGGGAAAGACACCAGCTTGAGGGGTGGCGACACGCTCTGGACCAGGCGTGTAGACTGGAGGAAACGGACTGCCCAACCACCTGGAGCTACAGCGGTGGGGTGCACCCGCCGGCTCGGATGGGAGAATTGTAGCACCACAGGACACCAAGTAAGGAACTGTGTCGCCTGCCTGACTGTTGTGGTGTGCACATTGACCACAAATCAACTGGGGGTGACATAGGAGAGCAGTCAGTTGCATCACAGACGACACATAAGATTGTTGGTGGCTCTTCCTGTGTCCTCCACCACACTGACAAATCGGAGGCCAAGAAAGACAGCGAGAGTCATAAGACACTGTGGAAGTCAGCATGGCGGGCAAGGATTCCAAAGGTGGCACGACGCAGACCCGCATTGACAAGCATGCCTGTGACAAGAGCACCTCCTCCCCAACGGAAGGGAGAACACCCGCCGGAAAACCAACAGACGGAATAGGAGGGAAAAAGGTGACACTGGACGACGTTATGCGGGCACTGACGCAGGTACAGGTTACGGTGGGCTCGATTTCTACCGAAATCACCCTGATAAGAGCGGACTTCCACAAAATGTCTGAGAAGGTGAGCTCGACGGCGGTGGTTACAAAATCGCTGGTGGAGGACGTGTCGGAGCTACAGACGACAATGGAGCAAGTGCAGGCGGAGAACAAAGCGCTGAGAAAGAGACTGGACGACCAAGAAGGGCGCTCCAGGAGAAACAACATCAGAATTCTTGGGGTTCCGGAGTCCGAAGGTAGTAGAGCGACGGATCTATTCGTGGAAGATCTGATCACAATGAAGCTTCAACTTAAGGGCCTATCCACCCTCTTTTCGGTTGAGAGAGCACACCGAGTTCCGGGAGGCCGGCCAAAACCAGGTGCAGCCCCATGACCCATTCTAGCTCGGCTGTTCAATTTTCGGGACAGAGACGCCATTCTGCAGGCGGCACGGGTTTCCCCTCCTGTTAAGATCCAAAATTCCATATTCAATGCTGTTCCCGGCCAGGTTGCGGGTGGTAGCGGACAACAGGACCTGGTTCTTTGATAATCCTGAGATAGCCCAGGACTGGCTGGAAGGATGGAGGCCGGCCACTCAGCCTCGCCGCTCAAACAGGAAACCTAGGGATCAGGACACAGAAGATCATGGAGGCTCCCAAGCCTCAGGGCGTATGGAGGTGGAACATTCGCCAGTGAGGGAAGGTGTGGACGACGACGCCGACGCGGAACAGTAACCACCCGGTGACTGCAGGACAATTGTTGAGCAAGCTAACTGCCTAACAGACTGCCGTTGGACACTGGACTGAGGGCCTCTGAGGAGGGTAAGAGAGGCCGCCGACTCCGAAGAGTACTTCACCCCAGCGAGCAAGTATTTTGTGTGGGGGATGGGTTAAGCTTCTGCTAAGTTGGGGGGCGGGCGGTTCAATGTCCGTGTAGCAGGGGGGCAGGGAGGGAGTTCAGGGGGGGTTGTTTCCGGGTTTTTCAACTCACAACAAAGGGTACTGTTTTCTAATTGTTCTAATTGTTTGACTCAAAGTAGTAGGGTAAGACACGACGACAGTGACACAATGACCGACCCGCAACAAGGGGTACTGCTTTCTACAAGGTTGACTCAAGGTGGAGGGATAAGACACGTTGACAGAGATAAGAGGAGAGACAGGCCACAATATGATTTACGTAGGTGCCCGCCCATGGCACGCACATACACTTCACTCCAAGATGGAAATGGCACAAGACACACAGGCTGACACCTTAGATAGAGGTTCCCGAACAACACCAGTGGCACCACTGCAATTACTGTCATGGAATGTACGGGGTCTGGGGGACAAGATTAAACGGGGACTGGTTATGCAGGGTATTAGGAGATTGGGTCTGGCATTAGTTCTTCTTCAGGAGGCACACCTGGTGGGCACTGCTAGTCAAGCATTAGATAGGCGGGGGTATCACATGATAGTGCACTCAGAGTTCACCTCAGGATCACGCGGGACGGGCATACTGCTGCGAAAATCATCTCCGTTTATACTTCAGACCACCAAAACAGATGACCAAGGCCGCTTGTCAGGACCCCTAATTTACAAGCCGCGACAACCACCTATGCACAGAATCACCGGGCAAGGCTGGAGCCAAAGACAAGTTCCTGGTCCCAGATGTTGAGGAAATGGAACCTCAAGATGGCCGCTGGGTTTCGCCGTGGTCAGCAGTCCAGTGTTTAGAGCCTCAAAAAGTCGAGTCCAGGTGAAGCGTGTGATAACTAGGAACTACGCACTTGACCGACGGCGTGTCCCAAAGAGGAAGCGCATTCTGAGTCTTGGAGGAATTTTGGTTTAGAGAAGCGTAGTAATCAGAGAAACTGTAACATTAAGCCCCAGAGTCCGTTTCCTAAATTCACTTGATTAGAGTTACCTCAGAGGCGCGAGAATAAACATAAGTATTATCGGAGAGAATTCTGTGGAGAAAAGCTTGAAGATTAACAGCACATTCCAGCTGCTTGAAGAGGAGTTTGGTGGCGTACTTACCCGCGATAGCTGCTTCGCGTCGGAACGTCTGTCAGGAGAGAGAAGAAGACGGAGATAAGTGATAATAACGTTCATGTACTCAGTTTAGACAAGATGATTAGAGACTGAAGTTATTCTTACCTTGTTAATGTGGAAGATAAAACCGCACAGCTGCAAACGCTAGAAACAGGAGCAGCAAGTAGTGAAAACCCTAGGAGGAAATATATGAAGAGCAGAATTTAGTTTAAAAGACAGGAGAAGGTTCACAGAGAGAATAAGTCAAAAAATAAGTAAGTCAGGAAACCTCATAATAAATATTACAGAGTAGCGCTAAGAAGTGGAGATTTTTCAGTGTAATGATTACATTTAATGTATTACAGTGAACAGAAAAGAATTACAAGAAGACAGGGAAAGGCACCCAGGATAGCTGAGCAGGAGAAGAGATAGAAAGTGAGTAGCGGGAGTAAAAATTAAGATAGAGGCAGGACAGAGAAGAGGACAGGTTAACATATAGTGTCATTGTGAATTACAGGACGAAATCATAAAGAAAAGTACAGCAGTATCCGGAGCCTTAACCAGAGAGACGAGAGGGTAAGACTCTTGGCAGAAATGGTAGGTGAGAATTAGGGATAGTAATAGGAGGAGTAGAGAGGGAGCCAGAGATACATAGTTAAGATTACTGTAATAATTTTCCCACAGGTTTTCCTAGCCAGTGAAGGTCTGCAGGTCGGACTGACGAGTGGAGCCATTCAAGAGGATCTCTTGTTGTTTGTTATTTTATCCACTTTCCCCTTCCCCCAGAGGTAATAGGTTGGAGTCTTATATATACTGAGCTCTAAGTTATTGCCTTAGGTGGATTCCGAAGCCAGCATCTCTGTTCCCGTGCAGCTACCAAGAGTATCCTTTTTGAGATCTGACAGAGTGAAGTGCCCAAGTTGCACCTTGCACCTGAACAGAGATGGCAGAGGTGATAAACCTGCAGGGTTTAGGAGTGATCTTAGACACGATACAGAAGGAGTTAAGTGCAGTTAGAGAGGAGAACCAAGATCTAAGATTGGAGAATGTGAATGCCAGAAAAGAAACAGCGGAATTAGCACACAGACTTAGACAGCCCCTTAGTACAGGACCGGAAACTCAGAACCCCTTGTCAGATAGTACAAATAAAATGAGCACCCAAGTGATCCATTCCTTGTCCCCAGTAATACCCTTGGCAGCCCCAGAGCGATTTAGTGGGGATCCACAAAAGGCACAAATATTTATAACTCAGTGTTCCCTACATTACATGTGCCGCCCTTCAATTTTCCCTGACGCACAATCTAAGGTCGCATTTGCATTATCCTATCTGAGCGGGGACGCTGCAGCCTGGTCCATGCCACTCATCACCAGAAACAATCCAATCTTAAGAAATTATGAGGAATTTAAGGATGAGGTTTTACAAATATTCGACAGGAGAAGAATATCTCAAATCGTTGACAATGAGCTCCTCGATTTGAAACAAGGGAACCGAGATCTGGTGGGTTACCTGGCCCAATTCAACAAGCTAGTGGTAGAGACAAACTGGCCCGAGAGTAAGCGAGCAGCAGTGTTCTACCGCAGCTTAAAAGACAAACTCAAAGACGCCTTGGCCGGGATTCCAAATAGACCCACCGAGATATCTGCGTTGGTGGACCTTGTACTAGAGATAGACTTCCGGCAAGGGGAAAGAAAGGGTGAAAAAGGAGAGATTTACGACCGACGGTTCCAAGATTTGATCGGGCTCGATCAGAAACTAGTCGAAGTAACGAAGGTTCTTTAGGGGTCAAACCAATGCAAATCGGAACAATCCGTGGACCTCTGTCCAAGGAAGAGAAGGACGGGTAATTTATGCATGTACTGCGGAGCTGGGGGCCACTTTGTCAGGAATTGCCAAAAGAAACACAAGATTAACTACAAGCCGAAGGAAAACTAGTTGCACTACCTGTAAGAGGAGTCGAACAGGTGGGTGCGATTCTAGAAAAGACTCCAGAAGAACATCGAGTGGCCAATACACTACAGTCGGCAGCTCCTCATCTAAATTTATCGATGGAAGTGAAATTTAGACACATAACTTTACCCGGGGTGTCGGTAATGATAGACTCTGGCGCCACTGGGAACTTTTGGGATTTGAGATTTGCTCGTAAGGTAGGAATACAGGCGATTATGAAGAGTAAAAGTGAACCTGTAAGAGCCGTGGATGGAACTAATCTGTCATCTGGTCCCATAATTAGCCACACTGAAGTAATCCATCTTGCCTCCGATAGTGGCCATGAAGAAAGGATCCAGTTCAACTTGATAGATGCTCCCCAGTTTGAATTAATCCTAGGCCTTCCTTGGCTCACTGAGCACAACCCCACAATTGATTGGAATAAACGAACAATTAAGATGGATTCAAAATACTGTCTGGAAAACTGTTTTGGACATAAAGAAAGAGGATTAGAGATCGAAATCAGCCCGTCTCATTCCCTATGTCAACTGGAAGGATCGATATGCATAATCAGTGCTCAATAAGTTCCAGAAGAATACTCAGAGTTCCATGAGGTGTTCAACGAAGTTGAAGCTGAACAATTGCCCCATACAGAGATTATGACTGCAAGATAGAGATCGAACCCAGAACCAACTTGCCTGTAGTCGGGTATATGCCTTGACTGAGAAGGAACATCGTCACCTCAAGGAGTATCTAGACAAATATCTAGCTAACGGATTCATTTGGCCTTCCCAATCTCCAGTATCGTCGCCCTTTTTCTTTGTGCCGAAAAAAGAGGCAGACTTGAGAAGCTTTATTGACTATAGAGCCATTAATAGGATCACCAAGAAAAACAGGTATCCACTACCCCTAATATTGGTGTTATTAGATCAAGTGAAAGGAGCTCAAGTATATACGAAGCTCGACCTAAGGGGAGCCTACCACTTGGTCAAGATGAGAGAGGGCGACGAGTGGAAGACGGCCTTCTGGACCCGTTTCGGATTGTTTGAATACCAAATCATGCCCTATGGGCTCTGTAATGCCCCGGCGGCATTTCAACATTTCATAAACGATGTACTGAAAGAATTCATAGACCAATGCGCCATTGTGTACATTGATGACATTTTGATTTACTCTGCAGACCAAGAAAGACACAAGGAGCAGGTCAGGGGGGTCTTTAGAAAGCTGAAAGAAAACAGATAATTTGTAAAATTGGAAAAATGCGCGTGTAACGTGACTCAAGTGGAATTTTTCGGTTTCGTTATTTCGCCAACAGGAATACTTATGGACCAACGAAAGATCGAATAGGTGGTTAAGTGGAAGTCTCCAGAAAGTGTTAAGGAGGTCCAAATTTCATTGGATTCGCTAACTTTTACTGCAGATTTATCAGCGAATTTTCTCACAAAATCTTGCCACTTACCAAGTTGCTGAGGAAAGGTATTCAATTAAATTGGACCCAAGAAGCTGAGGAAGCATTCAATTCCTTGAAGCAGGACTTCACTACGGCCCCAATTCTTTAGCATGCTGATCCCAACGAACCTTTTTACGTAGAAACTGATGCTTCAGACCAAGCAGTAGGACGAGTCCTATCTCAGCGAAATAAGGTGTCTGGACAATTGCACCCGGTGGCCTACAGATCAAGGAAATTATCTCCGACTGAGTGTAACTATATGTAGGAACTGGGGTCACCAGTTCCCCGGGGGTAGCCTGGCACGAGCAGGTAGGCACCCAAAAGCTTAGGTGTTAAGTGACTACACAGCACACGCATCCACTGAGACAATAAAGGGCACGCAATGACTGACGCCACTCCAGTGAGTTTGATTAAAAATCAAATAACTTTTATATAAGATTAAGGTTCAGGAGTGGAAAATCACAGTATCTATTACTCATCAAAGCATTTCATTAGAGGGGAGTAAAGGGAGCAGTTGAATAATCAGTTTAACATGTTGCAATAACATTTCATTGGAGAATTAGCATTTCATTAGTGAACAATGAGCATTTCATGAAAGAATTAGCATGGACAACCAGCTCATCAGGTAAGGATGAGCATATCCTGTAGCAAGTGTCCACAGGTCTTCAGGTAAGTAACCTGTTCAGTAGGTAAAGCAAATGACCTCTCACCAAGCAAGGGTGAACGTTACATAAACTCTTTAGCAGGACTAAACAGTGCATTAAATGAAGATAAAACCTTTAGTTAAATGTAAAACATTTCCTTAGCCGCTGCCTTCGGTTAGAATAACTCTTTCCCTGTATCAGGAGTAAAACAGGTCATCGAAGGTAAAACATGTCCTCAATCAGAGGGAGCACCTCATAAGGTAAACATGACCATTTCATCATCAATGCAGCACATTTCAATAATCATTTCAGGAAAGAAATAACGTTTCTTTACACCGCAGTGAACCTTCAAATTAGCTGGAGTAAAACATTTCATTAGTCAGGTATGAACATCTTGTTAGACAGCAATCCCCATCTCATCAAAGGTTGGGCCTCATTAGGTAACAATGGACATCTCATGAAAGATTGGGCAAGAGAACTAACACCTTATCCGGTAAGCCAGCATCTCCTTAGGGGAGCAAAGGGTGCAGTTCATTGATCACTGCAGCATTCTTCAATAGCTATTTCATTAAGGGATTGCACATTTCAGTATTCAGTAATAACCATGTCACTATCTAACTGTAGAACTTCAGGAAAGGCTGCATTAGGCAGGAGTAAAGCATTTCCTTAATCAGACGTAAACCTTTCAATAATCGCTTTAAGCAGAAATACACATTTCCCTGGCTAGGAATAACAATTTCATTGACCAAAAGTATCCTCTCTGTAATCACTTTGCGCAAGGGTAAATATCTCTTTACTCATTTCCTTAGGAATAGCCTCCTCACTGAGCAGGTGGCATTAACATTTAACAAGGCATTAACAGACCCCTAGCCAGGGGTTAGCTCTCCTAACTGAGGGCATTCAGGATATGCAGCATCAACATTTCATTGACCAGGAGTAAACATCCCCTTAGGCATAAGTAAAACGTTTCATTAGCCAGGCCCCAGGGACAATTATCATGCAAAAAAACCTTTTTGAGGTAACCTTAGTAGTGGTCTAAACTGGGGCAATAAAACAACATAGTTCCCGCATTACCTGTTCCCCTCAGGGGTCAACTTTTGTTAACTGAGGTCCCCATGGTGTCCTTTGGGGGCCCTGGCTCAGTTCCAGTAGGTGAAGGGGCCAATGGGGGCCAACAGGGCCCAATTTCAACTTTCCCCCAGGGAGAGGCGAACTCGGGGCCTCCTCCGGCCTTCCGCCCACCTCCCCGGGGATTACCTGCCTCTTCGGCTCCTCGGGGAGCTCTTGCGGTGATTCCTGCTAGTCAGGATGAGGGAGGGGGCTGGCGCTTTTCTGCGGCCCTCCTCGTCGGTTACAGGCCCTTCGGGGGGCTGCGCTGGCAGGCGGGGGCTCTTGGGCTCCTTCCAAGCCCTCTGGCGGTTTGTGGGCCAGTCAGGGGAGGCCCGCCCTACTCCGGCACTCTTCTTGGGGCCTCCTCGCAGCCCTGATATTGATCCGGTCTTCTGGGAGGCCTCTCACGGGCCGGGGGCCAATAGCCGGCCTGATCTGAGGGGTGTCGGGCGCCGGCCGCCAATCACAGCGCGGCCGGCGAGGAGGTAGGGAAGAGGCCCAATTGTATTGCCGCAATGGCGGGGGCAGGGCTTGGCGCACCCCCATCACGTGAGGCGGATACCAGCTTCAAGGCCTGTCAGGCCCAGCGCGGCCGGACAGGAATCCCGGCGGCCCTCTCCTGCCACCGGGGGCCGCCGTAACGAGACACACAACAGGGCCGAGGCTCCCCGACGATCGCGGCGGCCTCCCCAAGGCTCCGGGGGCCGCCGCAAGGACCACATATGCGATCGGGCCAGGCGCGGCCCACAGCAACACGGCGGCGGCCCTCTCCTGGCATCGAGGGCCGCCCGGGGAAAGTCACCACACGGACAGGGCAGTCCCGCCCACACGGACGTCCTGGGCTGCGGCGGTGAGTTCAGCAGCGCTTCGGGGCCCAACACAGCGCTAGACTGCTCGACAGCACTCTTGGCATTTGGGGGTTATGGCGCTTCGAGGAGACAGCGCTCCCGGGCACACACGTAGCGCTGGGCAATGAGCAGGATACAGCGCTTCACAGGTCACAGCAGGGGAGCGCTGGGGAGCAGCACAGTTTGGCTCAGTTTCAGTTAGGTTTGCATTGCAGACAATGCAGGGCAAGCAGCCCAAGTAGACAGGCCGTCCAGCAGTTCAGGGCTAGCGCTAAGCAGAGCTAGTGTTTAGGATTCACTTCAGTGGGCACTTTCCTCAAGACAGCAATTCTGCCAATTCAGTCAGGGGGGAGACAAGGCAGGGGGCGCAGGTGCAGCACAGTCCAATACCTGGTTGTCTCCCCAGCAGTCCTCTGGTAATTAGAAGGTCTTCTTGGCGCTTGATGGATTTGGCTCCCTTGTAAATAGCAGTTTCTTGTTTCTGGTTTCTTGTTTCTTGAAGGGGGGTTGAGTTGAGGGCTGCTGACAGGAATCTTCAGCAGGTCACTGTAGGTGGTCCCTGGGTTCCCCTTCTGCCGGGCCAGATCAGTGGGCTAGCTCAGGGTACTTCACTCAACTTAAGAGGCAGCACCTAAGTCCTGTCACTCCCAGTGGCATAAGTCCCTGACTAGGCCCTACCGCCTAAATCTCCTGCGTGGGTCCCCCAGGTCAGTGATGCCCCAACTGACTGGAAAGTTTTTCTCCCTTTCCTTATATAGGCCCAGGTCATGTGACCACCCTCTGAGGCGGCAAAACTAGGCTCCGCCCCTATTCTAGAAGGTGCCAGGAGCTTCCCTATTCTAACTGTGGGCAGGCAAGTCCAACACTATACCATCACAGAAAAGGAGTTGTTGGCGATTAAGGACACCTTTAAAGAGTGGAGACATCACCTCATGGGGGCCCAACATCAAGTGACAGTCTTTACTGACCATCGCAATTTGAAATTCCTGAAGACTGCTCGGACATTGACTCCTCGGCAGTTGAGTTGGTCGCTGTATTTCGCTGACTATGATTTCATAATTACATTCCGACCAGGAGCACAAAACGGAAAGGCGGATGCCTTGTACAGAATTGGCACAGAGAATCAGAAAATGCCCGTGGAAAATCAATCCATCATACCAAGAGAGAAGATTATTGGTGCCGCCACTTCAATAGGTTTGGAAACCAGTATTTCGGAGATAATGACGCCAGATGCGATGGAAGCATGGGCAAGAGAGGAAGAAGGAAGGAAAGTTGTTGGTCAACTCCCTTACTTTCATGAAAGTCTGTATATCCCTACGGAAGAGCTACAGTCGCAGGTCATGCAAGAAAATCAGGATGTGAAATTGGCTGGACATAAGGGAGAGGCAAAAACCAAGGAACTAATTAAGCGGCATTATTGGTGGCCAGAGATGAACAAGGATATTGAGAACTACGTCAAGACTTGCGAGGTCTGTGCACAGGGAAAATCTGAACGGCAAGCCCCTAAAGGTTTACTACAACCCCTGCCTACACCACCTTTCCCCTGGCACACTGTAACATTGGACCTCATCACTGAGTTATCACTTAGTAAGGGCTATGACACTATATATGTAGTGGTAGACTCTTTCTCAAAATTGGCATATTTCACAGCCCTGAAGGGGATTCCATCTGCCAAACAGTTAGCTTCACATTTTAGTACAGACATAGTAAAAATACATGGCATACCCAAGGTTGTGATCTCTGATAGGGGAACACAATTCATTTCCCATTTTTGGAAATCCTTTATGGTGAGCTTAGGAACCGAAGTAAGATACTCCACTAGCTACCATCCCGAGACTGATGGCCAAACAGAACGAGTGAACCAAGAATTGGAACAGTACTTACGACTGTTTCTTCTGAAACAGGAGGGGTACTGGGTAGATTACTTGTGGGCAGCAAAGTTCGCCCACAATAATACTAAAAATGTGTCCACAGGTTTTCTACCTTCTATATGAACAATGGAAGATATCTGAATTCAACCCTTAGACAGGTAGATTTATCAGTCCCAGCAGTTCAGGATATGGTGTCCCATCTAGAACAGATACACCAAGATGCCATAGAAAGTCTCCAAAGAGCAAAAGAGAAATATAAAGGTTATGCAGATAAGAAGAGGCGAGAGGGTCCAAAACTAGAGAAAGGAGATAAGGTATGGTTAAGTACCAAGAATTTAAGGTTGAAAGGAAACCGAAAGTTCCAGCCTCGATTTATTGGTCCTTACCCAGTGGAGAAACAGATAAATTAAGTATCCTGTAGGCTACCCTTACCGTCGAGACTTAAGATTCATCCAGTTTTCCATGTTTCATTGTTGAAGAAGGCCCCAAACAATTTGCGGAAGACACTTCCATCAAAACCCATCAATCTAGAGACAGGAACCGAGTACGAAGTCAAAAAATTTGAAAGGGAAATTGTTCTATCTCATAGATTGGAAGGGGTACGGTCCTGAAGAGTGATCTTGGGAACGCGAAGAGGATGTTCATGCTCCCAGATTGGTTAAATCATTTCATCAACGCTTCCCCACAAAACCAAGAGGGAAAGATTCTACCTTGTTGGGGGCTACTGTCAGGACCCCTAACTTACAAGCTGTGACAACCACCTATGCACAGAATCACCGGGCAAGGCTGGAGCCAAAGACAAGTTCCTGGTCCCAGATGTTGAGGAAATGGAACCTCAAGATGGCCGCTGGGTTTTGCCGCGGTCAGCAGTCCAGTGTTTAGAGCCTCAAACAGTCGAGTCCAGGTGAAGCGCGTGATAACTAGGAACTAAGCACTTCACCGTAGGCGTGTCCTGAAGAGGAAGCGCATTCTGAGTCTTGGAGGAATTTTGGTTAAGAGAAGCTTAGTAATCAGAGAAATGGTAACATTAAGCCCCCGAGTCAGTTTCTAAAATTCGCTTGATTAGAGTTACCTCAGAGGCGCGAGAATAAACATAAGTATTATCAGAGAGAATTCTGAGGAGAAAAGCTTGAAGATTAACAGCGCATTCCGGCTGCTTGAAGAGGAGTTAGGTGGCGTACTTACCCGCGATAGCTGCTTCGCGTCTGAATGTCTGTCAGGAGAGAGAAGAAGACGGAGATAAGTGATAATAGCGTTCATGTACTCAGTTAAGACAAAATGATTAGAGACTGAAGTTATTCTTACCTTGTTAATGTGGAAGATAAAACCGCACAGCTGCAAACGCTAGAAACAGGAACAGCAAGTAGTGAAAACCCTAGGAGGAAATATATTAAGAGCAGAATTTAGTTTAAAAGACAGGAGAAGGTTCACAGACAGAATAAGTAAAAAAATAAGTAAGTCAGGAAACCTCATATTAAATATTACAGAGTAGCGCTAAGAAGTGGAGATTTTTCAGTGTAACGATTACATTTAATGTATTACAGTTAACAGAAAAGAATTACAAGAAGACAGGAAAAGGCACTCAGGATAGCTGAGCAGGAGAACAGATAGAAAGTGAGTAGCGGGAGTAAGAATTAAGATAGAGGCAGGACAGAGAAGAGGACAGGTTAACATATAGTGTCATTGTGAATTACAGGACGAAATCATAAAGAAAAGTACAGCAGCATCCGGACCCTTAACCAGAGAGAAGAGAGGGCAAGACTCTTGGCAGAAATGGTAGGTGAGAACTAGGGATAGTAATAGGAAGAGTAGAGAGGGAGCCAGAGATACATAGTTAAGATTACTGTAATAATTTTCCCACAGGTTTTCCTAGCCAGTGAAGGTCTGCAGGTCGGACTGACGAGCGGAGCCATGCAAGAGGATCTCTTCTTGCTGTTTGTTATTTTATCCACTTTCCCCTTCCCCCAGAGGTAATAGGTTGGAGTCTTATATATACTGAGCTCTAAGTTATTGCCTTAGGTGGATTCAGAAGCCACCATCTCTGTTCCCGTGCAGCTACCAAGAGTATCCTTTTTAAGATCTGACACCGCTTTGCGGCGGCGCACGGGCAGTGGGAAGGCAAACCGCTAAATGTAGTGCTTGTTTACATTCCACCAGCACTCCACACAATCGCCTTTCCCGACCTAGGGAAATTCCTCCTGGAGCTCCCGGAGAGTGACCTTATTATTGGTGGGGGACTCAAAGCAGTTTCACATAACACGCAGGATCGTTTCCCTGTTCGAGCACAGATGCCTCGTCCCTCCCGGATCAGCGAATTTCTTGAGGCGCAAGGGCTGGTAGACATCTGGCGGTGCATGCACCCTGACGAACAGCAGTACACGTACTACTCCGCTACTCATAATAGTTTGTTCGCATCAACTACTTTCTCACCCTGGGCGACAGCCTCCTCACCATAGATGAAGTGCAGATCAGACCAAGGGGAATATCGGACCACTCACCACTGACACTAACTTTGTCTTGCCCGGAGAGGGCCCGTAAAAGAATATATCCAATTTACCCGGGATACCATAAGGTGCCGTCCATACGGAAGGAACTGAAAAAGGTGACCCGGTACTATTTCGCAGAAAACGCGGCCACGGTTTTATGGAAAGCCTACAAAACAGTTCTGAGAGGGCAAGCCATCTCGACCCTAGCGGGATACAAGCGCACGCAGAGAAGAGAACTAGTAGAACTAGAGCTAGAACTTAACACGGCGAACGCAGCACACATGGCAAACCCGACGGCAGACACACTACACTCGCTTCAACTTTGCCAACAGCTCCATGGCGACCACTTGAGGCGGCGAACAGTAGAAAACATTACGGCGACCACACATAGAATATATGACGTAGGGGATTAGGCGAGTAAACTCCTGGCCTGGTTGGACAAAAAGAAGGGTGGAAGTAGGAGTATACTGCAATTGCATGATGCTGACGGGATGTTACACACGCGCCCATCGGCGATAGTCGACGCGCTTGCCGACCACTTTCAGGAGGTATACACCCCTGACGTTGAAGTAACGGCGGGGGCGGCAATGGTGACTCTTCGCGAAGTACCGAAACCGACCCTATTACAGGAGGCGGTGGATGAACTTGAAGCCGAATTGCCACCTGAGGAGGTACAATTGGCCATTAATGCGATACATTCCGGCAAGGCACTTGGCCCTAACGGAATCCCTATCGAATGGTATAAGGCAATGTCGGAAACGCTAAGTACGCCCCTGCTGGGTATGTACATGGAGAGCCTTCAGCGGGAGATCCTACCTCTAGACCAGCGGATGGCGACCATTGTGGCAATTCCGAAGCCGGGCAAGCCGCCCACTGAGTGTGCGTCATATCGCCCGATATCACTCCTCAATGCAGAATCCTAAATTCTGGCGAAACTACTGGCTACGAGATTAATGCCACACCTCGTACAACTTATCCACCCAGACCAATCAGGCTTTATGCCGCACAGGAGTAGGCGTTGAACCTACATAGGGTGCACGGAGCGGTGGCGCACGCGCTGCTGTTGACGGAACCGGCATCCATCCTGTCATTGGATTCCAGGATGGCATTCGATATGGTGGAATGGCAGTATCTCTTCGCGGTGCTTGCCCACATGGGCTTTGGCCCTAAATTAATTTCCTGGATACGGCTCTTATGTATGAGTCCAGTGGCACACGTGGCGGCGAACGGCCACATTTCCCGTGAGATACCATTGGCTTGGGGGATGAGGCAGGGATGCCCGCTCTCACCTCTGCTATTCGCGTTAGTCCTAGACCCACTGGCCACCGTAATTAGAACTACCCCGTTATTGAGAGGGATACGCTGGGGGGAAAACTGGGAGGACAGAGTCTCCCTCTATGCTGATGACATGCTGATATACTTGACGGACCCGGAGAAGGGTATCCCGGAGCTCCTGGCACTGTGTAACGCACACGGGCTGGTATCTGGGTATACGATTAATTGGACAAAATCAGTAATCTACGGGCTAAGGGGTCCTTCTCCGACTCTTCCCAGTGACTGCCCGCTAGCAGTAGTGGATACCTCCTTTAAATACTTGGGGATCCACGTCACGCTCAGCCCCGCAGACTTTTATGAGCGAAATTTGCTGCCACCACTTACTCGATTAAGGAATGATGTGAGACACTGGAAGGCCCTTCCTCTGACGCTGTTGGGGCGGGCAGCGCTGTTTAAAATGATGGCGCTGCCATGTTTTCTTTATGTGCTTGAGAATGCACTAACCCTGGTGCCACCACGATATTTCCAAAAAGTGACGGCAATGGTGACTGGTTTATTATGGGGCGACCGCCCAGCCCGGATAGCGCATCTGAAGCTCAATAGAAGCTGGTACAACGGTGGGATTGCCCTGCCAAATATACAATTGTATTACTGGGCGGCACACCTTAAGGTTCTCAACCAATGGGTCCGACTAAACACACAGTGACACTGTGGCACAAAGCACAGATGAGGCTTAAGTGGGGGGGAGTCATAACGAAACTAACACCCCTATGGGACACTAAGGCATTGGGTCACCTACGACACAGCAAGGGATTTACTCAGTGGGACAATATAGGAATCTCCACAGTGGGAGACATGTGGACAAAGGAAGGGGTGGTCCTGTTCTCACACCTCCAGCAACAGTACAACCTGGGTCCCAACGAAACCTACCGATATGTCCAAATTAGGCACGCACTGATGACAGCACTTGCGGCAGGTACAGAGGTCCCGGATTCCTCTCCGCTGGAGGATCGCCTACTTACTGATTACATGCAGACTAGCGCCACCTCCGTTCACATACCGTAAGCTGCTGAATAACGTGCCAGACCCCTTGGGCAAACTGCGGGAAAAATGGGTGGGCGAACTAGGTCATATGGATGAGACGGACTGGACCGCTGCGCTGGCGTCCCCAAGGGAAGCGGGCATTTCGGCTAGATGCCGACTGGTGCAGCTTAAGATACTGCACCGGGTATACTTTACGAGGGCCACACTACATAAACTGCTCGGGTCGACCACCCGTATTGTCTTAGGGGCTGTGGAGAGGAAGGTACCTTCTTGCATACACTCTGGGAGTGCCCGATTATCACTGACTACTGGCGGCAGGTGTTGCGCACCATCTCCCAAGCTCTAGAGGTATCACTTACACCCGACCCAAGTGCGTGCCTGCTGAGTGTGTGGGGCCGGAATGACCTAACGCGCCAGGGACAACTGTGGCCCATTGTGGGTATCATAGTCGCCAAGCGAGATATAGCACAGAGATGGGGGGCGGTGGAATCACCGACTTTGGTGCAATGGTGCAGAAATATGGATATGCTTATGGTGACTGAACGAGCGGTGTACAAAATGAGAGCCAACCCTCGCAAGTGGAACAAGATCTGGCAACCTTGGAATAGTTACCGGGGAGACCTGTGTGAACCTCTGTTGGAGGAAGACATTGAAAGGATGAGGAGGAAGTAGACTGAATAGCTCCGATCGATGACTGGCAAGAGTGATGAAAGGGTATAGTAGGGGCTCCTAGACTGCCGGAACAGTTACTTTACGGGAACCTCAGGGGTTGGGAGGGGTGCTGTAACCGTCTAGACTGAACTATCAGTGTAGACGACAAGCTGAATGGTTGTGATGCTGTAAGTTGTCTACCAAAACTATTGAGTCACAAGTTGAGTTATGTTTGTAAAAATATAAAAGTGGAACGAGCTTTGATTTTGACAAGAAACTGATATCGTGTTTATTGCCGTTATGTTAAAATTTGCTGCCAGACCGGAGGTTGTCGGCTGAAAAGCTGTGTATCACTTATCTCCGACGAACGTTATGTGTTGCAGCCGGCCTCAGGGTTGTAGGCATAATGATGTGTACTACTGGCAAATGACAATAAAAGTCTTACGTCAAAAAAATGTTTTTTAAAAAATATATATAATTCTCTAACTTTCGACACAATTCCACCACAGACTCAACAACCCACTACAAAAGTGTGAATTACTAACAAAAGCTTAAACATTAAAATATTGATTATAATTTGCACTTTAAACTTAAATAAATAAAATAACAATTAAATAATTAAGCTAATAAAATGAATAATTAAATACTTAATTTACAAACAGAAATATAGACATTAGAGTAATTATAATTTAATTAACTTCCTACCCTGTTCCCACCCTGTTCCCTACCAACCAAACAACCTGCTAATAAAATATAAATTACTAACATAAATGTAAAAATTTAAATCAGAATTAAAGTTAACAAATTACACTTAAACAAATAGAATAACAAGAAAACAATTACACTGTCTACACAATTAATGATCAATGAAATATTTAGTTAACAATGGAAAATGACATTACAATTATATTAATTATATTTCAACTACATTCCTGAATTATTTATGTATGAACCCAACAACACACCAGTACATCATAGATAACTAATTACATTTTGAAACAATTACATATTTAAAAATGATAAGCAATATTAAAACATAACAACAATTATACTAAGAACACAATACAGTTAACATTAATATAATAACTTATATATATTAAATTGATATACATATATTTATTACACCTATATTAGACTAAATCATATTAAAGTAAACACATTTCTTAAAAAATGATGTTATACAGCAAAAAAACTATATTCTTACCATAGATATTCTGAGCCATCATATTTTGGTAGTCACAATATTTTTGATATGATATTCACCTCACACAATATTTTTAATCCAAGAGTTTGGTCATTCACCACTAAGGTAGAGGGCGCATCCTTCTCTGTAATTGGATCCACATGACCTCCCTTAACATTTCTTCAAGGTATTTAGGAAAGTTAACTGATGCTTCTTAGAGCAGTCACTAGAATTTGCGATTTTAGGACAGGTGCTCCAGCTTCTGTCTTGCAAAGAAATACTCTCCTTAGTAAGCAGTGATCAGAGATTTTTGCTTAAAGATCCTGTCCCAGCTAGCTGGTGGCCCACTTTACTTTCAAGGCAGCCACACAGAGTTCATTTCCAGGGTTCCAAATCCAGATTTCTAGATGTTATACTATGAAAGAAACTAGACAAAGAAATGTAATAGGAGCACTGAAAAAAAGAAGCAAGTATTTGGAGGCAATCAAAGTACAAGCACAATAAAATTGCAGATACCCTGAATGGATATTATTTTGATACAGAGGCAATATTGAATATTCTGAAGCCAGGCTCCTTTGAAATTCTAAAAAGGACCCCATGCTATAACAAGAAAAGTGAGCTATGGTTCCCAACAAACCACTGTCTAAATGTGTTGCAACAGAGGCTGCATTGCAGTTATCCTTGCACATGGAGAATGATAAATCAGGATTGAAAACTGTAAAACAAACAACTTAAAAGTGATTAAGCCAAATATGGAACTACATTATGATGAGCCTCTCTTCCATCATTCCATTTATCATTCCACAACTGACAAGTTTAAACAAAAGGGTGCCCACATTCATCGTTTATATATCCTGAGGATTGTCAGTAGGCTGCTGTGTTAAACAGCATTGAATGGTCACAGTATCAAAATATCAACAGGTAAGTTTGTTTAGATTTTCTATACTAACGTCACATATACATACTTTGATGGCATATATATCTTCAAGGTTTGTATATGTGGAGTTAAAAATAATAAACTCACACCTTCCTATGTGCACTTACCTTTTTGATATTTTGTCCCTCGATATTCTGGTCATGATATTGTGACAGTTCCATATTGTGTCTCCAATATTCCCTACTACAATCAAAGAACATGTGTGTGTTAAATGGAGAGTCATAAATTCCTGTTTCTACTGACTCTCCCTTTAACCATGTATATTCTGACAGAATATCCACGACACCACACTGCTCTTCACCCTTCATCGATGACTGTCCATGACGCTTCCCTGCTCTTCAAAGCGATTCTTTGAACTGGACTGAGAAGGTTACTTTTCAGCGGGACTAACCTGGTCCTGTATCTGACCCACGCTCCATTGCAGTCAACCTGAACTTGTGACTTTTTACTTGGTCTTGCACGGTCAGCTACCTGCGGATGTCGCTTTGGGCTTTTTGGTGCTATTTTCACTTAAATCTTTAAGATTGCAAATCTCTGGATCTACTTATTGGATTATTGTAATTATTTATTAAAATCGACTCTATTTTTCTAATGTGGTGAGGGATCTTTTTTGTGCAGTATTTTTATTCTATTACCGTTTGAGTTGATAAACAAATATTTTACATTTTGCTTCTAAGTTAAGCTTGACTGCTCTATGACAAGCTAACAGAATTGAGCACAGGTTAATTTGGGGTTAGATTGTAACTTCATCCTGACAAGGTTTGAGGTTGCTGCTTGTGTAGTGTGTCACCCCCTCAACCAGTTACCTAATTTCCTACACTGGTGTTCAGCAGTGAGGAATGCATTTATGTTTATGCAATGCCATGCTGTAATTTTGTATTACAATACCATCCCAGATAAATAATTTGAGACCATTTCAAGTTTGTAAATTCACCTTGATTGGCTCTCTTTTATTTTTTCAAATCAACTCTCATTGGCAGTGGACTGTCTGAAACCATACCTGCAGTAGTCATACATTTATGAGCACACATTGCAATAAACCATCAACTGAACTCTGCTTCTCCTGGGAACAGTTTAAAACTTCTGCCTTGGGATAAGCCAAAGAGGACACTGGTTTGAGAATACTTTGAGAATCTCACACGTATTTATTCAATTTGTACTTGTAACACTCTAGTCTCTCACCTATCTTTTACAAATTGAGCGCTTTAATTGGTTCTGCATTTTTTGTAATGGTTTAAATTGACTATATACAATAAAGATTACTTATTTACATACCTGCAGTAATGGAGTTTGAGCTGGCCAACCTGGGAAGTTACAACGTGGTTGAGCTCAAACACTTTCTGTAAGGAATGGAGAGTGCAAATGAAGAAGAGCATCAATTAGTTGGATTTTCAGAAAGCTCTGAGAGCTTGGATGGAGGTCTACCAGTTGATTATAGCCTCAGATAATGAAATGAGGGGATGAGGTGGATGAGCAGGACCAGGATCTGGGCATCAACCCTGAAACACAGCCTTCAGTGGAGGAGGATGACCAATCTCTAAATTGGAACTCCTTGCCAGAGCAGGAAGCAGTGAATCTTTACATGTCCTTTCCCCAACAGAGATGGCGGACTAGAAGGTAGAGAGAAAGTTTTGACTGGGACGGAGGAGAACCTTTCTTTGGAGCATTTGCCTCATGACTGGAGCCTTACAAAACTGGAACTGAAGGCAAAATAATCAGATTCCAACAACATTGGTGGCAGCATACACTCAGTGTCTAAAGATCTGGTGCCCAATTATGTGGTAGGAGATGACATAGATAAATGGTGTTCTGCTAATCAGGTGAATCTGAGAATACACAAGATACCAGACAAGCACGGGGGAGGGGTGTGGGGGGAGTGTGTGGCCTGTGGAAGCATATCCCTCCAGTGCTGAGGAACATACTTCTGACACTAGATGCAGAGGACCAGACCAGGTATAACCCCATGACCTTTATTCTTCTAGCTAAATATGGACTGACCCCTGTGAAGTACCACCAGAGATTCAGAGGCACCACAAACTCCCAAATCAGTCTTGGGTAGATTCCTTGGACCACAGCAACAAGCCATTGAATTGTTGGGTGAGAGGCAGTACGGTCAATGATTACAAAGGGCTGTACAACTTGCTACTCTGGGAGCACATTATCAATATTTATTTTACAGAGCTGTGCCAGCACCTAGTGGATAGCAAGCTTACAGGAAGCTTGCTGAGGAGGCAGACCTCTGGGTCAGTACAAGAGTGTCCTAAAAAGGTATCTTGGGAAACTCCCAGAAGGGTAGTCAGGGCTCCCACCAGAAGAAAGAGGGGGAACCAACTTAAAAGAAAGGAGTTCTCAAAAGGCCCCAAAAATAATTCCAAAGGTAACACTTGTAACCAATCCCAATCTGAGCCAAATAAAAAATGGTTCTTTGATAAACAGACTGGGAGGTTTGTCACACAATGTACTGAGTGATATAAGTATGGGCACTCCAATGAAGACACCAAATGTCACAACAGCCCCTCACTGGTGGGCAGACACTGGGTTGGTGAATATTGTGCTTGGTAAGGAGGTGGTCCCATTTAGCTTTGGGGAAAAGGCAGAGGTTACCCGAGTGTCCCTGGAGGATAAGGAGATGGTGCCAGAAGACTCTATACCTGTGAATACTTCTGACTATATGCAGTGGTTCACAATCAAGGGGCAAGAGGTGGAGACTGTAAAGGACACATGAGCCAGCATTACTCCTCTAAGGTATCAGCTGATGTCTTCAGAGCTGGTCATCTCTAACACTTTCCACCAATCACTTTAGTGTAGATTTCCTGACACCCATGAGAGTCACCTACTGTTGAATGTGGTTCCCTTTCAATGGGGTGGGGGGTGTCTCAGGCTCTCTAAAAGTAGCTGTGAACCCTCCATGCCTGTAGATTGTCTGTTCGGCAATGACCTGCAGCACACTATCTGGAAAGAGGTACAGCCCAGATCACACTTGGAGATATTGGGATTGCCTGAATGGGTGCATATGACCACAAGGTCCATGGCTATCCGGGAAGGGAGTCAAGGGGGCTTAGAACCTGAAACAATGGTCCAGGAACGTGCCAAGACAAATGAGGTCAAGGGGCATAGGAAACAGGCCCCTGAAGTTATGACAGTCCTGGTTGACGGGGAACTTGAGGAGGATGCTCCTGAGCCTAGCGGGGAGGACATTGCCTTCCTGGATGACCTGCCTGTGCTTGCTTGATGGCAAAGTGACAGTGGGCCCACCAGGGAGGAGTTCTACAAAGCACAGAAAGAGCACTTTACTCTAGACGGCTTGAGGCGGCACGCTGCGGCCCAGGCACATGGTGATACTTGTGGAGATTGCCTTATCTATTGGAATAATAACCTCCTTTACAGTGATCCTAAGGCTTCTGTTCCTGGGGCAACCTGTGTGCTGGTGGTCCCTCAGTCGTATAGGAACTTCCAACTGGGATTGCTCATAATATCCCCCTGGCAACACATCCGGGACAAGACAAGACTTTCACCAGGCTTGGTGCCCAATTATACTTGCCCTGGATGAAGATGACCTCTGATGTATTCTGAAGGTCCTGGCCCACCTGCCAGGCCAGTGGGAAGTCAGGGAAGAAGGACAAGGATCCCCTGACCTCAGTACCTGCCATTGACACTCCCTTTGAGAGTGTTGGCATCAACATCATTGGGCTGTTGGACCACAAGACAGCCTTAGGCATTAGGTTAATGCTGGTTTTGGTGGACCATGCCACCCGCTACCCAGAGGCCACTCTGAGGTCGTTGACTGCACCTGCAGTGGGCAGGGCCTTAATGGGAATTTTTACCTGTGCGTGGCTCCCAAGAGAGTTAATTTCTGATAAAAGCACTTCATGTTAGAATACATGTAGTCCATGTGGGATAAGTGAGGAATGACTTACAAGGTCCTAACACACTATAACAAACAGGCTTGTGGAGAGATTCAACTAGACCCTTAGAGGAATTGTAATAGACCTACCTGAGCCCATGAGGCATAGGTCAGATGCCCTCCTGCTAAGCTTGCTCTTTCTTACAGGGAGGTGTCACAGAAGGAGGTTGGGATTAGCCCCTTCAAACTCCTGTATGGCCATCCTGTTAGGGGAGCTCTCAGCCTTGTCAGAGAGGGTTGGGAGCAAGCTCCCAAGAAAACTTCCAGGATGTGGTCAGCTACATGCTGGTACTCTACACCAAGATGCATTGCTTTTGGTAAAAGGACCAGAAGGCCATTCTGGCAGAGTTATAACCTGGCCTTACGGTGTGGGTTATGGAGCCTGTGGAGCCCAGAGCTCTACAGGACTACAGGGCAGGCCCCTATGAGGTGAAGGAGTAGAAGCGGTAGTTCACCTATCTGGTGCATTTCAAGACCCCTAGAAACCTCTTAAGAGTGCTCCACATAAACCACCTCAAATCCCACTTTCAGAGGTCTGCAATCAATGTGCTCCTTGTGGAAGATGAAGGGGTGGAGGAGGAGAGAGAGCCTCTCCCTTACCTGCTGTTTGCTCAAGCATGATGGGTCAGCAGAGGGTTTCAACCTCTTCTGTACTTTGATCCCAAAACAGCAGAGTGACCAACCCCTGGTTGCTGCAGAAGTTATCTTCTCTAATCTCCCTCATTCCAGGGATTACTCATTTGTGTACCCATGACACAAATACTGGACACAGTCCACCTGTTCAAAATTAAAATTTACAGGCTGTCAGATAAGGTGAGGCCCAATGTCAAGAAAAAGGGCTCCAAGATGCAGGTGTTAGGGGTGATTGAGCCCTCCAACAGTCCCTGGTCCAACCCTGTATTGCTGGTCTCCATGGCTGCGCCCGAGGCACCACTCTAGTGCTTAGGTTCTGTGTGAACTACAGGGAATTCAATTATGTAATAAAAACTGATGCACACTCCATCCCCTGATCTAATGAGCTCATAGCCAGGCTGGGTGCTGCCAAATTCCCCATGACCTTTGATCTGACATCAGTATACTGGCAGATTGCTCTGACTGAAGGGGCAAAGGAGAGGTCTGCATTCTCGCCTCCAGAGGGCTACTTCCAATTTAGGGTGCTGGCCTTTAGCTTAAAGAATGCTCTTGCCATCTTTCAGAGGTTGGTCAATAGGTTTCTTGCTAGGAAAACTGCATTTTGTGACGCCTACCTGGATGACATAGCTGTATTCAGCTCCAGCTTGGAGTGACACCTCGGCCTCCTTCAGGCCCTACAGCAGACAGGCCTGATGGTCAAGGGATATCACAGAGGCTTTAAGGTAAGGTGTTCAACATCTTGACCCTGGCTGAACCATTGGTGACTCATGAACAACTTGCTTTTGAGGGAATATTCAAAAGGCAAGAGCTCAATAAACTGAGAATGGCCACAAAAGAAAGAAGGAAGCAACACAGTAAAAGGGAAACCCTCCAATCCTGCATCCTCAAGATGGACGATGAGACAGGAGTGGTGGAGGGTCAGTCAAGACCTACCGAACCTCCTATCCAGTGCCTCTGCCTGCTGACAGCTCTCCTCCTTCCCACAGCACCAATTTACAAAAAAGGAGACAAGGCCGAGGCAAGCAACTATCTGCTAGTAGCCTTGATAGATAACGAAGCAAAATACTTTGAAGGTGCAATTTTAGAGGAACTTACAACTTGGGCAGAGGCAAACAAGATAATACAGCTAAATCAAACTGGTTTTCGTAAAATGGCGGGCACATCAACTAACATTCTTGCAATCTCACTACTGATAGACACAGCAAAAATATCAAACCTTCCCTTATATTTATGCTTCATTGACTTCAGTGCAGCATTTGATAATGTGGAGAGGGGTAGACTGTTGGGGAAGCTGGCATGCTGGGGAATTCCACAGTCCATCCTAAACATCCAGAGTCTTCTCCATACAGTCACCTGGGTACAGGTGACATTAGGGGGCGGACCTCACCTCTCCTCTAAAGTCCCCACAACCAAAGGATTGAAACAGGGTTGTGTGCTTGCTCCCACCCTGTTCAATTTATTCATGGCCGACCTCCCCAAGGCACTCAATGCCTGCAATTCACAATCCCCGAAGCTGGGCGTTAAAACACTGACCAATCTTATGTATGCAGACGAAGTAGTTCTGCTCAGCCACACTTATGTAGGTCTCCAACACCTACTGACGGAAATGAAGATGACAATAAACAACACAAATTGGTTTCTGAATGGTAATCAACTTGAATCATTGCAGGACTATAAATATCTAGGAGTCATAATTGACAAGGAAGGAACCTTCAAAAGCCAAAAAGAGGAAATAAGAAGGAGAGGGTTGACAATAGCACTTTCAGTAAAAACCTTGCTAACATACTGACAGGGCCGACACTGAGCCCGCTGCTGAAGGTAGTTCAGGCCAAACTACTCCCGATGATCACCTATGGCAGTGAAGCACTACGGGGACGGGATGCCAAGACACTAGATAGTACGCTGGTCAAAGCCTATAGAATCATGTTTTGCCTTCCGCCTTATACCTCACCGGCACAAATAAGGTTGGAGTTTGGCCTCCTACATCAATCCCTGGCCAGGCACGGGTCTTATGTTATCTGCTGGCACAAATTTTGAAATGCCACTTCAAATACGCGGAACCAACTACTGTGGCATGAAATCGAGCACAGGGACACCTGCCAAGCAAGGAGATATCTTCAGACATCTCTGGAAAATACCAAGCTCACTGATCTTTGGAGGACTCAACTCAGTCACTCAGTTTTTAAGAAATTGTCATGGAAATGTGTAAAACAAATTGCAGTGGTAGAGGACAAGGAAACCTTCGCAGACAGATCCAATGCCTGGATGACCTTGAGCTCTTATAAATTACTTGCACCACAAAAATACTTTAATGAGGGCTACTCCAAAGAGATAAAAACGAAATTCCTAAAGCACAGACTGTGCATCCTCTCGTGCACCCAGCATCTTCCACCATGGCTGAGGGACACAACTCAAAGCACGTGTAGGCTGTGCAACTCCAAGCAAGGAGACATCTTACACCTAATCTGCACCTGTAAGGATCTACATCAAGAACGGATACTGCTGTTAAAAGCTCCCCTCAAGCAATTAGGTATCCGCACCAGGAGACAAGCGGTGTCGGCTTGCTTCAATCCGGTATATACGCAGCTGAACTGCAGATTAGTAAAATTCTTAAAGATGGCCGAACAAAAAACACTTAATACTAGAATAGCCATGTAAGTAAGCCACACAAGGGTGAAGTCCCAGCGATGCAACTAACTGATTTATAATCCAGGACTGGTCCCCTTTGAAGGACAGAGCATTAGCCCTTGCCTTGAACAAAAAACTACTGAGCAAGAACAAACAACAAAAACATTACAGACTAAAGGGTGTCCACGTCCATGACCATCCAGGAACAGCGAATGCACTACACTTTATCTTGCTAACAAATGAATCTTGGCATAACCTGGATAGCTAAATTTCTTTGTATAGTAATTGTTGTCACTGTTTTATGATCTTTTTACTATTGTACAATAACAATTTTAACATACTCTTTATTCTCTTTTTAAGTAAATGTTGTAATAGTTTTAAATAACTATGCAAAGTAAAAATAAACTTAAACTTAAACACAGCATCCAACCCTACCCTGTACTCACCACAGACTTCAACACATTAACTGGACACATGAGAAAAATTCCACTTAAATAGAAAGTAAAGAACAATTTTATTTTACAAACCCTTATTATAAAAATAGAAAAGAAGGGCAAGGCAGAAGAATATTACAGATGCAAAATGAATGGGGGCGATAGCTCCCAGAACAAGCAGACCACATACCAGAGTAAATATGCAGGACTGTTGCTTTAAATACCCTGCCACCCATCTACTGCCATGCAGCTCTTGTCTTACATGCTTTAACGACAATGGAAACACGTAGACTTATGGTAATAACACGAGCACACCAGCGTAAGAATCCTAAAAGCCTTTGTTTTACAACGACTTGAAAGATTTCCTTGCTGCTCGTGAACACTGCTCAGTGGTCTCCTTCTGACAACCTCAGAATAGTCTTTGTCAGATAATTAACTGTGTAGGTCAGCTCACACGCGGAATATCTGCTCTTAATTAACAGATAGTGCAGGTAATGCAAGAGAAGAGAACAAGCCGCTGATATCCACGAAAAGAACATGCGAGATGCAGACACTGCAGCAGGTTCTTAAAATATCCGGACACAGCACAGGGGTAGAAACCTAGCTGAGAGAACAATCAAACGAGGCAACATTATTTCTACTCAGCTTCACAAGGGTCTGTGTGAAAGGGAGTGTGTTGGCACCTAGATTTACTTATACATTTTTTTTATTTATACTTGATTTCCTTAAAACCTTGAGCACCATTACATTGCAAAATACCTAGTGCATTAAATAAATTCAGGCTTTACAATTTTTAACAATTTCAATGAAGGCACAACATAAAATTATAATCACATTAATTACAATGAGCCTGATTACGAGGTTGTGGGCACAGGCTAGGCTATTTGCTGGGTGCAGTTAATACCTCATATTCACTTTTTTGACCCTAAGAAATGAGCTATAACATTCGGATTTGTTATTTATTACATCGAAATATCCAGACTTCCTCCCGAATACATTTCACCAGTTTTCACCTATTGAAATCTGTCAGGAGAAAACAGTGAGGGATGATAAGTATCAGACAACTAACCCCTCTAATTTCTTCGCCAACACCTGTCTGTTTAGGGATCAGAATTAAACCCCCATCTTGTAATCACCTCTGAAGAGCCTACATTCCCTAATCGCACAATCACGCTTATTAGAGTAAACTAGCATCTTGGTCACTTAATCACTTTAAATAAACATCCATCGTTCATGGTTCTACAAATCGCCATGCACTGATTTCCAAAACATTTAAAAATCAGAAGTGTTGTTACATAAAGAGCTACAGATTAAATTTATTTATGCAAACATAAAAAAATAAAGATTTTTTACATGTAGCATCGGACGAAAGCAAAAATGTTTATGCTCCTTTACCATATTCACAACTAAGCAATGACTGACCCATAGTTTCTGGTCCCTTCAGACATACACAGCATCTTTATTCTGGTGAAAGCCCCCCACACTTCTTCAACAACGAGGGTAGGTAGTTTATTGAATCAGAATTACACACCCTAATGGGCATTGAATCACCAAAATGCCATGAGTAGTGGAATTGGCACAATTGCCAAGTTGACCCCTAGCCCAGCTTTCAACCATCAACAGACTCCTATTTGCTGCTGAGGGTTAGGTGAAGGGTCGGGGTGACAACTGTAAACTGTAGGAGATCTCTTAGAGCTCCCACTTATTGTGTATGTCACGGCCTTCTTCACCCCCCCCCCCCCCCAGACGGCAATTACAAGGTCAGATCCGAACACACCAATGGGTGAAACCTGAGTTAGCAGCTGCTGCTGCTAATTGACATCCACGCATTAGCTCTTACAGAAAGCTTCAGCAAGGCGCTCAAGCACTGAGAGCCACCCTACTTGTTCCCTAATTACTTAGGGTGGTTTTATATATATATATATATGTATGTATATATATATATATATATTCCAACGTAGAGTTTTAGCCCTCAGTGGAAGAAGCCACAAGAAGGTAACATTTGGATCCATTTCTTTTAGGAGCAGCTGCAACAGGAGACGCAGGGAGAACAGTCACCATCTGTTCGTGTACAGCCAGATCGGTTTCGGGAGTCTATCCCTTCTTCAATGGCTCCTGCTTGGCAATGATGATGCAGTATGCACTCGTGATTATTAAAGCCTGCCTCCAAGGGCGTGGTCAGATGAAATGGCCTTGTGGGTCTTGTAGTGCATACACATTTTACCTCGTGTGAGTTCATCATTGTGGCAGTTAATAAAATGTACGATTAAAACCCATGTGGGATGGTGAGCATGTGGCTCTGGGTGTCCTCTTGTCTGTGGTCAGCTGCTTCTGGACACCACTCCCCCGTACACTGATCGCACCGTTGGGCTCCATCACGGGTCCGCAGCAAGCGGCAGGTTTTGCTTCCGCGACTGGGCTCAGCCGCAAAGATTCCAACGTAGAGTTTAGGCCCTCAGTGGAAGAAGCCACAAGAATGGTAAAATTTGGATCCATTTCTTTTAGGAGCAGCTGCAACAGGAGACACAGGGAGAACAGTCACCATCTGTTCGTGTACAGTCAGATCGGTTTAGGGAGTCTATCCCTTCTTCAATGGCTCTTGCTTGGCAATGATGATGCAGTATGCACTCGTGATTATTAAAGCCTGCCTCCAAGGGCGTCGTCAGATGAAACTGTAGGAGATCTCTTAGAGCTCTGACCACTTTCTGTTTATGTCACGGCCTTCTTCCCCCTGAGACGGCAATTACAAGGTCAGATCCGAATGCACCAATGGGTGAAGCCTGGGTTAGCAGCTGCTGCTGCTAATTGACATCCACCCATTAGCTCTTACAGAAAGCTTCAGCAAGGCGCTCAAGCACTGAGAGCCACCCTACTTGTTCCCTAATTACTTAGGGTGGTTTTATATATATATATATATGTATGTATATATATATATATATTCCAACGTAGAGTTTTAGCCCTCAGTGGAAGAAGCCACAAGAAGGTAACATTTGGATCCATTTCTTTTAGGAGCAGCTGCAACAGGAGACGCAGGGAGAACAGTCACCATCTGTTCGTGTACAGCCAGATCGGTTTCGGGAGTCTATCCCTTCTTCAATGGCTCCTGCTTGGCAATGATGATGCAGTATGCACTCGTGATTATTAAAGCCTGCCTCCAAGGGCGTGGTCAGATGAAATGGCCTTGTGGGTCTTGTAGTGCATACACATTTTACCTCGTGTGAGTTCATCATTGTGGCAGTTAATAAAATGTACGATTAAAACCCATGTGGGATGGTGAGCATGCGGCTCTGGGTGTCCTCTTGTCTGTGGTCAGCTGCTTCTGGACACCACTCCCCCGTACACTGATCGCACCGTTGGGCTCCATCACGGGTCCGCAGCAAGCGGCAGGTTTTGCTTCCGCGACTGGGCTCAGCCGCAAAGATTCCAACGTAGAGTTTAGGCCCTCAGTGGAAGAAGCCACAAGAATGGTAAAATTTGGATCCATTTCTTTTAGGAGCAGCTGCAACAGGAGACGCAGGGAGAACAGTCACCATCTGTTCGTGTACAGTCAGATCGGTTTAGGGAGTCTATCCCTTCTTCAATGGCTCTTGCTTGGCAATGATGATGCAGTATGCACTCGTGATTATTAAAGCCTGCCTCCAAGGGCGTCGTCAGATGAAACTGTAGGAGATCTCTTAGAGCTCTGACCACTTTCTGTTTATGTCACGGCCTTCTTCCCCCTGAGACGGCAATTACAAGGTCAGATCCGAATGCACCAATGGGTGAAGCCTGGGTTAGCAGCTGCTGCTGCTAATTGACATCCACCCATTAGCTCTTACAGAAAGCTTCAGCAAGGCGCTCAAGCACTGAGAGCCACCCTACTTGTTCCCTAATTACTTAGGGTGGTTTTATATATGTATGTATATATATTCACTGAAAAAACCATAGGTTTCACACCAGTTATAGTTAGCTGGAAATTTTACTGACATAAAACCATTGAAATTCCCACGTTATAGTTAGTTGGACTCATTATAACTTGCGCGCCTGCAATGCACTGCTGATGACGTCACATATTACATCACTCATGACATGGTCAGTGACATCACTCATGACATCACTGATGACACCATCCAGTGAATGTGTGTCTTTCTGAAAAATAAATGTTTTTTATATGTATATGTAAAGGTCGATGGAAAAATAAATGTTGAAATAAGTGTCTTAATGTATGTTTTTTTATATGTGTGTGTTAGTGAGTGAATGACTCACTAGTGTCTTTATCAGTAACTACATATGTTTTAATCGGTAAACAGTCATAATATCGATTCCAAAATATAGAATGGACATAATATCGAAGTAAAAATATAGAATGGACAAAATATCAAATGGACACAATATAGTGGTTAAAAATATCGAATTTAAGGTAAGTAATATCGATTTTCAAAATATAGAAGTCAAAATATCGAAGTATACAATATAGGCATTAAATATATCGATTTTTTTAATAATATCAATATTTTAAAGTGTTTTGTATGTTAGTATATGTGTGAAAAGTGTATATTAATTTTTGTAATGTATGTTTAATGTATTTTAAGTAATGAATTTTATGTTATTTAATTTTTGCGTAATTTAATTATGTAGCGGGTTGTGGGTTTATAGGGGAATAGGGTGGGAAGTAATTTAATTGTAATTAATTAAATATTTTTATTTATTTATTGGTATTCATTTTGAATTTATTGTTATTTTTTAATTGGTAATTAATTGTTATTAATTGCCAATTAATTTGTATTAATTGATTAATTGTTAATTATTTTAATTTTCTAAATTTATTTTGTGTAGCAGGTTGTGGGTTTATAGGGGAATAGGGTGGGAAGTAATTTAATTGTAATTAAGTAAATAATTTTTTTCATTTATTTGTATTGATTTTAAATTTATTGTTAATAAATTTTTAATTGGTAATTAATTTCTATTAATTGGCAATTAATTTCTATTAATTGACAATTATTTTTATTAATTGGTAATTATTTTGTATTAATTAAATATTTGATAATTATGATAATTGTATTAATGTATTTTCTGTAGTGGGATGTGGGTTTATAGGGGAATAGGGTGGGAAGTAATGTAATTGTAATTAATTACATATTAAAAATACTTTTTGTGTATTGATAATTAATTTACTGTTAATTTTTAATTGGTATTAATTTTTATTGTTAATTCGTTTTTGTTATTGAAAATTAATTAGTTGTTAAATAATTATGAATATGTTATTAATTTTTAATAACTAATATGTAGTTGTATGTGTAATTAATTATTACATAATATTAAATTGGTTATTCATTTCAATTAATGTTTTATTGGTATTGATATTTAATTTATTTTTAATAATATATTAAATCATTACTTTCCCTACTGTTAAACTCACTGGAGTGGTAATAGTAATTTTCCCCCTCCCGCTATCCAATGCTTTCCCTACTGTTGCACTCTCTGGAGTGGGAATAGTATTTTTTACCCCTACGCTATCCAACGCTTTCCCTACTGTTGCACTCTTTGGAGTGGGAATAGTAATTTTTACCCCTACGCTATCCAAAGCTTTCCCTACTGTTGCACTATCTGGAGTGGGAATAGTAATTTTCACACTCCCGCTATCCAACGCTTTCCCTACTGTTACACTCTCTCGAGTGGGAATAGTATTTTTTACCCCTACACTATCCAACGCTTTCCCTACTGTTGCACTCCCTGGAGTGGGAATAGTAATTTTTACCCCTACGCTATCCAATGCTTTCCCTACTGTTGTACTCTCTGGAGTGGAAATAGTAATTTTTACCCTTCCAGTATCCAACGCTTTCCCTACTGTTGCACTCTCTGGAGTGGGAATAGTAATTCTTACCCCTACGCTATCCAACGCTTTCCCTACTGTTGCACGCTCTGGAGTTGGAATAGTAATTTTTACCCTCCCGCTATCCAACGCTTTCCCTACTGTTGCACTCTCTGGAGTGGGAATAGTAATTTTTAACCTTATGCTATCCAACGCTTTCCCTACTGTTGTACTCTCTGGAGTGGGAATAGTCATTTTTACCCCTACGTTATCCAACGCTTTCCCTACTGTTGCACTCTCTGGAGTGGGAATAGTATTTTTTACCCCTACGCTATCCAACGCTTTCCCTACTGTTGCACTCACTGGAGTGGGAATAGTATTTTTTACCCTCCCGCTATCCAACGCTTTCCCTACTGTTGCACTCTCTGGATTGGGAATAGTAATTTTTACCCTTACGCTATCCAACGCTTTCCCTACTGTTGCACTCACTGGAGTGGGAATAGTATTTTCTACCCCTACGCTATCCAACGCTTTCCCTACTGTTGCACTCTCTGGAGTGGGAATAGTACGTTTTACCCCTACGCTATCCAACGCTTTCCCTACTGTTGCACTCTGGAGTGGGAATAGTATTTTTTACCCCTACGCTATCCAACGCTTTCCCTACTGTTGCACTCACTGGTGTGGGAATAGTATTTTTTACCTCTATGCTATCCAACGCTTTCCCTACTGTTGCACTCACTGGAGTAGTAATAATAAATGTTACCATCCTGCTATCCTACGGTAAAATATTGTACATTTTTTATTAATAACTTAAATTAATTATATCTTTATTTTAAGGTTATTTGAGTATTTTTAAGTATGTTTTAGTTAATTATATTTATTATTTCATTAATTTTAAATTACTTTTAAGACATTTAAAAAAATTCGATATTTTGACTGACTATATTTTTTACAGACTATATTTTGGATTCGATATTTTTGTACTTACCTGTTTGTAGATAGGAATTCGATATTTTGGCATTCTATATTTTGGTGACTATATTTTGGTAAGTCTATATTTTGTCATTCTATATTATGTCAGTGATCCGTTTTAATCTAGTATATGTGAGTATTGATGTATATAAGTGAGTATTTGTGAGAGTGAGAGATTGAAAGAGTTCCTGTTTAAATAAGTATGTGTTTCTATAAGTGATTGTTTAAGAGAGTAAGTATGGAAAGGGGAGACCACTCGGTCCCCCCGAACTTATGGATGGGTGCCCCGATTCCCCGGGAAACCATTGTGGGCAGGGGGCGTGTCCCAGCTGGTATGCCCGAAGCGGCGTGGCCGGAACACGCTCCTCCCGCCCAAAAAGAGGTTGTCCTAAACACCCGCCCGGAAGTCCGTGCACTAATGGGCGTGCTTGAGGCGGGTCCCCGCCCTCCCACAGCTGGATAAATAGTGCGAGAATCCAACAAAGCTTCCTCTTGTTCCTGTGCTCTGAAGGCTGCACCACTCGTCGCTCGTGAGCCCTCAAGGGAACAAGCTGCACTTTTTGAGAACTTTTAATATTTGTCTTTCTCTTTCAGTTATCAAGGCGTAGTTGGAGATCGAGTCGCCTCCGTAGGACAGGTCGTACGGATCGATCACAGACATGCCTGGCAAGAAGCCCGGAAAGAGCTCCGAGATGGAAAGGATGCTGCGCACGTTGGTGAACCAAGTGGCGGTGATGGACCGAAAATTCGGTAAAGTTGACCGGCTAGATCGCGGCTTGGCGGCCCTCAGGAAGCAGGTGGAGGCCCAGAATGCCCCCTCGGGGCGACCCAAGAGGGTCATAGGACCGGCCTTGCCGAACGTCACCCCGGGGATAAGGGTAAAAAGAGGAAGGGGAAGGCGGGTCCCAGCGAGGCCCCAGTTCCCGATAGAAACTCCACCAATTCCAGTAGTGCCAGCGACCAGCCCGGTACCGGGACCGGATGGGGGGTTGCATATCCCCGTGGTTATCACGCCGCTGGTGGATGACCAGATGCCCCCGGAATTAGCGCTTCAGTTGGCGGCAGTGTTACCATGGCTAAAGAAGGGAGCGGGGGGATCTGCGGCTGCGGGAGACCCGGTCGAAGAGGCCAGAATAATTATCGAGCAGTTACGGCAGGCAAGGGATGCCGGGACAGCGAATGTGCCTTCTGTTTCCCCGCAGGTGGCGAAGGTGGTCACGGCTGACAACCAGGAGAAAACAACAGACGCGGCTGGAAGCGCGGCGGAAGCCGGTAAGAGATCATTACCGATGGTGGGGGAGGGCGCGGTACCCTCAAGGCGGGAAAGTTTAGCTCAACATGTTCCCATGGTTACGAAAGAAATGGTGTGGTCAAACAAGTACATTAACCTGTTTTCACTGTTGACTGATCATTGTGAGTTAGAGTATGCAAAGACCCAGAAAGATTTGTGGCACCCCAGTGTATGGCGGGCCAAGATGGCAGAATTCAGGGTCGATGAGACGATGATGACCTGGATCAGGGCCTTTTCTATATTTGTGGCGATTATCAGAGAACGTACACCAGAGGTGTTGAGTGACTTGGTATGTTACCAGAGTAGAATCACGTATTTCCATGCGAAGTATGGGGGTGATGAATGGAAAGGCTATGATATGGCCTTTAGAAAAGCGAAGGAATTTAATGTGGCCTTGACATGGGATTGTTTGGATACAGTGTCCTGGCATGCGCAGCTCTTGCCAGGACCAGCGAGTGCTTCAGGGTCGAGCGCGAACGGCTCCGGGGTATTCCCTCAGATGCAGTCACAGCCCTTTCGGGCAAGCTCTGGGGGGGAGTCCCATCCTAGGTCGGGCGGGAACGGAAACAAGAGAGGGGTGTGTTGGGGCTTTAACAAAGGTACTTGTAACAGGCCCCAAGGAACGTGTAGGTTCCGGCACGCATGCTCGGGCTGTGGAAATTCCTCACACCCGGAAACCAGTTGCCGATCGAAGGCCAATGGCGCAGGAGGAAAAGGGGGCCCCAAGCAGGATTGATGCGGTGCCTCAGAAGCAAAAATCTTTGCCCGTAGATATCTTGGCTTTGACCCCTTGGCTAAACGGATACCCTGATCATGCGTCCGCCGGGACTCTGAGGGATGGCTTCTCATATGGCTTCAGGATCCCGGCGGGCAATTTTCGTGGAAACTCTTCCTGCAAAAATCAGTTGTCTATTCAGCACAACCCAACAGTTGCCGCCAAAAACATAGCAAAAGAGGTTAGCTTGGGGCGAGTGGCAGGACCATTTGGCGACCCGCCAGTAGTGGATTTTGTGTGTTCCCCGTTAGGAGTGGTTCCGAAGAAAGACCCGGGGGAGTATAGACTCATTCACAATCTATCGGCCCGAGGGGGGCCTCAGTAAATGAAGCGATTGACCCCGAGGTATGTTCGGTGAAGTATGCATCGTTCGATGATGCAGTAGTACTGTTGAATCGCCTGGGCCCCGGTGCATTGTTAGCTAAATCAGACATTGAATCTGCATTCAGGTTGCTCCCAGTACACCCCCACGACCAGCGTCTGCTGGGATTCACGTTTTAGGGGAAATACTACATGGATATGTGCATGCCAATGGGTTGTTCAATTTCGTGTGCCTATTTTGAAATGTTTAGCTAGTTTTTAGAATGGGTGTTCACGAAGGCCACAGGGCACAAACATGTGATGCACTATCTGGATGATTTCCTCTTTCTTGGCCCAGCGGGCACGTGGGACTGCGCACGGGCATTGCGGGACTTCTGCGTGCTCATGCGGGGTTTTGGGGTTCCATTGGCGCCAGGTAAGACGGTTGGGCTGACTACCTCCCTCGAGTTTCTGGGTATAGAACTAGACTCGGAGGAGGGGTGTTTCCGTTTGCCGACGGAGAAGGTTGCCAAGTTTAGGGCATCCCTGGTACAGGGTCTACGGACAGAGAAGGTGACCCTGCACCAGTTGCAACAGACAGTGGGTCAGCTTAACTTTTCATTGAGAGTGATACCGATGGCTCGCACTTTCTCTCGATCCATTGCGCAATCCATGGTGGGCCTTAGGGAAGGGCACCACCGCACAAGACTGTCGGCAGAGGTTCGCCAGGACATGCTCATTTGGCTGGCATTCTTGGCAGACTTCAATGGCCGAGTGGTATGGAGCAAACCCCCAGCCTCGTCGGTGGAACTCGTCTTATGGACCGACTAGGCGGGCAGCGTGGGGTTTGGTGCAATCTTCGGAAATCGGTGGTCTGCACAAACATGGCCGGCGTGGTGGTGAACAAGCGGCCTGATGAATAACATAGGTTTCCTGGAACTATTCTCCATCTGGGTGGCTATGGTGGCATGGCCGGAAGACTTTAGGGACCGCTCGGTGGTGTTTTGGTCAGATAACATGACAGTGGTTGAGTGCATTAACCAGCAGGCAGCACGCTGCAAATGGATCTTAAGACTGTTGAAAGAGATTGTGTTGCGATGCATGAGATTGAACGTACAGTTTAGGGCAAAACATGTGCCGGGTGTACTAAATAATGCAGCTGACGCACTCTCTCATTCCAAAATGCCGGCTTTCAGGGATTGTCTGCCCTCAGCGGAGCTAGTGGCGGCACCTTTCCCCGAAGCACTGTGGCAGATCGGTCCCCCGGACTACAAAACCTCGTGGCAGCCAGTTTAGCACCCAGGACGAGGAGAGCGTATGAAGGGGGGTTCCGTTCATACTGCGCCTTTCTGGGGCCGGTAGGGGAACATGGAAGGGGGTGGGAGGAGTCCTTGCTCCACTTTTTGGAAGCACTTCATAAAAAAGGCCGGTCGGCGGCAACCGCCAATAGGTATAAGGCCGCCATATCATTTATGGCACAGCTCCACGGGATAAGGGACCCGACGAACTCCTTCTTAGTCAGGAAGGCTCTCCACGGCTGGCGGCGCCTGGAGGGTCGCAGACAGGATAACAGGCACCCGATTGGGTTTGATAAATTGACCACCTTACTGGCGAAACTGGACGAGACATGCTCCTCGCCCAGCGAGGTAATACTATTCTGAGCAGCTTTCACATTGGCATTCTATGAGGCCCTGCGGGTGAGTGAACTGGTGGCAGGGAATAAGAAAGATGTGGAAGGAGGTCTACGCAGGGATCACATCCAAGTAAGAGGGGATTGTTCGCTGAACTAGATAGCCAGGTCGAAAACGGACCAGGAGGCCTTGGGGAATAGTGTGGTTTTGCAGCGCGCTCAGGGGAATCCCGGTTGTCCAGTGAGGCATGTGGAGGCCTACCTGAAACAAAGGTCGACAACATGGGGGGAGCCCTGCTTAGACATATGGACGGCACCCCATTGACAAGATTTCAATTTCAGAGGGTGCTGGCAATTACGATTGCAGCGGCGGGCTTGAACCCGTGCGATTTTGGGACCCATTCGTTTAGAATAGGGGCCGCTACAGAAGCTACGACGAGGTGAAACAATTAGGCCGTTGGTCTCGAATTGCTTCAAGAGATATGTGCGACTGCACATGTTGTAAAAGACTGATAAAATGCACTCACGCTTGTTGTCTTTTGTTTGGATTACAGTTTCGCGAGCCTGTGACTCGGGGCGGAAATTGGGATCGGCCCAGCATCAGCTGACCAGCGGTAAAGGATCACGGAATGGAGATCAAGTGGTGTGGGTCGTGGGCCACTCATACGTGAGGCGTGCCGGGGACATATTCAAGGCAGATGATGCGATTCACACATCTGAGGAATATGGGTTCAGAGTGACCTTCCATGGGAAGGGCGACCTCTGTATTGACCGATTGCAAAGCTTTGTGGAGGAACTATTAGGGCGGCACAGGTCACCGCCATCTGTAGTCATAGTGGCAGTGCACGTAGGGGGCAATGACTTGGTGAAACTGGGAAGACGGGTGTTAGTTGAGCACATACTGTCTGTAGTTAGCTGGTTAGCCAAAAGGCTCCCGGGATGTACGATTGCCTGGTCCCACATGATTCCCAGGAAGATATGGCGGGGAGGTTTGTCTATGACAGCGTTGAACCACTCAGTAAAGAGGGTCAACAATAAAATTGAGAAACTGTTTCGCTCTGCTCATCTCCAAAGCATTCCTCATAGGTGTATCAGGGGCGATCACTGTTATTCGAATGATGGGGTGCACCTGTCCAGGACGGGTAATGACTTACTGATAGGAGACATCATAGCTTGGCTAGTGGGCTTAAGGAGACATGACCTATAGGAGGTGTGGGGAGGCCAGATAGTCGGTCAACTATCTGGCCTGTGGCGGTAAGGTCATGATCGGTGAGCAGTGATTTCAAGGTCCCTAGGGGGGGCGCCACCCATTATGGATGGGAGCGCCCGGGGGGAGGCGGCCATTGGCCCCTCCCACGGGGGGTGGCACCCACTGCGGATGGGTCGCCCAGGGGGTGACGGCCATAGGCCCCTCCCAGGGGGAGATAGCTATATGCCCCTCCTAGAATTTCCCGGGGGCCGGATATCCGCTCCGGCGGAAGAGAGTGTGGGGAAGGGGGGGAGTCCATGCTGTCCTTCTTACGGATACCTCGCACACGAACTCAGACGACCTTAAGATGGCGTCGAGTTAAAGGGGGCCCCCACGACAAGGGAAGTTACAATTGGCGGCGAGGGTAAAGTCCTCTGCGCATGCGCCACTCACACCGTGAGGGCGGGAAGTTGGTGATAGGGATCTGACACCGGTTAAGACCTTGCCGTTGGCCCTTAATGTTAGGTTGTACAAATTCAAATGTAATGCATTTATCAGGATGCTAGACTCGGCTAGGAAACCTTTGTATTAGAGATTTGTTAAGGTTAGCCTGAAACACCTGTCTTCATCAAGATGTAATTGAAGTTGAATTTGTACATGATTCATGAAACGTTTTAATTTAAAGTTTAAAATTTTGTTTCATATTTTAATACATACGGACGGGGGGGTCATGAGGCCCCCCCGCCTTTCAAAAGTTCAAATCTGCGTCTGTCTCCTCCCATGGGGAATTGGTGTTGGGAGGGGTGGCGGGCATCCCGGCCCATATGGAAAGGGGAGACCACTCGGTCCCCCCGAACGTATGGATGGGTGCCCCGATCCCCCGGGAAACCATTGTGGGCGGGGGGCGTGTCCCTGCTGGTATGCCCGAAGCTGCGTGGCCGGAACACGCTCCTCCCGCCCAAAAAGAGGTTGTCCTAAACACCCGCCCGGAAGTCCGTGCACTAATGGGCGTGCTTGAGGCGGGTTCCTGCCTTCCCACAGCTGGATAATTAGTGCGAGAATCCAAGAAGCTTTCTCTTGTTCCTGTGCTCTGAAGGCTGCACCACTCGTCGCTCGTGAGCCCTCAAGGGAACAAGCTGCACTTTTTGACCCACTCACCAGCCCCTTGTTGCAGAGTTTCTGAAATAAAGAGATATCGTCGGTGTTATTTGACATGTATGGCAATCACTTCTTGCATCATAAATGTATGACGATGGTATGCATGTAATTAGATACTTGCTTGTAGGCCATTTTTTCCTTTGTAGAGATGTACAGGAATAGATTTAATAAAGATTGTGCTTTGCTTTAGGACCTTTTTCCCTTTGTAGCAATGTTGAAGTCGGTGAATTTATCGAGCTGTTGCAAGTTTAGTCATAGTTTTCTTTCCTTAGTAGGTAAAACAACTGTCGTATTTATATTTTGGTCGGGCGGTAAGGTCATGATCGGTGAGCAGTGATTTCAAGGTCCCTAGGGGGGGGCACCCATTATGGATGGGATTGCCCGGGGGGAGGCGGCCATTGGCCCCTCCCATGGGGGGCGGCACCCACTATGGATGGGTCGCCCAGGGGGAGACGGCTATATGCCCCTCCTAGAATTTCCCGGGGCCAGATATCCGCTCCGGCGGAAGAGAGTGTGGGGAAGGGGGGGAGTCCATGCTGTCCTTCTTACGGATACCTCACACGAACTCAGACGACCTTAAGATGGCGTCGAGTGAAAGGGGGCCCCCACGACAAGGGAAGTTACAATTGGAGGTGAGGGTAAAGTCCTCTGCGCATGCACCACTCACACCGTGAGGGCGGGAAGTTGGTGATAGGGATCTGACACCGGTTAAGACCTTGCCGTTGGCCCTTAATGTTAGGTTGTACAAATTCAAATGTAATGCATTTATCAGGATGCTAGACTCGGCTAGGAAACCTTTGTATTAGAGATTTGTTAAGGTTAGCCTGAAACACCTGTCTTCATCAAGATGTAATTGAAGTTGAATTTGTACATGATTCATGAAACGTTTTAATTTAAAGTTTTAAATTTTGTTTCATATTTTAATAAATACGGACGGGGGGTCGTGAGGCCCCCCCGCCTTCCAAAAGTTCAAATCTGCGTCTGTCTCCTCCCATGGGGAATTGGTGATGGGAAGGGTGGCGGGCATCCCGGCCCATATGTGTAAGTTTCTTTAGAAGTAAGGTGGTAGTGTGTGTATAGTTGTATATGCAAATAAATGGATGTTCAATAGTTTAATTGCATGTGTGAGTATGTGTGTGAGTAACTTTTGGATGACTGTCGGTGTGTAAAAGGATGTATAGGTGTTTCACTACATATGATGAGTGAGTATATGTATGAGTGACTATATAGAACTGTTGGTGAATGAGTGGATGTGTATATAGATGGTGTTATTACTGAATTGGTTGTTGTAACTGGTATGGGTATCTCTATTTTTTTGAAAATGTTAGTTTCTATTTTTGAATATGTGTTTCAAGGGTTACATTACACTGAAAGGAGGTCTGACACTCTGTCACAAGGATGGTGTCCTCAGTGATGTCATGAGTGATGTCACTGACCATGTCATGAGTGATGTAATATGTGACGTCATCAGCAGTGCATTGCAGGCGCGCAAGTTATAGTGAGTCCAACTAACTATAACGTGGGAATTTCAATGGTTTTATGTCAGTAAAATTTCCAGCTAACTATAACTGGTGTGAAACCTATGGTTTTTTCAGTGAATTTAATAGGTTTTTTAAATGCTAATTCCTAACTATAACTGTTGTGAAACCTATGGTTTTTTCAGTGAATTTCATAGGTTTTTTAAATGCTAATTCCTAACTATATATAGGACCTCAAACCTATGAAATGTAATATGTTTTATAATGAATCCTATATTGTATATTTATATAATACAATTGTAATATTTTTGTTTATTTTTTTTAAATGTTTTTGCCCTGGTGCGCTCCCGGGGCGCGTACCGGGGAGCGCCCCGGTCAGCGCAATTTTGCCGCGCGTCCCGGGGCGCATACCGGTGAGCGTCCCGTTAGCGCTATTGGCGCGAACAAAAACATCATCATGACGTATCGCGTAGCCGCGTCCACGTGATATGCACGGCGTAAGCGCGCCCGGAAGAACCCACGTGCATACGAACGCGGCACGTAAGCGCCCCAGGGCGCGCCCCGGGGCGCGTAGCGTAAGCGCGTCAGGTCATGTGACCTGAAAATAACACTTTTCATTGGTTCATAACAGTTTTGGTTTCATAATGATGAAACCCCTGGTCTTGTGACCTGAAAATAACACTTTTCATTGGTTCAGAACAGTTTTTTTTCCAAATGATGAAAGCCCCCACCTTTTTTCCTCATTCTCACTTTGTACTTTGAGTGAGGAAGACCTGTTTCCAGAGCTATTACTATCTAGTTCTACTCAGAAATGGCTACAGTAGCAGCAGCAGCTGGATCATGTGCCCCACCACCACCACCACCACCACAAGGACCACCAGAACATCTCAATGGTGGTCAAGAAGAAGAGGAGGAGGAGGAGGAGGAAGAGGAGGAAGGGACAAGGTAGTTCCTGCAAGAAAACACTCCACCATACAAACCTAAGGAGCACTTCATATGGGAGTTTTTTTAAATCCCAACTGGTTTAAAAAAAGTAAACGCTGCAAAGGTAACCTGTCTCATCTGTGGTGCTGTGCTATCCAGGGGGAACCCTACAAAAAAATATTCCTTTGGGAATCATACAATGATTCGGCATATGCAGCGTTTGCACCCTATTAACTTTTCAGCAGCAGAGATGAGAGAACTCTGCAAAAACCTACCCCAATCATCTGGCACAACCTCAACAACCAAAGAACCCACTCCATCGGGTCCAGAAGCAAGTCAGTTGATTTCAAGTATCCAACCAAAGTTTTGGGGATACAAAATTGTTTGTGTACATTGTGGGAAATTAATCACTTATGGTGAGCAGAGCAATACACTCATCATGTTTGCTGGTGATAACCACAAATGCACAAAGAACCCTTAATTTGTTCCTGTTTTTTTTGCTCCAGTTGAGCCGTTTCCAAATCCATGTTTTTTGTTTTTTCCTATAAAAAATACAAAAAAAATATAAAACTGTTCATAAAAGCCAAAAAAAGTAAAAAATGTTCAAAAAACAATAAAAAAATATAAAACAACAAAAAGAATTAAAAAAAAGTTATTTTTAGAACTACCTCCAATTTATAAAAAAAGGCTTCATTTTTTTTAAAGTCTGTCATTCTTTTTTCCCCATGGTATGCTCCCCGGTGCGCTCCCCAGTGCGCGTACCGGGCGCTCCCCCCCGCGAAAATTGAAAAAAAAAATCTATTTTGCCCCGCGGGACCCTTTTATAGCCCCCACATCAAACCTAGGGGGTCAGGGGGGGTCTACTCTGCCTCCTTATGGTCATTTCCCCCTTTGTTTTTGCCACCTCTTGTGTTTCGATTTTACCGAGACACAAGATGGCGGCCACTCCGCACTGTTTGGAATGTTTACGGACACCCGAGAGCCAATCAGCTTTCCGTGCGCAAGTCGCGTGGCGCGCCCGGTGCGCTCCCCGGTGCGCGTAACGGGGCGCTGCCATAGATATATATATTTCTTTGAACCTAAATTACTCAAAAACCACTGGAGCACATATCTTGAGACATAGTAAAGGCACATCGGGCTACCAGTCCCTACAATTTTGCCAAGCTTGGTGGAAATCCATTCAGCTGTTCGGGCTAAAAGTGAGGTCGACCGCCCGATGGAAATTAACATGGGGAAAACACGTTTTGGGACCCCCCTTTTATCTCACCCCCCGCTTGACGAATCCCCTCCAAACGGAAATTTTCAGGCAGATTGGTCACCCGGCGCCAAAGTTATTCCAAATAGAATTTTGAGATTTTGCATTGAAAAAAATCCTAACTATAACTACCTACTGGCGACCTCCAGTAGGTAATATATATATATATATATATATATATATATATATATATATATTAGGAAAACAAAGGTTAAACCTATGTTATAGCAAAAAAACCTATGTTTATTCTTTCTATACAAACCAAACGTAATATACACAAACATTACCACATCTAAAGTTATAGTTATACCTTAAATATAAATGTATAATTTACGCACCACCTTTAAACTAATATTATGTTATTCTTTATCTACAAAGAAAACTTAAACTACTCATAAAAATTAATTTCTGAGCATATACTTATTCCTTTCATTAATATTTACATTCAAATTATTATAACTCACACACCACCTTACGCAGTGTTATTTAACTTTGCAGCCACACTTCATTAATTATTACTCTCTACTCTGCTATGCACTATGTTCTCACAATTCTTTTTATTTTAGTCTTGTAAATTCTATGATTTTAGATTTTATAAGTGAGATAATATAAAACAGTATAAGCAGTGCATGGAGATGGCATGAGTTATAGGTAATGTAGTGTAGATTGCATACAGTGGAGTGGCGAACAGTGGAGTGTTGTAAACTGGACTGACGTAGAGTGTAGTGAGGTGTAGTGGAGTGGTGTACTGTGGAATAGCGAAAAGTAGAGTGGCATAGAGTGGAGAGGCGTAGACTGGAGTGACATAGAGTGGAATAGTGTACACTGGAGTGGAGTAGAGTGGAGTGCAGTGGCACAGACTGGACTAGCATAGAGTGGAGTGACGTTTAGTGGAGTAGCGTACAGTAGAGTGGTAGAGTGGAGTAAAGTACATTGTAGTACTACAGTGGAGTGGAGCGAGTTTGTGTGTGTGGGGTGGACAGTAGTGGTGTACAGTGGAATAGCATAGAGTATAGTGACATAGAGTAGAGTCTCACAAAGGGAAGTTGTGCACAGTGCAATAGTGTAGATTATAATTGTTTAGAATGGAGTGGCAAACTGAGGAGTGGTGTAGAATGGAAAAACTTTTGAGTGTTACTGGCGTACACTGTAGTGATGTAGAGCGGAGCAGCACATAGTTGAATAGCGTAGAGTAGACTGGCAGAAAGTGGAGTGTTGTACAGTGGGATAGGGTAGAGTGTTGTAGGGTAGAATGGATTGGAGTAGCGTGGCATGGCGTAGGGTGGCGTGACATAGAATGGAATGATGTACAGGGTAATAGCATATATATTGTCGGATTGGTGTCAGTACAACGCGTTGTGTTACAACGCATTCCGTTACAACGCAGATTTTACAACGCGGGATCCATTACAACGGATGTCATTACAATGCATGGCATTACATCGCAGATGCTATTACAACGCATGGCATTACATCGTAAGTATAGGTAAGTATACCTTTTTTTAAAAATGTTATTTAGTTTATTGTAATTAATTTTTTTTAAATAATTTAATTAAAAGACATTTTAAAATTGTCATTAATTTAATTTAATAAAATAATATCTATTTAATAAATGTAATTTTATTAAAAATTGTAATTAGTTTAATTTAATTAAAAAAAAGTAATTAGTTTAATGTACATATTTTTTATAATGAAATTAAATTAAATTAATAATAATAATTAATTTAATTTAATTAATTTAATTAAATAATGTAAAATAATTAATTTAATTTATTAAATTTAATTTAATTAATTTAAAAAAAAATATTAAAATAGCCAATAATTTAATTTAGTAAAATAATATCTATTTAATAAATGTAATTTTAATAAAAAATGGGAATAATTTAATTTAATTTAAATAATAAAATTAACTTAATGTACATTTTTTTAAAATTGATATGAAATTTAATTAATTGAAATAATTTATTTAATTTAATTAATTTAATTTAAAAATGTAATTAATGAAATAATATTCATTTAATTTATTAAACATATTTTAATTAATTTAACAATGGTAAATATAATTTAAGTAACCCAAAACACAAACCCCTGTACCCCAAAATCCAAACCCTGCCCTAAAACCTAAAAACACCCCTGTACCCCAAAACCCAAACCCTGCCCTAAAACCTAAAAACACCCCTGTACCCCAAAACCCAAACCCTACCCTAAAACCTAAAAACACCCCTGTACCCCAAAACCCAAACCCTGCCCTAAAACCTAAAAACACCCCTGTACCCCAAAACCCAAACCCTGCCCTAAAACCTAAAAACACCCCTGTACCCCAAAACCCAAACCTTGCCCTAAAACCTAAAAACACCCCTGTATCCCAAAACCCAAACCCTGCCCTAAAACCTAAAAACACCCCTGTACCCCAAAACCCAAACCCTGCCCTAAAACCTAAAAACACCCCTGTACCCCAAAACCCAAACCCTACCCTAAAACCTAAAAACACCCCTGTACCCCAAAACCCAAACCCTGCCCTAAAACCTAAAAACACCCCTGTACCCCAAAACCCAAACCCTGCCCTAAAACCTAAAAACACCCCTGTACCCCAAAACCCAAACCCTGCCCTAAAACCTAAAAACACCACTGTACCCCAAAACCCAAAACCCTGCCCTAAAACCTAAAAACACCCCTGTACCCCAAAACCCAAACCCAGCCCAAAAACCTAAAAATACCCAAACACCCCAAAACATATACATCAGTACCCCAAAACATATACTCCTATACTCATACTTATTAAAAAAATTACTTAAATTAATATATTTAATTTATAATATTTAAAAACGAAATAAATATTTTTTTTATAATTAATAATAATTAAATCAATTATAAAATATTAAATAAAAAAAAAATTAAATACTTACCAATACTTACGATGTAATGGTATGCGTTGTAATAGCATCTGCTATGTAATGCCATGCGTTGTAATGGCATGCATTGTAATGGTATTTGCGATGTAATAGCTGCGTTGTAACAGCATTACGTTGTAATAGTTGCGTTGTAAGAGTAACACACCATATTGTCACAGAGTGGAGTGGTGTAGAATGGAGTGACGTACAGTGGAGTGGCATAGACTGTAGTGTCATAAAGTGTAATGGTGTAAAGTTGAGTGGAATAGCGTTGGGATGTGTTGGGGTAGAATAGATTGGCATAGAGTGGAGAGCTGCACTGTGGAGTGACGCACAGTGGAATAGCATATATTACTGTGGTGTACAGTGGAGTGGCATATAGTGGAGTGGCACAGAGTGGAATAGCATAGAGTGGAGTGTCATACAGTGGAGTTGCATACAATGGAACAGTGTGGAGTGGATTGGCTCGCAGTTTAGTGGAATACAGTGGAGTGGCATACACAGGAGTTTGGTACACTTGAGCAGCATATAGTGAAAAAGCATACAGTTGAGTGTTGTACAGTACAGTGGCATACAGTGGAGGTGTTAGAGTGGTGTGGCATACAGTAGCGTGGTCTTATAGTGAAATTGCGTAGAGTGGAGTTACCTACACTGGAGTGGCATACAGTGGAATAGTGTACACTAGAGTGGGGTAGAGTGGAGTGGCATAGAGTGGAGTGGCGTGGAGTAGAAATGTTTCAAATGAATTGTCATATAGTGGAGTAGTGTACAGTAGAGTGGTGTATGGTGGAGTGGCATACAGTCAAATAGCGTAGACTGGGGTGGCATAGAGTGAAGTGGCACACATTGGAGTGGCACAGTGGACTGGCATGGAGTGGAGTGAGCTACAGTGTTGTGGAGTATACTGGAATGGCGTGGAGTGGAGTAGCATAGAGGGGAGTGGCATATAGAGGAATAGTGTACACTGGAGTGGGGTAGTGGAGTGATTAAGAGTGGAGTGGCCTTAGAGTGGAATAGCCTAGAGTGGGATACAGTGGAGTAGTGTACAGTGGAATAACATTGATTGGAGAGGTGTAGAAGTGAGTGGCGTAAAGTGAAGTGGCATAGAGTGAAGTGTTGTAGACTGGAGCGGGGTAGAATTTAGTGGGGTAGACTCTAGTGGCGTATGGTATAAAGGCATACTGTGCAATGGCTTAAAGTGGAGTGGCACACAGTTGGGTAGCACAGAGTCATGTAGAGCAAAATAACGTTGAGTGTTACTGGCATACAGGAGAGTGATGCAGAGTGGTGTGGCATATAGGGGATTAGAGTACAGTGTCATAGAATGGAGTGTCGTACAGTGAAATTGCGCAGAGTGTATTAGGGTATGAAGGATTGGCGTTGAATGCAGTGGTGTAGAGTGGAGCGACATACAATGGAGTGGCCAAATTGCAGTGGTGTACAGTGCAATAGCTTACAGTCACTGGTGCACACTGAAGTTGTGTACAGTGGAGCAGAAAAGAGTGGAATAGCGCAGAGTGTAGTGTCATACAGTGGAATAGTGTACACAGAGTAGTATTGAGCAGAGTGGCATATAGTGGGGGGATGTACACTGGAGTGTCGTAAAATTGAGTGGCGGAGAGTGTCATATCATAGAGTGTAGTGATCTAGAGTGGAGTGGCATATAGTGGAGTGACGTAGAGTGGAGTGTCATTGAGTGTAATAGTAAAGAGTGAAGTGGTGTAATGTGGAGTGGCATAGAGTGTAGTGTGGTAATTAAAACAGATGTGTGTATGGATGTAGATGTAATGGAAAATATATTATTTTTTGTGAATAGTAATTTGTGGTAATATTTGTGAATAGTGTAAGTAGTGTTAAAGTTATACGTTTAAAAATACCTAGTTATATATTGTACCACGGTACGCATCAGTAACTTTGTGATATATACCATGGTACGTGTGCATGATAAGGTACAATGTGATTGGGTATTGGCTGTTTACTAAACCCAAATAGCCAGTCATGTTCTTTTCAGCACAGTTTGGATGCATTCTGCCTTACACTGTCTTCTTGGTTAGGGTGTTAGATATAGGTAAGTAGTGGGGTTTTATTGTTGTTCCCTACCTATTACTACTTTATGATAGTGTTAACTCCTTAACTGCTGAAATCCCCCACCCTATAGCTGAGCCTTTTCTTGGCTATTTGGGGTACTTTGCGCTTAGGGCTCCATAACTTTTTTCCACATAAGGTATCCATGCCAAAGTTGTGTCCTTTTTTTATAACATCCTGGAGATTCTAAATGTACCCAGGGTTTGTGGATTTCCCTCGAGGGGGCTGATAAAATAGGCAAAATAAAGCTACATTTTTAGTTTTGGGTTGAAAATAGGAAAAAAGTGCTCTGGATAAAAGTGCCTGTTTTTTCCTGAAAGTGAAAGGTCACCATATTCCCATCTTTCAGGAACATGCAGAGCTAAATAAAAAAAACCTGTTTTTTTCCACAGTTTTGGCATTTTGGCACCCCATTTTTTTCCTATTTGCTGTGCTTTCAACCTACTTCCAGTTTGTGGCGGAAATCAGTGAGAAACCCATCGGTGATACAGGCAAGCTATAGATTTCCGAAAATGAGACAAAAATCCAAATTCATCAAAAAGTGTGATATGTGTGAATCCCTAAATGTTTTCACAAATAAACTAATTGTTAAAATAAAGAACTATTGAAAACGAGTATGAAAAAACAGCCATTTGTAACAGCGTTATCATCCATAACTTTTTGTCACCACAGCAGATTACAAAAGCAATATACAATTACGTCCACTACATCCTTCTGATCTAGTGGATATATGGGGTTTGTAGGTTCTTCAAGAATCCAAGGTACGCAGAGTCAACAACTGAGCTGCACTGTATAATAGTTTTTCTTTGTGTACTGAGTATAGACCAATTCATATGGTGAAATATGTAGTGTGAAAAATGGGTATCAAGGAAACCTATGTATTTTTTAAATGGGCACAAGAAATAAAGTTTTGGAGCACTGGTTATTTATAGAGCTGTGAATTTTGGGTACCTGTACTAGCATATGATTTAGAGGGTATTTTTAAAAATGTCTTCTTTTCTTTATACACTGGCATACATCTGGAAGGTACAAATGCAGTGAAATTTAATTGTTAATAACAAATGTTCTACTATTCCACGCTCCCACATGTCTCCCTATGAAAATGGTACCTCACTTGTTTGAATAGGCCTAGTGCCCGAGAAAGGAAACATCAAAAGCACAACATGGATACATCACATGTTCCCACTCAAAGCTGACTTTTTTTTTGTAAAGTTGGTAGCTGTGGTTTTTGGGCCTAACTCAGCCAGCACCTAGGGCTACCTAGCTAATCTTTACATTTTTGAAAACTAGACACCTAAGGGAATTAATAATTGAGTGACTTGCATGGCTCTCACCAGATTTTATTACCACAAATTTCTTGCAAACCTCAAGCTTTGACTACAAAAACACATTTTCTTCAGATTTCTGTGATGGAAAGTACTGGAATCTGTAGGGTACCACAAACCTTCTTTCACCTAGCATTCCTCCAAGTCTCCCAATACAAATGGTACCTCACTTCTGTAGGTAGGCCTAATGCCCATGACAGGAAGTGGTCTAAAGCGCAACATGGATACATCACATTTCCACTCAAATCTGACCCTTATTTTGCTTTTTTTGATTTTAAGCCTAACTTTGTCAGCACCTAAGGCTACCTAACTATTCTTTAGATTTCTGAAAACTAAAGGAATAAGGAAATTTAGAATGGGGTGACTTACATGGCTCTCGCCAGATTTTATTGCCCCAAGTCCCTTGCAAACCTCAAACCTTTACTAAATAAATAAAATGTTTTGCAAATTAGGTAGCTGTGGAATGTGTGCCCTAGTTTTGAAAACTAGACACCTGGAAAAAATCTAGAGTGGGGTGACTTATGTGCCTCTCAGATTTTCTTTTAGCCAGGATTCCATGCAAATATCAAACTTTGAATAAAAACACATTTTCCTCACATTTCTGTGATGGAAAGTTCTGGAATCTGAGGGGAGCCACAAACTTCATTAAACCATGCATTCCGACAAGTGTCCTGATAACAATGGTACCTCACTTGTGTGGGTAGGCCTAGGACCCACAACAGGAAACAGTCCAACACACAACATAGATATATTGCATATTTCCACTCAAAACTGACCCTTTTTTTCAAATTGGGTAGTCGTGTAAGTTTTGCCATAGCTCAGCATTCACCCTGGGATTTCTTGCAATTTTTGGAAATCTTGACACATGGGTGAATCCCCGGGTAAGGTGACTTGCGTGGCTCTCACCGTATTGTTTACCCAGATTCACTAGCTAATCTCAAACTTTGAACAAAAAAAACATTATCCTCCCATTTCTATGATGGACGGTTCTGGAATCTGCAGATAGACACACATTTCCTACCACCCAGCATTCCCCTACGTCTCCCAATAAAAATGCTACCTCACTTGTGTAGGTAGACCTAGTCCTCATGACAGAAAAAGGCCCAAAAACATAGACACATCCCATTTTTGTACTGAAAGAGGACACTTTTTTTGCAATGTGGGTAGCTCTGCATTTTGGGCTCTACTTCAGCTGGCACCTAGTAAAAAAGCACAAAACAAGTAACCCAGGGAAGTCCAGGGGCACCTGACTTGCATGGCTCTCACCAGGTAATTTTACCAAGAAGCTTTTGCAAATGTCAAACTTTGGCAAGAAACACATATTTTCCTGAAATTGCTTTAACAGAAAGTTGTGGAATCTGAGAGGAACCACACATTTCCTACTAACCTGAGTCTACTGATAAGCTTGGCTGAGCACGCAATGGCGGCGGACGTGCTCGGGTAGAGCTCCAAGACGAGCTCCCCCAACACGGGCCAGTTCTCCGTCCTACTTCTCCGGATTCGGCCCCAATTAGCAGCGGAGCTGTAGGGGACTATCTCCTGTGCCCCTGCCAACTTTGGTGTAGATTGAAGGTCCCTCGCCGCTCCGGCGGTGGTGAAACCGGACTGCCCCTTCTGCCGGGTCTTCCGGCCGACGAGAGCCCATACGCGAGGCGGGTGATCCACAGAGGCCGCTGGGTACAACTGTTGTGGTCTGAGACGTGGAGTCACCGGCCTACGCCCCGGGACCTGGCCCCAACTACCGGCGGTCCCGTTGGGGGGCAGCCTTCCTGATCCTTGCCTGCATCATGGCCCTCAGTGGACTGAACCCGCCCTGGCTGCAGAGCAAACGGACAGCTCCCATCTGCCGACTCTCCCTGCCGGCGCGTGAGTAGGAGTGTGGCCGGGATCGAGCTGCAGCTGCGAGTCTACCCATGGGGGCCCACAGAGGGAGACCGTGAGGAGGAGGTACAAGGACAGGTACTGGGTCCCTGCTGCCCTATTGAGACACTTGGAGAGGCCTAGTGTGGCTGGGGGCTGCGGTGAGGTGCGAAAGCGTCGGGGACAACCTGGACTATGGCGGAGGGGGCAGCCCTGGGCACTGGCTTCCCTAGCTGGTGTGGATACCTACACGAAGACGGGATCGGGCTCTAGCCAGCGAGCCCTGCCATCGACGCCTGGACCCGGGACCCATGGTATTGGAGAGCGCATGGGACAGCCGGACAATGCTAATGAGGTTACTGAATGCTTTGACCCTGGTTATTACTGTCCCAATGCATAGCTGAGGGGTGCCCCTCCCCTGGTGCAGACGTAGCGACATACACCACGCACTTGCCCGAAGACTACGAGGTGCACAGCTTTGCAGTGGCTGAGGGAAATGGAGAGCGACGTCGCCCACCCCATTGGTGCCTCAGACTGAGTTGCTCAGTCGCCGTAGAACCCACCTTCCGTGGAGAAAGCGGTGAGGACTGCGTGGGCTACAGGAGAGGCGGACGACAGACACCGCTGGACAGGAGGTGCTGACGAGAGAGATCTGTAACGTTCAGGTGCTCGGCTACACAGAACGGTTAACTGGCGGTGGCTGGAGGTGAGAGGATTCTGATTCGGGCCCTCAGATGCGGGGGTGCACCTGACACCTGGGTGTGCTGGCGGAGGTTAGTTGACCGTGGAGAGATGCACCCCACCCTCTTCGGTTCCTGCCTAGGTGTTACTCTCTGCTCTGGGACACGGCTGAGTTGTCCGCACGGCCTGGAGAGGGTGCTTTCTGGTGACCCCCTCCCCCCCACCCTCGGGGCTGCTCTCTTAATCGTGCAGCGGACTTTGCCCTTTCCTGGGGGCCTGTGAGAATTCCCCCCGACTGGCCTTGCGCGCTGAACTGCATAGCGCTGCCCATGTCTGGGGAACCCAAGATGAGAGCTGGAGCCGGCGGCGCGCAGGTGAAGGGGAAGATGGCGAAGCAGACTGAGCAGGATCAGACCGCTTCCAAATTGGACACAATGCTAGCGGCGATGGAGCGACTGGAGGAATCAATGCAGCTCACCTCCACCGCTCTGGAAACGAAGATCAACAGTGTCGCTATAGACCTCACGCACTTACGGGCGGACCACAGGAAACTATCGGAACGCATGACTGCCCTAGAAGCCACTGTAACTGACATCACGCCCAAGGTCGCCCAGGCGGATAGACACGTCCAGGACCTCCTTAATGGAGTGGAATTCCTGGAGGACCGTGCAGAGGATGCGGAAGGAAGGGCGAGGAGAAACAACGTCTGCATTATAGGACTGCCAGAGAGATGCAAAGGTAGGGAGCCAGAGACGCACATGGAACGTTGGCTCACGGATCTGCTTCCAGAGGGATGCCTCTCTCAACACTTGGTGTTGGAACGGGCCCATCGGGTGCCACCTCGTACCTCGCCGATGGGATCTAACCCAAGGCCCATGTTAATCCGCGTCCTGAATTATCGAGAGCGAGATACCATCCTGAGAGAGGCCAGGAAGCTGACAGACATAAGGGTTGAAAACGCCAAGATCATCCTATTTCCTGACTACACCATACAGGTGCAACGCCAGAGATACTCCTTCTTGGCAGTGAAGCAGCGGCTCCGCCAGCTAGCACTTAAATATTCCCTTCTTTTCCCGGGCCCACGTGTGGTGGCTCGAGACAAAACTCATAATATCGACACTCCAGAGGTGGTTGAGCCCTGGTTGGACTCGGGTATTGACACAGAACCCCGTGCGATGCCGTCAACATCAACCATGCGGCGTGCTCGGGGGCCTCGGCGCCGCCGCCGACAAAGATCCTCACCGGCAAGACGGAAGCGCACAGATACAGACGTAGGTCCTCCAGCTGCGCTCACACACACTGAGCAACAGGAAGCCCTCCAGATGGTGGCAGAAATCAGTGGCTCTTTGGAAGCGGACCCCGCTCTGGAGGCCAGTCCCAACAGCCTCACAAGTGATGATGACCACATATATGGCCTACCAGACTCGCAGGTATGAATGGACTTACCAGATGTCACCCCACAAACTGCTGACCTTATTCACTGACGTCATCCTAACGCAACTACCCCCTCGGATGGTTGCAGTGGCCTCTTATGATTCCCCTGGGACCCCGTTCTCACAGGGAGCCGCAGGGATGCTGGTGAGACTTCCCTGATCGCAAGAGGTGGTCAGGTGTAGCAGGCATGACACTGCCATTGCTACGGGATGAGTCCAGTCAACGCGCAAGTACCAGCTTTGCCAACTGGTTATGGTGCAGCAATACGGGGGTGGCTCGACCCCCGGAGGTGAGTGACGTGCTGGGATTTTCTCAAGGGAACTGTCACGCTGCAACATGCCGACCATGGGGGACTTGGGACTTCACACTGGGAGAACATTTGCTGCAGCGGGGCCGAACGATATGGTGTGACTCGATCTCCGCTTCCCAGCAGAGTGGTCGCTCCCCTTGTGACTGTGGTATCGTACTTGCAGCGCTTTGCCTATACCGACTGCCAGCTGTGTGCTCTGACCGCCGCTTTGCCTATTTTCATGTTTAATTGCCAGCGTTAGTTGCATTGTTTTTAAATTTGCCAACTTTATTCCTGATTTTGCGTTCTCCCCCAAGCGCTCTCGGCGTTCAGACCCCTCCGCCTCCATTTTGTTGATTGTTGTCCTCCGTAGCCCGCCCCGCCTCCCAGCTGAGCCGCCCTCCCACAGACAACAAACAGCGCTCCAGTACCTGGAAGCGCCGTGACTCGATCTCCGCTTCCCAGCAGAGTGGTCGCTCCCCTTGTGACTGTGGTATCGTACTTGCAGCGCTTTACCTATACCGACTGCCAGCTGTGTGCTCTGACCGCCGCTTTGCCTATTTTCATGTTTAATTGCCAGCGTTAGTTGCATTGTTTTTAAATTTGCCAACTTTATTCCTGATTTTGCGTTCTCCCCCAAGCGCTCTCGGCGTTCAGACCCCTCCGCCTCCATTTTGTTGATTGTTGTCCTCCGTAGCCCGCCCCGCCTCCCAGCTGAGCCGCCCTCCCACAGACAACAAACAGCGCTCCAGTACCTGGAAGCGCCGTGACTCGATCTCCGCTTCCCAGCAGAGTGGTCGCTCCCCTTGTGACTGTGGTATCGTACTTGCAGCGCTTTGCCTATACCGACTGCCAGCTGTGTGCTCTGACCGCCGCTTTGCCTATTTTCATGTTTAATTGCCAGCGTTAGTTGCATTGTTTTTAAATTTGCCAACTTTATTCCTGATTTTGCGTTCTCCCCCAAGCGCTCTCGGCGTTCAGACCCCTCCGCCTCCATTTTGTTGATTGTTGTCCTCCGTAGCCCGCCCCGCCTCCCAGCTGAGCCGCCCTCCCACAGACAACAAACAGCGCTCCAGTACCTGGAAGCGCCGTGACTCGATCTCCGCTTCCCAGCAGAGTGGTCGCTCCCCTTGTGACTGTGGTATCGTACTTGCAGCGCTTTGCCTATACCGACTGCCAGCTGTGTGCTCTGACCGCCGCTTTGCCTATTTTCATGTTTAATTGCCAGCGTTAGTTGCATTGTTTTTAATTTGCCAACTTTATTCCTGATTTTGCGTTCTCCCCCAAAGCGCTCTCGGCGTTCAGACCCCTCCACCTCCATTTTGTTGATTGTTGTCCTCCGTAGCCCGCCCCGCCTCCCAGCTGAGCCACCCTCCCACAGACAACAAACAGCGCTCCAGTACCTGGAAGCGCCGTGACTCGATCTCCGCTTCCCAGCAGAGTGGTCGCTCCCCTTGTGACTGTGGTATCGTACTTGCAGCGCTTTGCCTATACCGACTGCCAGCTGTGTGCTCTGACCGCCGCTTTGCCTATTTTCATGTTTAATTGCCAGCGTTAGTTGCATTGTTTTTAAATTTGCCAACTTTATTCCTGATTTTGCGTTCTCCCCCAAGCGCTCTCGGCGTTCAGACCCCTCCGCCTCCATTTTGTTGATTGTTGTCCTCCGTAGCCCGCCCCGCCTCCCAGCTGAGCCGCCCTCCCACAGACAACAAACAGCGCTCCAGTACCTGGAAGCGCCGTGACTCGATCTCCGCTTCCCAGCAGAGTGGTCGCTCCCCTTGTGACTGTGGTATCGTACTTGCAGCGCTTTGCCTATACCGACTGCCAGCTGTGTACTCTGACCGCCGCTTTGCCTATTTTCATGTTTAATTGCCAGCGTTAGTTGCATTGTTTTTAAATTTGCCAACTTTATTCCTGATTTTGCGTTCTCCCCCAAGCGCTCTCGGCGTTCAGACCCCTCCGCCTCCATTTTGTTGATTGTTGTCCTCCGTAGCCCGCCCCGCCTCCCAGCTGAGCCGCCCTCGCCCCTCCCCCTCCACCATCCATATATGACAGTTTCTCCTGCGCGCAGCGTTCACGCGCAGCGACCGCGCCCAACCCGCGCCGAAGGTGCGCCAAAGGTAAGCCCGTCTACGCCCGTCCGCGCCTGGACCGCGCCCAGCGCCAGACCCCCTGCCCCTCGCGCTTCCCAGCCCTCCCGCATCACCTACGATGCCGCCACCCTCCTAGCCCTTAACCCCGGTCGCGCCCCCAACTGCGTCCAAGCCGCCCCTGGACACACCCATGGACCTTTCTCTTGCTACTCCTGCAAATTCAGCGGCACCGACAACATCTCCGCTACAACCACACCACAGATTACCCACCCCAACCACCTACAGTGCATCCTTCTCAACACTCGATCGGTCCACAGACACGCCATCGACCTATGGAATCTACTAGACACCATCTCTCCAGACGTCGCCTTCCTAACAGAAACATGGATGAACGCTTCCTCCGCCCCAGACATCACCATTGCCATCCCGGAAGACTATAAGATCACACGCAAGGATCGTACCGGCCACACAGGAGGAGGAATCTCTATCGTCCATAAAAAATCAATCCGCATCTCAACCAGCTCTGACGTCAATCTCGCCAACTCCGAACACCTTCACTTCCAGATCCACATCGACCCCAAGACCACACTCAGAGGCACCCTCCTCTTCAGACCACCAGGACCCCGCGCAAAATTCAGTGAAGACATCACGGACTTCATCACTCCACACGGGCTCCCCTCCAAAGATTACATCCTTCTGGGAGACCTCAACTTTCACCTTGAAAAGATCAACGACCGCAACACCACCACCCTCCTAGACAACCTCGCCAACATCGGACTTAAACAACTAGTCACTTCCCCCACCCACATCGCAGGTCACACACTCGACCCCATCTTCACCTCCAGCAATCATGTCTCCTTCAGCCACACTACGGATCTCCTCTGGACTGACCACAGCTGCGTCCACTTCACCTACAACAAACCAAAACTCACCAACCACCTCCAACCAACTCTGCAAAGAAACTGGAACAAAATCACTACGGACCAGATCTCCGCATCGCTCCTTCTAAACACCCCAGCCCACTCTTCTAACCCAAACCAAGCCGCCGCCAACCTCACCCTATGGTTATCCAACACCGCCGACGCCTTAGCACCACTGAAAAAACGTCAAAGCAGACCTGGCAGCAAGAAGGCATCATGGTTCAACGACGATCTTAAGAAGTCCAAGAAACTCTTCCGCTCTCTTGAAAAGGCCTGGAAAAAAGACCCAACCACTAGCACCAAGGACACCTTCAAAAACGCCACCCGCACTCACCACCAACTAATCCGAAAGGCCAAGAAAACAGCATTCAAGGATCGACTTGACAACAACGCCCACAACAGCAAGGAACTTTTCAACATCATCAAGGAATTCTCCAATCCCTCGGCCAACTCCAATGACATCACCCCCTCTCAAGCCCTCTGCGAATCCCTAGCCTCATTCTTCCACAACAAGATTGCAGACATCCACAACAGCTTCGACAACCAACCTGGAGACCAACCCACCCTTCCATCTGCTGAACATTCTCCCCCCGTGAACACCCTTAACGACTGGAACCCAATCTCCACTGAGGACACAATCCGCCTGATGAACTCCATCCACTCAGGATCCCCCACAGACCCATGTCCTCACCACATCTTCAACAAAGCAGACTCCGTCATAGCACCGCACCTCCGAGACGTCATCAACTGCTCCTTCAACTCCGCCACCTTCCCGGAAAGCTGGAAACACACTGAACTCACCGCCCTTCTGAAAAAACCCACAGCGGACCCCACCGAACTCAAAAACTACCGCCCCATTTCGCTCCTTCCATTCCCGGCCAAAGTCATCGAGAAAGCTGTCAACAACCAGCTCGCCGCTTTCCTCGAAGCCAACAAATCCCTCGACTCCTCACAATCTGGCTTCCGAGCAAAACACAGCAATGAGACCGCCCTCATCGCAGCAACAGACGACATTCGAACTCTACTGGACAATGGAGACACAGTCGCCCTCATCCTCCTCGACCTCTCTGCAGCATTCGACACAGTCTGCCACAGCACTCTTTTACAACGCCTCAATAACATCGGAATACAAGGAAAAGCACTTGAATGGATCACCTCGTTCCTCACCGGAAGAACCCAGAGAGTCCGCCTCCCACCATTCAAGTCCGAGGCCACTGAAGTCATCTGTGGCGTACCACAAGGATCCTCACTCAGCCCCACCCTCTTCAACGTATACATGAGCCCCCTCGCGACCATCGCCCGCCAACACAACCTCAACATCATCTCTTACGCGGATGACACTCAACTAATCCTTTCTCTCACCAACGACCCCAGCACCGCCAAAACTAACCTACACGAAGGAATGAAAGAAGTTGCCGAATGGATGAAACAAAGCCGTCTGAAACTGAACTCAGACAAAACGGAAGTCCTCATCTTAGGTACATCCCCCTCTGCATGGGACGACTCCTGGTGGCCGGAAGCCCTTGGAAAAGCACCCATCCCGACAGACCACGCACGGAACCTAGGCGTCATCCTGGACTCTTCACTCTCAATGAACAGACAAGTCAGCGCCATATCCTCATCCTGCTTCAACATCCTTCGCATGCTCAAAAAAACATTTCGCTGGATCCCCACCGAAACAAGGAAAACAGTCACCCATGCTCTGGTCGCGAGCCGACTGGACTACGGAAACACCCTCTACGCTGGTTCTACCGCTAAACTCCAGAAGAAACTTCAACGAATCCAAAACGCCTCAGCCAGGATCATATTAGACATCCCACGCAACGAACACATCTCTGGGCACCTTAAAGACCTCCACTGGCTACCCGTCAATAAGAGGATCACTTTCCGACTGCTAACCCACGCACACAAATCACTCTACGACATCGGACCAGAATGCCTCAACTCACGACTGTCCTTCTACACCCCCCCGCCAACTACGTTCTTCCAGCCAAGCCCTCGCCACTGTACCCCGCATCAACAAGACCACCATGGGAGGCAGATCCTTCTCATACCTGGCTGCTAAAACATGGAACTCACTCCCCGCTTACCTTCGCCTTACCCAGAACCACCTAGCATTCAGAAAGCAACTTAAAACGTGGATATTTGACAAGTAATCCTCCCCCCCCCTCTCTAAGCGCCTTGAGACCCTGTGGGTATGTAGTGCGCTATACAAATTCTCTGACTTGACTTGACTTGCCTGTGTGGGGAAGACACCCTCCACCCGTCCGGACAATGTACCTGTCACAGACAAGCCAAACACTCAGCCACCCCCCTGAACTTACGGTTCTTAAGCTCATTTGAGCGTTTTGATGATAACATGTTCTGCTGTTGTCCTTTTGGCATTGTATTCTTGCTTGCTTTATTTTTAGTGTTGTTTAACCTATCTTTTCCGCACTATGTTCTCCTTAAATATGGCATTTCTGTGCGATGATCTTTTGATGATGAGTGTGGATGTTTAACTCGCCAAGAGGGTGTGCTGGCTGCTGGTGGGGGGTGGGCAGAAGGGGTAAAGACTGACTGATTTTACCATGGCTGTGATTAAATTCTGCACATGGAACGTGTGCGGAATGCACACTCCATCCCGCCGTTACCAAGTATATTCATATCTCAGACGACACGGTATACATATAGCATTATTGCAGGAGACCCACTTGACTGGTCAGGAGACGCAAACATTACACTGTAGATGGAGAGGGCAGTTGTATGCTACAGGGTTTTCAGCCTATGCCCGAGGGACACTGATCTGGTTACGCCAAGGGGTCCCCTTTGCATCACTCAATGCAGGATTGATGCTGAGGGCAGATATGTGATACTGCATGGTAAGCTAGATGGGCAGTTGATAGTCCTTGCTTCCCTCTATGCCCCCAATACCGAACAGAGTCACTTTTTCACATGACTGTCGACTGAACTAGCTCCCTGGCATGGTGTCCCATTGTTACTGGGGGTGACTACAACTACATTTTAGACACTGACATGGACCGGTCATTCACCCCCTGACCAGTGCGCCTGCACACGGAGCTAGGAAGGTGCTCACGGACTGGGCGGCACAATGGGATTTACATGACGCCTTGCGCGGCCGCAACCCACATACAAGGGTATATTCTTATTATTCAGGCGCCCATACGTTACACGTCAGGTTAGACAGATAGATGCTGACAAGCGACCTGCTCCCTCATGTAACGGACACTCACTATTTGGGCCGTACTCATTCCGACCATAACCCCCACATCCTAGACTTAGCCTGGGAGAGGCCACATCCACCTGTGCCCACATGGAGACTCCAGCCTGACGTGCTGCTGGATGCCTCATTTTGGAATGCACTGTCGACACATCTTTGCAATATTTTGAGGAAAACAATCATACTGCCTCCACTATACAGGTAGAGTGGGGCGCATTTAAAGTGGTCACGAGAGGAAACTGTTTGGGCACACAAGCGGGTATGCGGAAGCAAATAGAGGGAGAACTGACGCAAGTCGAATCTGAAATGCTGGACGGGGAGCGCGAGGCGATAGAGGGAAATGATGAGGCATTATTAGCAGCTAGGGAGCGGCACACGCAATTGCTCGAAAGGCTGAAGTATCTAAACTATGCTGCCCATTCGGCACGCACCCTCCAATTTGGGGATAAGCCAGGTAAATTACTTTCGTGGTTAATCAGGCATGATACCCAGAACTCCCCAGTGACATCCATCTGCACTGCTCCGGGTGCCTACTGTATACACACAAAGGGCCATACATGAAGCCTTCACAACACATTACGAGGGTCTCAACAGTTCTCGCCTGCGGGTCCCCATGGCTGACATAACTGTGTATTTGTCGAACCTACCTCTGCAGGATATAAATGACACACAGCACGATGAGCTTGGAGCGCCGCTCACGTCGGAGGAACTTTGTACTGTTGTCTTTTCCCTTTATAATGGTAAATCCCCAGGGCCAGATGGGCTGCCTGCGGAGTTCTATAAAGCCTACTCTATTATATTAATACCTGAACTGCTGCGTATGTTTGGGGTGGGAATTGCTGACTCTGCTCTCCCTCCTACCCTAAACAAGGCGACCTTGGTGTCACTCCTGAAGCCGGGCAGAGACAGGCCAATATGGGCTCATATAGACCATTGGCTCTCCTTAACACTGACTACAAGATCTTGGCACCCGCGCTGGCCCAGCGATTGGTGCCCTTGGTGCCCGCCCTTGTTCATGCTGACCAAAACGGCTTCGTGCCGACTCGCAGCATGTCGTATAACATTAGACAGCTGTTTAAGGTGCAGAGTCTAGCCACACATCAATGGCCTCGTTCGGGATACCTGATACTCGATCTTGAGAAGGCGTTCGACTCTATGGAGTGGCCCTACCTGATATCGGTGTTGCGGAAATATGATTTGGGCGACGACTGACTTCCTCCAGATGGTGGAACTCCTGTACCAGAGACCCACAGTCCGAGTTCGTACGGGTGGGCTGCTCTCAGACCCTATTAGTGTGTGCAGGGGAACCAGGCAGGGGTGCCCCCTCTCCCCTCTGATCTTTGCTCTCGTGATGGAGCCTTTGGCAGCCCAACTTCGAGCCTCCGGGGCCGACTGGGGCATTCCTTTAGCCGATGGAACTCTGCGGTGTCGCTATATGCTGATGATTTATTACTTTACATCAGAGACCTGACTTGCTTTCCCCCGGCGCTCACGGGCATTTTCCGTACATTTGGAGAGATGTTGGGACTTAAGGTAAATTGGGCGAAGTCTGGGGTTTACTCCTTTGACGATGCCACGCCGGAGTGCGCTATTACGTCCTAGAGGAACGGCTTGTATGGTATATGGCAACTTTCCGCTATATCGGGATCTACATGTACCGAAACCCAACTGACGTTTTAGAAGGTAATCTAGTAAAGGCAATCTCCTCCCTTAGGGCGCAGGTAACCTTCTGGAACCCACTTCCGCTTAATGTTCCGAGCCAAATCATTCTAACAAAAATGATAATATTGCCCAGACTGCTGTATTTTTACGCTAATCTTCCCATTTACGTCCCAGCCCGAATATTCCGTGAATTGGAGACGTTGGTCAGAAAATTGATATGGAGCGCAGGATGGCCCAGGGTTGCGCTGAAGATGCTCTATGCGCCTACAGAAGCTTGGGGACTGGCAGTCCCCAACCACAAACTTTAATAATTAGCCGCAGAGCTGCAGTGGGTGACCTATCGTTTAAGTGGGAAAAATCTGGGGGACAAGGCCACGGACACCACGATCATGTCAACATCTCAAATACATGTCCTTTTTCATCCATTGGCTAAAACCTGCTGCCCAGAGCAGTTACACCTGGCGGTGGCGCGAAAGTGTTACATTAGAAGTTTGAAACTTACGAGCTCCACAAAACCGTAGTTCCGAACCTGCCATTGCTGGGGACTCCCTGGGAGGACAGAGTGCTTGCGGAGGCTTCATTGAGCAGCTGGACACGGGCAGAGATGGAAACACTGAGGGACCTATTTGCGGAGGGTGCCTTACTTCCGTTCGAGGCACTGGCTACGGATGCGGGGCTGCCGGGGGGACTGTTCCTGACACATGCAGCGCTCATACACACACTAACACAAGCCTGGGGCGATCTGACAGCGGAATTGCCGACCCATCTATTAATTCAGTATTTACATGTTATGGGGAACGGATCTCACGTGGTACACTGGCTGGCACAAGCCTTGCACATACATACGCAGTTTTCCTCCCAACATCTACGAGACAAGTGGTCAGAGGATAGGGGGCGGTAGTGGTCTGACAAGTAGTGGGCGGCGGTATTGGCAGGAGCACTCCACATCCCACGCAATTCCCGTTTCAAAATCATACAATACTATATTATACACCTTGCGTACTTATCCCCAGACAAGATAAACCGATATTTCGGACTGACCACGACGGCATGCCCTAGATGCGGTCTGGTGGATGCCAATTTGCTACATATGCTCTGGTCATGCTCTCACTTACAAGGCTACTGGACAGCGGTAACGACCTCCCTTTCGGCAGGGACGGGGGGTGGTTTACAACACACATGGGAGACATGCCTATTGGGCCTTTACAAACGAACGAAACAGACGAAAGTTCCGGCCAGATTTTGGGATCTTCATTTAATTACAGCGAAAAGGCTTATCACTAAGCGATGGAGGAACAGTGAGCCCCCTCAAGCAATACACTGGTGTCACTCCTTTGATAATTGGGCGCGAGCGGAGAGTGTAGCTTTACACAGGAAAGAAACGGCGGGGCACCGGGCGTACCCCATGGCCCAGGCCTGGGATGACGTATTGACCGCTTTTCACCAAGCGTGCCTGCAAGGTGGTATTACTTAGGCACATTCCCTCCTTGCTTACTACCTTGACACTGACGCTTCCTTTGGAGGCTGACCCGAATAGTACTCCTACATCTGCACCTTAAAGAGAGAAAGTGCGCTGTCGCAGCATACCTGGAGTGTGCACCGGCCGCGCCTGATGGAGCTAGACCTTTGTGTCACCTGAACAGAGAACAAAACTGTCCCCTCTGACCCCCCTAAGTGGGCCCCCTCCCTCCTTCCCAATCCCTCTACCCCCCCTTAGTTCGTCCCCTTGCGTGCGTACTTCCCTCCTCTGCCCTCACTGAGGCTGGAACTTTATAGAACTTTCCTTTTCTCCGGCTGCCCCTCCCCCCCCCCGCCCCCCCGGCATCAGTGCACCTCACTCCCAATGACTCACATCGAGGAAAGACTGCCACACGTGCCCATCCTAGTCTATTTTAGTAATTATTTGATTTAGAATTTTATTTTATTTTTTATTTTTTTTTTCTCCCTTGTGTTCTCAGTTCCTGTTTCAAAAGTTAACGTTTCACGTTCAATTCAACACACATAAGGTATTCAGTATCATATGACGTACAAATTCTCCTGGGACACTCCCAGCGTTTGTGGACACAGACTTAAACACACTGGTGTGGTAATCCCAAGGGATGGGTGCGCTACTTCTGGGAACGGGAGGGGTGATGCAACTTAGGAATGGGGACATTGACAAGTGATGCACAAAACCGGACGTACTGCAACACTCTGTTCAGACCACCCCCTTTATTATGTGCGGTTCTCCCTGATTGTGGTGGCGCCTACCAACTAGTGCCTACCTTCATCGGATTGTTAGATATAATCCTCTTTGGTTTCCAATGGACCTCACTCATTCCTGAACTTTCTTTTCTCTGTAAAATGTACCCTAATACCAAACTTTTGGTTTACAGACATTGTATAGAAGACACTGTTATCCTAGCGAACTGTTGTTGAACATATGTATTTATGCATCAATGATTTCTGTTTTTACAATCATATATTTTTCTTTATCATGTACAACGGAAGGGAACGGACAATATATAATTATCCTGCGTAGAAATACTGTTTTGTACTGTATTCTCACACAAAATTTGCAATAAAAGATATTAAAAAAAAAAAAAACGAGAAAAGGCCCTTATGCGCTTCATTGAGAGATAAGCAATAGAGATAGCTACTGTTTTTGGGTCCATGCCATGGAACCAGCTATGCAAATCTACAAACCACAGATCTTTTTTTAAAAATAGACAACCAGGGAAGTCCGGGGTGGTCTGCCTTGTGTGGATCCCTAAAGGTTTTTTCTAACCACAATGCCCTGCAATCCTCAAACTTTGCTTAAAACAGGGCATTTTCCTTACATTTCTGTGTTAGAAACTTCTGGAATAAAGAAGAATCTACAAACTTTCTACAAGCTATCACTACCCCACGTGCCAATAAAACCACTGCCTTAACTTGTGTTGCTGGTCCTAATGTCAACAAAAGAAACTGATCAAGCCAAGGTCAGTGGGAGTCCCTTGGCAAGGGCCCTCATTGACCTTGGTTTGATCCTTTCCTGTAGAGGGCACATGGTCCAGCCACACAATGCACTCCCACTACCACTACCATTCAAGGTCCCATATCATTCATACGCCACAGGATGGAATCTCCATTCAAGACAACCTATCACCAGGCATTAAGCAAATTGCACACAAACACATATGCCCAGACATTTAGAAGGTTGGTGCATTCACAACCTTCACAAATAAATAAGAAATGTTGACTACAAGTTTACCACTTCTCAAGGTGCCCACCTCCATTCTGAACATTATCAAATGTATGCCTAGAGAACCTTTACTAATGGCTCCCACAACAGCCACATAAGGCTCAGGAAGACATGTCTTACATGCATCTTTAGCGCACTCACTGTGGTAAATCTAACTCTTTCTAGTTTGTGGATGCAAGTTGGCGGTGTCCGAGAATGACTTCCAAGGCCTACATTCCTCAAACGGAGTGAGCATGTCTACCTTTGAAACTAAGGCAAACATGCAGCTGAATACAGCCTACGTTCCCTAAATAGCCCGTCATAAACTATGAGGACCATTAGTTTTTGACACACAGTGTAGTCCATGAGAACAAAGCATATATCCCATCCACGTTTATGTGCAGTACTGTGATAGTAATGCACTTCTCATACAGCAAATTGAACATCCACTAAGTTCTGATGGAGGATGAACATGGCAATCAGGACACACATTTTACCCATACATGCAGCGTTTGATGCAGAGTTCTATGATTTGTTTTGTAAATCGTACTATCGCCTGGGAGGGTATCCTGTCGCTATCGCAGGAGCTGTGAGGGCTAATCCACGGATTAACTTAGTCGAAGAGCCATGTGTTAATCTTTGTCTGGAATGCAGTAATTTTAGAGATGGAGCATACGTGTAGGGGCAGGTCAAACTTTGTCAAGAAACACATATTTTCCTGATATTGCTTTAACAGAAAGTTCTGGAATCTGAGAGGAACCACACATTTCCTACCAACCTCAGTCTACTAATAAGAACGGTACCCAACTTGTGAGAGTGGGTTAAGAGACTACAACAGAAAAGGCCCTTATGCACTTCATTGAGAGATAAGCAATAGAGATAGCTACTGCATTTGGGTTCGTGCCATGGAACCACCCATGCAAATCTACGAATGTGTACCATACAGATCACAAAGAACATATAATGTAAATAGGTCAGAGGGTTACTGCTTGTGTTCCAGGGATCCTTTGTTGCTTGCAGTTTATAAGTAAAAATCCTAACATAGCATAGTGCGCTATTACGTACGATCAAAGAGCTGAATGCAAACTACACTATATCAATTAGCACTATATGCCAATTTGCCCTGTCTTTCATTATCCTAAGCTTTAAAAAAGGATTTATTTGGGTAGAAGAAATCAATGTTTATTATTAAAGAAAACCCCTAACAACAATGGTATGTTCTAAATTCTGAATGTGTGCTTTTCCAGACCAAGGACTCTTAAACTATACTGTCTACCAGTATAGATGACCTGTGACTCCTACACCTTGTAGCCCTCTGTCTTATGCAACATTTCCTATACTCTGATTTACACGCGTATTATTGTCTCTGTGCCAATGTGTGTGTGATTTAAAGTGCTCTGACACCCTACACTGGTATGCGTGGCGCTATAAAACTAAATCCGTCTGAGAGAGAGTGGTTTTAGAGACTTGAGAAGCACTGCTAAGTGGTGGTAGAGAGGGAATCCCTGGTAGATGTGGTCATTGAGGGACGCCAACAAACATTGTCACACAGGGCGCCACCAGTGCTAAAGCCGGCCCTGGGTAATTTCACCCTTTAGTAGCCAAATAGGAGAAGTCACTTCTCCTTGCTCTGGTGCTGCTTATGTCTGGAATGTGTGCAAGTAAGAGTCTAGCCAAGCAAATGTGTATGGAAGGCTTCTGAAGTCTGAGGTGGTATTGATGTATACTGGGCCAGTGATGTGTAAGGCTTTGAATATGTGTGTCAGGAGTTTGAAAAAAACTATGGATGGTTAGTGAAGCTGGTTGAGGTGCAGGGTGTGTGCTTTTTGTGATTTTGAGGGAGGAGGCTGCCTACTGCATTCTGGATGATTTGGAGTCATCTGCTCAGTTGAGTAAGGGAGTAATTCAGTGTCAGGGAAAGGGTGGCGCCAATGGGTTTGAGTCCATCGGTGAAAATGAAGTGAGAGGATGTGTGTCTGTCCTACATTGATCATCTGGCTTCAAACGAAACGATATCCCCATGAACTCAACCTAGCCTAAGTTTTTCCTATCCGTTAATGTCTCTGTCTTCATCAAAGTCCTGACAAATTCTATATACTTGCCAAGTGAACTTATACTAACCCCTTCCTTCGCAGCTCAAGAAATCATGTCTTTCATGCGCCTTCAGTATACTCGCTCTGCTCAATCCAACTCATTCCAGTTTATGGATGCAAGTTTGGAATGTCCGAGAATGCCTTCAAGGCCTACATTCCTCGGGCTGAGTAACATAACTTCCTTTGAAATTAAGGCAAAGATGCTGGGGAATATTGACTTAGGGCTACATGTAGGTGGTTAATTACCGGTCGGTAACGCCGAAATTCGGTAAATTTCAGCGTTACCGACCGGTATTTAGGCATTTGAGATGTAGGGGGCATTCGGTATTAAGGAATCAGTAAATACTGAATCCTTAATACAGATTCCTTATGGCCATGCATTTAAGGAATCGGTAATACCGATTCCTTAAATGCAATGTAGGCAATACTTAAAACAGTGCACTTCAGCCTTAAGGAATCCTATTTACCATCAAATCCAAGTTAGTGGTAAATAGCGATTTCCTTTCAAAAAGCACTTTTTTGCTTTTTGAAATGTGCCATGTGGCAAACATCCATGTCCTTAGGGCATGCATGTGTGCCACATCTGCACACATGCACATTTCAGTAGTGCAACAAGGTGTCCTTTGGACACCCTGGCACCCTTGAAATACCTCCCGGTATTACCGATTCGGTAATACCGAATCGGTAATACCGAATGTCCTCACATTCATTCCTATGGGCCTCCAGGCCCATAGGGATGAATTGGCAGTTTTCCTTATTATCGAATCGGTATTACCGATTCAGTAATAAGGAATGTTAACGATTCAGTATTTTTTACTGAATCATTACCTACATATGAAATACCGATTCCTAAATACCCAATCAATAAAATTTGGTATTTAGGAATCGGTATTTCCAAGTTACCTACATCTAGCCCTTAGTTTCCTAAAGTAATAAGCCAAATGAAGGTCCCATAGGACAAATTCCCAGACACATACTTTTGCTTTGCAAGTATGAAGTTACTAATGGAGTTTACAAGTAAAAGTGACGTGAATGAGTGCCACAGAGCATTTGTTTGACTTATTAAACTTACTCTGGTTTTCGTGAGCAATCAGGGTGGTCCTTGTGTTGTATACATGAGTTCTCTAAAAAGCACTTCCAAAACTAGTCAAGACTTTACGTTTTTACCACTCAGGGCACTCAGTGACAACGTGGCTTATTTCCTGTCCACCATTATGTGTGGTGTAAGGACTATAATGTACTTTACAATTGGAGAACAGAACATCTACCATATTCTGACGGTGGATAAAGGTCTCGATCAGGCCACAGAGGAAAATAAATTCTACAGCTGCTTGCCTAGTGAAGTAGTGGGCCATGTAAGGTAGGTATCTATGTACAGCCATCAAAAGGTTACCTTACAACAGCGCCACCTCAGTCAATTTCATTATGCTTCAATTTTATATGGTACAACATAAAGCAAGTAGGAACACAGAAGGCTGGCTGAGATGAGCACTGGGGTCAGTACGCACAACTCTACTGCCTCTTTCCTTGCTTAGAGCAGACTTTACAATGATGATATGGTCTAGTCTTTTTTGCTGTTTCAGAATGCGGTAAGTAAAGTGTCGATCCTTCAGCCTTCGTACATTGAGAATACAAAACACCTGCTCAATGTTTTAAAAGACATCAATTACAACCCAGAGGAAGAACTAATAAGAGGATTGGATATAGAAGTCCTTTATACTAGCATACCTCAAGATGAGAGTTTGAGAGCTGTAAAGGGCCTTTGAGACAGCAGCCATGTGAATCTGCAGCACCTATTGATTTTATATTCTTACTGGCCAAATTAGCCTTGAAAAGAAATTATTTAGAATTTGGAGGCACGCTCTATGAACTAAAACACAGGACTTCCATGGGAAGCTTGTTTGCTCTTAGCTTAGCAAGCCTCTGTGTCCTTCATTTTGAGACTAATTACATCTATGCAAACAATCCCTTTCATGAGTAGACCAGGTCATGGCAACCATATATATATGAGATTCTCATAATATGGCATGGAACATCTGGAAGAGTTAGAGAGTTCCTCAGATGGCTTAATTCTAAGAATTCATTATTTAACTTTAACATGACATATAACAACTGTGATTTACCTTGCCTTTACCTTTTGATAGGAGCATCAGAAGGGACATTGGTCACCAAGGTCTATATGATACCAACAGACAGAATCAGTTTTCCTATGATTCGTTAGGGCACACCTAGAGCATTAAGAGAGAATCTACTGGTCGGGCAGTTCTATACATTAGAAGAAACTGTTCTAGCCTCCAAGATTTTAAATTAGAGGCTCAAACACTGATCGAGAGAGTAAAGGTTGTACATTATCCTGTATATGTGATACAGAAGGCAGAGAAATTTACCAGATATAGGGAAAGGGACAGGCCTGGGTGGAAGCGACAAAAAAAACTCTGTGGAGTTCCGCAAGTGGCAGAGTGCAGTGCAAATTGCCATTTGCACTGATGTTCCTGCCACTCAGGTTGAAATTCTACCCAAGCAGCAGCTTGTGCTTGCTAACTTACTGTTCGTGAGCCCGGAAAAACTCTGCAGCACTATGCGAAGTTGAGTTTTCTGCACTTCACGAGCTCTGCGGAGTGCAGAAAACACTGCAAACACAGAGAATGGAGTGGAGTTCACTTCCTAGGCCTAGACAGGGACTGCCCCATGACAGACAGATATAAACATGACAACGAACACATGGTATGTGTGACAACCTACACAAATGTTTTAAACAAATAGAAAAATATTATCAGCAAACACTGGGGTATATTGAATAGCAACAACCTCTTCTTAGAAAGACCCTCCTTTTCATTCAAATGTAACACAAGCATAAAGAACATATTAGTAGGTGTGGATGGAAATTTTAATTCTGCCAGTGGAATTGGAGGAATGTAGTAGTTCTGTGGTACTCTCGTAACACAGAATTACTAATAAAGTCCCCCCTCCTCTCTGCTGGTGGAATTATCAGCACTTTATAATTATTTTCATACAGTAAACGTTTTTCTCTTCCTGCACCACTATTGTGTCGTCACTCAAGAGGGCATGGCTTAATAGCTTCTATGCGCCACATGTGGGTGTTTACAGCTGGGTAGACGGTGGTCGCCAGGAATTTTAGTGCCTCTTTGTTCCATGCTGTCAGTGCTACTGACATTTTGCACCCCACATGCCACTGTGCATCTCGGTAGCTTCGGGAGAGCTGTGTGTGAAGCCGGATGGTGGGGGGGCGGTACAAAGAGCAGCACCAATGGCCCTTGAAGGGGGAGGCAGCAGGTATGCACAGGAAAGGGCAGAAAGGAGGCCAACCTAACAGTTAGAGGGGAGATATGAATTCCATGTGGTTAAAGAAAATGACTGTCCTTTAAAGATGGATTGTTTCTGTTGAAGGAAAGAATGGGACATCTGGCTCCCCACAAACGAGGGGGAGGGGGGAATGCGGAAGGGAATTCAGAGTTAAAAGGTAGAATGGTTGCTTCTACAAATTATAGATGTTGGGCTAGCAAAGTGCATGAGTTTTGGTGCAACTATATACCCTGTTTGGGTCCAGGTGTAATCCTGGTTTCCCTGGGCTCTCTGGGGGTTCATCAAATTTTACTTTTGTTACAATGTTTCGATAGCGCAAACTTAACCCGAAGGTATTGGAGCACTTTACATGAGCATCAGTTACTTTACACACAAGAACACATTCATTTTTTAATTGGAGGGATGACAGTAGGCATCCTCCACCATTCACTCATTCAAGAAATGCTGTTATAGATTTTCACTACCCCACTGGGTCACATAGCTTCTCTATAGTTTGAAAATAAAACAGTGCGCTAATGTATCTCATTGGCCTTGATTTTTCACATAAAGAATGAGAGTACATTATTACCTGTAGGTAAGGTAAAAGGAACAGCGCATTTTGTGCCTGCCATGGGAAAGCTATAATCCGTGCGAGATGGTTAATTTAGTAAGTTAACCAGTCAGAGTGAGCGAAATAAGGTAACATCAATTATGTGGCTATAAATGTTAGCCCACCATCTGGATGCTTATCTCCTGGGATATGGAGCCCCCCTCATGTAGCCCTCCTTCTACCACAGTCCACCCAGTCATACTACAATAATGATCACAGGACTGCAGCTGAAGTACCGAAAGTAGGCCCCACTGTATGATATTATTAAGTCGGAAGCCGAGGTACTGTAGCTTTCAGTTGGCAGCTAAGCACATTTGGGTGGTTTGATCAGGCTACTAAAGAGTTTATGATGTGACAGATGTTTCACTACACTATTGTGAAATTAATATATTATGAGAAGAAATTAGATGTACCTTGGAATCATTGCCATTATGACTCAAGCCTTCTGGTGATGCACTAAATGAGAGTTGTGGCGGCAGGTGATCCAGTGGCTCAGAGACAGGAAGACACACTACAGGAGACTTGAGTGACAATGTTTTACAGTTCCAGGGGGTGAGAAATCTGAGCCTCTGCCTGCATGTGTTATCCCTCCTCATGTATGATTAGGTATAGGCAGAACTCAGCAGACTTTACGGAGAATTTATGTACCTGCAGAATCCGCAGAGTAAAACTCCACAAATCCTGGCCACCCCTGCATATTAGTCAATACGAGACCTACAAGTAACATGCCGGGGGAATAAAACACACTCTAAGACCTTCCACCTGCCAAAGGACATTTTCCCTGTGGCCACTGTACAGTTTGCTCATACACCACAAACACAGATACTCTGGATCTTGGCCTCGGTATTTTGTGGGAATGAAAAAAATATACCAAATGTAATTCAAGCAACACACTTTGTATGATGTGACCTAAGATGCAGAGTAATGACCATCAGAAAGGTTTGCTTGAGAATTGCAGAACATTGTAGCACAATTAGATATCAGAGAAGCACAACCAGAATGGCAAACCACTGTATATTCAAAGGGCACAACAAAGCAGGTATAAAATGGACAGTACTGGAGAAATAGAGAATGACTCAGAACACCACTAGGACCCTAACAATATGGGAGCAGAGATGGGTGTACTAAGTATTCAATGAGCAATGATTATGGTGCAACAGTTTAAGATTGTACTATATACTCTCCTTACTAGTAATACAAAAAGAGAGACCATATACCTGGGGTACAATTTCACGGCTTAATCGTGGCACACATTGCTATGGGAGTGTGTCATATATATAGTATTGCCAGGATATGCTTAGCACTGTTCTTAGACACCATACCAACCCATCCACGCATTTGTGAAAATTATTTTTTTAATGATGTAGCATACATCATGGTGGAGGATTATGACAGTAGTTTCTTAACATACTACACAAAACGCACAGTTTATACATTGTACAAATGTCCTATGAAAATCAGATGTTTGTAGGATATATTCCGCCCAACTCCTCATTTGTTCCTCTATATAATATATTCTTCTATAAATACATTAATCTCTTCAACACTTACCACATATTAAGGCAGAAGAATATGATATTGGATCTTTATCATATAATAAAGGTTGCTAAATGAACATGCTTAGTACAAATTATTAAGATTCCACATAGTTTTGCTGTCTGACTCTAAATGGAAATATGTCCCCTTTCGTTTGTCACCTTCCTGGACATTTTATCGGTTTGCTGCATCCTACTCACAGTGATCACATTTGAAGGCCACACAAGATTTCTGGCCAAAGATTTGAGAACATAACTTTGTTCCCCAGATGTTCCCCTCCCAAAAACACACATACATAGACATTTAGGAGTATCTGCACATCTTTAGGAGCAATTGTATTCAATTTTAAATTTGATTGTGGCTGTGGTGGGTGGTCTGGAGTTGCAGGAGGGGCCTATTTTTTTGCATTCCATTTTCTTTCTTTTAGAAGGGGGAAAAGTTGTACATTTAAGTACATTTTCTGCATCTTTGTAAAATTTGCAGTATTCATTTATTTTACCATGTCACGTAGTCTGCCCACAAGCCATCCAGCCAGTACTTGGCATTGAGTGCCGCCTGTCATAGCTCTCTTTGGCCATAGGCACATATCAGCGTTTACTTTTTTAAGGATTATGGCCTTTCTTCCTACACTCACCTCCCTGCCACAGGTGTCTCATATTACAGGCAGATAAAGCAAATGTTTAAATCTGTATGTTGTTGTTATCCTATATGGAACATTATCATATGGTTTGGATTGGAATGGATACACTATTGTTGTCAATTACTTGTAATAATCTCACTATCGTCTGTATGAATAATTCAGACTGCCAAAAATGCCACGTTTCACTGAATGCTTTTCATGTTTGTTTGCTTAGGTGGACATGAGACATCACACACAGTGCACAGTAGAGCTTGAAGATGGTGTCAAAGAATGGTGTTTCAGCCAAGAAAGTCACCAGTAAGAAAAAGAAGCAGATTACTACATGGTGCTGGGCCTCAATTTCTGAGGACTCACTTGAAATGGTATGTACTATCTAGAAGTCTAAGATCCACACACACTAAACTTCTGCAAACACCCAGGTTCAAGAAGGCACACTTCCTACTTTCTGCTAGGGACAGTCAAGACTTGGAACCTACTCCAGATCGCCATAAATTGCAGCACATTGCTTTTTTCTTTTAGAAAGGCGCTAAAAACCTGGTTCTTTTCCAATTAACTCACTTTGTACACTACTCCAGCAACCGTCCTGACCCATCGGTCCTAGTGCCAAGATGCCCCCCCCCCCCCGGGTATTTGTGCACTGTACAAATGCACTAATCAAATCAATCAAATCAAATTAACACCACTGGCGTACTGCCCTCCAACTTTTTCAGGAAACATGGTGTGGTGTTGCATGGCACCAAATGCTCTTCAAACTTTCTTCAGTGCTGAGACATGCCGATATCTGTTGCCTAACCCCCACAAAAGATATCCAGTGTGTAGTGATACACATGTAATCAGTTGCGTGACACCTGGTCCATATGTCTGCCGTCAGAAGGATAGTGTGAACAGCACTCTGCTGCAAAGCTTGTCCAACCAATTGCAGCACATCATGATGAACCCCTGGAACAGCAACTCTGGCAAAATAGGTTTGGCTGGGAACCTGTATTTTGGGCAGATGGCAGCCGCAAATTCTAAAAATTCCAGTCCTTTCACAAAAGAAAAAAGGAGGACCTGCAACGCTAACATCTTAGCCAACTTCCCATTCTACAATCCTGCCATTGGATGGTTGCATTCACAGGGCCCGTCCTGCCTAAACATGCCCGTAATAATAGTTTGGATTTTTTTGTGTGGTGCAAGTGGCACAGGTGACTTCCATAAAAATCCAGGAGATGGTAGCCTCAATTAGCATCTTGGGGGAATCACTGTATGCTGTGGTGTTTGTATCTGAATCTTATGCCATTTGGAGGTTGCTGATGCTGGTGATGCTGGCCTACTGCAGAGGACAGGGCTGCTCTGTGTAAAGCTGTCATCCTCTTATTCCTCATCACCTTCTTCTAGCTCTCTAATCAAACCTGCTTCCCTATCTCAACACCACCACCAACACCAGCTATATTTTTACTGTGCTCCTCTCACCAGATTGCATGATGTTTTTTCATGTGGGTCGTTTGGTCTCTAGTACCATAGTCTGAACCAGACTTACCTCAACGAACACTCTCTAGAGGTGGGTGGGTATGTTGTTTGCCTCTCTGCAGGGCATACTTTGACTGAGGTAGTGGTCGATGCAGGTTTCAGCGGAGGCCTTACAAATATGGAAGCTGGCGGTAGTTGTGCCGGAAACCAGTGCCAAATCCATCTGAGCAGGTTGAATAGGAGGGGTAATCTTGGTGTCCTCTGAATCGCCTTCCATATTAACAATCACTGGATTGTCCTCATCACTGTCACTTTCCATAACTCTAAGTCTTGGAAGACTTTAACAACAAAGTGTTTGAATTGCTGCAAACCAGAGGTGTCAGAATTGGATTTGGTGCCATGGACAATGGCAGTGATATAGTCAAGGCCATGGCTGATGGTGGATATTTCAGGGTCCTGTGTTTGGTGCATTGCATCAGCCTGATTGTGCAGGACTTTCTAAAAAAAAAGAAGACATATTACCAACATACTGCTCACCTGCAGAAGAATCTGCTCTCATTTCAGTAATTCTTTTAAAGCCTAGAAGAGGTTGAAGATCATTCAGTCTGTTATAAAGTACGTGTAAAGCCCTCATACAGGACTTGCCAAAATGATGGAACCTATTACATGTTGCAACGTCTGTTTGAGCAGTACAGGCCCATCACAGAAATTTGAAAGTTATTATGGGGCATATCATCAAGGTGGCGAAATAAAATTATTGCTGCTTTTGCGTCCGTGTTTGGGAGAAAAGTGGCAATAATTTTATCGCCTTATCAGCAAAGACACGCTATCACGTGTTTTGCTGACTTAGCGCCTGTTACATCAGCGCCCAGCTTTGCATCGCTGATGAGATGCAAAGTAGGCGTAGCACACAGATATTTCCAGGAAAATGTCGCTAAGTGACATTACTCCTATTATCAAATTGAACGCTAACCTGTGCTGCGATGATAAAAGGAGTGCTAACTGCGCTCATCGCAGGTTTCTTTACGCCTGATTTTCCTTTGACTAAACAATGTTAGCCAATGGGTGGTGGATTATAGGACTGAGATCACCTAGCCCTATCAACAAGGTATCGCCTGTCCCTGTGTGTTTATCGCTGGATTTCCAGCAATAATTGCACCTTTTTTCAACTATTGCTGGTTTATTTATTACAATTGAGATAAGCATTGCTGATAGCACGCTATCTCGGCGATATAAACCAGCGATAGCCGGCGATAATTATCCTCGCGCTAAGTGCGCTTTCCGATAATTTTTGCCAGCTATTGCTGATATGCCCCTACATTCTTTCAAAGAAGAGCAGTGCATCTGGGAAAAGCATTACCATGGAGATGGTCAAGTGGGCCACCAAAAATAGAGTTACCCGAGGTAGACCAAAAGGGACCGGATAGTCATCACTTACAAAAGTTTCCCTCATGTGCTGTATTACTGACCTCAAGTACTATACACTGAACCAAGTCACACACTCCAATAATGAATATCTGGCAAATCTATTTAATTAAAATACATTTATTTCATACAGTACAAAAAAAGATCTTTTTAATTTCATTATTTAAAATTTGTTAAAAATCATCATGACAATTCATCTAATTATCAACAATGCGTATTGTCAAAACTTTTCTTAAAACTATACAGTTGTCTAGTTACAACACCAATTTTATAAACATAGTAAAAATTGTGAGAATGCAGCCCTGGGCACACGTAATAGGGTTATAACAATGGTTGTAATGTCTCGCTTTGTACGAATGTGTGTGGTCAACACCAGTTTGTTATTCAAATGTCTTTAATATTTTGATAGAGCAAAAACAAGCAACCAGCCAACACGTGTTTCGTCACATAGGGGAAGTAAACCTGTGACTTCTTCAGGGCGGTGTGGCGATGCAGGAGATATTTTGATGTCGCGAGGCCGGTGATAATTCCAAACCGGCAGTGGAGGTTCAGTGAGGAGCAAGTCGGGGTCGACTTCTCAGTTTCTTGTGGTAGAGGGAGGAGGCTCAATGTGGCTGGCACCTCCGGATTGTTGAGTAGCCAGGGCGGTGTGCCCACTAAGTGCTCGTAGTTCTCAATGGGAGTATGGACCGACCTGAAGTAATGTGTAGACATGACGGTTGAGGAAACAATGACATTGAACCATAGGCAATGAGTTAAGAGTGGTCCAGTGTCTCTGGGAGGTTAATAAGGCGGGTGCGCCGTTATCACGAAGTTGTCTCAATTTTGTCTGGAGGCCTGGGGGGAGACACTGGTGCCGTCTTGGGATGCAATTCCCACTCAGTCTGAAAAAATCAAATGTTCTCAAGTAAGTTACATGAAGGCTTATTTAATCATGAGAATGGATCATTAGTAAGGCGAAATGAACAATGAGTTAATTATCTTTAGGATATCATAAAGGATAATATTTGAAGAAAACATATCCCTAAAAAGGTGCAAGGCAAATTAAAATATTTCTGCACGTTCGGAATTTACTATCTGAAACGAGTTTAGGTGAGATTCCAGATTTTTACTTTTTAATTTTAACTAAAAGTAAATACTGTAACTAAGGTTTTCCAATGTACTACCAACCTGGTCTCAATGAACATCAAATTCATTCATTATAATTACTATATGCTGACGGAGGGTGTGCACTGAACCAACAGAGTCTAGGTTTATAAAAAAAAAAAGTATTGCATTTTATTCTTTATTTTCAGATCTATTGTCTGTATTTTATAAATTCTATGAAAAAATTGTGAAATTTGAATAAGTCCTGAAGAAGGTAGCAAGAAAGATCCACCGAAATGCTGCGTCGACACATTGTTCTTTGATACAATTTTTTCTATGTTTATAAAATTGATGTTGTGACTAGACAACTGTATAGTTTAACCCCTTCGGTGCTCACGACGGAACCCGGCCGTCAAGCGTCACGGTGGGCGTGTGCGCACGACGACCGAGGGCCATCCAAATCCCGCCCACTCGTTAATTCTCCAATACAGTGGGAGAATTAACACTGCGCTCAAGGGGTTAAAAAAGTTTTGATCAGCACACATTGTTAATAATAATAATATGAATAGTCATGATGGTTTTTAACAAACTGTAAATAATGAAATTAAAAAGATCTTTTGTAGTGTATGAAATAAGTTTTCTTTTAATTAAGCAGATTTGCTAGATATTCATTATTGGATTGTGTGACTTGGTTCAGTGTATACTACTTGAGTTCAGTAACACGGCACATAAGGGAATCTTGTTTTTTGTAAAGATGGTCAAATGGGGGACAGTCAAATGACTTACACAAATGCTACTTTCTTTTGAGATTTTCACACAGGAAGTCAGCAAGAATGACAGCACAATGAGCAAAGCAAACCCGGTATTGCATCTGTTTCAGGGCCAGTTAAAGGTGTCACAAAGGCTCACAGTGTGAACAGAGAAGCATATGAGTTTGTTCAGAGCTTAATCCTTCTCTTGGCTATTAATACAAGGGTGCAAGGAGAGATCATGTTCTCCACAGAGAATCTAAGCCACAATGCTTGATCCACAGTACAAAAAATACTGGCCTCTTTCATTCCTTTTTAAGAAGGGAATGTTTCAGAATCCAAGACTTGGATTGTTAAACAAGGAAGAGTTCTGGAAGAAAAATGTCTGGAAGCCAGTGTCCTACGCAGAGAAGTTCTGGTGTGCAGCCTTCAACCTCAAGAGAGGGCATTGCTGTTGTCTCACAACAGCCAACATCAACAACACCAGCAATAGAAGGATTGAACCCGACCTCTGCAATGGCTTGGTTTCAATTGGCAAGACTTTAGTCATGTGCAAATGCAAAGGCAACAGAGGTCGAACAAGAAGCAGGGCCAATGACCATTCAAAAGATGGTCCAAGACTATCTAGATGATCAAAACCTATTGATTTGGGAAGCTACACCAAAGGGCAGAGCTCAGCAGGCTGTCAATAAAGAACTTAAGTTTTTCCTTCAGCCAGTGTGTCTGCTAGGAATGTTTTCAGTGCAGCTGACTCAGTTGTCACAGTCACAAGGACCAGCCTCTGGCCTCAAAACATGGAGAGAGTGACTATGATTAAAATGAACCAACACTTCCTATTACAAGATTATACTGTTAATGAAACAGCACAGGAGGAGGAGGAAGATAATTGGTCAGAATTATGTGCATAAGTTAACCAACTCCTGTGTAAACCCCTGAGTTTAAGGATGAATGCTACTTCCCTGCCTGAGTAGGCCACAATAGAACCGTCATATTATTGTTGAACTGCTTTGCAAAAAAAAGGGATATAGCTAGAGGACCATTTATATATTTGGTATATGAATTATGCAGCTGCATCATTTATTCACATGTATGAACTGGATTGGAGTTGAACCAGTGTGCACAGAAGAACCCCTCCATTCACTGAAAGTACATGAAAACCATGCCTCCCATCCATATTCTTCTTTTCTTTATTCTCTAGCTGGGCTGTCCCAGTTCAGAGCATTAATTTACAAGACTGCCATTGTTTGTTGTTTGATGGGTGTTGTTCAACTAATTTGAAAACTTGATGTTAAAAATGTGCAATGTTTTGGGGGATAATGGGTTCTTCGACCTGCGTATGATTGCCTCTTCGACATATAGCTAGATTTCTTGCATGGTCCACTCATGGCTGTTCTTTTTTTGGGGGGTTCTTAAGGGACCAGACCAGTCAGTTTAGTTAACAAATCCACACAAAATCTCAAATAATTTTGCTCTTCCTGTTCATCAACAGCCGTACACTATAATTGTATATCTCTTAATATCATTTGGGTCAAGAGTTAGATGGAGTCATGACTTATAGTCATGACTTAGGGTGGGACTACCTCTATAGCTAGAAGAACGAAGTTGTGAACAATGCCTATCTACTTCAAAGAGAAACCAACATGCCTCATAGAGACCTTCTCAGCCCTGTGGTCTGGAGAGATGTGCATTGCTTTGGTAAATGCTGAGTAGTGTGCTGGCTCATATGTCAAACTCCTCTAATCAAGTGGTTGTGGTCAGGGGGACAGTAATTGAAGACAGACATATCACATGATGGACGCATTCACTAAATGTTATGAAACTTGTGAGATTGATCAGCCAGGTACATGCAGAAACTTGTCTCGGATTAGTCATAACATTGCTCTCATAGCTCAGTTAATCACACACAAGTCATCATGATTACCGCACTCTATGCTCTTTCTCTGCCTCTAAGCCTACTTCTTAAGAAGCTTACCTTTTCCTGGACCCTACAATATCACCATTTAATGTTTTACAAGGCACTCCTTCTCTTCTTCTGCACAAAAGCTCCATAGCACTCCTGCTTACCTTAATGGGCCAGTTCAGCCATGCACCCAAGACAAACATTCTGTGAAAAAGAATGTAGATGTACCACCCAAGTTGGTATTTTTATAAAATATCCTTTTTCTTTTAACAATAATAATTATTAGAACTGTGTGGATACACTCCTCGCTAATTTGTATTTTTCAAACCTAGATGAAAGACCAATTATATAATAACTTGGGTCTCTGGGGCTGAAGGACTGTTTGCAATGCATTTATTGAACTGTGTCACTTCTTCATTTCCTTCCACAACAGATTTGATGATGATGTGCAGCTCATTGACCTGATGAATATTCTTGTTGTGTAGTGAATGCCTTTGTCACACCTTTCCCCAACTCCCCCATCCCATTCATTTATCAACCCCCTAACCCTCTTCTCCCAGGCGGTGTGACTTACAAATTTACACCATAAATGGATCACACACTTGGTGGGGCAGATGTGGTGAAAATTACACCAACTCACTAGGGGATCTGCTTACCTGAACAATATCCCAAGCCAGCCCCACTTATCCACCCAGGTCTGAAAGAGATAACATCATCAAAGTGCGAAGTTAGAACAATGCCTTTTCTATGATAGATAGTATTAGTGTGCGCTATCTGGCCTGATTCACGAAGGGAAAGTTGCACATTTGTTGTAAGTTTACTCTTGCAGTTTAACTGAACTACCAGAACTTTACCATTACAAGTAGTAAATAACATGTAGTAGTAAGTGGAATTCCTTTTTATGTGATAGGGATTATTTACTACTGGCAAAGTTACTAACTGTAAAGTTACTTAGGGAAAAGTTACACATTTTTAACGTACACTGCAAGAGTTAGTAAACTAACACCAAAAGTGTAACTGTACCTTTCTGAATCAGGCCCTCCCTGTTTTAATTGCAAAATCTATACAACATGGAGTAACAAAACCTTCTCCTTAGTCCTGACTCCTGACTTGCGCAATTTGTAAGTTGAATTAAAAAAAAAAATAGAGTGCAGATTGCTTAGAAGTTACTAATGCTAGTTTTTGTAATTCGAGCTTGTTGTCATGGTGGTCTTGTCTCAGTCTTTGATAACCCACCAACTCTGTATTTTCTTTCAGTCTTGTTGCCTGTTGGATATTTTTTCTGAATAACTAACAGCTTGGAGTTCACCTCACTTGAATAGGTGGTAGAATAACCTTGCTATGTGATGTCTTCCTTTAAGCACAAGAACACTAATACTACCACCTTTAATAGAAAGTCCCTTTTGGGAAACCCTGCAATAAGTTTTGGGAACAATGCACGAGGTACCATTGCTTAATCAATTCAGGTAAGAACTTGAAGAATTATTTAATAATATAGTAGTGAAGTTGTCTTTTGGAAGGAGCGATAATGTTACATTTTTCTGTATGTTGACAGACCCCTTAGTGGTCAAATTTTTACATATGGTAGGACAGGGGCAGTTACTACACTAGCTCTATACTATACAGCATACTTTATTTCTAGATGGGTGATGCAAATCCTCACCAAGTGAAGCAGAAACATATTAGTCACTTTTCTGTTCCCAGATACTGCCCCTATGGTAATGGGGTATACATAATTGCTGGACTGCAGGAAGTGGTAAGTAACCTACCGAAGAATAAATACATGGCAAGGGACTTCAGGTAGGGAACGTCTAGAGGAAAATCTATGTATAATGTGTGACAATTTCAGAGGGCAGCTCTGTGTCGCACAATTGTGTCAACAATGCTATACTATGCCAACTAGCAATGGAAAGACAGACAATTATGACAAAGGAAAAAAAGTAAATCTCATTTATTTTTACATTTTTCAAACCAATCCTCTCCACCCACTACAGGCCCATCATCCCTCCGCAAGCTAAAAAATTGCCAAAAAGTCCAAACCCCTTTCCCCAATTTTCCTCCCTTCACACCCTCTCCACTCACAACATGCGCTCCCACCAAAACAAAAAATCAATAAAAAAGGTCTCTGGTTTGATAGTGCACTAAAATGGCGCACCCATTTGGAGGCTCAAAAGGCAAAAGCATTCTCATCCACTTGTGGGCTAAAAAAGTTTAATAAAGAATATGGAGACATGACACACAAACCAATGATAAAGGCATTTGAAGCAATGATCCCCCCCAAGTATTGTATGGGGCAGAAGTGTTATACTTGAGCGGTAAACATACGTGGGATCAGGAAGAGGGAAAAATTTTAAAAATGTTATTGTCTTTACCAAATTGTACAATGGTTCAAGCAATCAGAATGGAACTAGGGCTGATTTCTTGGAGTGTACAATCTCAAATGGCCCTAGCAAGATTCTGGAAGCTCCAAGACCCAGGAGTGACACCTAAGGTCTCACAATGGTGTGGAGAGGAAATCCAGACAAGCAATCTTGGCTGGGCAAAGGAGGTGAGAAAGACTCTCCAGAAAGTATCAGGGCGTCTTAAATTGAGACCTGCCCATAACTCCCTGATAGGCCACTTTACAAAGAAAACACTTAGGGAACAAGGCCAGTCGCTCTCAAGGGCACAGGACCTAAATTACATGCAGGAGAAAAAGTCAGTACAGTGGTTAAAGATCTCATGGGTAAATGAAGGCTGGTTCCCTTATCTGGAAATATTGCCTAACCAAGGGTTACGACATGAAATATTAAGGACCCGGGTTGGGATCAACCCCTGGAAGATAGATGGGAAATTAAAATCTGTACTGATTGCCCCAGAAGGTAATTGTAATTGTAAGTGTGGGCGTGGTATAAGAAACGATATGTTGCACATTTTGCTTGATTGCACATTTGTACAGGATTTAAGGAAATTGTTTTTACGTCCTATATTCCTATCACATAAGACATTTACACGTGCCCATGCGATAGGCTTACTAACAGAGATGCATTCGCTAGAAATTGCAATCGCATTGGGCAAATTCCTGAAGGCCGTAAAAGATTTTGGTAGGGAGATATCGAAGGATGGGCACTGATTTTAAGTTCTTTTAAGCCTTTTATAAAGTTTAAATCTGTCTTTTTATTCTTCCAGATATGTGGGTTTAATGAATTGTGTATCAGGAGGTGTTACCCTCTTTTAACCTTCTCTTTTTTCTTTTTAACAAATATGAATTTTAACTATTTATGACGTAGGAATATTTTGTCTGCTCGTACTTTGTCCGATTCTGTTTGCATTTTGTTTGTATTGTTTAAAAGACTATGGTCTAAATAAACAAGTTTCTCTCTCTCTCTCTCTCTCTCTCTCAATAAAAAAGGTATTTTGGTACATCCAGTTTGGTGATGTTGGCCATCTCCTTGGCCAAGTTCTGCTATCCAACCCAAAGCAATGCTGTCTTGTGGCTCAGGTATAAACCTTCCCATAGGACGCGGTGGAGAAGGCGTGATGTTGAGTCAGAGGAGGGGAGACTGGTGGTGGTGTTATACATGTCAATGGACCCCAGCTGTGGTTGGTGGCAGCATGGCTGAGTTGGAGGTGGGTCTGGCTGGTGGCCCAAGGAACTGAGGCCTGTGCCTCCTCCTCTTCTTCCTCCTGCACCACCAGCTAGCGATATCAGCAGCCACTGCCTCCAACTAAGGCGGTTGCTGATTATGGCCAGCTCCAGCATCAGTAGTAGCTATATCAAGAAAAGAAGAACAACAACTATAGTGAGTCTTCATTGACTTCAAATGCCATGGTTAGTGAAGTCACATTTCCTTGCATCATTGCAAGCCACTTATCATGCATTGTAAAATAAAATTTCCTGAATTGCTCTTCAATATTTCTACCAAGCATTCTAACATGGAAAATTGTTACAGTGCCAAAGTCACTAAAAGTGTTGCTCAGTCTACTCTCAAGGAGTAGTTTCACATCCACACCAATTACGCTGAACACTTGTTTTATGATTATGTCCACTACAGCACTCCTCTTTTCCTGTTAATATCAACAAAGGCAGTAGAGTGTTCTATTTTTCACATCACTATCAAAATGCAACCGAAGATCCTTAAATTTCTTACCATTGGCATCATCACTAAGCAAAAATTCTGTAAACGGTTGCCACATGCACTATAGGGCATTCATGGCCTCCAGGACTGAGAACCGCCGGCTAAATGACACATTTGTGATGACTCTTTCTTTGATGACACACAAAGCACAACTGAGAAATATTTGGGTTTTACAAAGAAACAGTGCATCAGAATGGACTACAAAGTCAATAGAATTCTTCATTAACTTTGAAGATTGGAAAGATTCTTTCAGCATACCCTCTAGTAAGTAGCAAAGATCTCTTAACGGGAAGCACTTCCGCTCAGGTTTGGATTTTGACAGGTCATCACACAACTTTTTCATATACGTAGCTGAATCATTGTAAATACAAACAATATCACTCAAATCTTCACAATAATAAGGGGAAACAAAGCGCTAAGAGTTGTGAATGCCCGGCACATGCCCTCCAATATACGTGGATAAGCTCGTAATTGAGCAGAGCATCAACACTACAAAGCCCATAATGCATCTTGACTTGCTTAAGGGAGTCTTCTGTATAAATAATAGAAACAAATGTAGGACAATTGTTTGCTAACCGTGAACAGGGACACTGTTTGTCCGAAACACGTAGGTGGGGAACCTACAGGAGAACTAAATTCACAGAATAATAATTGAGCGGTGTGCGGCGTCTTCTTTACTGAAGTCTTCTTGTTGGAAAATATATATATATATTTGGACATAGACATTGGGTACTATATGTGAATTTCTGTTTCCTTACCTACAACTGCTTTGACAAGATTCAACAGTGGTCTCTCTCCACAATTAGTACGTTATTTCAAATTGGCTTTTAACTACTGTCCTTACTTGCATTTTAGGCACAAACAATGTTGTTGCTGTACTACGTTTGATTACTAAAGATCCTTCCCCTTTTATTTTGCTGCATTGCATTTAACTATTTACATTATTGTGTAATTTGCACCAAAATGCATTTGTCACTTTATTTGACTATATATATAGTCGCGTAATTTGCACTTTGCATTGGCACTTTATAAGGGTATTTAAAATCAAAACCTAATCTTATTTATCTAGATTCTATTACTTGGGTTCATTTTTACGATATTACCTGCACAATGGCAATAATTTGCACAAATTACATCAGCACTTTACTGTAAAAATGTGTATATATATTTATACATGATTCTTATCATTTGCTTAAACTTGGTAACCCACATTTTCTATAGATTAGCGCAAATTGCACTTTATTGCTCATTTGCACATGGGTAAGGTTTAATCCATAATATTGCACTGGATTAATGTCAACTTCAGCAAAATACAACAGAGACGGACTATTTTAGCATTATATGCAGTCACTTTGCCTAGTTTGGAGTGTCAAGTGTCCACTTCAATATATAGTGGTTATACAATGTATCTTATAAAGATGAATATAAAGACCATCAAAATGTGAATTTTAACCATTTTGCTCTGTTTGAAACAGACCCTGGCAGAAATTGTTTGGAAAACAGACTACGAAGTACTATAAATGCAGTATGTCCTCACCCTCTATGATCACATGGTGTAATGCAAGAGAAAGAAGAAAAAAATGTAACTTGAAAAAAACTGTTGAGCACTGGGTATTTAACTGTGGTTGTTTTACTTACTGACTGTCTGTGAGCAAGGGCGAATGCCCGAAACGCGCCCGATTTTGTTAGACCCAGCTTTTAAATAAACCTTTCTGCCTTCAATTACGCTGGATTTGGGTGGTTTTCCATGGTCGTGTGAAACGGAGCTCTGGGAGGCTGGAGCTGTTGCATATATATATATATATATATATATATATTGGAAAACAAAGGAGGCGGCACAATCAGGATATCTTGGTTAAGCCTTTATTTCAAGACTATTCACCCCACCAACGCGTTTCAGCCTTACACGGCCTTGCTCACGGTTGGTTAGTCCCTCTACAGTGTTTATATTTATACTGACCCATAGACAGCCATTTATGAGGCATTATGGGATATGTAGTTTTTGTTACATTTTAGTGAAAAATTAAAAGAAAAGAAAGACTTGGCATGCTTATAATTTCAACATGTTATAAGTAACTTAATTAATGTCAAATGATACAGGGTCTAGTACCCTAGTCTTTTCATGATGTTGCCGGTTTTGTATTTAGAGAGTATAGGGTGTAGTACCCTAATTTCTGCTGAGGCTTTCAGTCCAGGTGAATATGCAGGTCTTCCCCAAAGTTCATCCCTCTCGGGTGTTTGGTGCGGAGTCTGATAATCATCCGCGACTCCATTTGTCGTAGTCTGCGGACCATATCTCCTCGACCCTGTATCATTTGACATTAATTAAGTTACTTATAACATGTTGAAATTATAAGCATGCCAAGTCTTTCTTTTCTTTTAATTTTTCACTAAAATGTAACAAGAACTACATATCCCATAATGCCTCATAAATGGCTGTCTATGGGTCAGTATAAATATAAACACTGTAGAGGGACTAACCAACCGTGAGCAAGGCCGTGTAAGGCTGAAACGCGTTGGTGGGGTGAATAGTCTTGAAATAAAGGCTTAACCAAGATATCCTGATTGCGCCGCCTCCTTTGTTTTCCAAAATTTTCTGGGTCAGGATCCGACCCCTAGGCAGAGCACACACTGCTGAGCGCGTCCAAAGGGCTGAAGGATCACTTTGTGTAACATATATATATATATTATATATATATATATATATATATATATATATATATATATATATATTACCTACTGGCGGTCGCCAGTAGGTAGTTATAGTTAGGATAATTTTCAATGTTAAATCTCAACATTCTATTTTGAATAACTTTGGCGCCGGTTGACGAATCTGCCTGAAATTTTCAGGAAAATGGTCTCATGGCGGTCCGGTCCTTCCCTGAAAGTTTGGGGGGGATTCGTCAAGCGGGGGCCGAGATAAAAGGGGGGTCCCAAAACGCGTTTTCCCCATGTTAATTTCCATAGGGCGGTCGATTTCACTTTTAGCCCGAACGGCTGAATGGATTTCCACCAAACTTGGCAAAATTGTAGGGACTGGTAGCCCGATGTGCCTTTGCTATGTCTCAAGATATGTGCTCCAGTGGATTTTGAGTAATTAAGGTTCAAAAAAATATATATATCTATAGCAGCGCTCCGGTAAGCGCACCGGTACGCGCACCGGGCGCGACACGCGACTTGCGCGGAGAAAGCTGATTGGCTCTGGGGTGTCTGTAAACATTCTAAACAGTCCGGAGCGGCCGCCATCTTGTGTCTCGGTAGGATCGAGACACAAGAGGTGGCCAAAACAAAGGGGGAAATGACCATAAGGGGGCAGAGTAGACCCCCCTTGACCCCCTAGGTTTGATGTGGGGGCCATAAAAGGGCCCCACGGGGCAAAAAAAAAAAAAAAAAATTTTTGATTTTCGCGGGGTGAGCGCCCGGTACGCGCACCGGTAAGCGTACCGGGGAGTGTACCATGGGGAAAAAGAATGACAGTTTTAAAAGTAGCTGATTAGAAAAAAAAATGTTTAGTTGTTTTTTTTATATATACACATACATATATATAAATGCATATGCACATATATATATGCATATATGTCTATATGTGTGCGTGTAGAGAGAGGTAGAGAGGTAGAGGTGTAGAGGTAGAGAGGTAGAGAGGTAGAGAGTAGAGAGTGAGTAATAGAGAGTAGAGAGTGAGTAGTAGAGAGTAGTAGAGAGCAGTAGAGAGAGTAGCAGAGTGAGTAGTAGAGAGTAGTAGAGTGAATAGTAGAGTGAGTAGTAGAGAGTAGTAGAGAGTGAGTAGTAGAGACTGAGTAGTAGAGAGTAGTAGAGAGTAAGTAGTAGAGTGAGTAGTAGAGAGCAGTAGAGAGTGAGTAGTAGAGAGTGGGAGAGAGTAAGTAGTAGAGAGTAGTGGAGAATATTCCAAAGTTTGGCACAGCACCACTTTCACAATGAGTCCAATCAAATCATATCACTAAGAGTACTTATTGAAGCGCTGAATCTTGGTGTATATTCAAATGCTTTTATTTTCCTTAAGTTTATGTACCACAGCCAGCCGAAACGTTTCGTTCTGTACAACAGAACTTCTTCAGGGCGTTCTTATTTCCTTCAAGTTATGTCGGTATCCCGTTGTCATATAACTAGATATTTCTTCCAAATGTTAGACGAGACATAAGTATATTCTTATTAAAAGTGACTAGGTATCAATTTTACCCACACAATTCGGGCAGACTTGAGTAATTTATAGCATCCTCAAAGTCAGTCTTTCAAAAATTCCAAAGTATAGGACATGATAATCCAAATCCAAATGTTTCTCAAGAAAAGTCATTTACAATCGTTCGGAATATCGGTGTTTGGGCAGATATGATCCAGGGACCCCCAGTATGCAAGGGGAATTAGTCCCCCCTCTGCAAAGGCGCCAGTGGCCTGCATTGCAGAGACGTGTAACAAGGGTGTGGCCTCATTACACTTCTCTGCAATGCAGCTCCCTCGTGCATACTGGAGGCTCCTGGTGGACTAGTTGACCCCAGGGACCCCCAGTATGCAAGGGGAATTAGTTCCCCCTCTGCAAACGCGGCAGTGGGCTGCGTTGCAGAGAGGTGTAACAAGGGGCATAGTCTCATTACACCTCTGCAATGCAGCCCCAGGCGCATACTGGAGGTTCCAGGTGGGCTAATAGGCCCCCAGGGGCCCCCAGTATGCAAGGGGAATTAGTTTCCCCTCTTCAAACATGCACGGGGGCTGCGTTGCAGAGAGGTGTAAAAAGGGTTGTGGCTTCATTACACCTCTCTGCAATGCAGTCCCCTGGCGCATACTGGAGATTCCTGGTGGGATTTCAGGTCTTATATAGTTAGGAATTAGCATTAAAAAAACCTTTGAAATTCACTGAAAAAACCACAGGTTTCACACCAGTTATAGTTAGGAATTAGCATTTAAAAAACCTTTGAAATTCACTGAAAAAACCATAGGTTTCACACCAGTTATAGTTAGGAATTAGCATTTAAAAAACCTATTAAATTCACTGACAAAACCAGTTATAGTTAGCTGGAAATTTTACTGATATAAAACCAATGAAATTCCACGTTATAGTTAGTTGGACTCACTATAACTTGCGCGTGCAATGCACTGCTGATGATGTCACATATTACATCACTCATGACATGGTCAGTGACATCACTCATGACATCACTGATGACACCATCCTTGTGACATAGTGACAGACCTCCTTTCACTGTAATGTAACCCTTGAAACACATATTCAAAAATAGAAACTGAAATTTTAAAAAAATGGAGATACCCATATCAGTTGCAACAAGCAATTCAGTAATTCCACCATCTATATGCACATCCAGTCATTCACCAACAGTTCTATATAGTCACTCATACATATACTCACTTATCATATGAAGTGATACACCTATACATCCTGTTACACACCGACAGTCATCCAAAAGTTACTCACACACATACTCACACGTGCAAATAAACTATTGAACATCCATTTATTTGAATATAGAGTTATACACACACTTCCACCTTACTTGTATTGAAAATTACACATATTTATTCTCTTAAACAATCACTTATAGAAACACATACTTATTTAAACAGGAACTCTTACAATCTCTTACTCTCACATATACTCACTTATATACATCAATATTCACATATACTAGATTAAAACATATGTAGTTACTGATAAAGACACTAGTGAGACAGTCATTCACTCACTAACAAACACATATACACACTCATCCATCCATACAGTCCTGCACATATGCTGTCTTCAAAACACATACAAACAGCGAGTCAGTCACTCATGCATCTATGTGCTAAGTAATACCCCCACCAAACCATATAGACACTCATACTGATACTAAGAGAAACATCTAATAACCCATATACATACGCATGTAGCTACTTACCAACACATGTAGCCACTTATACACAAAGTGAAACAATAATATATATATTTAAATATTTAAACATTACTCACTAATATTTATTTTTCAGAAAGACACATATTCACTGGATGGTGTCATCAGTGATGTCATGAGTGATGTCACTGACCATGTCATGAGTGATGTAATATGTGACGTCATCAGCAGTGCATTGCACGCGCAAGTTATAGTGAGTCCAACTAACTATAACGTGGAATTTCATTGGTTTTATATCAGTAAAATTTCCAGCTAACTATAACTGGTTTTGTCAGTGAATTTAATAGGTTTTTTAAATGCTAATTCCTAACTATAACTGGTGTGAAACCTATGGTTTTTTCAGTGAATATATATATATATATATATATATATATATATATATATATATATATACATATATATATACATATATATATTATATATATATATATATATATATATATATATATATATATATATATATATATATATATATATATATATATCACCAGCAGGTAGTTATAATTTGGACCAAAGTTTCCATAAGTAAAGTGTTTTATATGTACCCAATCAATTTGGCACTGCTTGATGAATCTTCATGAAATTTCCAAAAAATTAGCCACTTTTTGGTTCAGCTGCTGGGTTGAAAGTTCTAGGGTGATCTGTCAAGCGGGAGCCAAGAGAAAAGGGTGGTCCCCAAATACATTTTCCCGATGTTATGTCTATGTGGATTTTTCAGTTTTTGAACACGACTACAGCCCAAACCGCTTAATGGATTTACACCAAATTTGGCAGAATGCTAGACATTGGTCCAGAAAGTGTGTTTATGTAATTTAGCATAAATCTATTCAGTATTTTTAGAGATATTCAAGTTTAAAAAATATAGATATCTGGGAGCCCAAAATCCCAATGAAACCCTAGAGAAATGTAACTGGCTGCCAAAATTGCAACCAGAAAGTGTCGGCAGCCATCTTGGGACTCAGTTGAACTAAAAAGTAAACAAAAAATGAAATGGGGGCAGGGTATAAACCCCCTGACCTCCTAGGCCTTGGGGGGGGGGGGTATCCCACTGGGACCCTGCAGGGCCAAAATATGAATTTATTTTCAGTGTCCTTGGGGGCCAACTACCCCTCCTGTTACCTCCAGTAAGTCTCACACAGCGGGATTGCTAAGAGGTCTTAAGAGGCCATGCCCCCTTTCTCCACCACCCTGCAAACGCACATTTTTCCTGGTGCACTACTGGTTGGGGGATGCTGTCCATTTTACTCCTGAGAAACCTTAGGGGCCAATAAGCCCTCCTAGTACCTCCTGTGCACTACACAGCAGGATTTCCAAACAGTCACTCTCCAATTCACTCACTCACCCATAGGACGATTTTGGTTAGGCATTGTTGATGCAGAGGAAAATGAGGATATCTCCACCAAACAAAGAAGCACTTGCTTCATAAAATTAAGAAGAAAGACCCTTGTTTGGTTTAGATACACCTCTTTGTAGCCTTCTTGTCTTCTGTATTGGAGGATTTATGTCACCACATATTTCTGGTTAAAGATGCACCTGGAACAATCACTTTGCCAAAAAGCACATAAGGTCACTGGTCACATTTCTCATGCTACTTTATGCAGATGTTGTGTAAAATACGTACTGGACATTTACCCAAGGAGGTATCACTTAGTAATAAACCAGTAGAAAGCACTCCACTTGGGTAGATATTTTGTGCAAAACTGTGGAGTTTTGTTGGATTAAGTCACAGGTTCTTTTGCAGCCCAGTCACTCACACAGCTACTGACACACCCCCACAGATACTTAGACACCTACTCACGCACTAAGGCACTCACACACCTACTGACAGACCCACTCAGACACTGATATTTTTTTAAAATTTGTTTATTGGTTTTACATTATGTGGTGTGCATCAGGTCATACAGTTACATCACAATGCAATTGTTTTGAATTCAATAGTTATCCTGAGCTGCCTTACATCGCAGTGTGTTTCCAGTAAAACTTTGAACTGTTTACAACATAACATTGATTTAACAGGGTGAATAACACATGTATCTCCACTCTCAGAACTGAAACAATAACGATAGCGCCTCTTTCAGAACAATATATAGCACACTACCATGATGCCTTTCTATTCACTTGTGGGTCCCACACAGTTATGTGTTTCCTTGGGTGCATTCCCCTGCGTAGGTCCCCATTACTCAACTGGTGTCTGTCATATATTGTACTGTTTGGCCTGGGCAAATGTCACCTGTGGGGGCACAGCTCCCACCACATAGCATTTAGCGCTGAGCTTGTGACGCATGCACTAACTCGCCTCGTGCACTTCATCAAGTCCATCAGATACTGGCTAGCCGCTCACTCAGGGTGATTCTGCCATATTGCGTGAAAGTCCGCCAGGATTGTGTCCCATTCCGTCACCAGCGGTTGCTTCTGAATACCTATTGCATCTTCCCAAAGCAGCGCTATGCTCTCCGCTTGCGCCCAGCAAAGTAGCGACTGGAACCAGGATTTTGCTGGATGGAGTTCAGGGGATTTCCATCGCCGTGTGAGTAAGCTCTTGGCTACTATAAGCCCCAAGTCTATGTAGCGGAATGTCACTTTATATTTACTAGACCTCTGGTATAATCCCAAGATGCACACCTCCCACGAACAGTTAAGCGTGTGCTCTGTGTACTGCGCTAGACTTCTAGTAACCGCTCCCCAATATGATTGTATGGATGTCAAGGACCATAGTAAATGTAGTAAGTCCCCTCCTGTCTCACTGCATCTTGGGCAGCTGGCATCAGTGCGATTGAAGTATTTGTTTATTTTGGTTGGGATAGGTAAGCCCTATGCACTATATAGTACTAGATGAGCAAGAACCTTGCATTGTGGGGGATATGGGTAGGGCTCTTGAGGATATCCTCCCATTCGAGTTCAGTGCTGGGACGCCGCAGATCCGCATCCTAGTGGGCGCGAAGGGACTCCAGCCATGGTGCTGTGTACACCCTCAGTGATTCTGCAAACCATCTGAATAGATGGTGGCCTGGGCCCAGTTCATGCAGGTATAACACAGTCAGATGTGTGGCCGGCTCCAGTGCGAAATTGCCCCATGTCGCTCGTAGCGTGCGAGCCACCGCCGCAAGCAATAAGAACTGACCCCGGAGAGGCCTGAGTCTTCAGCAATCGTATCAAATGACAAGAGCTGTCCATCGCTATATAAGTCCCCTAATGTTAAAATCCCCGCCCCTACACTGGGGTAGCCCCATGCTTGTGACAGCCCAGTGTCTTCTGGGTGTGCCTAAAATAGGGAGAGACAGCTCATACGGGGTTACACGGCACGCGACTTGTAGACTGCAGCAGAAGCAATAGTGGGCCACCTCCACCAGCAACTGAGCAGGTGGTCTGCCCTTTCTGTTGGGATGGAACAATACCACCCTCTGAGGGTGGGTGAGTCCCGGGGCATGAGTCGCTGAGTCTTATATGTCCCGGCGTGGAGCCACCTCGCCACCCACTGAAGCTGCGCTGCAAGATAGTATTACTCCACACTGGGTAGGGAGAGATCTCCGATGGTCGCCGAGGGTACATCTTGATTAGTGCCACCTTGCTGTGTGACCTGCCCCAAATGAACCTCCGCCTTGCCAGTTCTAGGCTTTTGAACGGTGCTAGTTTAAGGCACAAGGGCACATTTACAAAGCGGTACAGAAGTCGCTGAAGAAATACCATCTTAAATAATGCAATCCATTTCATGACTGCCAGGGGTCGTGTGCCCCAGAATGCCATCTACGCCCTTATCACAGTGATGGCTCGCACCAGGTTACCCTCAAGTAGGTCAACAGGATCTCCGTAAATAAGTATCCTGAGATATCAGAATGCTGATAATTACCAGTGCACTGGCTTGCCGCTGAGGGTCTAAAGTGGACTCTGAGACATGGTACAGGCATGATTTGTCCCAGTTTACGCGAAGCCCTGAAACATTAGCAAATTCAAGCAGTATTCCTTCTACCGTTGCATAAGAACCTAACGTCTCTGAGGTATATAAGCAGGTCATCTGCGTATAACAATATGCCATGCATGCCATCACCTAATGGGATTTCCCACTCGTCTTGTGTTTTGCGCAAAGTCTCGGCCAGTGGCTCAACAGAAGCAGCGAGAGCTGGCACCCCTGTTGTGTACCTTGCTCAATTGGAATCCGACCTGAAAGGTATGGGCCAGTCTTAACTCTTGCCACCGGCTGGGTATAGAGAAGCTGGACAAGGCTTAAGAACTCTTCTCCCGGGTCGGATTTACGCAGCGCAGCACACAAGAAACTCCACTCTATGGTGTTGAATGCCTTTTCCAGATCTAATACTAGGCATTCAGAAGGATCCCAAACTTCCCTGGAGTAGTGAGACACTACAGAACCGACGTAGATTTAGGGACGTGCTGCGGGCCTGCACGAAACCATTTTGGTCCGTGGGAACCAACTTCAGAACCAAAGGGGCCAATCTATTTGCCAGCAGTTTAGCTAGAACCTTATAATCTGTATTTAGAAGTGCTAGTGGATGGTATGAGCCTAGTAACTCCATTTTCCTATTTGGTTTTGGTAACAACACCAATAAAGATTCACGCAATGTATCTGGCAGAATCCCTGTCTCTAGCGCATAACAATACATGGAGAAAAGCTGCGGTGCCAGTGTTTGTTGATAGGCTTTGTAGTATTCAGCCGGGAAGCCATCGGGTCCCGGAGCTTTACCGGTGGCCAGCGAGCGTATCGCTTCCTGTATTTCCAGCAATGTGATCGGCTCCTCCAGCTGTTCAGCAGAAATTTGTGGCAGGGCTAGTGGGGAGAGAAAGGTGACCAATTCCTCTGTAGCTGCACAGTGCGTAGACTTGTATACTCTGGTGTAGTGTGATATGAATTCCTTATGTATATAATGTTTTTTGGTGAGTATTTGTCTCGTGGCGGATTGTAAACTTTGTATAGGTAGCTGTGCGTGTTACTGCCTGATCATACGCGCAAGTAGCCTGCCCGCCCTGTCAGCTGTGGCGTGAGTGTGTGCAGCATGTGATGTGTAATTTAAACAGCGTAATCTCTCTAGCACCTCTATGTGTTTCTGACTTTGTGCGTCTATTGCCTGTTGTGTAGCCCCACCGTGTGCCAAGTCGGCTTCCAGTCTGGTTAGGGCATGTTCAATGTGACTTACTTCATCATCAAGTTGTTTTCTAACAGACCAGCTCAAGCCCAGGCAGTGCCCCCTGATCGCTGCCTTTCCCACATCCCGCAGTAACCCTGCAGCAGTTATGGAGCCAGTGTTGTCTTCTAAATGTGTGCCTATCGCCATGTCTACCACCTGCCTAAATGAGGGGTCTTCCAACGCTGGGGGCTACAGCCTCCAGAGGTGGGTAGTGAGTCCATCCATCATCTCCCTACAACTGTAGTACATGGGGGTTGTGGTCTGAATGCGTTTTACCCAAGTAGTCTGCTCTGGCACATTGCGTTAGTATCTACTGGCTTACAACAAAACGGTCGATGCGGACATGTAGTCCATGTGGATGGGAGTAATAAAAGTACAGGCGTGACTGCAGGTTTAGGGCTCTCCACACATCCGATAGACCCCAGCGGCGTAGCCACTCACCCAGCCCTCGTGCATTAGATACTGCAGTTGTTTGTGACAGTGGAGGGAAGGACCTATCTATGCTAGTGTCGAGGGCAGAATTAAAGTCCCCTTCTAGTAGCCAGGGAACATCACACTAGCGTGAGAGTAGGTCAGACAATGCATGCCAGAACTTGTTTTGATTTGTGTTTGAGGCATGTATGGAGCCTTTCACCTTATGTTTCCCATTCAGTCGCCCCTTAGATAGGACATATCTGCCTAGGTGTCTATGTCAGTTTCTTCTGGTGTGAATAATGTCTCCGGTCTGATCCAAATTAGGGCCCCCTAGCAAAAGATGAGTAGCCTGTGGCCAGAATCTGACCTTTCCACCTTTGCTGGAGCTTGCGTATCTCTGGCTGTGCTATGTGAGTCTCCTGTAAGAGTGCTACGTGGGCTTTGTGATGCTTAAGATATGCGTAAATGTTATATCTGTGGGCTGGAGTGTGCAACCCCCAGACATTCCAGGTAACTACATTAGTGAACGGCACGTGTCACGAGAAGAGTGTAGCACTGTGTGTACCCCGCCCAATATGCCCAGGGTTGGATAGCTGTATATTTTGTAGTCAAGGAGCACGAGGCACAACTATGATTGTTCGAGATTTGTGTGAACGTCGGCGCGTGGTATTGGTGGTAGAGGGAGCTGTGTGGAATTGAACTGGGGTAGAGCAGAAGGAAAACAGGTATCTGCCCAAACAATTAACAATGCCATGTGGCAACTGATGGCTATATACGCTGATTCAATCATGTCGGGGGAGAAAATCGAGTGAAATATAGTTTACGAAAATTGCCTTAACATTGTTGGCCCGTTTGAACAATGTGTTCGCCCGTGATGTGTTTAATTTGTATGGAGCACCAGGTGTCCGTCAGCCAGTGCGCACACAGGGGATCCAACCCGACTCAGTGCGCCCCCTGCATCAGTCACTGGGATGCCATGTGTAATGTATATCTAACCTTGTAGAATCATTGGTCAGATTTGGTGCCGATACATATGTGCAGGACCACCAATAGTGGTGTGCCACTGCATTAAATCATCTGCAGTCTGTGGCATCACCACAGGAAGTGCCCGTGAGTCCTCGCTATTTGGCCATATTGCCAAATAGCTGCCTCCGCTCAGCGAATGTTCCAACAAGGCATCAGTGTCTCTGCTAGGCCGTCTGCTTCGCATGCTCTCCACCGCTCTCAGGATGCCCTGCCTTTCTTGTAGCACTTGCTCTGGGTTAGGAGCAGTCCTCAATTGTCTTTGCGAACCTTTCGCTTATAGCATGTATCTTCTACGAGGACTTCTACAACCTCTCGTGCTTGGTTCTCCAGCGTTACCCCTCTGGCTTGGTGAGGTATGGTGGCCTGCGGATTCAAGCAAGTCCCATGCATCTGTTGCCTCCCTGAAGAAATGAGTAGACCTATCTACGATCATTCATAATCGGACCAGGAATATCAGGGACTATATCATGCGCAGATCTCACATTCGCCTCTTGACCTGTGAGTTGTCTACTTTGATAGTCTCCATTTTTCAGGTTTCGTGAAGTATTGTGTCTCTGTCTTTGAAGTTCAGCAGGCGAAACAGGAAAGGGCGAGGTCTTGCACCCAGCAGCGGTCAGCCTGTCGAAACCCTGTGTGCTCGTTCTACTGCAAAGTAGGAAGAGAGTTAATCTGCAGGCCGCAGGGACTTTATCCAGGATTCAACGTACGAGGGTGCATCGCTTCCCTCTGCACCTTCAGGCAACCTCACCACTCGGACGTTGTTCCTACGGGAATGGTCCTCGGCATCGTCCTCTCTGTGCTCCAACAATCGCAGACGCGCAGTGATTTCTCTGACATCAACAGTCAGTGGATTGGCACTCGGGGCAACCTCCGCAGTGTCTGCTGCCACCTCCCCAACCCTCACAGACAGGTGAGCATGGAGGTGAGTAAAGTCCAATGTCACCTTGTCTATGCGGCTTTCGAGTGATGCTCTGGTCTGTGCTGGGTTTTCACCGATGCCCGCCAACGCCTGGAGCGCCAAATCTATTTTGGGTTCCTGTATGGATGGATTGGGGGCAGATTCCACGGCAGGCAAGCCTGGCTGTGTGGGTTTTGGGGCCGGCTGTGTATGCGTCGCTCCTGTTACGTTCGGTTCCTACCCATAGCATGGTGTGGGTTGTGTGCTTTTTTTAGTGACTGCACAGCTGTTCACACCTTATTGTCTTTCCTGGGATCTGTGGGAGGTTTCCTGTGCACAGCGTGCTGATCAGATCTGTGGGTACTAGTTGGTAACTGTTTTCTAAGGCCAAGTTTTTCTTGGCTGCGTTTGCTTCTTCTTACTTATTTTGGTTGTCTTTGTGCCTCGGTACCACTGCTCAGTGGTGATGCAGTGAGGTACTGACACGATTCACCTCCCTAGTCCCAGGGGCTCACTCCCGATGTGACAAGACAGTTCAGGGGATTTCCCGTGCACAGCTGGGTCCCCCCGATTCGCTGTTTACCCTGTCATGGCAGCCAATGCTGCACGTATCACGAAGGTTGCAGCTTGGTCTAGTCAGGCAGGGTCTCCTGCAGCCATTTCTTTTTTAATAGAAATGAGGTCCTAACTATAACTACCTTGGTTTCATATATATATATATTTATGATCATGTGATCAAGTACCTCATTTTGTGTCCATAACGCATCAGAGCCAGCACCGTTATAACTAAATAAAGGCAAGAATTTGGCACCAGCTATATTGTGAGTCCATGTCCCTGTGTGTGCGCGAGAGCACTTGGGATCTTGTTGTTCGAATATATATATATATATATATATATATATATATATATATATATATATATATATATATATATATATATATATATATATATATATATATATATATATATATATATATATATATATATATATATATACATATATACATACATGTATGGTATGCTGGTATAAACATAAAAAAAATGGTTTGTTTTCTCTATACATTGTTTTAATATTTTTCAATTTTTCAATGTATATTAATTGCCCGATCCAATATGTATCAGAATTTAAAAAATATTGTTTTGTATTCTGTTTTTGGACGATGCACTTTTGAAATGTTTGGAAGAGGTACTCGATATGGCTTTTACTGAGTAGCGTGTCCTCACTTTCTATTTTCACAGGTGGTTGCAATTCAAAAAAAGAAAAAAATGTCTTTGAAAAAAACTGTGGAACAAGTACTATTTAAGTGATTGCATTTTCGTTTACTGACTGTCTGTGAGCAAGGGCGGATGCCTGAAACGCGTCAGATTTTGGAAACTCTTGCCTAAATAAACTTTGTGCCTAAGACTAACGTTGGACTTGCGTGGCGTTCTCTGTCATGATAATCGACGTTTTGGGAAACTTCAGCTGCTGGATTTAATTTCGGAAGGTGATTGCTTCTGAGGCAAGTCCACTCCCTACAAGCTGGCTGTCGTGTGCAATCAAACTTTTTTATGTCCTGCCAAGAGGAATTCTTTAATGACAGCCCCCGTATTGCAACAAAATATTTCAACTCGAACCGAGGAACAAATGGAGCAGCGCCGCCCTTAACATCGGACGGCATTTTTCCACAAAAAGAGAAGGTCCCGTCGGTGAGTTGTTTTCGTAATTGCATACGGTGGGGAGGAGTGAAGGGCACCAACGGTCGGGCTCTGGGAGCGTTATCTAGCTCGGGTCTGTTACTGTGTTGAAAACTATATTCAGGAATTAAGAGTTTTCCTATAAAATGTCAGCAGAGGTTCTACATGGCAGAGAAGCGGCGGCTGCTGCTCTCTATTCAAACCTGCCGAAAGTAATTTCAGGCTCGGGAGCGAGCAATAAATCACAACAAAATGAAACGGATAACATGAATGAAGCGCAGATTAAAACTGCCCTGAAACGTTTGGAGAAATGCATGTATCAAGAAATGTCCAAGTGGTGGGAACACAAATCACTGACTATGTATTTAGAGGAAAACCGAGTCCCGCGAGGACTCTGTATATTATTGGCGCCCAGTTACGATAACCCCAACCCGGGTATGTTAAACGAATGGGGTCATACAAATCTTGAATCTTCAGCAAAACTCATCCAAATTCTTGTCAAATATGCTGTTATTGACAGAGAGTTACTAATGAAGGAAATAGATGAAATTAATGGGCTACTAACGACATTTGAACCGAATGAACTCATCACTAAAACAAGAAAGGAAATTGATGAGAAATTAGCCAAACAAGAAGAAAAAATAAAAGCGCGAGAAGTGTACAAATTTGCTAGAGACAAGGATGATTATGCCCAAGGACGCATTTATACCTTTGCTCGCAAATTTGATCAAGTGAAAAAAATGAAATTTGTACAACAAGCCAAGTTGAACAAAGGAGCAAATCAAGGAGAGTCTTCTATCACCACTACGATGGCTACGACATCGGAAACTAATGTCGAATTAAGTGAAAATGAAACGTTAACCAGTGGCCCATCATCGGATGAAGAGGGTTGCAGTACATGGAATCCAAACTCACGGATTCTGGATTTGGGAGAAGAGGTCGATTTTTTAGTTTCGGATCGACTCCAAACATTAAGGCCCCGGAATCGACAACAACAAAAGGCCCAACAGCAGCCAAAAGAACAAGATGTAACAAAAGGAGAAGTGAGCACCGAAAAAGGCGCAAAACCGCCCAAAAAACAAAAAAATCAATACTGGCGCAAAAAGAAATAGATGATAATGCTATAATTAATCTGTCAATGGTAACACTTACCGAGGCTGAAAAACAACTGTTAAGCCTTGGTTTACATTTTTGCCCAGTCTCTGACTTTAACTACTCTAAGACTCGAGTGGATGTTTACTGTTACATCAGGAAGCTTAAGCTTAAAAAATTCTTTAGCATTAAGAAGGGCTCTAATGAAAAGGAATCAAACAAACTGATTTGCATATCGCCATTGTCTAACCCAGGGTGGTGTGGAGTGCAAAAAAACGATGGATTTGGGCCCAGATCTTTGGACTGGGGTGAGTGTGTGACATTGATCCACATTCGGTCCATCACCTGTTGTGTTTGCATATTCCGCCCTAAGTGCGCTGGGGATGCCCAGACGTGGGTCCCAGGCACTCCACACCACTGGAGTCAAGCTAGCCGGGCTGATGAGAGGTGTTACCTCGAAACCGGTCCGGTCCTCGGATGCTTGATTCCGTTCTGGGAAGGACATGGCTTTTGTAGTTCGGACTGGACTGTTCCCATGGGGCACAGGGTCAGAGCTGATTTGCATATCGCCATTGTCTAACCCAGGGTGGTGTGGAGTGCAAAAAAACGATGGATTTGGGCCCAGATCTTTGGACTGGGGTGAATGTGTGACATTGATCCACATTCGGTCCATCACTTGTTTTGTTTGCAATTCCGGCCTAAGTGCGTTGGGGATGCTCAGACGTGGGTCCCAGGCACTCCACACCACTGGAGTCAAGCTAGCCGGGCTGATGAGAGGTTTTACCTCAAAACCGGTCCGGTCCTCGGATGCTTGATTCCGTTCTGGGAAGCACATGGCTTTTGTAGTTCGGACTGGACTGTTCTCATGGGGCACAGGGTCAGAGCTGATTTGCATATCGCCATTGTCTAACCCAGGGCTGTGTGGAGTGCAAAAAAACGATGGATTTGGGCCCAGATCTTTGGACTGGGGTGAATGTGTGACATTGATCCACATTCGGTCCATCACTTGTTTTGTTTGCAATTCCGCCCTAAGTGCTCTGGGGATGCTCAGACGTGGGTCCCAGGCACTCCACACCACTGGAGTCAAGCTAGCCGGGCTGATGAGAGGTGTTACCTCGAAACCTGTCCGGTCCTCGGATGCTTGATTCCGTTCTGGGAAGGACATGGCTTTTGTAGTTCGGACTGGACAGTTCCCATGGGGCACAGGGTCAGAGCTGATTTGCATATCACCATTGTCTAACCCAGGGTGGCGTGGAGTGCAAACAAACGATGGATTTGGGCCCAGATCTTTGGACTGGGGTGAATGTGTGACATTGATCCACATTCGGTCCATCACTTGTTTTGTTTGCAATTCCGCCCTAAGTGCGCTGGGGATGCTCAGACGTGGGTCCTAGGCACTCCACACCACTGGAGTCAAGCTAGCCGGGCTGATGAGAGGTGTTACCTCGAAACCTGTCCGTTCCTCGGATGCTTGATTCCGTTCTGGGAAGGACATGGCTTTTGTAGTTCGGACTGGACTGTTCCCATGGGGCACAGGGTCAGAGCTAATTTGCATATCGCCATTGTCTAACCCAGGGTGGTGTGGAGTGCAAAAAAAACGATGGATTTGGGCCCAGATCTTTGGACTGGGGTGAATGTGTGACATTGATCCACATTCGGTCCATCACTTGTTTTGTTTGCAATTCCGGCCTAAGTGCGCTGGGGATGCTCAGACGTGGGTCCCAGGCACTCCACACCACTGGAGTCAAGCTAGCCGGGCTGATGAGAGGTTTTACCTCAAAACCGGTCCGGTCCTCGGATGCTTGATTCCGTTCTGGGAAGGACATGGCTTTTGTAGTTCGGACTGGACTGTTCTCATGGGGCACAGGGTCAGAGCTGATTTGCATATCGCCATTGTCTAACCCAGGGCTGTGTGGAGTGCAAAAAAACGATGGATTTGGGCCCAGATCTTTGGAATGTTTGGAAGAGGTACTCGATATGGCTTTTACTGAGTAGTGTGTCCTCACTTTCTATTTTCACAAGTGGTTGCAATTCAAAAAAAGAAAAAAATGTCTTTGAAAAAAACTGTGGAACAAGTACTATTTAAGTGATTGCATTTTCGTTTACTGACTGTCTGTCAGCAAGGGCGGATGCCCGAAACGCGTCAGATTTTGGAAAATCTTGCCAAAATAAACTTTGTGCCTAAGAGTAACGTTGGACTTGCGCGGTGTTCTCTGTCATGATAATCGACGTTTTGGGAAACCTCAGCTGCTGGATATGTATATATATATGAAAACAAATCCCAGCCGCTCTCGACACGGTTTCTGTTGGGTGCGTACCTCTTTCTCCCTCCAACTTTAACTCCTTAATCCAGGAATTAGGACGCCATCACACATAGTATAGTGAGCAGTGCAGTTTTAATGTTCTGCCATTTGACAAGCAAGTGCTCTCCCTGACGCGTTTCGCTCTGCACGCAGAGCTTGATCACAAAATATATATATATATATATACATATATATTACCTACTGGCGGTCGCCAGTAGGTAGTTATAGTTAGGATTGTTTTCTATAGGAAATCCGCAACATTCTATTGGGAATAACTTTGGCGCCGGTTGAGGAATCTGCCTGTAATTTTCCTTAAATTTGCCTCGCTGCGCTCCGCTCCTTCCCTGAAAGTTTGGGGGGATTCGTCAAGCGGGGGCCGAAATAAAAGGGGGGTCCCAAAACGTGTTTTCCCCATGTTAATTTCCATAGGGCGGTTGGACTCACTTTTAGCCCGAACGGCTGAATGGATTTCCCCAAAACTTGGCAAAATTGTAGGGACTGGTAGCCCGATGTGCCTTTGCTATGTCTCAAGATATGTGCTCCAGTGGATTTTGAGCAATTTAGGTTCAAAACAATATATATATCTGGGCGGAGCCTAACCACACATCTGTTCTGATTGGCTGTCAGCACTTCATCCAATAAGTGTTGGCAGCCATCTTGGGACCAATATACATGATAGCTAGCACCTCATTAAAAATCATTGTAGTTAATAGAGGGTTTTAGGACTTTAGTTACATTATAAATCATTTGTTGATGGTACCATACTCATTTTAAGAATTGTGGTGCATTCTAAGGTGATTTTACCATGTGAAAAAGCCTTCTGCTGTGATATCATGAATCATGTTTGAAAGAAAACTAATATCTCATGATTTTCCCACAGTGGTTTGGAAGGGGATCTATAAGCTAAACTGAAAGCATATTTTCTGTAAATTCACATTATCTTTCTCAGTCATGTGAGAATGAAGTCTGAAATTCTATGTCAGGAAGCGGAGGCAAGGATTTTGCTAGTCCTTTCTCCATTTTATTGGACAGCACGTTCAAAGATATAATAAAAAAACATTACATGAACTACCCAAACCAACATGGCAGCGGTACAGTCTCCCAACATGGCCACCAGAGACAAAAGAGCCTAAATGTAGCCCAAATATCACCCAGATGTAGCCCAAGTATAGCCCAATGACAGAATGTCCCAGAGTGTTCTAAAGAACAACTAGAGCGCTAACAGTCTTACTTATGACAAAAGTATGGCACACCAGAAGCCATCTTGTTTGGAATGAAGTGGTAAGTCTGAAAACATTTAATTTAAAAAGGAACAAAAAGGAAACAAAATGAGGGGGTTCATTTTGCCATAGAAAGTATGATTAGTGCTTCAGAAAGAAAAATTTGGGATCATTTTGAGTGACTTCTCAAATCCTCTTCTTTTTCATTAAAAAAATTCTGACATGCAGACTGAAACATGCACTTTGAATACCAGCAGCAGAGCAGTAGCTTTAGTACAGTGATCTAATGAGCAACTAGAGTGCTAACATTCAGAATTAATGGCAAATGTGTGACACATCTGAATGCCTTCTTGATGGAACCAAAGTAAACAAGCATTGAAAATGCAATAGATCTCGCCCTCGTTTAAGTTAAAGCCATTCTGTTTGTAATGAGGTGGCTTTTTAGCTTTGCTTTTATTAGTGTTTTTTAAACTTTCATGTAAATAACATGAATCTGTATGCATATATGTATATGTATGCATGCATTTATATTTGTATTTATATAGATATACAGATTATATACAGATTATATATGTTTATATATGTGTATATATATATATATATATATATATATATATATATATATATATATACATACACATGCATATTCAAAAAACAATCAGACACAAGAACTGCCTCATCCTCCAGTCTATCTTCAGTCGCATCCAATGAACCAATTGAAGAAGATTTAACATTGGATGATGTACAGAGGCGTTTTTTAGGGGATATGCGCCTCGTGCTCCAACAACGACAGTGGGAGCAGGAGCAGGGGGCGCCAAGACAAATGCGAAGAAGAGGAAGAGGTCGAGCGAGATCATGGCAACCCAGACAAAGAAACGAACAAAAAAAAACAGAAGAGGCTGGAGGAGAAAGCGCACCAAATCAACAGAGTGGGATAGAAACGAGGGGCATGAAACAGAAGAGGGGCACATGAATGAAGAACTGCAAGTGGTTAATTTATCCAAGAGGGAGATATTATCAGCGGAAACAGCCTTATTAAATAGAGGCATCAATTTTTGTCCCACAAGAAAGATGGACTTGGCACAAACAAGGATAGATCTTTATTTGTACATTCGGAAAATTAAGCTGGCAAAACACTTCCTAGAGAGAAAGAATAAACCTCAAATCGACAGAACCCCACAAAATTCATCCTCAAATCTGAGTGTGAAAGATGCTGAGGGCTATCTAGCTCTCCTGAACCTAGATGTGGAAGAAGAAAATGAAATAACTCTGGAAACAGCAATACCACAACTAGGGGCAGGAATCAGCAAAATGAAGGCTAAGTCAAAATTCTACCCACAACTCATCCCTGGAAATAAAATTGACATCTTCCAAGAGGCAGTAATACAGGAACTCTACAACATTTCCAAAACTCATTTCAAAGACAATTTAACCCAACAAGAACGAAAAGCATTGGCAACCCTAATTAATGACCAAAATCTGGAAATAAAAATGGCAGATAAAGGGGGCAACGTGGTTATCTGGGACAAGGAACTGTACACGGCGGAAGCGATGAGCTAATTAACCAACCCCGTGTATTATGAACAATTACTAAAAAATCCGATGGATCAAATAAAGAGAGACATAGACCAAAAACATACGATTTGGGAAAGCAGAAATCTCATTGATTATGAGGAAAAGAAATATCTAACAGTAGATTTCCCACGCACAGCCACAATGTACTTCTTGCCAAAGATACACAAAGATCCTACTAGACCACCTGGGTGACAGCTTGTATCGGCAAATGGCTCATTGATGGAACCAATGGCAAACTTCATTGATTATTTTCTGAGACCCTTTGTGGAGGATTTAAAATCATACCTCAAGGACACAACAGACTTTTTATGTACATTGTCGAACCTAAAATGGCAAGAAAACTATCTTCTGATATCGATGGACGTCATCGCCTTGTACACGAACATTGACAACGATTTGGGCTTGCATGCGTGTAAATATTTTCTAAAACAACGCAACATACACTACAAGGAACACAACGAAATGCTGTGTGAAATGATCTCCCTGATGCTAACAAACAATATCTTCCTCTTTGGCGAACAACTTTATCGTCAGCGTAACGGCGCGGCGATGGGCTTCTCATTCAGCCCAAGCTATGCTTGCATAGCCATGGGATGGTGGGAGGAGGAGATAGCCTGGAACTCCCAAAACTCGAGATTCACCCGACACATTATACAATGGAAAAGATTAATTGACGACTTGTTCATAGTGTGGGACGGAAGCGAGAAAGAGTTTGATCAATATTTTGAACTTTTGAATAACAGTACACCGGGATTGAAATTCACTTGCACAAAAAGCAGGGAACGGCTATCTTTCCTGGATACAGAGGTATACATAAGAAACAACAAAGTGGAGACAACATTGCATAGAAAGGTAACGGCCACAAACGCCACCCTTGAAGCCACAAGCTTTCATCAACCTGCTCTAATCTCAAGTATACCCTACGGAGAATTTCTTCGAATTAAACGCATCTGTAGCGAAAACACAGAATGGGAAAAACATAGTGCAAGAACAATGAAAAGATTCCAGAAAAGAAAGTATGGGAAAAATCTGACTAAAAAATGTTGGGAGAGAGCAAATGAGAAACTAAGGGCAGACTGTCTGAAGCCACAAACAAAAGAGAAAACAACGGAGGAACCAATCAGACTTATATTGTATTACAGCAAAGAGTCCACACAAGTAATTCAAATCCTCAAAAAGAATTGGAAAATTCTAAAACTTGACCCAACCATAAGTCAAAAAATGGGAGATCATCCAGTAGTGGCATACAGAAGAGTAAAAAACCTAAAAGATCAATTGATACATAGCCACTTTGTCAGCAAGAAAAAAACAACATGGTTAAAAACCATTGGATTTACCAAATGCTATAACTGCAAAGTCTGCGGGATAGCCAAACCCACCAAACAAGTAACTATGGCAAACCAAAAGATCTGGAAGATAAGAGAATTGATCACCTGCAAAAGTCAGTACACTGTCTATATGATTGAATGTTATTGTCAACTACGTTACATAGGAAGCACAATCTGTGAGCTGAAAAAGCGAATTTTGGAACATGTAAGGGCCACTGTAAACAAGGACAGAGGAAATGCAGTGGCCAAACACATGAAGACACACCATGACGGGAATTGGCGGTTGCTAAAATTCCTGGGATTGGAAACGATGTCGCTGTCAGACAGAGGTGGACATCGTGAAAAACCTCTACGCCAAAAGGAGTCATGTCACATTTTGAACTTTCGAACAATGACCCCTTTCGGACTGAATCAGTCGGAAGAACTTTATGTACATATCTGAAAAAAACCAAGATCACTTCTCGAAACAATCTCCATAACTTTTCCATCCCACATGCCCACGTAACAGGTCAATAGTAATTTGAGTAATGAATCTGGGACCTTTGAAACCAAACATAGATACCCATAAGCATCCTGAAAATCTTACGATCCCTCAGTAATGTCAGCCCACTGAAGGGCTCAAAATATTTAAAGTAACAAGACTCATGAGCATGACCCTGCATTCGAAAGCCTTTTCCGTTTTTGCCAAAAATTGTTTATGAAGAAAATACTTTATCCATATATAATTTGATAAACATTTAATTGTGTAATAACTGAGAGCAGCAGGGCATGAGGGAACCAAAATGTAAGGAATGGGTTTAAATTTTGTTATAAATTGTGTTACATTTTGCATTTATTTAAAATGCAAACTACATATCCCAGAATACAACTGTGAAAGTAAACAGATTGGTGCAATCACGTGACCGAGGTGGGCGGGAACTCCCATTTTAAAACACAACCAGCAAACAATGTTTGAAACAACCGTGATCAAGTTAGTGGGGAGCTAACGAAACGCGTTGGTTTTTTGTGCTGTGAATAATGCTGCAAGGGATTCAAGAATAAATTAGTTGTCTCACACAAAATTCGAGTGACTGGAGTGGCGGCTTCATTTGTTTTCCGGGGGATCTTGTATTCTTTGGGAGACTCAGTTTGATATATATATATATTCACTGAAAAAACCATAGGTTTTAGACCATATATAGTTAGGGATTAGCATTTACAAAACCTTAATTTACTCGCACAAAACCATTGAAATTCGCATATATAGTTAGTTGCACTAACTATATATCGCGCACCCGCAATCCACTGCTGATGATGTCACATATTACATCATTCATGACATGGTCAGTGACATCACTGATGACATCACTGATGACATCTCAAATGACATCACTGATGACATCACTGATGACATCTCAAATGATATCACTGATGACATCACTGATGACATTTCATTTGACATTACTGATCACATCACTGATGATAACATTTATGTGATAATACAATGAACCTCTTCAGAATCTAATATAACCTTAGATACAATCAGTGTAAACAGACACTTACAGATTGTCACTCATCCATGGAGTTACTCACACACCTAGTCAGTCATGCCAAGAATCAATCACACCTCCATTTCCTTAACTATACCGTTATACACACCTTACTTATTCAAACATATACTAACACATATTTACTCTTTTATACAATCCTTGATTGAAGTTCACAATGATCCATACAGCCACTCACACATTCACTGGCTCTTATGCACAGTTATTTATATATGTCAACTCTCACATGTATTGTGTTTTACATATGTACTTACTTTGACATGTAGCACTGAGATATCCATTCACTCACCAATACACTCATGCACACAGTCAAATGCCCATACAGCAGTTTCCACCTGCACTTTTGAACCCATACATCTAGTGAATCAACTGCTCACACATCTATGCACAGAGTCATACACCTCCCAGCCACCCACACACACACTCAGTCTCCCATACAAATACTTGGGCAACCAATCAATAACCCATATAGTTACTCATATAGCTACTGATCACCACATGCAGCAGCTTACAGAACAACAGACATACTGATGCACAAATTAAGACAGTTTAGTCACTAACCCATGCACTCAGTGAGACACATTTAATCACTCACTCATACAGTCAGTCATGCACCTACTAAATCCTTCATCCAGACACTTATACATCCACTCATTCTTCAATATGTAAGACATATTTTAACTTAACAGAAACATACAGTCACTGGGTGTTGTCATCAGGTGAAGTAGTGTGGCTCACTGGTTAGAGGCGGCAGACCCAAGAGCAGAGGACGGCCCGGGACCAGGGTTCGATTCCCAGCGCGGCAGGTTTCTGGACCAGGGTCAGCGGACTCGATAATTCTCTCGCCTCGGTGCCCACTCTGATCAGCGATCACACTCGGCAACTCTGGGCATTAGCTTGCCTCATCTTCACTAACGGCCCCACCAGACCGCCGGGGATGCCTGGTCTCACCCTGGAGATACCCATTAAGGGACCATCTCTCAGGGAAGCCAGGAAGGGTTTCGCAGCGGTCGAAGCGCCTTGGGACCCTCCGGGTAAGTAGTGCGCTATATAAATGCCTATACATTTACATTTACATCAGTGATGTCATCAGTGATGTCATTTGAGATGTCATCAGTGATGTCATCAGTGATGTCATTGACCATGTCATGAATGATGTAATATGTGACATCATCAGCAGTGGATTGTGGGTGCGCGATATATAGTTATTGCAACTAACTATATATGCGAATTTCAATGGTTTTGTGCGAGTAAATTAAGGTTTTGTAAATGCTAATCCCTAACTATATATGGTCTAAAACCTATGGTTTTTTCAGTGAATTTTCAAGGTTTTGTAAATGCTAATTCCTAAATATATATGGTCTATAACCTATGGTTTTTTCAGTGAATTTCAATGGTTTTTTAATAGCAAATATCAAAAGCTGTAAAATGTAAAGTACGTGGTAGGTAAAAACATTTTCATATTTATGCACGTTGATGTGCTTTGAACGCTGCCCCCCCTCCTCTTTTCTTTTAGGAGTATTCTCTCTTTGCAGATAGTGAAGGGTAGGTAACACAGGCCTTTGCCCCCGTTGTAATCCGTCGTGCCTGCTTCCCTCTCCATTTGATTGATTGTTATCCTAGCATTTATTGTTTTGGAATTGGTTCTCTTTGGTTCATTCTCTATTTACAAACAAGCACAGAGTCGCAATACTCTGTTTAGTCTTTGCAGATAGTGAAAAATTGTTAAAAAACAAAAGGAATCAAGCAGAATCAGTAGGCCACTAATGGGATCTCTTTTTGACCTCGCTAAAATAGAAACATTACGAACAACCCCTCATGACAAATACGAAACTAGTGAGAGGAACTGAGCTCGACACCATGATAGCTGCAAGACAGCTCGGCTCCGCCGCCCACCCACCCAAAATAACGACAAACACTATGCAAATATTATAAATATATACAACACACCAGCAAAGTAACAGGGTAAAACGTTTTATTAAATAACTATTTACATGGCAGCCTGCTGCAACATCGATCCAAACAAGCCTTTGTATTTTGGGCTCAAAATAAACCATCAATAGTAAGATTTTCATAGGTGAGTGTAGGTTCATGGTTTTCCATCCACAGACTAAAAGCCTGGAGTGAGAGTGAAAGAACAATAACTAGGTAAGAAGGAAGGCAGAGGTTGTGGGAAGGACTCTGGATATGGTATGTTGCTTGGTCCCTGAGATGCTTCGATGTCACTGCCTTGCACAAATGGCATAAGCCCTGGATGTTGGGTGCCATAGTTGAGGGTTCCGAGCAGCGCTTGTAACACTGTCTGAAACTTATTTGCACCTGCTGCAGCTTCACTATTCTCAAAGTAAGTGGGGGCTGTTTGTGGACCTGACTGCATTGGAAAACAATGTGATGCGGTGCCTCCTTGAACCACTTGACGGAGGCCCCCGAAATAATTGCGCCTGCTCCACACCTTGTCCCACAATCCGTTTGACCTGAAGACACATCCTGTGGTGCCCTGGTCCGACCATCACATATACCTGCGCCAGGAGACGGCGTGGGGTGCAGTAGAAGGGAGAGGCGGCGCGAACGAGCCTCCCCCACCTCCCCAGGTGGAGGTTTCTCAGCTACACCCCAGCGCTTCACTCGACCAGCTGACTTGCGCCCGCTCTTGCGACACAGTGCCTCGCTCGGCCAGCTGAATTGCGCCTGCTCTTGCTATTACAACGTCTCACCCGCCATCCAACGGAATTGCACCCAATCTTGTGGTACAGTGACAGGCGGCTGCTACGGAGCTCACGAAATGGCGGTCGGCTCCACTGACTTGGGCCTGGCCTGTAAAGATGGCTCTGGGCAACCGTGGAACTCGGACGCTTGACTGCTAGGGCATGGGCCCCATTCCCAAAAGAGTCCCCTCAGCCTTAAAGATTCTACAACAGTCACCGGGACCCCCGACTCCCGTAGACTTCCGGTGGGGAGCGACTGCCATGATTGCTCGCGGAATGGCCACGACGTAGCCACGAGATGGTGGTGCTCTCATGCTGACGCCAGCTTCAGTCTAAAACATCCAGAAACACTGTAGACTACCAATTCGATCAGTTCCGGTGGAGCCCCAACGTGACCCGCTAGAGAAGAACTTTCCCTCCCCTCTTTGACTGATGGTTCTTGTTGCCTGTCCCTTCTCTTGTCATTTAACAGAACTTTTTGGACTGCTGAAAGGGGTTGTGTTCCGACCGCTGGTTGGTGGAGACATTTTGACTATATTCTGGACCTGCGTTGCCGCGTAATGCGTCATATGACGCGCCGCGTTAGCGCACCCGGAAGTGCTCCGGTGCGCGAGGCGCAGCTTCCCGGAAACGATCCAGAGCGCGGCGCGCAGCGCGTAACGTAAGCATAACAGGTCATGTGACTTGTTAATAAAACTTTTCATTGGTTCATTTTACTTTTGTTATTCTAATGATGAAAGGCTTGGTCATATGACCTAAAAATAACACTTTTCATTGGTTTCGAACATTTTTTTTTCCCAAATGATGAAAGCCCCACCTTTTTTTCTCTCACTCTGACTTGTAAAGCAAAGGACCCAGATGCATTTACAGTTTATCACTAACAATGTTCCAGGCTAATGTATTTTCCCGGGAAATTTACAACTGTCCTGCAAGTAAAATATTCCTATTTCGAGAACAAGGGCGTTTCTTCGTCCCATGAGGGAGCCGTTGAACGAAAGAGGCTCGGCCTTCTGTCTTAGTCACTGATAGGCATGAATATCGGATTCTTATCGATCACTTTATGTTGCAGGAGTAGAAAACACAACAGCCCTTGACCATTTATCTTTACTGTGTTCCTGCGTATTATACCTTTTAACCTTCATGTAATCGGGCTGCTTTATTTCACATGCCTTTTACTGATTCGAAAACAGTGGCTATTATTCAAAACTTTACCAATCTAGGTACTACTACCATGTTTTGTTTTAAAAACCTTTATTGTGAAAATGTAAGTATACAAATACGGGCCTATAACCACGTGGGCCGGCCACGGAGCAAACTGGAATCGTATATGATGAGGGGACATTTACACTGTAGAAGAACGTAACGGGCGACCCATTAGGTTGCAAGAACTAAGGTGTCTAACAGTTGCGGAATCGGTGGACGTACATTTTATAATTAAAGTACGACAGGGCCAGTTACAATAAAATTATCTAGATATACATTTGCGGGCAAGTACCATGGGTGACGTTAATTCGAACTTTCAATAGTGCAGTAATCAATAACACATCAGAACTTAAAATCAATGGGGATGTCCAAATGTTCAATCAGTACTCGTCCCCGCCCGCCATGTGCTTCAAAACTGCATACGTATCTCGTGATATCAAGGTTGGGCAACCAGTACACAACAAGGAGTTACGAGTCCCATTTATACCGGCGCCATTTTGGGCGAGGCCGGGCAGGTCCAGGATATAGTCAAAATGTCTCCACCAAACAGCGGTCGGACCAGAACCCCTTTTGGAAGTCCAAAAAGGTTCCGTTAAATGACAACAGAAGAGATAGGCAACAAGAACAATCAGTCACAAGAGGGGACGCTTTCGGGAATGGGGCCCATGCCCTAGCAGGCAAGCGTCCGAGTTCCAAGGTGTCCCAGGGCCATTTTAGTGGACCAGGCCCAAATCCAAAGAGCCGGCCGCCATTTTGAGAGTCTTGTTGCAGCCGCCTTTTGCTGCACCGCAAGAGTAGCCGCAATTCAGCTGGATGGCGGGTGAGTCACTGTACCGCAAGAGTAGCCGCAATTCAGCTGGATGGAGGGTGAGGCACTGTGCCGCAAGAGCGGGCGGAACTCAGCTGGAAGGCGAGTGAAACTCTAAGAGGCGCCCCACTGCAGATGAGGTGCCTCCACCTGTGGATGAGGGAGAGGCCCGTTTCCACCGCCCCCCCCCCCGGGCACCCCACGCCGTCTTTCGGTGCAGCATTGTAGGATGGCCACACCAGTGAAACTTGCTGGACACCACCTCGGTGCCATCCGGATCTCAGCGCGTTCGAGTCACTGTACCGCAAGAGCGGGAGAAACTCAGCTGGATGGCGGGCGAGACGCTGTACCGCAAGAGCGGGCGGAACTCAGCTGGATGGAGGGTGAGGCACTGTGCCGCAAGAGCGGGCGGAACTCAGCTTGAAGGCGAGTGAAACGGTAAGGGGCGCCGCACTGCACATGAGGTGCCTCCACCTGGGGAGGCGAGAGAGGCCAGTTCGCGCCGCCTTCCCCCCCCACCCCGGGCACCCCACGCCGTCTTTCGGCGCATCATTGTAGGATGGCCACACCAGTGCAGCAACTTTCTGGACAGCACCTCGGTGCCATCCGAATCTCGGCGCGTTGTGCTGCCTTCGGCCTATTCGCACATCGGTCCGCTACTGACGCCGCCTCACAGGCCAACGGATTTTGTAGGCTTTTTATAGCCCAAAGCCGCATAACAGGTCATGTGACTTGTTTATAAAACTTTTCATTGGTTCATTTTACTTTTGGTTTCCTAATGATGAAATGCTTCATTATATGACCTAAAAATAACACTTTTCATTGGATTAAAACATTTTTTTTTCCCAAACGATGAAAGCCCCACTTTTTTTTTTTCTCACTCGGCAATCCAAAAGGTTCCGTTAGATGACAACAGAGGGGACAGGCAACAAGAACCATCAGTCAAAAGAGGGGAGGGCAAGTTCTTCCCTACCGGGTCACTTTGAGGCTCCACCGGAAGTCATCAAATTGATAGTCTACAGTGTTTCTGGATGTTTCAGACTGAAGCTGGCATCAGCATGAGAGCACCACCATCTCGTAGCTCTGTCGTGGCCATTCCGCAAGCAATCATGGCAGCCGCTCCCCACCGGAAGCCTGCGGGAGTCGGGGGCCCCCAAGACTTTTGTAGAATCTTCAAGGCTGAGGGGACGCTTTCGAGAATGGGGCCCAAGCCCTAGCAGACAAGCGTCTGAGTTCCAAGGTGTCCCAGGGCCATTTTAGTGGACCAGGCCCAAATCCGAAGAGCCGGCCGCCATTTTAAGAGTCCTGTGGCAGCCGCCAATCGCTGCACCGCAAGAGTGGGTGCAATTCAACTAGATGGTGAGCGAGACGCTGTAGCCGCAAGAGCGGGCGCAACTCAACTGGATGGTGGGTGAGACGCTGTTGTCGCAAGAGCAGGCGGTAAACAGCTGAATGGCGGATGAGGCACAGTGCAGCAAAAGCGGGCGGAAAACCGCTGAATGGCAACTGAAACGGTAAAGGGGCGCCCCATTGCAGCAGAGGAGCCTCCACCTGGGGAGGCCCGTTCACGCCGCCTCCCCCCACCCCCCCGGGGCACCCCACGCCCTTTTTCAGCGCAGCGTTGTAGGATGCCAAGACCAGTGCGGCAAGTAAAGGACATCACCTGGGTGCCGTCCAGATCTCAGCGCGTTGTGCTGCCTTCGGACTATTCGCACAACAGACCGCTACTGACGAGGCACAGTGCAGCAAAAGCGGGCGGAAAACCGCTGAATGGCAACTGAAACGCTAAAGGGGCACCCCATTGCAACAGAGGAGCCTCCACCTGGGGAGGCCCGTTCACGCCGCCTCCCCCCCTCCCCCCCCCCCCCCCCCGGGGCGCCCCACGCCGTTTTTCGCCGCAGCATTGTTTTGTGGCCCATCTCAAATGCGACTCTAGTAAAATGGAGATCCTCCCGATCGGAAAAAACACCTCCTTCTGCCCAGCCATTTGGTGGCTGGACGACTCAACAGCTAGGAACCTCGGCGTCCTATTCGACTCAGATCTATCTTTCGACCAACATGCCAGGACTGTAGCTGGTAGATGTTTCGGAATAATAAAATCGCTAAGAATGTTCTTCGACTTCCTTCCACTTGACGCCAGGAAAACGGTAACAGTAGCCCTTATAATTTCACGCTTAGACTACTGCAACGGTCTTCTTGCAGGGGCAAAAAAGAATACTCTATCTAAACTCCAAAGTGTTCTTCACACGGCCGCACGACTGGTCCTTAAGCTGCCCCGAAAAGCATCTATCTCCGCAGCCCTACGATCCCTACATTGGCTCCCCCTTCATAAAAGGATTCTTTTTAAAATATTGATCATTGCCCTTTGAGCCTTTAACAAATCCGGTCCAAAATACCTCTCCAGACGCTTCCCCCACTACACCCCCAGTCGATCCCTCCGCTCATCCCAGGACAACCTCATCCTCCCCGCTAAGTACAACCTGAAGAAGAAGGGCGGAAAAACGTTAAGCTTCCTGGCCACTAAAGCTTGGAACAACTTGCCCAAAAATCTGAGACAACAAACCCTCGAAAAACCCTTCAGAAAACTCCTAAAGACTTGGATCTTCAACCTCTCCGATGACTACTCCGAAGCAGCCATCTAAACCCCCACCGTTACCAGGACTGGTCCACCAGGATTTCAGCGCCAAGATGCTCCCTCCGGAGCGAAAGTTGCGCTTTAGAAATACCCTCACAAATATCACAAATTGTAGGATGCCAAGACCAGTGCGGCAAGTAAAAGACATCACCTGGGTGCCGTCCAGATTTCAGCGCGTTGTGCTGCCTTCGGACTATTCGCACAACAGACCGCTACTGATGCCATCTCACAGCAGCCCATTGTTGCTTTGTTTTAAATTTTTATTTTACCGTGTTTACTTTGTTGGAGCGTTGTATATATTTATAAGTTATTAAAGTGTTATAATCCTACTACTTTGTTGGAGTGCTATATATTTTTAATGTGACACATAATTGTGAAGACTTTGATGTACAAAAAGGCATCCATGGAATCTTCCGCTTCAGGCTCGGTCCCACACACCCTCACAGTGAGAATCCCCTCCCCAATCACAGTACAGGATCGTTATCAGATAGTAGGAACGCGTGTGGAGTGACGGATCTCATGGGGTGGGGGCCTTGATCTACTGTAACTCCTTTGAAGAGGGGTGATTCTTTACAGTTGGGGCCATAAACTACTTCCGCAGGGCTAGGTGATAGCCTGGGACAGGCCTGGACAATCGGACACAGAGGAAGAGGAGTGTCAGAGGATGCAGTAGTGAATAGGGTGAAAGGGAGGTGTCGGGCGGGCACGGGTGTGATTCTCAGGGAAGAGCCGCGCAGATGGGGGGAGGTTTATGGCCCATGCATGAGAGAGAGAGCGGGGGTGACCAGTGCGTGGCGGAGATGCTTGCGAGGGTGGGGAGCCATGCTGAGGATCGGCGGCGTGCAGAGAGTGGGTCTGGTCAAGGCATCTAAAATGGCTGCCGTGCACGACAAAAGTGTGGCATTGGAAAAAAAGCAAGATGGCGCAGACAATGTTTATCAATACGGATTAATTTATAACAATTATTTTTAACAATATATTTACTCGCAGTATCAAAATGGTGGTCAACACTTCCTGATTTCCTTCGAATCGAACGTTAACAGACGTCACGCAGCAAAAAAAAAAAAACGCTCACGCGCAGCCGCTGGAAGACAAGTATCAACATATATGAGCATCCTCAGCCACCCTCAGAAAACATACGGGGTCAGGATACGTCTCCCGTACCCCCTTATACCCACTTCTCACATTGTTTTTCCTCCATCTTGTAATTTAATTAAAACGAAACACAAAATGGCGAATTCCAGTTTCGCGACCCGGTTCGCTACCTGGTTCGCAAACCAGGAAGCGCTTCTACCACAAAAAATCAATGTTTTTTTATTTTTGCCCCACGGGACCCTTTAATAACCCCAACATCATTCCTAGGGGGTCAAGAAGGGTCTACCTTGCCCCCTTTCATTAAATTCCCCCTTCGTTTTTCTCCTCCTCTTGTCTCTCGATCCTACCGAGAGACAAGATGGCGGCCGTTCCGGACTGTTTAGAATGTTGACAGACACCGGAGAGCCAATCAGCTTCACTTCGCAAAGTTCCGTTACGCGAAAAGTTCGCGAACCGGAGCGCTACCCGGGACGCTGTCACAGATATATCTGTTTTTTTAAATGTTAATTTCTCAAAATCCACTGGAGCACATATCTCGAGACCTAGCAAAGGCACATCGGGCTAACAGTCCCTACAATTTTGCCAAGTTTCGTGCAAATCCATTCAGCCGTTCGAGCTAAAAGTGAGGCCAAACGCCCTATGGAAAAATGAATGGGACCCCCCTTTTTTCTCGGCCCCCCCTTGACGAAACCCCCCCAAATTTCAAGGGGCTGTTCAGAAACAAAATGTGCCATTTTCCTGAACATTTCAGCCGATTCCGTCCACAAACGCCAAAGTTATTAGACATAGAATTTTCAAAAGTCCCATAGAGAAAAAATCCTAACTATATATACCTACTGGCTATCGCCAGTAGGTAATATATATGTATATATATATATATATATATATACATACACATGCATATTCAAACCAAAAGGCCCTTGAGTTTTGGGAGGTCACTCGACAGAGCTTGGCCATGCGGCTCCGTGATGCAGCCTATCTCAATAATCCATTTCATTAGTGTTTTTGCCAACGCGTTTCAAGGTAAAAAAACCCTTCTTCCTGGGCTGCCACAAACACATCTGAGCCACGCATTCATTTGACTTTTGCAGCTTTATTGATTTCCATCACAGTTGGAGGCGCACAGTTCATTCAGTGCATGATGGAACAGAGAGTTCGTGATTAATGCGATATTGTTCACTTTCAGTAAGTTCAGATGTAATTTGCTTAATTACGGCATATTACACTTACATATATATAAATGCATATGCATATATATGCGTATATATATATGCGTATATTTGTGCGTGTAGAGAGAGGTAGAGAGGTAGAGGTGTAGAGGTAGAGAGGTAGGTAGAGAGGTAGGTAGAGAGGTAGCGGTAGAGAGGTAGTGACTAGTAGAGAGAGAAGTAGAGAGAGGTAGAGAGGTAGAGAGTAGAGAGTGAGTAATAGAGAGTAGAGAGTGAGTAGTACAGAGTGGTAGATAGCAGTAGGGAGAGTAGCAGAGAGTGAGTAGTAGAGAGTAGTAGAGTGAATAGTAGAGTGAGTAGTAGAGAGTAGTAGAGAGTGAGTAGTAGAGAGTGAGTAGTAGAGAGTAGAAGAGAGTAAGTAGTAGAGTGAGTAATAGAGAGCAGTAGAGAGTGAGTAGTGGAGAGTAGTAAAGAGTGAGTAGTAGAGAGTAGTAGAGAGTGAGTAGTAGAGAGTGAATAGTAGAGAGTAGTAGAGAGTGAGTAGCAGAGAGAGAGAATAGTAGAGAGTAGTAGAGAGTGAGTAGTAGAGTGAGTAGTAGAGAATAGTAGAGAGAGAGTAGTAGAGAGTGAGTAGTAGAGAGTAGTAGAGAGTGAGCAGTAGAGAGAGTAGTAGAGAGTGAGTAGTAGAGAGAGAGTAGTAGAGAGTGAGTAGTAGAGAGTAGTAGAGAGTGAGAAGTAGAGAGTGAGTAGTAGAGAGTGAGTAGTAAAGATTGAGTAGCAGAGAGAGAGTAGTAGAGAGTGAGTAGTAGAGAGTAGTAGATAGTGAGTAGTAGCGAGTGAGTAGTAGAGAGAGAGAAGTAGAGAGTAGTAGAGTAGTAGAGAATGAGTAGTAGAGAGTGAGTATTTGAGAGTAGTGGAGTAGGAGAGAGTAAGTAGTAGAGAGTAGTGGAGAATATTCCAAAGTTTGGCACAGCACCGCTTGCACAATAAGTCCAATCAAATCATATCACTTAGAGTCCTTATTGAAGCGCTGAATCTTGGTATTTATTCAAATGCTTTTATTTTCCTTAAGTTTATGTACCACAGCCAGCCGAAACGTTTCGTTCTGTACAACAGAACTTCTTCAGGGCGTTCTTATTTCCTTCAAGTTATGTCGGTATCCTGTTGTCATATAACTAGATATGTCTTCCAAATGTTAGACGAGACGTAAGGTAGTCATTGGGTTTGTGTGGAGCACTCCGTTGTACTCAAAGTTATGTTGTTAATCCACTGGTGCCGTGATTAATTAGGATAGTCATTCCTTGGTTCAATAGTTAGTTATAGTGGGTCTGTTGGCCCATCTGATCACGCACTGTTCACTCGATGCTTCCACACCTAACTATAGCTTATTGGCTTATTCAATGTACACCTTATTTTACTATCTTTCTGTTTATTTTATTCAGTATTCAGTCTGTCATCAACAGTTTTACAATATTCAAATCATAATTTTCATCAACTGTGACATTAGAAGAGCAAACAATATTTACATTGGTTCAATTGTATCTTAATATAACAGTAATACATTTTTTCATGATCACAAGATTTTTATGAAGCCCAATGCATTTCGGCACTTGATTAGTGCCTTCATCAGGGGCGAACATGAAAAAAATGAATAAATGAAAATAATATGAATGTCCGTGTCTATTTAAGACCATGGGAGCTTATGTGTGTACTTTTATTGATGTTTTCATACCTGATTGTGTTGACCTGTATGCAAATTATAACCTCTTGTGTACCACGAAAGCAGCTTATTATCTGTGAACACAAGTATGAAAAGCGCCATTGTAACTGTCTTTCATCATAATAAGTCACAACCATATAATAACTTTGCTCTAGCAAAAGAAAACACATTATCTTAGCCTACCTTACTCAAATTCAAGTGTAAAGACACTGTGAAAACAAAATATGTTTTTAGGAGAACGCCACTACGTTAGTGTGTTTAAGTCTAAACACATCATTGAATAAATATCGTACCTTATCCGTTTGTCGTCTTGCTAACCTGAAACAATACCGAAAAAGATATATCAAAATTCTGAATTCTGAAAACTCTGGGTGAAAAATCACCAAAAAGATGCGGAAAACTGCTGCTCGTACCTTGTATATTTGTTCGTTGTGCTTTGAAAAAGTAAGTAAACATTGTCACGCCACAAACGACGCCGATCTTTGCCCCAATCTACCTCGCGTTTGTGCTTTAAACACTCATCTTAGTGTTTACCGAAGATAAACAATGGACTATACCACACGAAATGTGGATTTGTTGCGGACGCCATCTTAAAACGGTAATAAAATGTAAACAATGCCGTATTTTAGTTGTACTGTGCACTAAGCCATATGTGGTATGTAAACAAATGTCGATTTCATGCCACATTAGTTATCCTTCATTTTGTTCTCTGGTTATAACACCCGTCACTATATTTAAGATTATGGGGATAATGTTGAACCAAAAAAGCTCAGACCACCATAAATATCCGTAGCACAGGTAAGCGCCATCATTACTAGGTAAAGTCCTGTGTATATTGGTATAATCCTACTACGGTTACGTACTATGTAAACGATCATATGTTGCGCCGATCATCCGACAAAACGATCCTACTATTGGTGCTAAATTCCACGATGCACTACAAAGATTGTGTTTGTAAGATTATGACTCTACCAAAGATTTCTATGTGCGGTAGTGTTATGACATGCTGATTGTGTTGTGATTGTTGTGTTATTCCTAAACACATGAAGAACATACTGTCATAGGCTACTAAAAACATACTTTATACTGTTGCACTAATATTCATTATTTATGTTAATGAACTTTAAATGTTACTCTTGTTTATTGCAGCTCTCCTGATATTTTGTTGTTTGAATAAATAAACCTGCTGTAGTTGTGGTGATTACTGACAGGTCGCTACAAAAAACATGATAAATCGTATTTATCATTAAGTCCTATTGCGGACATCGTGTTAAGGTACTTGATCCAATAAATTTCCCGTTGTAACAATCTTTTGGTGATTATCAATGCCTGGCCTGATTGGTACCTGTTCAATAACAAAAAATCGTAATTGAGAAATGGTGTGTTTTGCTTCTCTCCAGTGGTAGACCAGTGGTGATGTAAAACTCTCACTGCGTATCCTGCTTTTATGCTCCGTGATTCTTATTTTGATTTTTCGTTGTTTTTTTCCAACGTATAATCTGCCACAAGGGCATTTAATGCCATATACAACATTCTGTGTGTTGCAATCACTGGTGTGTCTGAGATGTATCTGTTTTCCAGTAGTTGGGTGGCAGCACTTGTTACCTACTATGACATTATAACAGTTTGTGCAGTTATGGCATTTGATTGTTCCTTTGTTGTTGATGCCACTTGTGTCTGTTTCAATCTCTCCCTTTTGACCTCTTGTGTAGGCATGTAAAGGTAGATCTTTGAATAAGTCTTTAAAGTCTGGTTCTGATGCCAGCAAATCCCATCTTTTGTTGATTATATTCTTAATCTTCTTAGATTGAGTTGTGTATTTGGTGACAAACACGATTCTTTCGGTAGATGTTTTGATTTTTGGTTTAAGTAAATCGAGCCTGTCCATTCTCATGACCTTCTCCGTGTGTTCTTGTAATACCTCAGTGGGATATCCTCTCTCCTCATATTTTGCCACTTGTTTCTGAATTGTGTTTAAACAAGTTTGTGGGTCCGAACAGATGCGTTTTATCCGGATAAATTGAGACACAGGAAGATTTTGCATCAAGCTTTTCGGATGAAAACTGGTGTAGTTTAAGGTATAATTACGGTCAGTTGGCTTTGTGTATAGTTCTGTGGTGAATCCGCTGTCTGTTTTTATAATCCGCACATCCAAAAAGTCGATTTTTTGTTGGTCAATTTTGTGGGTGAACTATATCCTTGGATTTATTTGATTCATTCATTGAATCAATTGTTCCAGTGTGTCTGGTGTGTCGTCCCAAATTAAGAAAATGTCATCAATAAAGCGACAATACATCTTTATGTGTTGCCACTGTTCAGTGTTCATCAAATTCTCTGCCTCAAACTGGGCCATAAATGTATTTGCGTACACAGGGGCCCCTGCAAAGCCCATCGAAGTTCCAGTGAGTTGTGCATAATGGTGATCTTGCCATATGAAGTAACTGTTGTGGAGACAGAATTTGAGTAGTTGTAACAAAAAAACTTTATTCGTTGACAATTCACCCAATTTCAGTAGTGCCCATTCTGTTGATTCTAAACCTGCCTCGTGAGGTATGGATGTATAAAGGGCCACCACATCTATCGTGCACATGATCCAATTACTTTGAAATCCTTGTTCAATCCATGCTAATTTATTCAGAAAATCTGTGGTGTCTTATATATAGGAACCCCATTGTTGTACACATTTCTGCAAGAAGTGATCTATATATTGTCCTAGGGGATCAAATATTGACCCACACCCAGAGACAATTGGTCTGAATGGAGGGTTGGTTAGATGTTTATGGACCTTGGGAATCATATACAATTTGGGGCATCTGGGATGTTTTCTGCTCAAATATGCCTGTGTTTGGTCATCTATCCATTCATTCTCTTTTGCCATTTGCAGTATGTTGTTAAGCATTGTTTGAAGTTTAGTGATGGGATCCGATGGTAGCAATAAGTAAGTGTTGGTATCTGCCACATGTTCGTTGACCTTGTGTTCATAAAAGTATGAGTCCATCACCACCAGAGCTCCACCTTTATCTGCTGGCTGTATTATCAGCTCTGTGTTTTTTGCCAAGTTAGCAATTATGTTCTGTTCCATCTTGGATAAATTGCTGTATCCAATTTTTTTTGTAATCCAATGTTTGCAGGTCTTTCTGTACCATTATCTCGAATGTGTCCAGCATTTTATGTGACATGGGAGCTTGAAACAAACTGTTGGGTTTGAATTTGTGTTCCTGTGTTTCTCCACTTTTCTCCATGGGTTCTGCTACATTGGTGAAATGATGTCTCAACCTCAGGGTTCGCATAAATTTGAAGAAGGCGCCTTCAGTCTCTATTTCATTTGTTTTGATGGTAGGTATAAATGACAATCCTTTATTTAATGTTCTTACTTGTTGTTTGGATAGAGTTATAGATGAGATATTGATTATCAAACTACTGTCCGTCCACTCCGTAGTGCCTTTCCTGCCACTTCCTCGCCTTGTTTTGCGCTTGATGATGATGTTTCTAGTCGTTGCGTCGGGGGACGCCCTTGGTTTTGGTCCTTGGACAAAAAAGCAACACTTCCGCTAGTTGTTGCTTGGTCATTTCCTTCTGTGATTAGCTCTGTTCCTTCTTGATTTAGTCGAACAGGTCCTCGTCGTATGGAAGTATCTTTCTCTGCCACCAAACTTTCTTCCGATGAGTGGGTTGTTGCTGTTGTTTTTTTGGGAATGAATTGTTGGCGGGCATAGATGTCAGCCCACGTATAAACTTCATTCAGTTTATAATCAATTGTATCATGTTTATATTTACGCAGTTTGCACTCTTGTAACTCTTTCTCATATTTTTCAAGTTTTAAATTGATGCCTTCTAGACTAATTTTCCAGGTGTCAATTTCCATTCTTGTTTCTAACTCAGTTTTTAAATTAAAAATTTCTTCATCCAATTCTTTTATTGTTTTCACTAATTCCTCAATGATCAATAAAATGAGGTCCAAAGAACACTTATTCAGTATGCTGTACCATTTATCCATGAATTTGGAGTTGAGATTAAAGCAGAACAACATTGGCTTAATTGATAATCGAAGGCCCCGTGGGATTCGCTTGGCTCTGTGATACTGTATAAGTGTTGAGGCATGCATTCTCTGGTTTAATTTTTCGTCGAGTTAAGTACTCTAGTTGTTTAAGCTGCTGGCTTACTGAGCCCCCATGGGCATCCATGTTTCTTATTTCTTCTATCATTGAATAAATCTGGTCCGCTTGTTCATTTGTGTAAGCCATAGTGTTGGCTATGTTGTCTGTGATCCCAGTTATTGCGTCAAATTGCATTTTTGGTATTAGGTTGGGTTGCCTCCACACGGATTTGACTCTGATTGACAATGGTAGTTCTTGGGTTTGTGTGGAGCACTCCGTTGTACTCAAAGTTATGTTTTTAATCCACTGGTGCCGTGATTAATTAGGATAGTCACTCCATGGTTCAACAGTTAGTTATAGTGGGTCTGTTGACCCATCTAATCACGCACTGTTCACTCGATGCTTCCGCACCTAACTATAGCTTATTGGCTTACTCAATGTACACCTTATTTTACTATCTTTCTGTTTATATTATTCAGTATTCAGTCTATCATCAACAGTTTTACAATATTCAAATCATAATTTTCATCAACTGTGACATTAGAAGAGCAAAAAAATATTTACATTGGTACAAATATTACATTTTTTCATGATCACAAGATTTTTATGAAGCCCAATGCATTTCGGCACTTGATTAGTGCCTTCATCAGGGGTGAACCTGAAAAAAATGAATAAATGAAAATAATATGAATGTCCGTGTCTATTTAAGACCATGGGAGCTTATGTGTGTACTTTTACTGATGTTTTCATACCTGATTGTGTTGACCTGTATGCAAATTATAACCTCTTGTGTACCGCGAAAGCAGCTAATTATCTGTGAACACAAGTATGAAAAACGCCATTGTAACTGTCTTTCATCATAATAAGTCACAACCATATAATCACTTTGCTCTCGCAAAAGAAAACACATTATCTTAGCCTACCTTACTCGAATTCAAGTGTAAAGACACTGCGAAAAGAAAATATGTTTTTAGGAGAACGCCACTACGTTAGTGTGTTTAAGTCTAAACACATCATTGAATAAATATTGTACCTTATCCGTTTGTCGTCTTGCTAACCTGAAACATTACCAAAAAAGATATATCAAAATTCTGAATTCTGAAAACTCTGGGCGAAAAATTACCAAAAAGATGCGGAAAACTGCTGCTCGTACCTTGTATATTCGTTCGTTGTGCTTTGAAAAATTAAGTAAACACCGTCACGCCACAAACTACGCCGATCTTTGACCCAATCTACTTCGCGTTCGTGCTTTAAACACTCATCTTAGTGTTTACCGAAGATAAACAACGGACTAAACCACACGAATTGTGGATTTGTTGCGGACGCCATCTTAAAACGGTAATAAAATGTAAATAATGCCGTATTTTAGTTGCACTGTGCACTAAGCCATATGTGGTACATAAACAAATGTCGATTTCACGCTACGTTAGTTATCCTTCATGTTTGTTCTCTGGTTTTAACACCCGTCACTATATTTAAGATTATGGGGATAATGTTGAACCAAAAAAGCTCAGACCACCATAAATATCCGTAGCACAGGTAAGCACCATGTTGGACAGGCCTCGTGGTAGGCCCGACCCCTCCCCGCATGGCGGGTCACGGATCACTGCTCCCCCTGTTCCCCGGACAGGAACCACCCCTGCAGCCGCCGGGTCAACACCCAGCTCTTCCCTGACGGGGCCCCGGCCCATCACAACCACATTCTCGGCTGGCCCGGGTTCCTTCCCGAACGACCGTCCCCGGCCGAGCCGCCATCTTGGACCCTCCACGACCAGGCCTCGTGGCCTCGGGTCAACCTCCGCCTCCGGCCCAGCCAGGCCCCGACATCGAGGCACCACCATCCACCCAGGGGGTGCAGAGACCACTTGGCCAGTCAATGGAAGAAGGAGTGTCGATGGCTCCCCTCCGCCAGGTTTCGATCACCCCCCAGCCTCCCTGGGCGCTGGCTCCACCCCCCTGCTGGGTGTCTGGACTCCCTCATCTCGGACCCCCCGACCTCTAAGTGCGAGGGTCCGGACATCAAAGGGTGCCAGACCTATAACTGGGGTAGCTCCAGAGCAGGAGGGCAGTTGTATCCTGGAGTCGAGAGACACCGAGACGAACTCATCCTTAGAGGCCTGCTGGCGCTGCCGCGGCCCCTCTTCGTGAACCATCTTCGAAAGCCTGCTGGCGCTGCCGCGGCTCATCCTCTTCGTGAACCATCTTCGAAAGCCTTCTGGCGCTGCCGCGGCTCATCCTCTTCGTGAACCATCTTTGAAAGCCTGCTGGCGCTGCCGCGGCTCATCCTCTTCGTGAACCATCTTCGAAAGCCTGCTGGCGCGGCTCATCCTCTTCGTGAACCATCTTCAAAAGCCTGCTGGTGCTGCCGCGACTCATCCTCTTCGTGAACCATCTACGGAAGCCTGCTGGCGCTGCCGCGGCCCCTACTTGCGAACCCTCCAGCTCGAGGATTGAGAGCTATACACCCGTTACCCCTGTACCGGACCGGTACTGAGACTGTCCCGCTACCCCCTTTCCCACAGAGACTAGAAATTGACGAGATCATCGTATCCTTGTCTGGCTGTATCGTCAAGTTTACCCTGCCTATAAATACCTATAAAAGTGTACAGAACCTATCTTGGTGTGGCGTCCATCTGTGGGGGGGGGTAGTTGCTTGACCGTACGATCTAAGGAGAGGGCCCTCACCAGGATGCCTTTCCCCCTTGCTCGGCCGACCCTCCGGGTCTCCGTCTAACATTGGTGGCCAGCGGCGCGATCCGAGCCGCCGCATAATCGTACGGAGAGTAACTCGCCCCACGACGCACAGCAACAATGACGACAATAGAGAGTGGAACAACCGCAAAGTTCCAGATGGAACGGCTGGAAGAATACAGCCACAAGGAATTGAAACAATTCTGCATAGACTTGGGCATCGCTACCACGGGACTGAGCACCAAAGATGACCTCAAGCACGCCTTGGAATCTTGGGTGGAGACGGGAATGCCCCCACCCCAGAACGAAAACATTGAGACCACCGAAACAACAGCAACCCCCGGAGAAGAAAGAAGAACGGGCCTCTCTCCTGAGGAGGCCCAAGAACGGGAGAGGAACCGGCTCCACAAATTGGAACTGGCTCGACTCCGCTTAGATGGAGAACTAAAACTAGCAGAGAAAAAGATAGCCCTCGAACACTTACGGCTACGGGAAGAACGGGAAGAAAAAAAAAGCCAGGGGAGCTGGAAGAGAAGAAGCTAGCGTACGAACACGAGCGCAACTTAAAAGAGCTAGAAATTCGACGTCAAAACAAGGACCTCGGCGTCCCCAAGAACCAAAACTCCACTCCCCCTATGGACACCAAGGTCCACATTCCCAAAGACGTCGTCCGGGAGTACTACCGGAACAACGATATCCAGCAATGGTTCAAGGCCTACGAAGTAGCCATGACCTCCCACCGAATTCCACGAAAAGACTGGGGAGCCGGGTTGTGGGGGAGATTCGTCAACGAAGGAAGAGATGCCCTGCTACAACGCCCCGAAGCAGAGATGACCTCCTTTGACCACATGAAAGCCGCCCTGCTCACTCGCTACGGGCTCACCCCCGAGATGTACCGGCAGCGATTTCGAGACTGTAAAAGAATCCCCGGTACCACCTGGGTAGAATACGTGAACTTTTTTAGCCGAGCCCTAGAAGGATGGGTCAAAGGCAGCCAGGTCACCACCTACGAACAGTTGTTCAACCTCATCGTGTGGGAGCACCTCTCCAATAATTGTTTCGTAGAACTCAGGCAGCATCTCCTCGACAGCAAGCTGACCGAACCCCGGAAACTCGCCATCGAAGCGGATCGATGAGAGAGCACCTGGGTCCCCCGGAGTTGGCCGGGTGAACAAAACAGAGCTTCCCAGGGGTCCCACCGTCCGCGAGGAGGAGGAGGAGGAGGCCAGGGTCAGGGCAGGGACACCGCTCCGGTGCCCCCCACTAACAACGCCCCGTCCCCTGCGGGAAGAGGAAGCCCTCCGACGCGACCGGGATTCCGCTCCAACATTGTCTGCCACAAATGCCAGCGGCCCGGCCATTACGCCAATTATCCAAACTGTCCGAGGAACCAGTCAACCAAGGCCCCGGGTCCCATGAGCCGCCAGATCACTGCCGTCGCCCTCGGAGAGGAGCAAGGCGAAGAAGAAGCCGAAGAATGTGAGCCCTACCAGACCGAGTGGGAACCCTCAGCCATGTCCCTGGTATGTCTAGGAGACAGGGACATGGTCCCGCGGGCCCCCCTCCCCGCCAACACGCAGAAGTACAGCCAGTGGGTCACCATTAATGGACACCGGGCTGAAGCCCTCCGCGACACAGGGGCCAGTGTGACCGCAGTCCGTTGCCATCTGGTGACCCCCGATCAAATCCTGCCCAACGAACTTTGCCCAGTACGATCTGCGGACAATTCCGAGAGCCTGTGCCAGATGGCCCGCGTCCCCTTCGAGTGGGGGGGGGGTATCGGGCATGCTGAAGGTGACCGTCCGGGATGACGCCCCCGTGGACTGCCTCCTGGGAAACGACCTCGAGAGCTCCCCCTGGGCAGCCGTGGAGCGAAGAGAGCACCTGGGGATGCTGGGTCTCCCTGAATGGGTCTGCGCCACAACCCGATCCATGTACGCCCGCTCCATCCCATCTCCCGAAGAACCCGAGTGGCCCGAACCTCCACCGCCGGTCGACACAGAAGAGACCACCCCTGAGCCGGGTCCACTGGGGACCAACAACGAAGACCCGGACCCACTCCAAGACCTCCCGGAGCTGGCCCAGTGGCGCCCAGAAGGTGGCCCCACTCAGGAACAGTTCCGCCAGGAACAAAAAACGTGTCACTCCCTCGAGGGGCTCCGACAGCAAGCCATAGCCCAGAGCGCAGGGGATGCCTCGGGGGCCCACTGGATCTATTGGGACAACGGGCTCCTCTACAGCGAGCAAAAGATTGCCGAACTGGGGGCCAGCCGGGTGCTGGTGGTCCCTCTCCGATTCAGAGACTTCCTCTTGAACCTGGCACACGATGTGCCTCTCGCCGGGCACCTGGGGCAGGACAAGACTTACAGCCGCCTGGTGACCCATTTCTACTGGCCTAAAATGCGGAACGATGTAGTGAACCACTGCCGGGCCTGCCCCACCTGCCAGGCCAGCGGGAAGAGCGGCCGGAAGATAAAAGTCCCCCTACAACCCTTTCCCATCGTCACCACTCCCTTCGAGAGGGTAGGGATCGACATTGTGGGGCCCCTGGAGCCCCGGACAGCACAAGGGCACCGGTTCATACTAGTCCTGGTGGACCATGCCACCCGCTATCCCGAGGCCATCCCTCTCCGCACCGTGACAGCGCCCGTGGTGGGCCGAGCCCTGATGGGGATCTTCTCGCGGGTGGGCTTCCCCCGAGAGGTCGTCAGTGATCGAGGCATGAACTTTATCTCCCGGTACATGAAGTCCCTATGGCAACAGTGTGGGGTCACCTACAAATTCATGACCCCGTACCACCCGCAAGGAAACGGACTAGTGGAACGATTCAACCACACCCTCAAGGGTATGATCATGGGCCTGGAAGAGCCCCTACGCCGCCAATGGGACGTGCTGCTCCCCTGCCTCCTGTTTGCTTATCGAGAGGTCCCACAGAAGTCCCTGGGATTCAGCCCCTTCGAGCTCCTGTATGGGCACCTCGTCCGGGGTCCCGTCGGCCTGGTCAAGGAAGGGTGGGAAGTGACCCCCCCCAGAAGACTCCCCCTGATGTGTACAAGTACCTCCTGACCCTCCGGAACCAGACTCGGCGGTTCAGGGAACTTGCCAAAGCCAACCTCGAAGCCAGCCAAGAAGACATGAAACGATGGTACGATCAGAATGCCTCATCCATCGAGTTCGAGCTGAGACAACAGGTCTGGGTCATGTCCCCGGTCGAACCTTGCGCCCTTCATGACAAATGGACAGGACCCTTCAAGGTGGTGAGCGAAAGGGCCCCGTCAACAGACTTAAGCCCCACTTTGTGCGCTCTGAACTTAGCCTTCTGATGGCTACCGACAGTGGGGCTGAAGAAGATTCCGAGCCCCTTCCCGACCTCCTGAAGACCCGCGAGAAAGACGGCTCCGTGGAAGGAGTCCACCTCTCCGCTGCCCTGTCTCCAGCCCAACGCCAAGACTGCCGAAACTTGCTACAGCAATTTGCCGACCTGTTCTCCCTCATCCCTGGGGTCACCCCCTGGTGCCTCCACGATGTCGACACCGGGGATAGCCCCCCTATCCGGCACAGAGCCTACAGAGCACCTGATCGAGTACGCGCCTGCATCCAGTCGGAAGTAGCCAAGATGCTGGCCCTGGGAGTAATCGAGCCCTCCGACCGTCCCTTGGCCAGCCCAGTTGTGCTGGTCCCCAAGGCCGCCGCCCCTGGCGTCGCCCCAGAACTCAGATTTTGCATAGACCACCGGGGCTTGAACGCCGTAACGCGAACAGATGCTCACCCTATTCCACGAGCGGATGAACTGATCGACCGCATGGGGGCCGCCCGCTACCTAAGCATCTTTGACTTGACTGCGGGCTACTGGCAGATCGGCCTCACCCCGGGTGCCTAGGAGCGATCCGCCTTCTCCACGCCGGATGGCCACTATCACTTCAAAGCGATGCCCTTCGGCATGAAAAACGCCCCCGCCACTTTCCAGAGACTCGTAAACAAAGTGTTGGCGGGGCTGGAAGAGTTCAGCGCCGCCTATCTGGACGATATTGCCGTGTACAGTCACCACTGGGCAGAACACCTCCAACACCTCCGGGAGGTCCTGACCGCCCTCCGGCAAGCAGGACTAACAATCAAGGCCAGCAAGTGCCAAATCGGCCAAGGGTCCGTGACCTACCTGGGGCACCAGGTGGGAAGTGGCCAGGTGGCCCCTCTCCAACTCAAGATCGCTGCCATTCGGGCTTGGGAGCCCCCGGTCACCCAAACAGAGGTCCGAGCCTTCCTGGGGCTCACCGGATACTACCGGCGCTTCATAAAAGACTATGGCAGCATTGTGGGGCCCCTCACAGAACTCAAGTCCAAGAAAAAAACCCCGAAAGTACACTGGACTCCTGAGTGTCAGGCCGCCTTTGAGAACCTCAAGTCCGCAATGTGCACCGCCCCCGTGCTCCAAGCCCCCGACTACAGCCTGGAATTTATAGTACAGATGGATGCCTCAGATCACGGCGTTGGGGCCTTCCTCTCCCAAATCAACACCGAGGGAGTTGACCAGCCAGTGGCCTTTATCAGCCGACGCCTGCTGGCCCGAGAACAGCGCTGGAGCACCATAGAGTGAGAGGCCTTCGCCGTGGTGTGGGCCCTCAAGAAGCTCCGGCCCTATCTCTTCGGTACCCACTTCCGGGTGCAAACAGACCACCGCCCTCTGCAATGGCTGATGCAGATGCGGGGAGAGAATCCGAAGCTGTTGTGTTGGTCCATCTCCCTGCAGGGGATGCACTTCACTGTGGAGCATCGCCCCGGCAACGACCACGCCAACACAGACGGCCTGTCCCGCTTCTTCCGCCTTGGCGAGGAGATTACCCAAGAGGATGGGTGACTCTCCCTGCCTTCAGCTGGGGGGGACGCATGTTGGAGAGGCCTCGTGGTAGGCCCGACCCCTCCCCGCATGGCGGGTCACGGATCACTGCTCCCCCTGTTCCCCGGACAGGAACCACCCCTGCAGCCGCCGGGTCAACACCCAGCTCTTCCCCGACGGGGCCCCGTCCCATCACAGCCACATTCTCGGCTGGCCCGGGTTCCTTCCCGAATGACCGTCCCCGGCCCAGCCGCCATCTTGGACCCTCCACGACCAGGCCTCGTGGCCTCGGGTCAACCTCCGCCTCCGGCCCAGCCAGGCCCCGACATCGAGGCACCACCATCCACCCAGGGGGGGCAGAGACCACTTGGCGAGTCAATGGAAGAAGGAGTGTCGATGGCTCCCCTCCGCCAGGTTTCGATCACCCCCCAGCCTCCCTGGGCGCTGGCTCCACCCCCCTGCTGGGTGTCTGGACTCCCTCATCCCGGACCCCCCGACCTCCAAGTGCGAGGGTCCGGACATCAAAGGGCGCCAGACCTATAACTGGGGTAGCTCCAGAGCAGGAAGGCAGTTGTATCCTGGAGTCGAGAGACACCGAGATGAACTCATCCTTGGAGGCCTGCTGGCACTGCCGCGGCCCCTCTTCGTGAACCATCTTCGAAAGACTGCTGGCGCTGCCGCGGCTCATCCACTGCGTGAACCATCTTCGAAAGCCTGCTGGTGCTGCCGCGGCTCACCCTCTTCGTGAACCATCTTCTAAAGCCTGCTGGCGCTGCCGCGGCTCATCCTCTTCGTGAACCATCTTCGAAAGCCTGCTGCCGCTGCCGCGGCTCATCCTCTTCGTGAACCATCTTCGAAAGCCTGCTGGCGCTGCTGCGGCTCATCCTCTTCGTGAACCATCTTTGAAAGCCTGCTGGCGCTGCCGCGGCTCATCCTCTTCGTGAACCATCTACGGAAGCCTGCTGGCGCTGCCGCGGCCCCTACTTGCGAACCCTCCAGCTCGAGGATTGAGAGCTATACACCCGTTACCCCTGTACCGGACCGGTACTGAGACTGTCCCGCTACCCCCTTTCCCACAGAGACTAGAAATTGACGAGATCATCGTATCCTTGTCTGGCTGTATCGTCAAGTTTACCCTGCCTATAAATACCTATAAAAGTGTACAGAACCTATCTTGGTGTGGCGTCCATCTGTGGGGGGGTAGTTGCTTGACCGTACAATCTAAGGAGAGGGCCCTCAGCAGGAGGCCTTTCCCCCTTGCTCGGCCGACCCTCCGGGTCTCCGTCTAACACGCCATCATTACTATGTAAAGTCCTGTGTATATTGGTATAATCCTACTACGGTTACGTACTATGTAAACGATCATATGTTGCGCCGATCATCCGACAAAACGATCCTACTATTGGTGCTAATTTCCACGATGCACTACAAAGATTGTGTTTGTAAGATTATGACTCTACCAAAGATTTCTATGTGCGGTAGTGTTATGACATGCTGATTGTGTTGTGATTGTTGTGTTATTCCTAAACACATAAAGAACATACTGTCATAGGCTACTAAAAACATACTTTATACTGTTGCACTAATATTCATTATTTATGCTAATGAAGTTTAAATGTTACTCTTGTTTATTGCAGCTATCCTGATATTTTGTTGTTTGAATACATAAACCTGCTGTAGTTGTGGTGATTACTGACAGGTCGCTACAAAAAACATGATAAATCGTATTTATCATTAAGTCCTATTGGGGACATCGTGTTAAGGTACTTGATCCAATAAATTTCCCGTTGTAACAATCTTTGGTGATTATCAATGCCTGACCTGATTGGTACCTGTTCAGTAACAAAAAATCGTAATTGAGAAATGGTGTGTTTTGCTTCTCTCCAGTGGTAGACCAGTGGTGATGTTAAACTCTCTGGGTCCCCCAGTATGCAAGGGAAATTAGTTCCCCCTCTTCAAATATGCACGGGGGCTGCGTTGCAGAGAGGTGTAAAAAGGAGCGTGGCTTCATTACACCTCTCTGTAATGCAGTCCCCTGGCGCATACTGGAGATTCCTGGTGGGCTTTCAGGTCTTATATAGTTAGGAATTAGCATTAAAAAAACCTTTGAAATTCACTGAAAAAAACATAGGTTTCAGGCCTTATATAGTTAGGATTTAGCATTTAAAAAACCTATGAAATTCACTGAAAAAACCAATGGTTTCACACCAGTTATAGTTAGGAATTAGCATTTAAAAAACCTATTAAATTCACTGAAAAAACCATAGGTTTGACACCAGTTGTAGTTAGCTGGAAATTTTACTGACATAAAACCATTGAAATTCCCACGTTATAGTTAGTTGGACTCACTATAACTTGCGCGCCTGCAATGCACTGCTGATGACGTCACATATTACATCACTCATGACATGGTCAGTGACATCACTCATGACATCACTGATGACACCATCCTTGTGACAGAGTGACAGACCTCCTTTCAGTTTAATGTAACCCTTGAAACACATATTCAAAAATAGAAACAAAATGTTTCAAAAAAATAGAGATACCCATACCAGTTACAACAACCAATTCAGTAATACCACCATCTATATACACATCCACTCATTCACCAACAGTTCTATATAGTCACTCATACATATATTCACTCATAATATGTAGTGAAACACCTATACATCCTGTTACACACCGACAGTCATCCAAAACTTACTCACACACATAATCACACATGCAAATAAACTATTGAACATCCATTTATTTGCAAATACAGCTATACACACACTACCACCTTACTTCTAAGGAAACGTACACATACTTACTCTCTTAAACAATCACTTATAGAAACACATATTTATTTAAACAAGAACTCTTTCAATCTCTGACTCTCACATATACTCACTTATATACATCAATACTCACATATACTAGATTAAAACATATGTAGTTACTGATAAACACTAGTGAGACAGTCATTCACTCACTAACACACACATATACACACTCATCCACCCATACAGTCCTGCACATATGCTGTCTTCAAAACACATACAAACAGTGAGTCAGTCATTGATGCATCTATGTGCTAAGTAACACCCCCACCAAACCATACAGACACTCATACTGATACTAAAAAACATCTAATAACCCATATACACACACATGTAGCTACTCACCAACCCATGCAGCCACTTATACACAAAGTGAAACACTGATACAAACATTTAAATATTTAAACAATACTCGCTAATACATGTATTCACTAAGATACACTTAATAAGCCAGTTAACCAATCATTTTTTTTTAAAAAAACATCCATTAAGACACTTATTTAAACATTTATTCTTTCATCGACCTTTACATATACATATATAAAACATATTTATTTCTCAGAAAGACACACATTCACTGGATGGTGTCATCAGTGATGTCATGAGTGATGTCACTGACCATGTCATGAGTGATGTAATATGTGATGTCATCAGCAGTGCATTGCAGGCGCGCAAGTTATAGTGAGTCCAATTAACTATAACGTGGGAATTTCAATGGTTTTATGTCAGTAAAATTTCCAGCTAACTATAACTGGTGTCAAACCTATGGTTTTTTCAGTGAATATACATATGTATATATTTAAACACAAACTCTGTTACATGACATGTAAAGACTTCCTGCTCCAAGGGCAAGCTTATGTACCATGGGTAATGTGCTTTGTAGACGTTGGGTCACCCCTCAATAAATCCTAATGTGCTGCGTAAATGAAGGCAGGCAGCAAGGCAGGAGACTCTGATCAAGTAAACCCTGTCTCTGGTGTGATGAGATGATCAGTGTAACCATAAACCTGCTCAGAACCGTGATAAATATGTGTGCTCACGTAACTCTCTCTCAGAAACTGGGACGTGTATTTATTCTTACAAATGTGTCAGGACACCGGGACAGTCCTTGAAAAACAAGGACTGTTCGGGGAAATATGGGGCATCTGGGTACCTAATAATTACTACTACATGGAAAATGCAGTTTCCGGTGCAAACTGTTGGCACCCACAACGTTGTTCCAAGTTGGGGGTGGTGAGTTGTCTAAGTGCCTATTGAACATAAGGTCTTTGTTCATTTTAAAAGTTTCCAACTCGCACTGTTTGCTCATAAGTGTGAAGTAGGTGAAACCAGCTCTGAATTTTGTTGGCAAACAGCACATGTGGAGTTAGTTCAACAAACACAGATATCTTTGTTTTGTTTATTATTTATGTATATGTATATTTGGTTTATTTACATTGTAGACACTTTGTTTAGCTTCAAGGCTAAATAAAGGACATAAGCATGTTAATGAATAAATGCCCCAAAAGCAATCCTCCCAGGGCCCGCCACACACTGGGCACGCGGCAGGCCAACCAAGAAACATTTTTTTTTTAATATGGAAGCGGGGGCCCGCCCCGTGAGCAGTGGCCCCAAAAGCAATGCCCCCCAGGGCCCGCCACGTGCCCAGTGTGCGGCGGGCACCAACAGCTATGACCCCCATGGCCCGCCGCACACTGCATGACAAGGGCAAGACTGGCGTTGGAGAAATCAGCACTACATACCCCATCATGACCATCATTCCAGCCCACCCGAAGCAATGTTGCAAATATTAGGTTGTTGCTCAGCTATTAGCCCGTTCCTCTTTAGAGAATCAAAAGTCTTAAGCGGATATTTAAGGTCTGAGGAAGGGTTTCCACACCGACTCAAGCATGGATATCTTGTCATTAAGGTTGCAAATAACTCATCCACATGCCCCAATTCTGGCTAGTTCAGCGAGCCATTCATCATGGGTAAGCTCCGTTGGTTTCCTCAAATTACGGAGGATGCAGGATTTAACCACTAGCAATAGACATGGCCACCCAGTTGCAACCATGTTTGGTGGGTACAGTTCTAAGTATTTGCAACAAAATCATAAGTCTGGCTTGTTTTAGGCATAGACTTCAGTTGTGTTATTTGTCTGGATAAAATAACAGAAAACCCACAGTGAGACACTCAAATACTGGTCAGACTCGCATGCTGTATTTTAGTTCACATATTTTGATCAAAGCCCTTATTTATATAGGCCACTTCCCTTGGGAAGGGTATCTAACTACTCTTCTTTGGCCACATCCGGTTTAGAGACCAACCACTGCTTTCACCACTCTTCAAGCACTGCCCACACATCGCTACCATAAAGAAAAACAGACACTATTTTACAACAGAATATACTTATTTGAAACACGACCCCCTATTGTGTTAATAACAAAAGTGGATAATCCACCCAACCCTGAGGAAACCTGTTTAATCAGGCTAGTTACATGTAAATTCCAGTTCCCGTTCTTCTGCAAAACTGGTCCAAGATAACTATATTCCTCAACTATTTCAGCCTACTCTTTCCCAATAAAACCATGACTCCTTTCACAAATGTTTCCCACAAACAATTATTTTGGTCCTAGAGAGTTTGTATTTTAGTTGCAGTTTCTAAAAATATTATCTTATCTTGCATACTTTAACAGGCTTTGTCAAACTTCGGAGATAAGAGCGGTGTTATCTGCAAAATAAAGGGCATCATAAACGGAAGGCCTCAGCTTCTGGACATCTGTCTTCCAATCCCAATTTTGCATGCCAAAGTCTGCAATATGGAGGGGAAATAATACTGGACCGCGCAAGTGCCATGACATACGGCTCTAGTAGACCCATAAAGCTTACACAGACTCAACAGGAAGAACTGTATTATTATAGGATTTCAATAGCAGCCAATAGCCCCTGTCCATACCAATGTAAGGTAATTTACCCAAGCAGTGATAAATTGACTGTTCAGAAAGCACCCAATTCTGATCTCTAGTAGCATTTTCGGCACTAATCAATAGCCCACGGTAAAAAAATAATAGTACGGGTGCACAATATTTGCTCTGTGTACACTTTTTGGGGGAAGTTTCAAGTTTTCATTGGCTGAGATTCTAGAATCTTCCATCTTCATAACTTGCTCGTGTTGGATTGGAATGCCCAACTACGTACTTTTATTCTAAAAATATAAATGCAGTAAAAAGATAAAACAGGCTTTCAATTGCATTGCACCATATCTTAGTCAAACCAATTTGTTCCTGCCCAGGACTAAGCGCCACACAAGTAAATATTTCTAAAAACGAACAAAGTAACACACCTCACGGTGGTATTTAAAATAATTTACTGCTTCCTGTTGTTTGAGCGATTGAACCCTCCAATAAATGTAAGGTACAGGTGCATTGTGTGGAGCTGCAGTGCATTGTGTGATATTAAGCTATACGTTTTCGATAGGACACTGTTAATTTATCCTGTTTTACATGTCTTCTGTGGGGTCTGGATGTCTGGATTTCGCGGGCACTTTTGTCAAAATCGCAGCATTTTTACAAAAGTGCCAATTTCGCAGGCATTTTTGTAAAAATCGCGGCATTTTTGTAAAAATCGCAGCATTTTTACAAAAGTGCAGATTTCACGGCAAACCGCGAAATCGCAAAATCCCTGAGGGTCTGCATTGCCAAAAGCTGCCCAACTTGGAATTCCATTTCACGTGCGAACAGGAGTTAGCCCTGCCTCTGTGACTGTGATGTTTGCATGGGATAGGTTAGAGCCTCTATGTAAAACATCCTGAGTTTCTTACTTAAAAGCGGAATTTAGCTCCAATTTCCAATTTAAACTTTGCCTGGGTAGCCAAGGGTAATACAATTCTATTGCCAAAGGTAACTGCATGTTAATTCTCAATGATTACTGGATTGTTGTAAAAAAGTTATGGTTCAACTTTTAGGAGAATTTAGTGATGTGAAGATTGGTGTAGCTTTATACCAGAAGATGGACTTGTAATTCACCCATACAGCTGTTAAGAGATGACTTCTAAATAATAATGGTAGAGCAGAACTCACTCAAAAATGAGAATACTTTAGTACTCTTCAAACAAATACATTGAGAATATAATAAATCTGTATTGCGGTTTAATCAGCCGCGGTCGGTAGTGGGTGTACCTGCAGGGCGCTGACGTGGGGGGGGGGGGAGCGGCAGGGTGGGGGGTAGTAATGCAACGAAATTAGTTTTATTTACTTATATGTTTACTTACCTGTAAAACTCTGTAATCCATAGATTACAATCCACCACCCTGCCCCTCCCCACGTCAGCGCCCTGTAGGTACACCCACTACCGACCACGGCTGGGTTTAATGTAATTGCAAATTTTGAAAACAAAAATGAGTTAACTGATATTATTTAAACCAGGTAAGAAAGTTATGATCAGTTGATAAGAAAATCTTAAATAGTATAAATGATAGGTATATTTCAGAAATCTATGAGTTGTAGATTACAATTCGTACAGACTACTGCTTATTTTGGATTCAGAAAATCTCTGAGAATTTGAGGATGAAAAGCCAAACAAGTTGTCAGTTTTCATATATACTCCACTTCTACATGTCAGCAGCAGCAAGTGTAGGAAAATATTTTTTACAGAGGACAAATCCCTTTCACTACTTCCCAATAAAATTTGGGAGTGCTTCATATACTTGTTTACACTAGTTTACACACACAACACACACACACACACACGCACACACACAACACAACACACACAACAGTCTTTTTTATAATGTAGGTCCCTCATTCTAAAGCAAGGGGTAAATTCAATATCAACGACAAACACCATTCTTGCCCAATGACCCTCATTCTAGGTTTCTCAGAAGTAAACTGCAACTTGTGTTTCCTTCCCTGGGCATTGTTACCTCACTATTTCGAAATTCAGAGATGGATAACCCGTGAAATCGGTGTTATTGCACACAGTTCCCTCTTTGCCCACCAAACACTTTATCGCTTCAAATTATTTAAAATGTTGCCATAAAAGTAGTCCTCCTGAAAGGAATAATTCCACCAGCTAGGGAGAAGTGGAAACTGGATCCACCGCCAATACGGAATTCTATCCTGGGCTTTTGGTCTGACGCTCCAGCATTTTCCTTAGTGAAGGCTATTTCCATGGTAATTAAGGGTATGATGAAGGGGTTGACTACTAATCTAATGCCTCATGCATGCTGTGCTTATTAAAAGCGTTTTCTCCAAAAGGGGTATCCATAATTACTGAGGTGGTGACTGGTTCTATTTTACAAAACAACAACGGTCCCATGCATAGGAAATATATGTGAAGCAATAAATATAGACGAAATCAATTCTATATTTGGAGCGACATGTCCAGCCGGACAGAGGTCTTCAATTTTTACTCAATTGAAAGTTATATACACAAAAGATACCTTCAACAAATCACCAGTGTGGGGCACACGCCTGTACCCAGACACAATCAGATCAGTACAGAAGGTTAACAAGAGACAAAACAGGGCTTTTAAGGCAAAAGCAGCGATTTCTGTAATTATTCGAATGTACAGAAACATCAGACAAGCACCATTACATATACATAACATATAAATCAAGGTTTTGTATAAGGTGCACAACAGGTCGACTGCGTTTCGGTCCCACTACTTAGTAATGGGGACCATCATCAGGACATTTATTAAATGCCTTAAGGTTGTAAGCCTCGAATGCCTAAGGAAGGGAGGAAGAGAGAAGGCATATATACATTTAGTTGTGGACATATTCTTAGCATTGTTTAAATGGTGACTTGTTTGGGAACATTGGGTTTTATTTAATAAACAAAGGTTCCTGAACGGTTGAGCTGTGGCTACCTGAAAGAAATGTAAATGTGTGCAATCGGTTAATTGACAAACCCGTAGGCGCCTTAGTAGCCAGCATAGGTTTTAATTGATTGACAGAATCTAGAATGTATCCTTTTAAAGGAAACCTATAAAAACTGTTTGCACTTGGTAAAATCAGCGCATTACTGAAAACAAAACTTTTGAGAGCACTGTAAACATTTCACAACATATTTTTGCACATTTTGCGACAACCTGTGTGCAACTTATACACTGGAAGGGGAAATAGGCAGAACATCTTGGTCTTAACCATGTGTGTTTCGACGACACAAGCTCAACCACGCATGCCTTACCCATGCATGTGCGTGGTTAAGGCAGTGTGCAGTCTAGCTGCTGGCTGCTGCATGGACGGTAGCAGGAAGACCTTGCCAGGAAGAGAGCCGCAGTGAGGTAAGTGAGGTTGGCCTGGGTAGTTTTCTAGGCTAGGGTCATTTTCTGGACTGGGGGGGTCGGGTCGTTTTCTGGGTTCAGGGGTTGGGATAGGTTTCTGGGCCGCAGGTGTCAGGGTAGTTTTCTGTGCTGGGGGTCGGGGTAGTTTTGTGGGCTCGGAGTCAGGGTAGATTTCTGGGCTGGGTAGTCAGGGTAGTTTTCTGGGCTGGGTGTCGGGGAGTTTTCCGAGTGGTGGGGTTCCGGGGTCATTTTCTGGGCATGGGCTTTTGGGCTAGCTTTCAGGGCTGGGGGGTGTCGGAGGTAGTTTTTAGGACTGTGGAGGTCAGAGGTAGTTTTCAAGGGGGTTGGGGTAGTTTTCAGGGCTGTAGGAGGGTCGGGTAGTTTTTTTTTAAATTAGGGTTTAGGATTTAGGCCTAAGGACAGTGTAAGGGGTTGGGGTAGTTTTAGGGACAGTGCTGGGGGTCAGAGGGGGTTGAGATAGTGTTTGTTAAGGGACAGAGTTTTAGGCCTCAGGGCAGAGCTAGGGGAAGGAGTAGTCGGGGTAGTTTTTAGGGCTTTGGGGAGGGCAGGGTAGTTTTTAGGGCTGGAGGGGTTGGGTAGTTTTTTCCAAGTAGGGGTATGGGTTTTAGGCCTAAGGGCAGTGGAAGCGGTTGTAGTAGTTTTAGGGACAGCATAATGTGTAGGAGGAGGTCGAGGTAGTGTTTGTTTAAGGGTTATGGTGCATGGGGGTTGGGGTATTTAATCCTCAGGGTGGAGAGGGGGCAGGGGGGAGGTTGCAGCTTAGGGTAGGGGGAGGGGGTAGTGACCTTAGCCACGCATACGCCATGCGTGCCTCTATCATACAATCTACTGGACGTAATAAATGTTTTAAACTGATGGCTTAGTTCTCTCTGCTTTCTGTTTCAGGCTTGTACCTCTTAGCGCCGTAAATACATGTCACTATTTCCCCAGGGAACTGACCAGGATTCAGAACAGTTACCATCAGGGTGCACCCACAGACATCTGAACTGATCGCATTAACCAACCAAACTGGACTAACAGAAAATGCATTTCCCTCAGAATCATTTAAGTTGCATTTATTTTTCATTTGAGGTGTGCATTATATTTTATATTCTGTTATCTGTAGATCAAATGCTAACAAAATATTTGTTGAACATTTTGTTCTTTTTACCATATCTCTGATCAAACCCCCACACTCACCGGCAACGCCCCCATTGTATACAAGATCTCATTTCCCCTACTTTTCTACATGCACTTTGACCACTGATCAACATGGGTGCCCTGCGAAGAGATCTGATATCTCTTCGCAGGGTTTGATGCCCAAATGATTGTAAAAGCCATACAAGAAAATTTGCATGCAACAAATCTAATCTGAAATTATTCCCGTGTGAGCAGGCCTCCTAAAAATCTGAGATGGGAAAGGCCATTCAGCATGACCCATGTTGAAAAGTCTCTAAAAATAACTTCTTACAACATAACTTTAATTAGCAATCTTATATTTTAGCCTAAAATCCTCCTCTATATAGATGGAAGGTCTCTCGTCAAGATGGTCGAATAACACTGGAATCAGACAGGATAACGAATAACATCGCATGAATTTTCTCCGAGTGAAGACATTCTGACGAATTGTTTGACTGGGGCGTGAGAGAGCATACCTGATTATGTACAAAAGTTTGTGATTTTAATTTGTAGCAATGACATTTCTGGGGCAGTGAAGCTTCTCAATAAATTAATGGTGTACTCGAGAGCTTGACACCTTAAAACAGGTTAGGCATACCAACTACTCTGATGAAGCACTACATCCTTTCATGTTCAAAGCAAAGGCATAGTTTGCATTGGTGTTAGGGCGGTACTCGGCCTCCCAGTACTAAAACAGGAAACAAGACAATGGACCCATAAAATACATCTGTGATATGTGCATGCATGCATGGATATGCACTAGCATAAGCACTCATACAAACAAGCATGCCCACATCTGCACAAATTCATAGACATACACATAGGCGGTGCATGTAAACACATTCACACAGGCGTCTGTGCATATGGTTGCGTGTGTACGCACGCACGCACACGCACGCTCGGGTGCGCCACACAGACACCTTGTTAGCTTATTTACAAGCGCTTTGCGCCGCCGTTACGTCACTTTTAATCAGGCCGGCTGGCCGTAGCGGGTGACCGGACAATCCCCCGGTGCACCGCACGGGTGGGGGGCCGGTTTTGTTACAGGGCGGGTTTTGCGGCCCTGGCAAAGAGCTCGGCGGAACCCACGACCCCCGCAAGTGGGGGGGGGGGGGGGGAGGGGGGGGGGGGATGGCCGAGCACTTTGCCATGGCCTGTTTAGGTTCCCAGTCCGGCCCTAATTTTAATATGGGAAGAGGTGACGTCCCGGCGGGCAAGGGGTTGGAAAATAACCCCCCATGTGTTTTTTGCTGTACTATATAACAACCTTTCACACAATGTGGCCGTAACCTGAGACTTTAGTTTGTGCACTGCCAGCAGTACTTCAGATGTCCCCAACGGATATGAGGAGTCACATTAAGCAATCATGGTCTGACAAAATGAACCATATTCCTTCTCGGTTGTTTAATCTTTGTGCGTAAAATTAAGCCTTTCCCCTCTGAAGACACCTTTGAGCCTTGGTCTCAGTGCAAGGCAGGGCAGTTTCCTGCCTCTACCTGCTTCCAAGCCCCTGATGGAACATTCAATCAGTTCGCAGATTAATCACAGTTCATAACTGTTCTCTCCCGTAGGGCTCACGCGCCATTTCACAGCCATAGAAGTTTCACAGTTAACCCCCTTCTTTCCCTTCAGGAGTACTTACCTTGAAAACAGACTTTCATATGAATCCAGCCAACAGAGAGATGGGCTGTAATTACTGCTCTAATGAACTGGTTCCAAGGCCTTTCATAGACTGTCAGCATTCACTTATATGCCAAAGACATCTATATTTAAGGGCCTATGTAATCTTCATAGCCTCATAGTTTAAACAGTGAAATGTGTGTATATATTTCAATGGATTTCTAGAGAAGGCTCAGACTTAGCCTTTCCTTCGAGATGTCGGCTCAAGCACTTAAAAAGTCACTTTCAGACTTCTACAACTTTTTCTTTTCCCGTACACCCAGGAGCCTCATCCCAAAAAATACGCGGGGGCAGATTTACGAGCCCCTTGCGCCACGTTTACGCCGCTGTTGCGTCACGCAAGGCGGCATAAACGTGGCGCATCCCTACGAACATTTACAACGTAACGCATCTATGGAGATGCGTCTCGGTGTAAGGCCCTGCGCCACATGAAACCTGCATCAGGTTTCATGTAGGCGTTCCGGTGCAGGGGGGGGGGGGCGTTTCATCGCAGGAACACCCCTGGAAAGTGACTCAGTGAAATCTACAAGATTTCACTGAGTCACTTTCCCAAAGCTGCTACGTCAATTCCTTACGCCTGCTTGAAGCAGGCGTAAGGAGTGACGCACCATGTAATGTATGGGTGGCCCCTGTGCATTGCAGGAGTTGCGTCACGCTTGCGACTCCAGCAATGCGCCGCCCGTAAGCCAAAAGATGCGTCACGCATCTGCCCTTCCTTGCACCATGGTGCGCCGCATTGTAAATGCGGGGCATCATGGGTGGCGCACGGATAGACTTGCATGACGTATCTTTCCTGACACATCTCTGCCGATTTGCAGAGATGCGTCAGGCAACGTAAATCTGCCCCTTTGTCTCCAGCCCTCTTGCGTAAAGATAAGGTTGTGCCCCGCAGAACCCTCATGCTGCTCTCAATACCCCCAATATTTGGTGCCATCTGTTTGCACTTTAAAGATCTGCTTACAAGTGCGAAACTACTACTGTTGCCCCCAAAGAGAAAAAGACAAAGACATTTCAAGAGAAATAAAAAAAGGAAATGGAGGAAAAGAGAAATAGGAAAAAGTGGAAATCCTATCAAATATTTAAGAAGAACAATGGTATTGCCATCCATCACATATTGACATTGTGCTTAATTTCTGAATAACAAATAACAATAAATCAGATTCCAACACCTTACCACTCCTATCAATGCAATGCAGACATAAAAACATTTCCCCAAACTGCCATACTCCCCACAGCCCCTGCAGTACCCCTTCCCTCAGCAAAAAACACACAGGGGCATATTATCAAGAAACGGCGTTAACATTATCGCCACTTTAGCGGCAGAAAACTGCAGCTAAAGCGGCGATAATGGGCTTGATAATACGCTCTTGTGAATTCCCATAGAAGCCTATGTTCTGGTGTGAACATGGGCTTCAATGGGAATTCTCTACGGCGTATTATGAAGCCCATTATCGCCGTTTTAGCTGCAGTTTTCTGCCGCTAAAGCGGCAATAATGTTAACACCATGCTTGATAATATGCCCCACAGTTTCAATTCATTTTGAAAGAAAATCACATCCAACCATATCAATGACAACCCTCTCCTTTTGTAGCTCTTTTGAAAGCTTTTGAGTTGGAAGACCACCCTCCCAAAAAAAGTCAGAAAATCGTCTTGGTGCAGTAATTTCAATTTTGACTTTTGAAACAATGTAGCCTAAGCTCCAACAGCTTTAATTGAACTTAACATACAAACCCGTACATTTGGCAGACGAGATTGCCGTATCTGAAAAAAATGTGGAACTCAAATCCTGTAAGAGATCCAAAATAGTTCAGTTGGATTACTTCTGCTACAATTTCTTTCTTAATTGATAATCAGCAAAATAATACTGAAATAGTTTGAGGGAATATAGGGGCATATTACCAAGCAATAGCGATAATTCTCGCTATTGCTTGGTTAGCGTGAAAAAATTAACGCTGAGCTGCGGCGATTTTTATCGCAGATAAACCTTGGTATTACCAAGGTTTATCGCAAATGCGATAAAAATCGGCCGCAATGCATGAATAACGCTGAAAAGTCAGCGATATTCATGCATTACCGAGCTAATGCTCTTAGCCATGTTATCCACCTCCCATTGGATAACATGGCTAAGAACTGCTCAGGGCAGGTGTTAGCTTTTGGAGATATTCGCGCTGAGCGCGAATATCTCCAATAGTTGGTAATAGGAGATAGCGATGTTAGCGACTGTTTCCAGTTGCTAACATCTTGGCACGCCCACTTTGCATGTCATTAGTGATAAATATCACTGACATGCAAAGTGGGGCCCAAGATGGTCGCTATCTCTTACTAGCTGTCGCTAACTGGTGTTAGCGACAGCTAGGTAATAGGGAGATAATTTCATCTCCGCTTTCTTGGCTTTTAAAGCCAAAAAAGCGGAGATAACCCCCTTGATCATATGCCCCTTACATTCTGCAGTCTCCTCGTTGATCTTCCAAATAAGAGACTCTCTGTTTTAATCATCCAGTCTACTAGGTGACGAGTAAAAGCTCTTGGTTGATACTGTTGAAATGACTTTGCAGTTGTGCTATTTCCAGAGTTTGAGACGCTTTGAGGTCCTTGATCTTCTGCAAGATTATTTCAAAGAACTCTTGTTGAGGTTGCAATGGCCGGATGCACAGGAACACTCAGGCTCCACCAATGTAATGCCTCCCTGACGCAGGGTAATACAACACAGTAACTTACGCTGAATTGTTTTACTTTTTGGGTAAAAACTCACAATAAGTCACACAAATCTTGATTTGCATGCCTTAGTAAATCCCAAAATTCGTTTTGCATCGTGGCTGCACCAAAAAAGTGGCACAGCTATGATGCAAAATGTTAGTACATTGTGGACTAGGTTTGTTTTTAATATGACAGAGTTTGGTTACAAGATGCTCATCAGTAGTTGCAGATAGTCTCTCTGATCATGCTCTCATTTCTTTAAAGATTAATATTAACATAAGTGTTCCTGAAACACTTAATGGGTCCTTAGAAACTCAATATTATTAGAGGAAGAATGGGTTTCTGTTACCCGGTGTTTTATTAGAGATTTTTTTTAAAATAATTTTAAATCTATCTCTCGTTCCATAGTTTGTGACACATTTTAGGTAGTCTTTTGAGGGCATGTCATTGTATATTCTGAAAAATTGTCAAGAGGAAGAAAAACTATTGTTTCTTATCATCAAAGGGTGGTTGAAAATGCGACCATTGCTTTCCAGTCTTCTGGTTCCCCTGCAAACTTTAAAGTTTGGCTCAGACAAAACAAGATTTAAGGTTTTATTATAATAGGGTTGAACTCTTAAATCAAAGAAAAACATTTGGCAGAAATATTATGAGGAGATTGATTATGTTAAAAAGCTCTTATCAAGGGCTGCAAATCAAAGTCTAACAAGAATTCCACAAGAGAGGTAACAGATCCAAAGACAAAATACATATTATCCAATCAAAGTCTAATACAGCTATTTTTTTTTAAACATTATAGGAGAATTTATCAGTGTCATGAAGTAGCTGATGTAGATAATCACTCATTACCTAGATGAAGTGCAGTTTCCAAATCTCATGGATTGTTGTAATGTTGTACATCCATTAGCAGAACCTGATGCTCTTTGAACCCATTCTCTCTGAGGAAATAAAAATAGATCTAGACAGTTTAGCAAACGCCACGGGTAGTGACTGAAGACCCATAGAGGCACTTACATTTTTTTGTCTAAATTAGAAAAGGTTTTAGTATCGTTCTTCAATAATATGCTCCAAGGGTAGAAGCCTGTCATTCTCTTGCTGAGGTGATAATTGTCAGTATATTAAAAAGTGGAAAGCCAGCCAAGGATCCCATTTCATATCAGCCAATAAGTTTATTTAATGCCTGGTCCAGGGACGTATTCACTTGACTCGATTTTATACACTAGATTGAAACACATGGCCCGCGTACACCCCCCCAGGATTCCAAAAAGAACAGACAGAATTCACTCCTTTGACAGACTCATCAGGTCCAAGGATGCTGCTTTTTGGTTCTTTAAATTGTATATAGCCTCCACTACCAATAGAGCGCACACTACCAGACTTGCGTTTGAAAGGGACACTGGGGAGACGATTTTGAAAGTGAAATGGGGATATTGTTGTACACAAACAAAATTGATCTTCATGAACCATGGGCACAAATTACAGCATTCCAAATTCCCAAAGGTAGCTATTCCACAACCGCTACATGAGCTACGATTGATAATACTAGGTCTCATTCGCTATCCTAGATGCTTAGGGCAAGCACATTTCTTTCACTTATCATGGACTTGTCAGATCATGCTGGCATTCAGAAACATTCCCCAGGAGCAAGAGAGCTGAAAAGACTACCTGTTTGAAAACACTGAAGCACGTAGATCCAGTTTTCAAAACAGATGATGAAAACAATTTCAAGGATTTAGACTGGAGTGCCTTATGCATGCTATTTGTTAGTATTCGCTCGTGGTTTTTGAATTAGACAATATAATTACAATCCAACATAAGTCACTATACCATGGAGCTCAAGGTCTCTGCTGAGGTAGGTTGTTTGTAAACTCACCTTGGCAATATGTATTTCGCTGCACTATGAACTTGTTAATAATACATTAAATCTACCTAAGCGATCACTGCTTTTACTATTACATGTAAGGGAAATAGAAAACTTACATTGTGTAAAATACATATTTTATAAAAAAAAGTAGTGTTATTGAAAACAGTCTTTTCAGCATTTACATGTTCTGCCTAAGAAGATGATCTTATCTCAAAAAGTCCTTTTACTGAGGTCAAGTCTATGAACATCAAACCACTCATTTACTCAAGGCAGACCAAAGTGAACATTGTCATTGTGGTCTTTATAACCAGGCAGTCTTCCGAATGAAATGGGTTGGTCTGACTACACTTCCATCCCGATCATAATGCCCTAACAATAACCACCACTGCTACTAGTAATCAAAACCACCAAACAACAGTACTGCTCCGTCAATCACTTGAAAACTCTCAAGCAAGAACTCCGGGTAACACCAAGATGCTCCTCGGAGTGATAGTCGCGCTATATAAAAACACCATTACATTACAGTACATTACAATTGAACGTGACTTCAAAACTCCTCCCTTCCATCCTGCACATAGTAATCATCATCCTAAAAGACACTACTGACAATGGCAACACAATGAAGGTGTTCTCTACGAAGCCAAAGAGCTCCACATCTTGGTGTAACAAAGAACTTGCTGACACAAAAGTCAGCAAACGCAACACCCACATCTGAGACTGAAATGTCTCTGCGGCACACACACAGAAAAAGCCACCTATACGAAATCAACATACCGCGTCTTCAGAGTATCATGGCCAACACTCAAACCGTCAAGCACTGCCTCTAGATTGTGATCTAAGCGAAAAAGAAGAACAAGGGAGACCCTACTCACGACGGAACCAGGGTAACGTGTTTATCCAAAGAACAATGGTTCCTGTGGCATAATAACTTGTACAATTTGTATTTAGTACAACAGCTAAATAGCGTTTTTAAGTTATCATAGAAAAGGGGTTTGGCAAAGAAAAAAGCACACTCATACCAAATTCTAGCAAATGGTTTTGTAATTCAGGTAAGACAATTATATCAGCGACATATATACAAAAAAGTGCAATGTGTCCCCAGTGATATAGTGAGCGAAAAAACACAAAACATAGACAGTAAGTGATCTGTACAATTTTCAACTATGAATATTTACAAGAGGGAAATGACCAAACGCAATAATAAATCAATTTATAATCAGTGACTATCTACAATCATAGAGCACTGTGTTTGAGGGGTTCATTCCCGATGGCGTTGACGGCGTTTCGACCTGTTAGATGAAGGTCTCGTCAGGACTAGACAGTGAGGGACATCTACAGGGAAAAGTGAAAAGTGTATAAGTATGTGTAAATGTATGTATATGTATATGTGTGCTTTTTTCTTTGCCAAACCCCTTTTCTATGATAACTTAAAAACGCAATTTAGCTGTTGTACTAAATACAAATTGTACAAGTTATTATGCCACAGGAACCATTGTTCTTTGGATAAATCTAGATTGATCTAAGGCGCATGATACTAAACGCAACTGGCAATTGTAACTGCACTCCGTAATTTATTTATTTAGCACCACCTCAACAGCACAAATCAAGCTACTGCTGTGTGTCCCATCCCTCGATACCAGAGTCGGACTGGTCTATAGTGCTATCACGCCGGTCCCAACGGGCTGGTCTGAAAGGTCACTGTGTTGCCTGTTTTCTCTGGCTGTTTGTCAGGATGTTTTATGTTCTGCTGGATTACACTGTTGATTTCCCTGATATTAAAATGAACATTTCCTGCAGTAATCTCAAAACCATGCAGGCTTCCATACCTTGCAAAACGCTTATACAACGTTTCTTTGTTTGATAAAAACTGCCCCCAATTCGCAAGCATGGCCACCTTTTTAGCTCTCTAATTCACTAATGGGGGGGGCACTTTTATTATGGTGCCTGGGCCTATTTTCTGCCCTGTCAGACCCTGCTCAGTACAATATTGAGCACTTGCTGAAAACTGCCTCCTCACATAGACTTAGTTAACAACACTAACACCCTCAAATCCTGCTCATTTGTTGGCGATATTTTCCTATACACCATCATCAAACCACTCTCCATGGAAGCAGCCCCACCCCTAAACAAAGTCAGTGAATCCCAGGCACAACACATCTTCCTTCATGCAATTAAAACTACTGTAAAAAAAACAGAGACAAGCTTCATTCCCAAAGACCATGCCTATTACCAACCCATCACAAACCTATCCTTCCACAAAAAACATATGTACACAGTCACTATCAAAATATAAGGCCAATCTACCATCCATTCCAACTCCTGAAGGCCATGGTTTTGGATGTCAGAAGTGCAGTGTCTGCTTTTCATCTTTTTGTTATCCACAAAATGAGTGTCTTTGAGATGGACAATTAAAACATGGTAATAAAGCAATAAAATAGTTGGTAGTTTGCTCTAAAGATCTCAGTTTACTTGATTTAATATATTACTTCCCTAGTACACTGATAGAAAAAACAGTTTGAATCTATACAACAAATCCTTTATCAGAGTCTCGCTGTCTCTCACAAAAGTATGTCTACTCATTCTGCCTGACTCCTTACATCTGGTGTGACGGTGTTAGATGTCTACTATACTTTTGCAATAAAAAAAATAATGCATAAAAATAACAAATAGGGGTTTTGGGTCAGTTATCTTTAGCTATCGCTCAGGTTGAGTATCATTCTGATGATGAACCAGCCCACAGAGCAGCATATATAATATGGGTAGGCTTTCCTGTTTTCGGTTTCTATTTTTGGTAAATGCTGGTGTTTTTTTTCTTCAGTGTTTTCAAATGATTTTATTACCTTGAAAATAACAATGGTCATCAGTGGTTACACATTTCTGCGCCTTTAAAAACTACAGAAACAGTGTTTTTCCGGTGTTTATGAAACATTTTGCTTTTATTACTGTTTGCTTTCTGCACAGATAGCGCATGGTATATAGACAGTGTGAGTATAATGTATATGAGGTCCAAATAGATTTTTGCAAAATTGCAAATGAAACTTATTGTAGTACACTGACCCATCGCTACTCCAGAAATAATTTCTAAAACATATCACCTTTCCCTGAAGTACCAAATAATACATCTACTCATTGGTGGGGCCCATAACACTGTGAGTTACTCACAAAACACTTTCATACTATTTCATGGAACAGTGAAATCCGAAAGAGTGTTGCTGTATCATAGTGGAGCGTCTACATTAAAAACGAAATATTTATACTATTTACACCTGCAGTTTAAATGAGTTTTACCATGGTTTTATTTAACACAACATTTATTTAGACACACCACCACTATGGTCGACGAATCTGCTAGTAAAAAATTAGGCGAAGGAAAATACAAGACCAGCTTAATTTTCCATTTCTCTAATTTTTATTAAAAGCAAAGCTTAGCATGTCTAACAGACTTTATTCGCTTTGTTTAAATCTTTATTCAAAATTTTGACTTTAAAGAAGGAAAGTTTTATCTCAAATAGTTATATTCATTTATATCAGAGATTTAAAAATAGACATTATTATTTAGATTTCAGAATACAAATATTAGCAAAAGACAGATAGTTCCCAAAATTAATTTTCTCCTGACTTCCCTAACTAATAACCTCAACCAAAGATTTAGTCCTCATTCAAAATAATAGGAAAAATATTAAAGCATCTTACATCACAGGAAAATCAGCATTCACTATTTCACTAACTTTTTCTATCTAAAAAGTAACTGTCAGTATAAACTCAGATCCTGATTGGACAAATTCGAGGGTGGATGAGCATCACCTCATCATTCTAATATCCAGCTTATGCAGCTTCAGCAGAAATTAAAGAGTCTATTGTCTTTATTAGCGTCCGACACAGTCATTTCCGCAATTTGCAAGTTCAGACTTTATTCCCACGTTATACAATAGAGACATCCATCTCTTTTTGGCAGTCATCTATATTTTCAGGGCATGTTGTCCTTGAACCACTTTCGTTCAGGCACAAGCAGCTCACATTCAATCTCGGCCTTGGACTGCGCCTGCTCAGTTCTTCTTCCATTCACAGTTAATAAAGCAGCCATTTTTTTACCAGGCCTCACGGGCCAGAATGGGAACTATCATAGAAACAAACACAAATAAATGTTAATTATTGAAATATGACCCTTCTGTTTACCTCCCCCCATACTAAGGTTTCCCTGTTAGTTATTACCTAGCAAGTAAGCAACACATATGCGAATTGTACTCACTTATCCTTCGGTTTATGCCACAAACACATGCACAAAAAGCACATTTCTGCTGCTTTTGATTAGTTTGAAGCTTTTTCATTATTACATATCATGACAATTACATTAATTAGTCAGTTATATTTTTGCCCTACAAGCAGATTAGTATTCCCAAGTGTATTTGTGTGTGCATACTATACTATGTTGGTTAATTTTCCAAACTCACACAATTAATAAAAGTTACAGTTATGAGGAAATGAATTCACAAGAGGTATACAATATTTTCTTTCTCCAGCTCGCTCCATAAACATCATACAATACTTCTTCAGTGAGTCTTTGGTCATGTGCGCTCGCTCTTTCCTTCCCATGTAAACTTCTGTGAAAAGGCACTCTCAACATTGACACTTGAGATGGGCAACGCCAAACAGCTATCACACAATTTGTTAACCCTGACCACTGACATAGCTTCCCATGCCAAGACTGGTTCACTTGAAGATTGCGATTCTCAGGGCAAGTTCTGCAACATTTGCACTGATCAGGGAGCTTATGCCCATTAGAGTTATTGAAGCGGTCAAAAATGAAGCAGCACTTTTGAAACTATGGAGGAAATTCCCCTTTACGGAAGGGATCTAGAACAGAGTTCCATAGTGAAGTTTCATTGACTTCAAATGCCATTGGTGGTGAAGGGACCTTTCTATGCATCATTGCAAGCCATTTCTCATACATTGAAAAATAAAAGTTCCTGCACTGCTCTTCACCATTGCTTTGCTTACCAAGTGGCAAGCACTCTAACATGGAACATGTTGCAGTGCCAAAGTCACTAAAAGTGTCGCCCAGCCTACTCTCAAGGAGATGTTTCACATCTACACCAATTATGAACACTTGGCAGACAAGGGTGCTTTCAGACTCTAGTTTTTTTATTATGTCCAATACAGCAATTATGCGCTCTTGTAAAAATCTAAGAATGCAGTGGAGTGTACTTTTTTCACATCCCTATCAATATGTGACCAAAGATCCTCACATTTCTTGCCTTTGGCATCATCACTCAGCAAAAACTCTGTAAACAGTTACCACATGGATAATATAGCATTCATAGCCCCTTGGACTGAGAACCATCAGCTAAGGGACACAGTTGGGATGACTCTTTCTTTGATGCCACACAAAGCTCAAAATGATAAATATTTGCATTTTAGTTCCTGTGCATAAGAAAACAGTGCACCAGAATGGACTAAAAAGTCAATAACATTCTACACTAACTGAAGATTTTAAAAATGCTTTCAGCATACCATCTAACAAGTGGCAAGGATCTCTTACAGGGAAGCATTTCAGATCAGGTATCGATTTTGACAGGTCATCACACAACTTTTCCCTATACGTAGCTGAATCACTGCAAATAAAAACAATATCACTCCAGTCTTTGTTGAACTTCCAAAGAACCTTTTTTACAGAGCATTCCAAGTGACATTGCAATCCATGTTTTCCAAAAGTCTGGTCTCATGTTTTAACCACTATCCCAGATGCTTGTTGATAGCGCTCTTTTCACATATACGTGTCGCTATACCTTGCATTGAATGTTTAAAGCCGGAGGTCTTGGCAATTCGCCTACTATCAATACTGACTCACTAGAAACTGGGGGTTGATGTATTAAGGGTTTTTACCCATTCTCTGTGGGTAAATGTGATGACACATATTAGGAAAAATTCATATGAAACCAGCCATTTTACCTACCAGTGAAAGAATCCAACGCAGTCAAAATATCAAATATGATTTTGATATTTCCTTTTTCTATACAGATTATTAAATAATTAAACAAGATCTAAAACATGCTTCTAAACCCTGCATCTTTAGACCAAAGACCATAAAATAATATTTTAGTGGCATCCCTAAACAACAGAACTCAAGCAGAATAATGTTATCCCAGACTTTCTTACTGCTAGCTTGTATAACAAAGTTACATTGTATTGGCCCCTCCAGGAAGAAAAAAATGACTCTTTCACTCTCTTTTTCCTTTCTTTGAATGGCATTTAGTATGTGGTTGTGCAGGTGTTTTTTCAGTGTTTATATGTTTTCACTGGTGAGGGCTATTTCTCTTTCAGTGGGGTTTTATCAGTTATTATAGGTTTAAACCTAAAACCAGACAGCCTAAATATGGGGAAATGGGTCCACCCTTAGCCACTGACTTTGTCGGCAGTGTCCTTCAGATTCTGGGTAGGCACACAGGACAGCCTATGTGCATTTGGGGACATATTGTACACTGAGCCTAGGGAGTGCAACAGACATGTGCAACTGCTTTGTGCACCCCTGCAGCACAGTGGTATTACAGAAGCGGCCACAGATGCTAACGCGCCCCTTTTCTATAATGTTGATAGCACTGGCAAGAAAATTGCACCAGCAGTATCTGGAGAGGGCATTCCTTCATTTCAATGTGGGCATGGCCTATGAAAATGAGGGAATCTCTTGACCTCTGCCCCTGCGCTGTGTTTTTGATGCAGGCATAGATGCAAATATGCCCTTAGGTGGCACAAAAAGGTGGCACACTTTCAGTGCGTCTCAAGCCATTCTTCTGGTGGAGAGAAAGCCCCAAACTGGACTACCAGAAACCTAAATTTCTCACAGATTAATTTAAGTTGCATTTTTGTTTTCATTTGAGGAGTGCATTATGTTTTATATGCTGTTTTCTGGACCATCCAGCCATCCCTCTGCAGGTGGGAGCAGTTTCTTGCGTACCCGCCTGCTAGGGGATCTCACCGCCTGCTAGGGGATCTCTCTTACCTCTTCAAAGTGAAGCATCTGCTCCATATTTTCTGTGAACGTGCATGCCCCTAGGGCAGCACCAGCTTGCGGCTACCCTGGGAACAGTGCATTATTTGTAATACCATGTACTGTCCCTGTTTGCCCCCAGCGCACCTTTTGAAAGGTGCGCGGTGGTGCAAACAGTTAAAATGTGGCTTGTATATAATGTGGTCCCTGCCGTTTAAGGCAATGTGAGTAATAGCATTTTAGCTGTTTACATTTTACAATCCAGAGGAAAAAGATTGACTTTTGGGTCACCTCAGCACCTACCATCCACATGGTGGACTTGAGGGAGCTGTCAGTCAAGGAACAACATGCCTGATTTAGAGTTTGACAAACTGATTACTCCATCACCAACATGATGGATTCATGTCCACTACTTTACAAGCGCATTTTATGCTATGGTAAGATGCACTGAACAAAAACTTTGCCAATAAGCATTTTCTAAATTAAAGCACACATCTAATGTTTGCAGATGAATTGATTGAAGCATACTTATTCCATGGTAATTATCTGAAGCTACAATATGAAGGCAATTGACAGCTTTGATGTTCCTGGATCCATCAATCAATATATCAGAGTATTTATAGAGAGCGCTACTCATTCGTTAGGGTCTCAAGGCACTGGGGGGACGGGGTGCTGCTACTGCTCGAAGAGCCAGGTCTTGAGGTGCTTCCTGAAGCTGAGGGTGTCCTGGGTCAGTCGTAGGTGAGTGGGGAGGGAGTTCCAGGTCTTTGCTGCCAGGTAGGAGAATGATCTTCCTCCGGTGGTGGCTCTGCGGATCCGTGGGATGATGGCGAGGTTGGTGGAGCGGAGCTGGCGGGTGGGGTGTTGAACGTGAGTCAGCTGTTGAGGTATTCCGGGCCCATGTTGTGGAGTGCTTTGTGTGCATGGGCGAGCAGTCTGAACGTGATTCTTCTGCTGACGGGGAGCCAGTGGAGGGTTCTCAGGTGGGTTGAAATGTGGCTGTGGCAGGGAATGTTGAGGATGAGTCGTGCGGAGGCGTTTTGTATGCGCTGGAGACGGTTCTGGAGTTTGGTGGTTGTTCCAGCGTAGAGGGCGTTCCCGTAGTCCAGTCAGCTGGTGACAAGGGCCAGGGTGACTGTTCTTCTGGTGTCGGCGGGGATCCATCGGTAGATCTTCCGGAGCATGCGCAGAGTGTTGAAGCATGAGGATGTGACGGCGTTGACTTGTTTGGTCATTGTGAGCGAGGAGTCCAGGATGAAGCCCAGGTTGCATGCGTGGTCCGTGGGTGCCGGTGCGGTGCCCAGCGCCGAGGGCCACCAGGAGTTGTCCTATGCAGAGGGGGATTGTCCGAGGATGAGGACTTCCGTCTTGTCCGAGTTGAGTTTGAGCCGGCTGTGTTTCATCCAGTCTGCTACTTCTTTCATTCCTTCCTGGAAGTTTGATTTGGCGGTGGCTGGGTCCTTGATGAGGGAGAGTATCAGCTGGGTGTCATCGGCGTAGGAGATGATGTTGATGTTGTGTTTTCGTGCGATGGTGGCGAGGGGGCTCATGTACATTTTGAAGAGTGTAGGGCTGAGTGAGGATCCTTGGGGTACGCTGCAGATGATTTCGGTTGCCCGGGAGCGGAAAGGGGAAGGGGGACTTTCTGGGTGCTGCCGGTGAGGAACGAGGTGATCCATTCCAGGGCCTTCCCCTGGATGCCCCTGTTGTTGAGGCAGTGTACTAGGGTGCGGTGGCATATGGTGTCAAAGGCTGCTGAGAGATCCAGGAGAATGAGGGGGGCTGTTTCTCCATTGTCCATCAAGGTTCTGATGTCGTCTGTGGCTGCGATGAGGGCGGTCTCGGTGCTGTGATTTGCTCGAAATCCAGACTGTGAAGGGTTGAGAGAGTTGTTGTCCTCGAGGAAGGCGGTCAGCTGTTTGGTGATGGTCTTCTCGATGACTTTAGCCGGGAAGGGGAGAAGTGAGATCAGTTGGAAGTTCTTGAGGTCCCTGGGGTCTGCGGTGGCTTTTTTCAGAAGGGCGTTGATCTCAGCGTGCTTCCAGCTCTCCGGGAAGGTATCTGAAGTGATGGAGCTCTTTATGATTTTCCGGAGGTGGGGTGCGATGAAGTTGTCGGCCTTGTTGAAGATGTGATGGGGCATGGGTCGGAGGGAGAGCCGGAGTGAATGGTGTTTATGACATGGATGGTGTCTTCACTGCTGATGGGGGTCCAGGAGTTGATGGTGGTAGGGGGGTCGTTGGGCTGGCATCCGGAGGTGGGGGTTGAGGTCCGAAGTTGTTGTGTATGTCTGCAATCTTGCGGTGGAAGAACGTGGCGAGTGAGTTGCAGAGGTCTTGCGTAGGGGTGATGTCGTTGTTGCTGGCATCAGGGTTTGAGAACTCTTTGACGATGCTGAAGAGTTCCTTGCTGTTGTGGGTGTTGTTGTCTAGTCGTTCCTTGAGCGATGTCCTCTTGGTGTTCCGGATCTGCTGATGGTATTCAAGGGTGGCGATTTTGAGGGCTGTCATGTTTTCCGTTGCCCGTTCTTTGCGCCAGGTCTTTTTGCGAGTTCGGCAGGAATTATTTGCGGCTTTGAAGGCATCTGTGAACCATGAGGGTTTTCTGGTGGTGGCCTTGTTGTGGGTGTTCTTTAGGGGAGCGAGGACGTCGGCGCAGCTGGTGATCCAGTGTGCGAGGTTGAGCGCTGCTGTGTTAGCGTTGGGTAAGTTGGTGTCGGCAGGTGGGTTCTGGCTCAGTGATGTGGTGAGCTGGTCCGTGGTGATTATGCTCCAGCATCTGTGGGGGATCCGAAGCGTGTGGTGGTGAGATGCGGTCTTCTTGAATGTGAAGTGCATGCAGCTGTGGTCGGTCCAATGCAGTCCTGTGGCGTGTTTGAAGGCGATGTGGTTGCTGGCTGAGAAGATGGCGTTGAGGGTGTGGCCGGCGAGGTGAGTGGGGGAGTTCACTAGTTGCTTGAGTCCGAGGCTGGCGAGGTTGTTGAGCAGTGTTGTGGTGGCGCTGTTGTTGTTGTTTTCTAGGTGAAAGTTCAGGTCTCCTAGGAGGATGCAGTCTGGTGAGGCTAGGGCGAGCGGGCTGATGAGGTCGGCGATGGTTTCTCTGACTTGTGTGCGTGGGCCCGGGGGTCTGTAGATGAGTGTTCCTCTGGGGTGGTCTGGGGGTTGGTGTGGATCTGGAAGTGTAGGTGTTCAGTGGAGGGGATGGTGTCTTCGGTGTAGGTCATGACGCTGATGGTGTTCCTGTATATGATGGCGATCCCGCCTCCTGGTTTGTTGGTGTGGTCCCTCCGGGTGATTTTGTAGCCGGGATGGCTATGGCAATGTCGGGGGCTGAGGAGGCGTTCATCCAGGTTTCCGTGAAGAAGGCGACGTCTGGTGCTGTTGTGTCGAGGAGGTCCCAGAGGTCGATGGCGTGCTTGTGTATGGAGCGGGTGTTGAGGAGGATGCACTTGAGGTGGTTGTTGCTGCTGGTTTAGCGGGCGTGGAGCGGTTTTGGAGGCAGGTGAATTTGCAGGCTTGACAGGTGAAGGGTCCGTGGGTGCGCTTGGGGTTGGCTTGATAGCAGGCGGGCGGTCGCCCGGTGTTGAGTGCGTTGAGGGTGGTGTTGTCGTATCTCAGTCGGTTGGTCTGGGTCCGGCGAGGTCCAGGGGTTATGGCACTGGGCGCGGTCCAGGCGTGGATGGGCGTAGACGGGCTTGCCTTTGGCGTGCAATCGGCACGTTTGTGTGGTCTCCGACATAAATCGCTAAGTGGGAGGGAGGAGCAGCTGGGAGGCGGGAGCGGGCAGCGAATAGGAAGGGGGAGAGAGTACAGAAGAGAAAAGGGCCAAGGCTGCAGGGGAGCAGCGGCGGGGAGCGGGAGGGGTGCACAGAGCGGGAGAGACGGTCGCGGAAAAGGGCGGCGAGAAAGCAAAAATACAATTCCAATACCAAAGGCACAATTACAGTCACAGGGCACAAAATACAAAAGTCACAGAATACTCAGCAACAGGGTCAGAGGCGAACTCGCGGCAGCAGCGGTGAGAACCTGGGCACACTCACGGGGAGCCGTGCGGTGTGTGGAGCGACTGGCCCTGTGAACAGGGTCAGAGGTCACAGCTCACCACCGCACGGTCCTTGCCATAAATGGCCAAGTGGGAGGGAGGAGCAGATGGGAGGCGGGAGCGGGGCGGCGAATAGGAAGGGGGGAGAGGGTACAGAAGTGAAAAGGGGCGGGGCCGCAGAGGAGCAGCGGCGGGGAGCGGTGGGTGCACAGAGCGGGAGAGATGGTCGCGGAAAAGGGCGGCGAGGAAGCAAAAATACAATTACAATACCAAAGGCACAATTACAGTCACAGGGCACAAATTACAAAAATCACAGAATACTCAGCAACAGGGTCAGAGGCGAACTCGCGGCATCAGCGGTGAGAACCTGGGCACACTCATGGGGAGCAGTGCAGTGCATGGAGCGACTGGCCCTGTGAACAGGGTCAGAGGTCACAGCTCACCACCTGCACGGTCTCCGCCATAAATGGCCAAGTGGGAGGAAGGAGCAGCTGGGAGGTGGGAGCGGGCGGCGAATAGGAAGGGGGGAGAGGGTACAGAAGAGAAAAGGGGCGGACCGAAGGGGAGCAGCGGCGGGAAGCGGGGGGTGCACAGAGCGGGAGAGACAGTCGCGGAAAAGGGCGGCGAGGAAGCAAAAATACAATTACAATACCAAAGGCACAATTACAGTCACAGGGCACAAATTACAAAAATCAAAGAATACTCAGCAGCAGGGTCAGAGGCAAACTCGCGGCAGCAGCGGTGAGAACCAGGGCACACTCACGGGGAGCTGTGCGGTGCGTGGAGTGACTGGCCCTGTGAACAAGGTCAGAGGACTGTTTACAAAGCTTTACCTTGTTTTAAATGGAGGGAAAGTCAATTTTTACCCATGAGGTTTGGCCTTTCTCATGCACTTTATTGTCACTTGCAAAGGGGCAAGGCATCAAAATTAATTGTTTCAGTACCTGGGTATGCTGAGTTGAATATAGCGTCCAAAGTGGCCCAATGGTTAAGTCTCTCACAGTTGACATGCGGTATCCTCAATTCAAAGGTTCCTGCCCCACTGGTTCAGAGAAGGTTTAGATGTACATTTGTGTCACTTCATATAAATCTGCATACCAGAGGGCGGCTGCTCCGCATGGAGGCGGCATTAAGTAGTGCTGTGGCTTAATGGAATGATACTAACTCAACTCTGGGATATTCAGGGGATGCTGCTTTTCAGAGCTAAGGTGCATTTAAAAGGCTCATTTGAGGTTCTGAGTCTTTCAAAGTGGCAGGTACTGAAGATTACTGTTGAGGCACAATGTCCAGAGATTTTGGGCATCTATGCTCCTGAATATGGAGGTCGCTGCAGGGCAGGATGGAGGTGGTAGTGCTGCATTTGGGACCCATCTCTGAAATGGCAGGAAGTGTTACAGGTTTGCATTAAGGATAACATTTCTGGGGGTGCTGAGGGGGGTGTCTTGGGCAGGTTTTGTTTGCTCTTGCAAAAGGGTATTTTCAGTCCTAGTTAACAACAAGGAGATTTAACTTCCCCTCAGTGTCTGGACTTGTTGGTGCTAATACAGGGTAACAATACCCTGGACTCACAATGAAACCACATATTTTGAACTGTGTTTCTCCACTCCCCACAGTGGGGTCGAACTCCTTCCTCACCTGCTAGGTTAAATAGCTGAATCAGCCTGTCCCACCGAAAGACGTGCAGAGATACTGCACCACCATTAGGAGCTCCAGGAAAGGGGCCTTGGTGTAAGCACTTCACCCTCAACTCCATAGTAGGAAAACTAGAGGTCACAGCACCAGTGCGCCTACTGACAGAGACATGTAATGCGCTCTGCCAAGACTAGACGCACGCAATATTCCATGCCAGCAAAAACACGAAGCCACTTTGCAAACAGGAAGCCATTATAATTTCCACCAGGAGTGACGACTACCCAATAAAAACAGCAATAGTAGCTTTCAACCTCCTCTGCTAGCAGTAACACACAGCACCACCCTGCCTGCACTGACACATAGCAGTCTGATCACCAGTGGCACACAATACCCCTACGAGCAGTGACATGTCCGCAAGAACAAGCCCTAAAAGATACTCAGTACATATTCCTTGCCAACTGAGGCACGTGACAAATATTGTTAACAAAGACAGACAATAACTTGCCAGAAGAGACACGGCTTCCATCTCCCAGACATCCCTCTGAGATTATTGGTACAAAATACAGCTAGAGGTAGTGCCTTATCTTCCTATAGTGTTTTGGATATGTGTGTTCAGAAGATGTGGCTTAACAACCAGAGGTGCCGACCTTGGAGCTGAGGAACCAGGTTCGAGTCTGGCGGGAGGCTCAAGCATCCTGTGATTCTGGGCAAATTACTTAATATCCCCATGGCTATATATATATATAAGTGCAGACACAAATCAAAAAAAGTAGAAAAAAAGCAATGGCAGAGGAAACGGTAATGACAAGTAATAGCATTGTCAATCTATCCGCAGTTGTTTTAACCAAGGCAGAGGAACAACTATTATCGTTAGGCTTGAATTACTGCTCTGGTCAGAGTTTCAATTATGCAAATACTCGCATAGAGGTTTTTTGCTTTATCAAGAAACTCAAATTACAAAAATTATTTTCCCTTAAGTCAGCCAAAGAAAATATCAACTGTGAAAATGATGTGGAAAACAAAAAATTACTATCCTCTGACGTTTCCACTCTCCTAATCATGCATGACCTGAATGAAGCCACAAGCTCTCAGCCATTGGGGCCAGACTCTGATCTCGCCACACAATTGCGACTCAGTAAAATAAACATGACGCAAAAAGGATCGGGACTCAGTCAATTTAAAGTAAAATCCAATTTCATTCCTTTAATGCCAAAGGATGCAGTGGACACTTTTCACGACTGTGTAATCAATGACATTAAAAAACTATACCAACGTACTAAAGACTAAAAAAGAAAGAAAATCCAATATACTAAACTGGAATATGCAAAGAAACTTGGTGACAATAATGAATTTGTGATAAAGAACTCAAAGGGGGAAACCTGGTTATTTGGCCTAAGAAGGAGTACATAAAAGAGGCCAACAGGCAACTAAGCAACAGTAATTGCTATGAGAAAACAACGCTTAAAGAATATTCCAAAGCTAAAGAGACTTTGTATAAACAACTGGCATTATGGCGTAGGGAGGGACTGATTTTAAGTGACAAATTGACCCCACACCACAAATTTGAGTAACACGTACCAAACAACCTGGGAAAAGAAAGAGGGGTGGGGGAAAACAAAAGGGCCGATGCCCAAACGTAATTAAAACATCTAACATCGTGGCAAATTTAACTCCCCAAGTTAATCCCTCTTCATCTATTGCCCCCAATACTATGCAGAGCCTACCCAAAATTACCATGTCGAACGCAACCTCACAGCCATCCAAATGCCCTAAATCAGCATTATATACTCCTGATGGCCTCGTCGCACAAGTGGAACAGATACTTAAGTCATTTATGCTTTCACTGATAGAGAGATTGAAGGTAATAAAAAAGAACTTGGGAAAACTGCAAAAGGCCACCTCAGAAAACACACATACACTAGAAAGTCTGTCAGTCTGCATGTGAATTAGTGGCACTGTCACACGTCCCAAAAACCCTCAGAGCCCAATAAAAGTTCACCACCGATGTCCCGTTCAATACCTACTACTGTAGCTGAGGAGCATCACAACCCAACTAATAAGGAGCACAACACAGAGGCTGAAAAAATTAAAACTATGGGTATTACGGAAAAGGAATGCACGGAGGGGGTAAACAGGAAAGACAGGAAAAACATCACTGTACCATTAACACAGGTAGAGGGAAGTCTGAACTCAGAAAAGACAACTAGAAGTGTGGGAAATTTTCCAGTTATCGACCTACCCCCACAATCTACCCCATTGGTGATAGTACTGGGTAATGTACCACCTCTCCTTGAGGGAGTCAAAGAAGATTACAGTCAACTTAAAAATTAAGTAACTCATTGGCTGTCCCACAACACTGTAGAAGGACACATAGCTGTGTATGTTGTTATCATGGTTCGCCGAGTGTCCTGGCTGGGTAGTTCTAGAAAAGTTAGAAGGGGAGATTGTATAGTGATAAACTTTAACTGCTCCGCTCCACTAGAAAGGATATTCAGAGAAGTGGAGATGGGAACAGTTTCTAGGGGCCAAGATATAGAGATACTGCCACTGGGCTTCTTTTACAGGAGGGAGACCCCAGGTCGGCCCGATAACTGGAATATTGGTCAACAAGATAGGCCACCCTACCCCAGAGATTAACCGAGGCTGGGCCCTTCACTTTTGAGACCAAATGGGGTACACAATTGGGGTGGAAATGGCTATTCCCCGTTTCTAGTGGGCGCCAACAAATACGCAGTTCTCTCCGGTCTTAATGACTGTGACTGACTGTGTGGGAAACATACCATATCAGTCACCGGAGATAGCAGTAACATACCCTCTGATTGGCATCTTCGAGAAGATCGCCCAGCATCGGAGTCTCTGTCTGTGGAGCTATTCCCGAAAACTCCCATTCCTTCCCCGGGAGCAGGGACTTGGGAAGTTAACCCCCCTGTAGAAATAATGGCTATTTCCCCTGGGGAGCAACAGAATGATATTTTAGGTCCAAACGAGTACACCCTGGATCATAACGTACTCTCATGTAATATTGGGGGGTTGGCGGGGAAAGTCTCAGACCCCCTTTGGGTACAGTACATCAGCCACTTCTCGATAATATGTCTTTAAGAGACGTGGCTTGTTAACTGTAATCTCTCGTTGGTGGGGTATAGAGCGTTTTTTGTCCCAGCAACTCCATCAAATAGTGGTAGAGCAAAAGGAGGTTTGGCAATATTTACATGTTTGGCCTTGAGATGTAACATCGAGGTTGTCCCTATCCTAAACAGAAACATACAGCCATCTCCCTGGGAAAAAAACAATAGTTTTTATGTGATAAAGTTTTATAATGCCACCCATAAAGAAGAGGGTTGTGGGATTACCGAGCTGAATAATTTTGTTGAACAGCGCTGTGGCTTTTCTAGAAGTAATCTGATCATTGTAGGAGACTTTAACGTGCACCCATGTGGTGATCCTAAATCCAATGACATAGGGACACTGGGTTGCTCGTTGATTTCGGGACTTCATTTTGAGCACTCTAAACAGGGTAATGCTCTTAACGATATGCTTAACAAGTTCAATTTGTCCTCCGCAATGAGTTACACTTCTCCTCTTAGTAAGCAAGGGGAACCGACCGATAAAGGCAGAGGAGGTGGATCCTTTATCGATCACATATTGCTCTCCAGAACCATCCTATCTGTACTTCAGGGGTTTTTAATAGTACCAAGTGCATACAGTGATCATAACCCTGTTTGTGTCACTATAGGTGGGAGCATTATGAAGAAAAAGGGTCTAGTAAGAGGTACTGATACGTTGCAAACAATCGATGGTGGGCGGCGGTTAAAATGGAACCATGTAATTCCGTCCCTTTTTTCATGAAATACTCAAAGAAGTTTGTGCGGCAGACATCGCTTGTTGCCTCCACGATGAATCATTGGCCACTGGAATTCTTAAAGCCTTTGAAGGGATTGCTTCCAAAGTGGGGGTTATGCTATCTGCCCCAGGGAAACCCAGGGTGTTTCGTGATTCCAAATGGTTCTGTCCCCTATGTTCTAAAGCCGCAAAAGATCTTAAGGATCTTGTTAACTGATGCTTTACTTAATCCTAGGCTTCCCAGTACCCCCACTATTACTTTTAGAAAAGCAAAGAATATGGGTGCGGTACTAGACAAGAGTAGCCCTGAGATTACACTGAATGCTATGTAGCTTAAACCAGCACAGGGATTCCGAAAATGCACTAGTTGTAGAGGTGCACATTTGGGGCTAATACTACTCATTATCAAACTCCATTCAGCTCGAAAGATGTGGCAATTTCTGAGAGCTATAATTGCAAAACGGAATATGCTGTGTATGTCCTGACGTGCACCTGTGGTTTGAACTACTTTAGTAGCACCAGGATACAGGTGCATGTCAGGATTTTACAGCATCTGCGGGCTGTTTTGCATAGTGACCCGGCTTATCCAGTGGCACATAATTTCAAGAGAAGTCACAACAATGACGTTGCCTGTTTAAAATATTTTGTAATAGGGGCAATTTCCAAATCACGTAGAGGTGGAAATCGTGAGCGCCAGCTGCGCCAACTCAAAACAAAGATGATATTGGAGTTTGACAGTAAATGGCCAAATGGGTTAAACAATACTAAAGAGATGCACACTTTTTTGTAGATCTTCAGGCACCCCTATATCCACCTCATGATACTGACTATGTAAATATGGCCCCTCAATTAATCAATGCAAATTTTGAGTAGGGGTATAATGACATTTGCAATATGGTCTTGATATATAGGTTCCCTAGTATCAAGTACATGAAACAATTATTTTCCCATGGTAATACGTCTGTATAGCTCTGAAAGCATACCTAATGTAAATATTATATTTTTATCACCTCCTTTTTACTTGCTATTTATATGCTTTTAACAATTTAATCCAAATGTTGGTTTATTATTGTTAACAATATTGATAGACATTGTCATTCATATGGTTTGCACTTTCTAAGCTTATTTGCACAATAATGCACAGTTTTGCACAGTGAACTTGCTGCACTTTATGTATTTTGCACAGGGACTCCAAATGCAATATGCAGCCATAAAAAATTTCTCTTGGGAGGGGGGGGAAACTACATTTGTGACATTAGCTTTTTGTATTCATATAGTAATATACCTCAGTATGACTTAGAAAATGTGATTCAAGGGTCAACATGTGTGCAATATATGATAGTATTTATACAGGTATAGACAATCTCAAGAAAAATATAGTTATTTTTATAGATATATATATATATATAGGAATGATAGATTTGGTTTGCACTATTTTTTGCTTATGATCGAGTTTTAACAAAGCTATGTCATGCAGGTCTCTCTTTTATAAAACCTTGTATTTAAACAGTGAGTTTAACATGATGAAATTTGCTGCTCCGAGTAAAATGTATATATTGGAGTTCTTAGTATTTTCTCACTATCCATGGTCACATGACTCAATTACGTGTTGCTGGCGGGAGTGCACTTTCAAGCATTTAAAAACTTTACATTTTCACTGTGACTGATGTGTGATCAAGGGCTTCTAAGCCCAAAATGTATCACTGCTGGAACTTGGCTGAAAAAAGAAAAAACATCTTGCCTTATTTGAAGTGGTCCGTCTCCTTCGCCGGCTTGCAAGCCTGGAGGTGGTTTGGAGTGTTATTCTTCGAATATATATATATATATACATATATATATATATATATATATATATATATATATATATATATATATATATATATATATATATATATATATATGTATATATATATATATACACACATATATATAGTGAAAAAACCATAGGTTTCAGGGGCGTTTTAGTTAGTTGGACATTTCACTCGTACAAAACCATAGAAATTCCCCTGTTATAGTTAGTTCACTTAACTATAACTCGCGCCCCCACAATGCACTGCTGATGATGTCACATATTACATCACTCATGACATGGTCAGTGACATCACTGATGACATCACTGATGACATCTCAAATTATATCATTAATGACATCACTGATGACATCATCCAGTGACTGTGTTTCTGTAAAGTTTAAATTCGGTTAATATATATAGGGAAAGACGTATTGAAGAATGAGTGGGTGTATTAGTGTCTAAATGGATGATTTAGTAGGTGTGTGACTGACTTTATAAGTGAGTGATACAATGCATCTTACTGAATGCATGGGTTAGTGACTAAACTGTGTGAACGTCTGTATCCGTTTGTCTGTTGGTGTGTAAGCGGCTGCATGGGTTTGTGAATAGCTACATGATTTTCTATATGAGTTATTGATTGGTTGTCTGAGTATCTGTATGGGTGCCTGAGTATTTGTGTGGGTGGGCATGTGTGACTCTGTGCATAGATGTGTGAGTAGGTGATTCACTGGGTGTATGGGTTCAAGAGTACATCTGTGAAGGGCTGTATGGGTGAGTGAGTGTGTGTATGGGTGTGTTGGTGAGTGAATGGATGTCTCAGTGGTACATGTATGAGTAACTGCATATGTGAAAGGCAGTATATGTGAGTGTTGGAGTATACAAATTACTATATGTGAGAGTGAGTGATTGTGAGAGTGGTTGTATGGATGAGAGTGTGCTTGTATCAGTGATTGCATAAGAGAGTAAGTATGTATTAGGGTCTGTATGAATAAGTGAGGTGGTATGTGTATAACTGTATAGGTGAGTAAATGTGTAGTGTGATTGATTCTTTGGATGACTGACTAGGTGTGTGAGTAACTCTATACATGAATGGTGGTGTGTGAGTGTCTGTATGGGTATTTGAGTGCATATGATAGTGCTGTATTGATGAGTGACTGCATGTGTGAGTTGCTCTATGGGTGAATGAGTGGATGGCAGTGTAGACCTAGGAATCAGTGAGTAGGTATGTAGTAATTGGTATTGGTCTGCCTATGGTTTCGATAAAGGTAGTCTGTATTTTAGAGTGGGTGTATCAAAGGTTAAATTAGGGTGTGAGGTGGTGCATCCGATTATACCATGGATGATAACATCAGTGATGTCATTTGAGATGTTATCAGTGATGTCACTAACCATGTCATGAATGGTGTAATATGTGACGTAATCAGCAGTGCATTGCGAGGGCAGGAGTATAGTTAGCTCAACTAACTATAACAGCTGAATTTTTCTGGTTGTGTACGAGTGAAATGTCCAACTAACTATAATGTCCCTGAAACCTGTGTTTTTTTCAGTGAATTTTCCAAGGTTTTTTTAATGATAATTTCTAACTATAACGTCACTGAAACCTATGTTTTTTTCACTGAATTTCAAAGGTTTTCAAATGATAATTCCTAACTATAATGTCCCTGAAACCTATGTTTTTTTAGTGAATTTCAAAGTTTTTTTTAAATGCTAATTTCTAACTATTCCTACAGAGGTAGGACATGTGCAGAAAGAGGAAGAAATGCACAGAAAGAAGCAAGAGAAATGCAGAAAGAGGCAACTGAAGTCCAGAAAGATGAAGAAAGGTACAGAAAGAAGCAAGAGATATGCAGAAAGAGCCCACAGAAGTGCAGAAAGTGGCCTTGTTGCAAAGTCATCCTGTGCCCCCAACTTTTTGCTGGATGGTACTGGTGGTAACTGACTCTGACTAACCAGGCCCAGACCAAGTGGTATCCTGAAAGACACTTAAAATACAGTGAATACACCTACATACGCTAGGGTACACTATCAGTTGGGGTATCCCTGTTATTGGCCTGACCTACCCTGTAAGGCCCTAGTACTTAATAGGGCAAGGAGATTAAAACTACCTCTAAGTCAGACGTGTAGAAAGAGGCAAGAGAAGTGTATAAAGAAGCAACAGAGGTGCTGAAAGTGGAAAGAGAAGTGCAGAAACAGACAAGAAAGGTACATAAAGAGGGAACCAGGGTGCAGAAAGAGGCAAGAGGGATACATGCATTTGCAACAGAGGTACAGAAAGAAGCAAGAGCAGTGCAGAAAGAAGCAAGAGAAGTCCAAAAAGAAGCAACACAGATGGAGAAATAGGGAAGAGGGTACTGAAGAGGCAAGAGGGATACCGAAATTTACCAAAGAGGTACAGAAACAAGCAAGAGAAGTGCAGAAAGATGAAAAAGAACTGCTGAAAGGTGTAGAAAGAAGCAACATAGGTGTAAAAAAAAGCAAGAGAAGTGCATAAAGAGAAAAGTGAGGTTCATAAAAAGCAAGAGCAGTGCAGAATTAACCAACTGAGGTGCAAAAAGAGGCAAGAGGGGTGCAAAAAGAAGGAAGAGAAGTAAATAAAGAGACAAGAGAATTTCTGAAAGAAGCAACTGAGGTGTAGAAAGAAGAAAGAGAAGTATTGAAATAGACAAGTGAGGTGTAGAAAAAAGCAAGAGGAGTGCAGAAAGAACCAACAGAGGTGCAAAAAGAGGCAATAGGGGTGCAGAAAAAGGTAGGAGGAGTGCACATAGAGACAGGAGAGGTACAAAAAGAGGCCGTAGGCATGCAGAAAGAAGGAAGAGAAGTACAGAAAGAGGCAAGAGAATTGCTGAAAGAAGCAACAGATGTGTAGAAAGAAGCAAGAGAAGTGCAGAAAGAGGCAAGTGAGGTGCAGAAGAAAACAAGAGCAGTGCATAAAGAGCCAACAGAGGTGCTGAAAGAGGTGCGAATGGTGCAGAAATAGCAAGAGAAGTGCAGAAAGAGGCAACAGAGGTACAGAAAGAGGCAAGAGATGTGCAGAAACAGGCAGGAAAGGTGCAGAAACAGGGGACAGGGTGCAGAAAAAGGCAAGAGAGGTACAGAAAGAGAAAAGAGGGGTGCAGAAAGAGGCAAGCGATCTGTAGAAAAAAGCAACAGAAGTGCTGAAAGAGGCAAGTGAATTACAGAAAGAAGCAATAGAGGTGCAGAAATAGGCGTTAGAAGTGTAGAAAGAAGCAACATGAGGTGCAGAAAGAGGTAAGAGGGTACAGAAAGAGGAGAGAGAAGTACAGAAAGAAGCAAAGGAGGTGCTCAAAGAGGCAAGAGGGAGGAACAAATAGGCAATAGTTTTGCAGAAAGAACCAAGAGACATGCAGAAAGAAGCAATAGAGGTGCAGAAGGATGCATGAGGGGTGCAGAAAGAAATAAAAGTGCAGAAAGAAGCAACAGAGGTGCTGAAAGAGGCACGAAGGGTGCAGAAAGAGGCAAGAGAAGTGCAGAAAGAAGTAACAGAGGTACAGAAAGAGGCAAGAGTGGTGCAGAAAGAGGAAAGAGAGGTGTAGAAAGATGCAAGAGAGTTGTACAAATTGGGAAGAGGGGTGCAGAAAGAGGCAGGAGGGGTGCACAAAAAAGCAACAGAGGTGCCAAACGAGGCAAGAGAGGTACAAAAATAAGCAAGTGAAATGCAGAAAGGAGCAAGAGCAGTGCTGAAAGAAGCAACAGAGGTGTAGAAAGAAGCAAGAGAAGTGCAGAAAGAGGCAAAAGAATTGCTGAAAGAAGCGACAGGTTTAGAAAGAAGCTTGAGAAGTGCAGAAAGAGGTACAAGAGGGGTGCAGAAAGAGGTAGGAGAGGTGCACAAAGAGGCAAGACAAGTACAGAGAGAGGCATGAGGGGTGCAAAAAGAAGGAAGAGAAGGGCAGAAAGCGGCAAGCGAATTGTTAAAAGAAGCACCAGAAGTGTAGAAAGAAGCAAGAGAACTGCAGAAAGATGCTAGTGAAGTGCAGAACGAAGCAAGAGCAGTGCAGAAAGAACCAACAGAAGTGCAAAAAGAGGCAAGAGGGGTGCAGAAAAGGGTAGTAGGGGTGCACAAAGAGGCAAGAGAGATACAGAAAGAAGCCGAAGGGGTGGAGAAAGAAGGAGAAATACAGAAAGAGGCAGGAGAATTGCTGAAAGAAGCAACAAAGGTATAGATAGATGCATGAAAAGTACAGAAAGAGGCAAGTGAGGTGTAGAAAGAAGCAACAGCAGTGCAGAAAGAACCCACAGAGGTGCTGAAAGAGGCAAGTGAGGTGCAGAAAGAGGCAAGAGATCTGTAGAATAAAAGCAACAGAGTTGCTGAAAGAGACAAGTGAGGTGTAGAAAGAAGCAAGAGATGTGCAGAAAGAAGGGAAAGAAGTACAGAAAGAAGTAACAGAGATGCAGAAAGAGGCAAAACGGGTACAGAAAGAAGTAAGAGGGATACAGAAAAAGGTAAAAGAGATGCAGAAAGAGGGAAGAAAGGTGCAGAAAAAGAAAGAAATGTACAGAAAGAAGCAATAGAAATGCAGAAAGAAGCAAGAGAGGCACAGAAGGAAGCAAGAGTGGCTTGCACACCATTAGTACCAATTTAACACCCACATTTAACAATAAGTAACAGGAGACCATTCTAGGTTTGAAAAGGGCCTTCTACAACGTTGTAACACTTGTTGCTGCATTTTTGGCAATGTTTGAGCCGTTTGAGCTAAAATCAATGGTACAAAAGGGGGGTGGTGATGGACGGAGGATCTTAATCAATCAAACACTCACACCCAGTCAAAAGATCTGGGTTTAATCCATCACCGTTCTTTAGCCCACTCTGCCACCCCAGTTCAGACATGACTATATGCAAATCAGTCTGACCCTGTGCCTCATGGGAACAGTCCAGCCCAAACTGCCAAGCCATGTCTTCCCTGGACCGGATACAAGCTTCTGAGGACCAGTTTCTGGCATTCCAGCCGTCTTCAGCCCGGCTTGCTTGAATCCAGTGGCAAACTGAGCAAGGGACTCATGTCTGAGCATACCCTGCCACACTTATGGTGGCCAAAAGCGGTACAAAAGGGGGGTGGTGATGGACGGAGCATCTGAATCAATTAAACACTCACACCCAGTCAAAAGATCTGGGTTTAATCCATCGCCGTTCTTTAGCCCACTCTGCCACCCCAGTTCAGATATGGCTATATGCAAATCAGTCTGACCCTGTGCCTCATGGGAACAGTCCAGCCCGAACTGCCAAGCCATGTCTTCCCTGGACCGGAAACAAGCTTTCGAGGACCGGTTTCTGGCATTCCAGCCTTCTTCAGCCCGGCTTGCTTGAATCCAGTGGCAAAGTGAGCAAGGCACTCATTTCTGAGCATACCCTGCCACACTTATGGCGGCCAAAAGCGGTACAAAAGGTAGAGCTAGAATCAAGGCTTTTTTGTTCACATCTGCAGATTAGGGAGCAGATGATGAATTATGTGGCTAAGGCAGAAAATGTATAATTGTGAAAAAGTCGGTGCAGCCAAACAGTTGCATAGTTTCAGTGGCCCTGCTCATACCTCTGACTAGGTCCACAAGTGCTCCTCAGTGATTCCTTCTTTTTTTGTCTCACTAAGTTCATAGTTGAGCTTCTATGGAAACGAAGAAGACTAAACTTGAGGTTACCACCACACGACACAGACTACCATACCACATAATTACTCTCCATAACACATAATCCCACTCTACATAATGACTATACACTAAATACCACATACTTTCTATACACATAATTTCACTGCACAACATACCACATAACTCCACTACACACAACGTACATCCACTCCACTCCAAAAAATATTAGTAAAAAACTTTTACATTTATGACACCAATAGCTAAAACTCATGCAAATGCAAAACCTATAACATTGCAAATACTTCTTTAACTAGTAGTCACGTTTGCAGATTGGTGAAGCAAGGGTGCTGGGCCTCCTACCAGCGCTTAGGAATTCCACTGCGTAGGATTTGAGGAGGTACCAGAAAGGCTTCTTGGCCCCCAAAGTCTCTCAGGAGTAAAGTGGACTTCATCCCTCATCCCGTAGTCTGCCAGGAGGCACTTTGCAGAGTGGTGGAGAAAGGGGGCATGGCCTCCGAAGACGTCCTAGCAATCCTACTGTGTGGGACTTACTGGAGGTAACAAGAGGGCTACTGGGCCCCCAAGGACATCCTTGGTGCCAAATACCCCTCCTATTACCTCCAGTAAGTACCACACAGCAGGATAGCTAAGTTCTCATAACAGGCCACATCCACTTTGACCGCCACTCTGTAAACGCACTCCCTGGCACGCTCTTAGATGGGGATTGAAGTCCCCTTCGCTGCTGGGGGTCCTTTAGGGCCCAACTAGCCTATCTCTTACCTCCAATAAGACACACCCAGTAGGATTGCCTAAAAGTGGACACCGGCCATGCCCCCTTTCTCCATCACGCTGCAAACGCGTTCCCTGGTGCTTTCTGAGTTGGGGGATTAGGTCTCCTTGAATATTGACGGTCTCTGGGGGCCAACTAGCCCACCAGGTACCTCCAGTAAGCGCCACACAGCTGGATTGCTGAGAGAGGTCTGAGGTCATGCCCCTTTATACACCACTCTGCAAACGCGCCGCCTGGCGCACTGCTGCTTGGGTGATGAAGTCTACGTGTGTCCTGAGGTCCTCAGCACACAACAGGACGTCATCGCCCCAAGGGCAGTGCCCCAAGAGGCACGTTTGCAGAGTGGTGTAAAAAGGGGAGTGCCGTCGGACTACCTCTCAGCAATCCATCTGTGTGTCTCTTAATGGAGGTACCTGGTGGGCTAGTCACCGATCGGTGAGCAAGGGAACTGTGCTGCCGAAATGCTTTCATTGGAGGCTGAATAAAAATAATATGCAACTGCACAAGGCTTCGTCATGCTCGGTTATTTATTCCTGGTTGTGAGGAGTTGTGAGAGAAATTGTGGGGAAAAAATATATATATATATATAATATATATATTCAACAAAACAGGTTGCCTCATAGAGAATGGCAACAAGGAAGGAATCTCTCGTAGGCTGAGGATGACTGCACATGTGCAATTCAGCGTCTCTCACATCATACAGCTCAATGCATTTTAAACTGAAGTCCTTGTTCACGCGCCAGGAATTAAAAAAGCAACAACAGCTGCAAGGAGCACCACGTTATTTCAATGACCATTCCGCCCATATGGGCCTGTCACTCAGGTGCTTTGCCTTCTGGTATTTGCAGTGCTCCCGGTAAGTATTTATCCAAGTGGGTGATGTGTGTGGATGTATGACGTTACGACGCGGTCTTTACACCGCACTACCATTACAACGCAGGTTTTACAATGAAAGTTGTTACCACGACTTGCGCTGGGTGCTGGCTTAGGAATAGTATAATTTACTATTCCAGCTCCAGCCACGTACAGTAGGGAAGGTGTTGGAATAGTAAATCTACTATTCCTTAGCCTAGAGCACCCTCCAGCGCAAGTCGTGGTAACGACTTGCGTTGTAAAAGCAGCGTTGTAATGGTAGTGCGGTGTAAATACCGCGTCGTAATGGATGTTCCCCATACAAAACCATTGAATTCCTCCGTCATAGTTAGTTGTACTAGCTGTAACTCTCGCACCCGCAATCCACTGGTGATGATGTCACATATTACATCATTCATGACATGGTCAGTGACATCACTGATGACCTCAATGATGACATCTCAAATGACATCACTGATGACATCATCCAGTGAATGTGGTTTTGTTTCATATGTCAATTTGTATTATATGTATATATATAGCAATATGCTTTGAAGAATGACTGGATGTATAAGTGTCTGGATGGAGGAATTAGTAGCAGTGTGATTGACTGTTTACTTGACTAATTTATAGTGTATGACTAAATATATTGGATAGTGACTAAACTGCGTGAATTTCTGTATTATTTTCTCAGTTGTTGTGTAAACTGCTGCACTATTTGGTTACTAGCTACATGAAAGTGTATATTAGTTATTGATTAGTTAACTGATTATTTGTATGGGAGAGTGAATGTGTGTGAGGTTCGGTGGGGGGGGGGGGTGTGACTGCCCAAAGATGTGTTAATAGTTGATTCAGTAGGAATATGACGTTAAGAGTTATTATAATAGTTGTTTGGGTGAATGAATATGTATATGGATGTGCTGATGAGCAAATATCTCTCTCAATGGTACATGTCCAACAAAGTAGAATAATAAAAGGCAGTGTATGTGACATTTGTTGTATATAAAAAAGTATACATAAGACTCATTGATTGCATGAGTGACTGTATGGATAAATGTATACTTGTAATAGTGATTTTATAACACACTAAGTATGAGTTACGATCTATATAAATAAAGGAAGTCGTTTTTATATAAGTGTGTAGCTGAGTAAATATAAGTATGATCCATTGTTTGCATAAGTGAGTAAGATGACTGCATAAGTAAACAGGATGTGTACTGGTGTGTAATGTCAATATAGGTGTATAAGTATATTTGAGAGTGTTCTATTGAACATTGACAGCATGTATGAGTGAATCTATAGGTAATTGATTAGATGTTTGTGTAGATCTAGGAATCACTGAGTGGGTTTTTAGATACTTGTATTGCTGTGTCAATGGATTCAAATATGTTACTCTGTATTTTACAATGAGTGATGAAAGATTATAGTAGTGTATGATGAGGTGTATCTGATTGTCACATGGATTATGTCATCAGTGATGTCATTTGAGGTGTCATCAGTGATGTCATCAGTGATGTCACTAACCATGTCATGAATGATGTAATATGTGACATCATCACCAGTGGATTGCGGGCGCGAGAGTTACAGTTAGTTCAACTAACTATAACAGAAGAATTTCAATGGTTTTGTATGAGTGAAATGTCCAGCTAACTATAACACCCCTGAAACCTATGTTTTTTTCAATGAACTTCTAAGGTTTTTTTAAAGGATAATTCTTAACTATTACCTGCCTGAAACCTATATCTTTTTTCAGTGGATTTCAAAGGTGTTTAAAATAATAATTCCTAACGATAACCTGCCTGAAACCTATGGTTTTTTCAGTGAATTTCAAAGGATTTTTAAATGACAATTCCTACTTATAATGTTGACCACTTCCCCATATTTTCAACAACAAACTAAATCTGCAATGCCACCTAAAAAATCAGGCAATAGTTCCACTTACCACTAACAAATTAAAATCAACATTTAAGTACTGTAAGAACGTCGAATATGTACTGTGTGAATTACATTCAACTCACACCCATGTTTAAAGAGCAATATGTAATAGAGGTTCTAATTATATACTTCCAACACTTAACAAAATCACAATACCAATGCCACAATCACCACAACCATCCCCACGGACCCCTCCCCCCTACTACTTCAGAGGCAGCACAAAACAGTACTACAGACCTTTCCAAAATAATATATCTCCTCAACAGTACACTACCTTAATCTACAGAGATGTGGTAACCAAGTGTGTATAAGGGAAAGAACTCGAACATCAACAATAATATATACAACGCTAAGACTACCGGTGAAATACTATACACAATTCACTATAGAAATCAAAAACTTTTCAGTGTGTACATATACCATTGATACGTGTAGTGTACTGAATAGTGGACGCAACCATACTATCTCAGACACTGGGGAATATTTCGCTCATGTAGCTGTGTTCACCCCTCCCCCCTTTGAAACAGAAGCGGAGTGGGCTACTCCAAAGTACACAACGTCAACGTAAGACTATAAATAATTAGGCTACACCTTGGGTGTGGTTCACTTCTGCAAAGAGAAGAGACCCTGCCACAGCAAAGGTCCACACCCTGCCAGCTTGACCGCGTGCTTCCTCGATACAGGCCGATTGAAAGCCACAGCACCGCAGACTTATGTTTGTATCGACTTCTGCCTTCGATCTCCATTGCGGACAGCAAGGTTCACAACTTGAATTCAGATTTACATCTGTACTACGGACAGCGTTGAATCCAGCCTTGCTTTATTTAAGGTAGAGACAAATGGATTCTATGTCTTCCGATTTTGTAAAAGAATGTGACAAAAAGCATTCATCTATAACTGTGCTCACTACAGTCTTCAATCTACACTGTGGACAGCAGGGTTCACAACTTGAATTCAGCTTTGCATCAACACTATAGACAGCATTAAATCCAGCCTTGTTTTATTTAAGACAGAGACAATTGTACTATGTCCTCAGATTCTGTTAACTGTGACAAAATACCATTCATCGATCTTTGTGTCAACTACTACCTTCAATCTACACTGCATACAACAGGGCTCACAGCTTGAATTCAGCTTTCCATCTACACTACGGACAACATTCAAGATATCCTTGGTTTATGTAAGGCAGAGACAATTTTGTTAATGAATGCCTCAAAAAACATTCCTCAATGTCTGTACTAAGTACTGCCTTCAAATGTACACTGCGGACAGCAGGGTTCACAACTTGATACGAGAAGTGGAAAAGCACTACAAACAACATTTAATTCACTCTCAATGTATTTAAGGCAGAGGCAATTGTACTGTGTCCTCAGATTCTGTTAACTGTGACAAAATAGCATTCATCGATCTTTGTGTTGACTACTTTCTTAAATCTACACTGCGTACAACAGGGTTCACAACTTGAATTCAGCTTTCCATCTACACTACGAACAGCATTCAAGATATCCTTGATTTATGTAAGGTAGAGACAATTTTGTTAATGAATGCCACAAAAAACATTCCACTATGTCTGTACTAAGTACTGCCTTCAAATGTACACTGCGGACAGCAAGATTCACAACTTGATACCAGAAGCGGTTAAGCACTACAGACAACATTGAATTAATTCTCGATTTATTTAAGGCAGAGACAATTCTACTGTGTCGTCAGATTTTATGTGACAAAAAAGCATTTGTCGATGTTTCTGTGGACTACTGTCATAAATGTACTCTGCGAACAGCAGGGTTCACAACTTTAATTCAGCTTTCCATCTATACTACGGATAGCATTCAAGATATCCTTGATTTATGTAAGGCAAAGGCTATTTTGTAAAAGGATGCCACAAAAAACAGTGAGTTCTGTTTTCAAACGTACACTGCGATCAAAAGAGTTTACGGCTTCATACCAGTGGCGCATAAGCACTACAAACAACATAAAATTCACTCTTGATTTATTTAAGGGAGAAAATACTACTGTGTTGTCAGTTTTATCTCAGCAATGAGGCATACTATCACTTTTAAGTGGAATTCATGCAGAATCCAATCAACAAAACACATTACTTCAATGACTTTCCCTCCCCAGACCACGCATTATCGCAGAATATGTACACGCTAAGCACCAAAGATACTAGTAACTCAGTGCACCAAAAATTATTATCATGTGGCCTTACTAAGGCATGATTCACAACACAAAAAACATTACTATCAATACAGCCAGCTTGGTCCACGCATCAGCGCAGGTTCCACAGAACCTTCTTGTTTTACATACAACTAACTCAGTGTAAACCAAAGTAAGTATAACACCTATCAAACCCTACATAATATCCCTTTATTATGCTTCTTAGAAAACGTATTTTATATCACTTATAAATTTTGCTCAATAATAAAATGCACGCTGCATACATTTTCTATCTTCCACTTCACTCATAATTGCAGATGATGCACTCTACCCTAAGATGTACATTGTGGATAACAGGGTTTACAACTTGAATTCACCTTTTCTTATACACTACAGACAGTAGGAAATTCAACATTGATTTATTTAATGCAGAGTCAATTATTCTGTATGTATTCAGATTTTGTTTAAAAAAAAGTGAAAAAAGCATTGTTCTATAACTGTACTGACTACTAGCTTGCATGTACACTGTGCACAGTAGGGTTCACAACTTGAATTTACCTTTTCATCTACACTATAGACAGCATTAAATTCAGCCTCGATTTATTTAAAGCAGAGAAAAAAATAGAGCTGTTCCACTGCTAGTATGCGCAACCACCTTCAATCGTTGCATTCTGTGAACTATGATAACAAAGAATGTAGAAAATTGCGCCAAAATGTACCTCCACCACCGGCAATACCAAGTACCTCTGGGGTATCACCTTCAACATCGCCACCAGGCATACGTCCACAATTTGAGAAAGTTAGAATGCACAGAGTGAAGTGCAATAGTTTAATTTGTTATGGGGAGCAATCAGTAGACCTAGTTTGCAGAGCAATTGATAACCATCGATGCTACTTTTTTTGTCCCCTCAAAGTTCATATAGTCCAGTATACAACAATGAATGATTTCAGTACAGCCCGCTCAGACCACACATCATCGCAGGGTGAGCACACGATAAACGCCAGACGTACAACTAACTCAGTACACCGTAAATAATCGCCACGTGCCCTTGTTAAGGCAAAATTCAATAGTCAAAACACAATTTTACCAGTGCGGTCTGCCTGGACCACGCATCATCGCAGGCTGCACACAAACCGCCCCTACCTCAGTGCACCACAACTCATGAATCCTTTACGATAGAATGTTCTGTGTATTATTTCGCATACAATGCTAATACATAAATACAACAGAAGTCATAAACTGTTTATGATTAAATATCTGTGTATGATATCATGATTACTATTCTACTTATTACCAACAACAACGTAATAAAATGGAGTTGAGCACTCGTGCCCGTACCCACTTCAACTATCTATCTGTGTCTGTGTATTTATTATGTTTCTAAAATGCTGCCCCAAGGTCCTACCACATTATATTGTACTATAAATAGTGTATGCCACCATCTTACTGTGACAGTCAGTGTGGGCTATTCCTCCTTTTTTTTTTAAAGCATATTTATATAGCACAAAATCAACCCAAAAGTATATCAGCAATTTACATAAGCCCCGTATTTACAGTATATTTTCAGGAACGCGTAGATTACGTCATTTCTCTACAATAACAGAATGTGGACGCAACTCCGAGACTCAAACACTGATTTCCAGCATCAAGTTCTTCACTCTACCTGAATGGCCACATATGTATATATATTAGCTGCCCTTCAAGTGCCAAAAACTGCAACTTAAACCTTTCACAGCCCTGTATTACTACAGCTACAACACTCCATTGAATGTACAATAAACATTCATAATCGCAGAAATACGTCAGGTCCACCATCTTTTATGTGTGCAACTATGAACAAATATAGAGTCAATGATACCCCGTACCTTCCATGTTGGCCAAGTTGTGGAACTTTATAGATATAATGACACATTTGCGTTTAAGACCCGGGTGAAGTCAGCACTACAAAACGGATACCCAAATCAAATGATTTTTCATATAGCTCACGACGGGACCACGCCCATAGCTCCGGAATCATGGCTCAGAGCCTCGCGCAGCACTGGCATACGTCAGGCCAGCCCACTCCACTTACGCTAGCAGGAACAAACAAAAAAGCAACATTGCCCAGATTTTCATTGTAGTGATTTCTTAGTTCCAGGTCTAGTTGTCAATACCGCACATACACACTCCCTCATGACTGGTATACACCCACACCTTACCCATCCAGCACATGCGTCACTACACACAAGACCCTACCAATAAAAAAGACGGGGCACACATGCTCTACGCCATTCTAGAGTTCCTCCCATCGCAAGCGCTGTGATGGCCCGTCCTGGTGATTTGGACGCCTCATGTAGGTTTGAACCACCGAACAGTGGGCCCACCACTACGTGCGTGGCCTCTTTGGTCACTGAGTTAGTGGTACCGGAAGGGCTGAGCGAGTGAAGAACCTGCGATGATGATGATGGGAGCACGAGTATGTTGTTAGCCATACCGATATCAAGACTCGGCACCATACTGGAGATTTCTTAGTGGCAGATCAGGACTACATGATGTAGAAGGTGTCCTGTCCATTAAAAAGTGAGCAGTGAGGCCTGGGTGCGCATAGGAGGGAGTCGATGGGGTGCAGCAGACTGGATACAAAAAAGCAACGCAATGATTTAGACGAACTCAGTCCTATATAGTGTATCAAATTACACGTATATATTTTTTTTCCAATAGTAGGACATTTTTTATAATCGATCAAATGTCCGGAAGATAAACTATACAAATAGTACTTTTAAATGTGAGAGGGAACATGTGTGAAAGGCCGATGTTATTCAACTTCACATTAAGATAGTAACAATTACCAATCATAACATCTTTCTTTCACTATCTTTTAGATGCACAGCTTCAGGGTGCATTATGTCTCGGGACGTGGTGAAAAACACACCGGTGACAGAAAGGTGAGCTGCCAACATTCTTTGCAGTCACTCTTTCACTTCCTCTCTCCTTTGATAAAAAATTTACACACAATCTTAATTTCCTTTTTATCTTACAGGTTGTAATTCACAAATTGGCGCCCCCAACACCTCTAAAAGTCAACGTACGAGGATTCTGCGATGATGCGTGGCCATCGTAACAACTTCTGAGAAAGCTGCTTCGAAACGTAGTGCACCCTCTTGGAAACAGGCCAATGGCACAAGGTGAGCAAAAACACTTGTTTCCGAAACAACGACAAGTCATCAGTAAAAGGAGAAAGTGGGTAGTGTGCAGCAGCTTCACTGCATAGGAATGCACAATTACCTCCGGCCAGTGAGAATAGATAAGTTACAACAGTTTGAAGGGCAGATGTACGACCCCTTGCACCACTTTTGTGTCACTTTTAACATGGGAAGAGTGGTGCAAGGAGTTTCTAAATCTGCCTCTGACTTCCCAAGAAAAACACTCACCTCCGTAGTCTGCAAGTCAATGGGGTGCAACAGTGTAGATACCCAATATTGAGAACTCACTGCTATGTAGTGGGAATGCATGGGATATAGTACTTTGGAAAAAACACCGCACAGACACCTCCTTACAGTGGAACTTGTTGTAATATAGTATCCTGAGTGTACCAAAAAAAAAACGTATGTGTGCATTTGTATGTACTATGATATTACTAACTTTATATATTATCTTTCAGATCACTAAACTGGAGGGTGCACTATAAACCAGCACCTACTTGGACACACAACGGAGGCAAAAGGTGAGCTACGAATATTTTCTCCAGTATTAACTGCTCCATCTATAACTTTCTCTCTCCCAAGTTTTAATGTCGTTTTTTCTCTCTTTTCACTCTCTCTCACATCGTTTCTCTTTCTCTTTTAAAGATATGGACGCTGCTGTCCACTCTACCGTGTACAACCAAAGCTGAGTTCAAGTTGTGAACTCTGTTGGTCACAGTGTTTACACAAGGTAAGCAGAGTGGCCTAGATATACAATGCCTCTGATTAAATGCATTAGAAATAAAAGACCCTATTTACAAGCCCCTTGCGCCACTTTTGCGTCACTTTTAACATGGGAAAAGTAACACAAAAGTGGCGCAAGAGGCTTGTAAATAAGCCCTAAAGAATATTGTCCTGCATAATGACTTGATCTCTCACCTAATTCTGTCTCATCTCTGAATCATTTTAAAGACCTGTTGGTCCATACTGTAAATCTGACGCAGTAGGCACTTTCGTACAGACACCTCTTGAACGCAGGCCTATAAGAGAGGTGGAATGTATCAGGCACACTGCAGACGTGCAAATTAAAAATTATTGCCAAGTATTACCGTAACTTGTAATGTTTGACCTCAAATTAGTCACATCAATCTAATTTTGAACACTTATTTTCATTTTTGTTTTGCAGAATACCTACCGTACTTCTATTGGAGTCCATATCACATTTTGTTTATTATATTGTTTTGTTAAAGTTATGTTTCTAGTTATTTATTGTTTTGCTATCTTTAAGTTACGTTTCCAGTTATTTATTGTTGTTTTAATAAAAGTTAACAAAAAAAAGTATATACGTTTTTATTGGGGGGAGTAGCGGTCCCCAATAGAAAAGATATTTATAATTTGAAGTATAATTCTGAGGCTAACTCTTTACCAGATCTTTACCAGAGTCTATAGCCACGACTAACGGTTTCTATAGAAAAGTTTTAAAACTCCAGCACAGTAACTTTTTCCATTAGCAACTAAGGGCCCCATTAGGATAGCATGCGGAAAACCACCCGACCGCCATGGAGGAGGGAAACAACTGCCCGCCGGGCCCCCGGATAAACCGGCAGTCAAATTAGGAACAACCGCCAAAAAAGACTGACTGCTGCAGTAGCGGGAAAATCAAAACCGCCAATGTGGGCGGTGACATCCAAAAACCAACCGCAGTGGTCGGAAACGCTGCGGAAAAGTGGCAACCCGCAACGCAAAGTGGAGACACTGCACAGCAAATTAGTATATCCCTGATGCTCCTGTGGTACGATCCCCTGTTTCCGAATGCCGTGGTCGCACACAGGAGTGAATGGGAGAGACAGCGGAAGAGCTGCAGCATAGCCACTGCAGCAGACGGTATATGAAACACATGGCGGACGATGCTAAAACACTGCAACGATGCCAAACTTTGCACAATTCAAAGTAGCCATGCCCTCCAAATACACAAAACACATACCAATGAAAAAACAAATGCCAAAAAAACATACAATTCCCAAGACAACACCCACAACTCACCTGACAGCAAAATCCCATTTGGACACACGCACACAGCTGAGTATAAAACCAGCCCCTTTACTGACCACAATCCTTTGCAACAATCCAGAAGAGAAGGGCATACACCAGATCTGACAGAAGAGGCAAAAGAACACAGCACACACACCACCACCACAACCACCATCACTATCACCATTACAATAGCACCATCAATCCCCCAGCACACAACACACCTCACACATCAACACCACACCCACCACACACACCCATGCACCCACAAACACTTCCAACACCACGCACCATGGCAGCACAGAAAATTCCCAAATTCCCGAATAGTGAGTTGATAGTCATGGTAAATGAGATAGTGAGAGTGGAACCACAACGGTTTGGTAGCCTGGTCTAACAGACACCATTAGCCACAAGGACACAAATGTGAGAAAGGATAGTTCAAAGGGTCAATGCAGTAGGGACCACCCCGCGATCCAAGAAGGAGATCATGAAGCGGTGGCATGATCTGAAGAGGGTTGTCAAAGAGAGGAGGAGCAAGAACTGGGAGCTGGCTAACCAGACTGGCAGTGGCCCTCCCATCCCACATAAAACATTCACACCATGGGAGGAGAAGGTGCTTGCCATACTGCATCTTGAGAGTCTCACAGGATTATCCGGGGGAATGAGGCTGGTAAGTACAAACAAATGGCAACCAACACACTGATAAATACTTCCTTGCATAACCCAAACAACATTGCATTGTTCACCCTCACCTAACAGGTAGCTAGCCATCTTGCTTGGGAGGCTTGTTTGGGGGTGGGAGACCTGTACCAAGACTCCCACCATACCCCCTATCCCACACCCCAGCAGCATAGAGTCCTCCCCAACCAGGAGCATGTGTCAGCCATTGCATTGTTCACCCTCTGTTAACTTGCAGTCCTCAGGATCGGGGTCATGCTAAGAGGGGTCCACTTCTTGATTTAACCAAGCCTAGATTGCTGTTATAGCATAGGTCAGTGGAAGGATCAAGTAAGGGAAGGTAAGGAAAGGTACAGCAGGGAGGGAGATCTGAAACGACAAAACAGAAACCATGTAACTCCTGCTCCACAGTATACCATGAATAAGGCACTGATCTATATTCTAGGCTATACCTGTAAAGTAATAAAGGAATAGCAAATATATGAAGATAATTCTCTTCCGGCAATCAGGGGTATTCTGGATTAAGCATGGGTAAATTTTGCGAATTCGCGAATTCGCAATCTGCAAAATCCGCGAACTTTTGCGAATTAGCGGATTTTTTCTTTTTTTTGTGTGCGCAAGGATTTCTGCCAGTTCGCGAGGGTTTTTTTTACCAGTTCCCAAACGCGAACTTACTTGTCGGATCGCAACGGTCGCGACCATGTTGTTTCTACGTCTGGTTCATCATAGCACCCTCTGTTTCACCACTGTCACCCTCTGGTTCACCCATGCCACCCTCTGGTACATCACTGCCACCCTCTGGCTCTTCACTGTAGATTATGGGGTGAAAAGCACACCTGCCCTGCCTCAACTGACATGAATTAATTTGGGGCTGATTAATGTGTCACTGAATTTGAGCTGGCACCTGCTTCCTTAGCTGTAAGTGCTTCCTGATTAATGATGAGCTTGAACTTTTGCACCTGCTAAGTGCTTTCAGTTTTGCAAAATTCGTTAGCACACCTGCCCTGCCTCAACTGACATGAATGAATTAGGGGTTGATTAATGTGTCACTGAATTTGAACTTCTAGTCTGGCACCTGCTTCCTTATCTGTAATTGCTTTCTGTTGCAGTGTAATTTTTTTTAACAGGACCTTTGTGGCATACTTGTAGCTATTCTCTGAGCCTACTGTGAGGGTCAGAGCAGGGTCATAGAATAGTTGCAAGTAGGCAACTGAACTCTGGAGGGGCCCCTCAGGAAGCACTACAGGGAATGGTTACGAATGATGAGCTTGAACTTTTGCACCTGCTGAGTGCTTTCAGTTTTGCAAAAATCGTTTTTCTGCAATTTTGCAGGATTCGCGGGGCCCGAATTTGCGCGAGATCAAATTCGGAAGCCGCGAATTCGTGCGAATATGCAATTTGTTTTTTTGCGGCGTGTTAGTTCGCGTGTTTTTTTGCGTTTTCGCAAGCCGCTGGTAGTGCAACAACACGAAGTTACCCTAGCGGTCGTACATGGGCACGGCCATCTTGTTTGCGTGACGTATTTCCATTTCCGGGCGCTATGTGTAATCTCGCAAAGTGTGTGGCTCGCTAGTACAAGTTCGCGTGTGATCTCAGGGGAAATCTCGCGCGAACTTACCCACGCGGCCGTGAATGGGAGCGGCCATCTTGTTTTTCATTCATTGCTATGGTTCTGGGCATGCTTTCTGTATCCTCTCTCAATCTCTGCCATCCTTCACTTGTTTGAAGTTTTTTTATCTATTTTACTGATTATCTATCCCTCTATTATTCTAGTTCTATATTTTTGTGTTTTCTGCTACTTTTGGTTAATTTTAAACTACTTTTTTAAACTCTTTTCTTTTATCCTTCCCTATTCTATTTCTTATTTATTATTTACCTTCCTTTCTGCCCAGACCATGGTAAAGGGAGCCAAGAAGCAGCCCGAGAAGGGGAAGGGTCCCGCACCCCGTGCCCGGCTCCCGTGCGGGCGTTTGAGGGGGGAGCTAGTGATGCCACGGGAGATCTTTAGCGCAGAGGAGGTGGCCGCACTAGTGTTCTATGTACAGCGCCGCCGCCCCAGGACCATCATGGCAGGCGGCAAGATCGCAAGCAGCTACGGGCTCCGGGAGCGCCGGAAGCGGTGGGAGAAGGTGTGCCGGGCCATGTATTCTCACTCTCGGGTCCGGCGCACCTACAATCAGGCCACCCACCGTTGGACGGATCTCCTGGACCGGGAACACGACCTGCTCGACCTGCTCGACGTCGAGATCCCCGGGCTTGGTGAGTAGTAGTAGCTATTTCATCACTACTCTGTTTTCTCCTGCTCTGTGTGTTATTATATTGCAAATGTTTGTTTTTTACCAAGAGCAATAATGCTGCCGATTACATTGTAGGTAAATTATATTTCAAAATCTTCTGTGCATTTCAGGTGCACTGGTCTCCTTCTCAGTAGCGTTGCTACTATGCTTATTTGTTTTCGATTTTGTATTCATTTCATTGGCCTGAGAAATTATGTATAAGTGTAGTTTACAGAACTGCGTAATGCTAGACACTAAGGGGCAGATTTGCAATTACCGACGCTTCCCTGCAAAGTAGCAGGGATGCGCCAGTAATTGTGCGCCACGCCACCACCACCCATGGTGCGCCGTATTTACAATGCTGTTCACCATAGGCCCAAAACGTCACCAAAGCGTTACGCATCTGTGCCGTAAGGGCGCCGCATTGCTGGAGTTGCGTCGCAACAATGGAGCAGCTCGAGTAATGCTCTGGGGTGCCCGTTCTCCCCAATGCTGCGTCAAGCCGTACGTCTGCTTCAAGCAGGCGCAGGGTTTGAGTGACGCATCATTGTCCTAAAAGTGACTGATTGAAATCTTGTAGATTTCCCTCAGCCACTTTTAGGCTGCGTTCCTGCGCAGGAACGCCCTCCCTTGTGCCGGAACGCCCCCTGATGGCGCAGGGCTTTACAACTTGATGCATCTCCCATATGCGTCACGTTGTTAATATACGCCGCACCATGGCGCCTCTTTTGTTTTGCCGCTGCGTCACAAAAGTCACGCAACAATGGAGCAAAAGAGCTGCAAGGGGCTTGTAAATCTGCCCCTACATACTCAAGTCCAGTCCTTCCTTTGTACACCTGGCAATAAGAAGAAATAGTGGTGGTGTATTGATAATTTGAATATTTTAATGACTGGTTAATGTAGTAGGAAACATTTTAGTGTTGTCACTGATCTGCAATCACAATGTGGTTTGTCTGTCACTTCGCGTGCTGCGGACTGCTGCCTGCCAGTCCTAGGCGAACCTTTTTAGTAGTTTGTTTAGTGAGTTACATAACTTTCCAAGTCGACGGTCCACAAATCAAGCAATACTAATATCGTAGTAGACCACATGAGATAGGTCAATATATCCAGTGGAATAGTTGTCTATTTGCTATTTCGCCAAAATATTTTATTATTGTTCTTTTGAAATGTTTGATTTGGTTGACAACAATCATCCATGTTTTCGGGTCTTTCTTTCTTTCATGTTGTACATCAGCTCCCCCCAGGGTCAAGAGGACAGAGGAGGAGGTGGTATCGGCTGCTGCTGCTGTAGAAGACCACATGAGATAGGTCAATATATCCCGTGGAATAGTTGTCCATTTGCTATTTCGGCAAAATATTTTGTTATTGTTCTTTTGAAATGTTTGATTTGGTTGACAACAATCATCCATGTTTTCTGGTCTTTCTTTCTTTCAAGTTGTACATCCGCTCCCCCCAGGGGCAAGAGGACAGAGGAGGAGGTGGTATCGGCTGCTGCTGCTGTAGAAGGCCAGGATCGGTCAGGCGAGGGCTCCTTTACTGGCCCCGGCAAGTTTTAATTTTAATATAGAGTACTTATTTTTTCCTAGCGTTCCTCATTCGATTTTTTCTAAATCGTCTTTGATCTTCTTGTAGACTGTATCTAAATTCTTATCCTGCCTCTACTATGACTCCCTGTGGTATTACTAGATTATTCTTTTTAGTCTGTCTGTGTGGCTAACCAAGATTGCACATTTGGCAAAAGGTGTAAAACGAAACTCCCATTCTAGTCAGCAATAGCTCTATGCACTGAGTGCAGTCCTCTGAGATTGTCCATAATGTCTTTTCAAGTCTTCTAAATGTTTATGCTTTGACAATTCCCAACAATAAAATGTGAATGACCACCAAGAAAGAATAAGATACTACTTTACTTTTGGTTTGGATAGGAGGACAATCCATACTACTACTGTTGCAGGGACAAATCTGCACAAACAGAACTATGGACACTAAATAGTGCATTGTTTATCAATTATAATAGGCGCAGGTAGACTTTCCACATACCTCAGTGATATCAGACTTTGAAGAACCCCCAATCTCCTTACTGACTAGATAGTGTGGCAGAGTCATTTAGCTCCCGAATTCATCGATGATTGATCCCCAGTGATGATTATCCAACGCAGGACAAGAGTACGGAGTCAGAGTCCAGAAGTGTCAGAGGCACGGACTCATGCTTGCAAATTGCAAAACCTTTTGCTCAGTCACTCTTGACCAAAAACCATAGAGTCTATTTATGTTTTAAAGCTTTATTAAAAGTAAAAACATTTTTAAAATCAAGCTTGTCATAAAACATAAACGGTTGATTAAAAATGGAAAAGTGCTTAGTGATTTATTTCACACATTTATTGTGGGCGAGCCGAGCCCTAACCTGGTTTGAACTTTTATTTTTATGTTTGGTGCTGAATCGTTGGTCACTCCGTCTTAGTGATGATGATCTGATCTTGCACTTGTTCTTAGAAGTGAAGCTTCTGTCTGTTATGAGAAAAATGGTGTGTGTTAAAAAGCAAGCATTCATCAGTTGTGCCAAAAAGTGCAGCAAGACAACACCCTTCCCTGGAAAAGGGGACATTTTTACTTTAGAGTAGACAGTCACAAATTATCAGATTGGTTTCTGTATTCACACTTCTTCATTCCTAGGCAAAATACTAGTGAGTGGTGTATGTCTATGACATCTAACATTCTTAAATGTACTTTGTAGGTGGAACATCTGGTGCCATGCCCAGCGCGGAGGTGGAGGAGGACACTTCTGGGGAGGAGGCGGTGCTAGTGCCGGAGGAAACTGCTGTGAGGGTTGCCACTGTAGTGGCGGGCAGTGGTAAGCTCTTATATTCCTTACTTATTGAGATTGCAGACTGCAGAGTGTGCTCTCTGGACGGGTGTAGTATATATGTTGTACAGTTAAGAAGACTTTCAAATTTAGAACAAAGTTTTTATCAACCAGGTAGTAGCCTCCTCTAAATTTACTTCAACTCAGCGGTGAATTTTTTTTCGAGGATCCAAATCAGATCTGAGATGAACTTGATGGATGGGATGAACGAAAGCGAAAGAAGGGTGTAAGTAAGTGTGGAAGGACGAGAAAGTTAAAAGTAATGATGACTGACAAAGAAGAATGATACGTGTTTGATTGGTGCCCGAGGTGGCTGGGAAGGAATATGATGCATGGCTGGGTGGAAGGAGAACAGCCTGGGTGGGTGAAACAGAAACTGTATGTGTACTCAATGTATCCTTTGGTTGAAATTCAAATGCAAGTCAAGCACGGATGTATGGCTTGCGGTTTCCCAAATAAAATGAAAAGGTTGTTTTCCTGTGAGAAAACATAAGGTTTGTCAAGATGAGAGACATGAAGAAGAATGATTGACATATAGTTTGAATGGATGGATGCCTGGATCATGTTACTATCTGACTCTTAGATAGCATATGTGTATCTAGAGAGAGTAGACGGTCACTGGATGAACTAAGTGTTACTTTGAAGAGCATGTAACACCGCACCTGCACATCCGTCCCAGTGTAGGAAAGGCAAGGAAAAGAAGCTGGAGTTCTGGACTTTTTGGTTCCGTCCAGAGGTGTCAGGGAACAACACCCAAAGACCCCGGAGTTCCACCTGCCTTGGTGCACAAATGAACAGAAACACGGGCTTCTCGATGGTGGCGTCAAAGACCAAAGGTTTATTACTGCAGGGACACAGAAGTCACAGAAACTACGCATGGGCAGTAACTAGGAGCCTGTTCGAATTGTACAAAGAGGGTTGCTCCTTATATACTAAATTTTGGCCTTCAGGCGAATTCTTTACATGCTGGTACATTCCCAAACCTTTGTGTCATAAACAATAAATATTTATCGTACACAGGAATCGTCGACAAAATCTGATGTCAAAACATTACGAACGAGGGGTTCCCACTTTTCCATCATAATCCCATGTCAACTTTTCATTCAAGACCCGGACCGCCTCATCGTAAATTTCGTTACCTCTCCCTAATAAAGGCCCAGAAGGAAAGGAGCAGAGCCAGGTGCAGAAGATAGAAAAGCAGGATAAGGGATGTTTGTGGGTTGTAACTGGGCAAGGCTACCGGCTTCGGCTGCCTAATCGTGATCAGGACAATGGACACGAAGACCAGTTTAGCTGGACTGGCCTCGGGCAGAGGAGGCAGCCTTTGTCGAGTCATGCAGCTACAGCGTGATCTGGTTTAAGGTGCACGTGTCATGTAAGAGGTGAATCTCCGGCTAAGGCTACGTGTCCTTAATCGAAATGAAGTGATTAGAGGCTATTGCGTATGTGAGGGCAACAAACACAAAATGGCGGCCATGATCTAAGATGGATGCCGTGGGTAGATCAGAAATGTGTTTATAAAAGGAGTGCTCTTGTTCGTAGCGTAGCGAAAACACCAGGATATACTAAATGGATCATTTGCGGTTCGCTGATACCGATATTATGTATTTCCGACAATATTGAAAACACGGGTTCAAATCGTCACGGAACCTCAGACCCTCCTTTTGCCCTTACATAGGCAATTACTCAGTCTATGTCAGAGTCTAATTCTATGCTCATCAGGTCAGTGACATGCTGTTGTATCATCATCCTTTCTCGTGCCTTTTCTCCAAACGCAGGTGGTTTTCTGAAACAGGTTGCAGCACAAAGACTACACAGAGCAGGACCACACTGGATAATCAGGCAACATGAGAACAGGAATACTAAGATGACTCCAATGACCATTAGAACCTTCCATCCCCACGCTGAGATCAGAGTCCAAAACCACTCCATGAAGGACCAGTTTCCCTTGTCTACATGAATAGAGTCGGAAATCTTGTGTAACTTAGAGATCGCCTCATAGACTGTTGGAGCATTATTAGGAATATAGACACAGCAGCTCGATTGGATCATTCTACATACCCCACCTCGATCTGCAAGGATAACGTCTAGAACCATACGATTCTGCAACGTCATGAGTCTATCCGCCTGAAGCTCAGCTGTCAAATTGCTAAGGGCACCAGCAGTTTCGGTAATAGTAGATTCAACTACCCGTGTTAGCTGACGTATGTTTCTACTATTGGCCATAGGCCCCCAGAACGGAAGGAAGCCTTTGAAAAAGTCTCCAGCTTCCTGACCAGCAGTATCTTCCTTGCTGAAGACACCTCTCGCTACTCTGGTTCTGTGGTAATCAGATGAAGCAGTGTATGTCGGAGGCAACAATCGAGCAATATAGCATGATCCTGAAAAGTCGGCAGGCAACCATGTATAAGCTCTATCTCGACAGATGAAGTAGGTACCCCTAGCAGTAAGAAAGGCAGGGGAAGAGTTAGCCGGAAACACATAAGTCTCTACGCACTCACTCCTCCCTAGCTGAGCTCTCGGATTCCTCCCATTCCCTTGCAAACAGACCTGACCTCGGTGAGGTACGACCCAGATTGGAGTTGAGCTTTTACGCTTGCTCTCTTCTAAACTAAGGCGATACTCTGAAGTATTCCAACTTAAATACACTCGCAATTCGTCTCTAGGGTATGATGGAGTATTATTGACGTTCTTGATCATGTCAATAATTCCCTGGACTAAAGCTTTGTTGGCAGAGTTATATTTAGTGGAACGTGGTGGACGTGGAGGATAGGTTTCAAGGGCATAAGCAAAGATGGTTTGAAGGGCCTGAAATGATCCATTGTAGCTGAAAGGCAAAACCAGATAAGGAATACCTTTATCCATAGTGTGGGGTATCAAGCCACACACCCAGCAGTCTGTAGTGTTAACTACCAGTTGGTGTTGATGCAAGAGCTGTACAAAAGTGTTGTTAATGAACTCTGAGCGTCGGGCTTGCTCATGTTCGGGAAACGAATGAAAAGAGTGTATAGAAGAAACAGTAGAAGTAGCAGGATCAAGGGGAGGTACTGTAGTTACTGGCACAAAAATCAAATTTATACTGAAGACGATTCCACCCACCAACGTTATCAAAATAATCAAGAATGTAATGGCACATTGCATCAAAAAGCATTTGCTATGAAGAATTCTATAAAGTCTGTTTCTGCGAACATAAATCACATTTTCTCGTTGCAGCGCAGGAAGCTCCATCTTCTACAATCCGCTCGCGACCACTGATGATGTGTACGTAGATGAAAATGCCTCTGTCAGCCCCAGGAGTTCCCAGAACCAACAGAAAGATCGACCTTGTGTCAGACCCCTGCAAATTCAACTAGGCACACAGCCACGACCCTACGGCTACCCAGACGGCAAGGCAATTTTAAAAACAACAAAACAATAGCAAACTTCCTGGCTGAAGGCAAAAGTTCAAAATTTCAAAATCGCAATAGGCAGTTACCTGCTTTATTTGTCCATTTTATGGTTTCGTAAGTTATATCTCTGCTTCGCAGGTACTGTCTGATCAGCAAATAACGTTTCACTGGTAGCTGTTGCAGTGTTCAAGTTCGCAGATGACAGAGTTCTTTCTGATGCAGGGGACAAATGTTCAGTGTTCGAAAGAGTCTTTTCTGGAGGAGAGTCAGAGCTTGGAGTGTCAGTGATCAATTCGGCATCGCTGGAAGGGATGAATTTTGGCGTGCTTTCAAATTCGGAGGAACCAATTCCCTTCTTCACCCAGTCGTCGTAAGGAAGTGGCAAAGGCACACGCTTTACATGGGATGCATGCACCCAGTGCTTGCGTCCAGCCACACGAACCGCTGTCCTTGTTGCCAGTAGGATTTGGAAGGGGCCGACAAATCTCGGCTGAAGGTTCTTCGTCCTCGCAAAGTTTCTGATGACAACAAACTCGCCTGGTTTCAGCTGATGCCCTGGACTCTCCGGAGGCTTTGGCAAAGCATCGAAAACCTGTTGGTGAATAAGACTCAATTTAGCAGTCAAGTCGTAAAGGTAGTCTATCAACATAGGATATTCTAGGGAACAAAACTTTTTAGGCCTCGGCAAACCCCAAACATTCGCCGGGCGGCCAAACACGATTTCGTAAGGGCTAAGCCCCACTCTAGAATATACAGTTGCTCTCGTTGATAACAAAGCCAAAGGAAGTGCGTCTGGCCAGGCTAAACCTGTGGATGCTTGTATTTTGGCTAATTTTAGCTTAAGGGTGCCATTATAACCCTCCACTAAACCAGCAGACTGGGGATGGTTCGCACTATGGAATTTTTGTTTCAGCCCTAGACCAGCACACACACTCTGCATAACTTTCCCTATAAACTCACTTCCGTTATCTGACCATACAATCCGTGGCATTCCATATCTAGGGAAATATTCTTTGAGAAGAATCTTGGCAGTTGATAGGGCAGTATTGTCCTTTAGTGGATATGCTTCGATCCACCTGGAAAAAGCACAAACTACCACCAGGACATACTTCAAATTATTACAGCGATCCATGTGAATGAAGTCTAACTGAATCACTTCAAAGGGGCAGGAAGGAGGAGCGAAATGACCAGCTGGAGTTGGAGTTCCCTTGCCAGGATTATGCATCAAGCATACCATACAATTTTTCACCACCCTCTCTGCACACTTACTGATCCCATCATTCTTCCAGACTGGAGCCAACATCTTACAAATTCCTTTAGAACTTATGTGAGCTACTCCATGCGCCATTGTCACCACTGCAAGCACATACGCGTCAGGCAACATCCAACGCTGCTGTTCTGTCAAATCAATCCAACATCCATTCGAATCCAACTTGCCCATACTTTCTCTCCATACACGTTTTTCTTCCTCAGTTGCTTCTTTCTGAATCTCTTTCACACTTTCCATAGTATCCTCACACATTCCAGAGTCAGCAATCCATCTTGCAGACGTAGCAACATACATTCTGCTCATCGTGTCTCTAGCTGTCTGTTTAGCAATTTCATCAGCAAAAGCATTCCCACGACCAACATCATCCGTGATTGCTTTATGAGCACTGCACTTTACAATCGCAACTTCAGTCGGCAAGGTTAGAGATTCCAACAAGTCGTTAACTAGCTGACCATGTTGGATCTTAGTCCCATGGGACGTAATGAAACCTCTTTCTCTCCACAAACGGCCAAAACTATGGGCCACGCCAAATGCGTACTGACTATCTGTAAAGACATTCACTCTCTTTCCCTTAGCTAAAACACACGCTCTTGTTAGAGCTATTAATTCTGCAGCTTGGGCAGAATTCTGACTCACTCTTGCAGTCTCCACAATCGTCTTCAAAGTCGTTACTGCATAAGCGGCAGTCACATCACCATTCTCCAATTTAAAACATGACCCGTCCACATATAGCGTACCATCTGGATCGGATAACGGAGTATCCTTTAAGTCGATGCGTCCTTTTGTCTCTTCCTCCGTTTTAAAACAACAATCATGTGGCTCGGAATCACTCGACTCTTGATCAGTCGGCAACAGTGTTGCTGGATTCAATACATTACATCTTTTGATCTGAATATGACTCGCTAGTAATGTCAGCTCGTAACCAGATAGTCTCGCACTGGTAAGGTGTTGTGTCTTCGTTCGATTCATGAGTGTATCCACTGCATGAGGAACCATGACTATTAGCATGTTGTTCATCACCAAACCAGCAGATTGTCGAATGGAAGCCGCAGCTGCCGCTGTAGCTCTCAAACAACTAGGCAACGCTCTAGCTACCGGATCTAATGTTGATGAAAAATACGCACAAGGGCGTTGTTTGTCACCAAACTTCTGTGTCAAAACACTCAACGCGCAACCTTCCCTCTCATGAACATAGAGCGTGAATGGCTTACTATAATCAGGTGTACCCAATACAGGAGCTGAACACAAGGCTTTTCGTAATTCAGTAAAACTTTCTTGACATTCATCAGACCATGGCACCGGACTCGGAACATTTTTCCCAGTCAAAGCTACCAACGGTTTTGCTAAAAGAGAAAAATTTGGGATCCACTGTCTACAGTAAGAGGTAATACCTAGAAAAGCACGTACTTCTCTCTGCGTGCGAGGAACACTCATCTGCGTAATTGCTTTTATTCTCTCTGGGGTCAACTTCCTTCCCTTTTTTGACAAGAGATGACCTAGGTAGGTCACTTCTTGGCAGCAGTATTGCATTTTCGAAGGTGATACCTTGTGATTCAAATTAGACAAATGATGCAATAACGAAATCGTAGCTGCTTTGCAAGTTTCCTTGTCATCAGCAGCCACTAGAAGATCGTCTACATATTGTACTAGAGCAGAACCTGGAGGAAGGACAAAGGAATCTAACTGGCTTTTTAATGCTTGACTGTAAATGGATGGGCTCTCACAATAGCCTTGTGGAGCGCGTTTAAATCTGAAACTGCGACCTCCTAGACAGAAGCCGAAAATATCTCTGCTTTCTTCAGCTATTGGAATGCTGAAAAAGGCATTCTTCAAGTCGATGACTGAGAACCAAGTAGCTGTAGCAGGAATCAGTGTTAACAAGGCAGTAATGTCTGGGACTACAGGAAACTGCGGGACTACAATCTTACTAACCTCTCTAAGGTCGATAACAAACCTATAAACTGGAGGCTTTGCAGGATCAGTTCGTTTCAAAATCGGTAGTACAGGACTGTTACAGACATTTCCTCTCGTTTCTTCAACCACACCTTTTTTAATCAAATCTTGCACAATCAATAAAAGTGCACGCTCACCTTCACTAGATATTTTATATTGAGGAATTCTTGGAAATTTTACATTCGCTTTTAAAGTTACTACATATGGTGGTATTTCTAAAAGGCCTACATCATTAGGACCAGTCGCCCAAAGAGAATCAGGGAGTGAGCGTAGCTCTGGCGGGAGTGCATCCATTGACAAGTACATCGGAGAAGTGATATTTTTACCCAACGTAAGCTGTACTCCCTCCGGAGAACAGTACAATGTCGCATATAGTCGTTTTAACAAATCTAGACCAAGCAGATTTTCATTACAACCTGTTGTCAAAATCAGAGGTGCTTTCAAGTGACATGGCCCAACAGAAATAGACAAAGGACCAGATATCGGGTTGTAAACAGGGGCGCCTGAAAAACCTACAGAAACATTTGTTGAGCCAGACAAAGGTGCGCCAGGGAGTTTCGCATGAATGATAGAACTTTTTGCGGCACCAGTATCCAACAGAAACGGTTCGACTACACCTGATGTTGCTACTGCGACATAAGGCCCACTCTGATCCACTGGAACTGATACTACTCCCTCTCTTTGTCCATGGCTGTCCTAGTACCCATTTTGCTGAAATCCCTCATCTACTTCACAATAATCTTCAACAAGATACTGTTGAGATCTATTTTGCTGAGTAGACTGTCCATTTCGTTGATCAAAGTGATTTGAAGGACGATCATTCGTTTGTGGAGGCATAGCACCTCGCCCTCGACCTCTAGAATTTTGCACAAAACCACCACGACCTCTCTGAGCTGCTGCTGCATTATTTTGCGCTAAGATCGGACATTCATTTTTGTAGTGACCCTCTTTATTACAGTACGCACATTGGTTCCACTGATATTGAGGTCTCGATGTACTATAGTCTGTTCTTTGATACGAACCCTGTTGCATATTAGTCTGATTCGTGCGAGGCGGATACGCCTGCTGCAAAAGAACTTTAGTCTTTAAATCCTTCGTTTTCTTCTCTGATTTCTCCTTTTCCTCTTTATCCCTGTTTTCGTAGTACTGTGCAGTCGCAAGTATTTGCGCTGTTGTGGACACAGCCCACGCACTCTCTGAATCTTTCAGTTTATTGCATAATTCAGGTAACAAATTATGCACAAATTTATCGACAAACAGTCTTTGCCCTCCTTCTGTACTCATGTCCTGACCACTATGATCTACAAAAGTCTCTTCAAACCTCGTGAAGAAGTCGGAGACACTTTCGTCTTTCTTCTGCCTGCATGCTGATAACTTGTCCCAATTAACACGCAATGCGGGCATCAGAGTCTTCATTAAATCAATTATTCTACCTGGAAGATTAGCAATTAGGGGTTCGGGTTTTGCACCACCTACTTGCTGACCATCCGCTGCAGTGATAGCTGCCCAGTCACCGCCTAAGGCAACTTGATGATCCTCTCTACGAATTTTAGCCCACACTGGTTGCGGAACTACGTTGCCAAATAACATATCGATGTCTGCTAAGTTCATTATACAAGCCTCAACTGTCTGTGTTAATTCCTTATAGTATCCAGCAGGATTCTTACGCGGATCTGGCAAGGCCTGCTTCACTGCTAGCACTTCAGCTCGCTTCCACGGAATGTGTATCCACACTCTCTGGAATTGGGCCGGAGCGGCTACAATACCATTATTTTGATCAGCTTGCACAGCTTCGCGCCAAATTGGAGGAACCTCCCTCATTGGATATTGGCGACTTAGCTTCGTCTTGCTTTTCTCTAAATCTCTTGGCGAACGAAGTGATGGATCATTCCTATAACTTAAAATCAGTTCCATCGCTTCTTCTATATTATCACCCACTATCATTCCTGCAGCAAACTCTTTCTGAACCTTGATTAAGTCTTCTAAATTTGATTCAACATCGTCTTCTTCTATCTCCTCACGTAACAACGAGCACATCTCGTCAAAGACATACCGTTGCGTTGGTTCTTTCCACTGCATAAACGTATCTAGCACATCTCTCGTACTATATCTCCTACTCTTCGAAATCCATCTGAGAGCCGTGGAATCTAAAATTCCCCGTTCCTCAGTACTCGGAAGCTGACTACGTCTCTGGACAGAGTCGGAAGTAGGAGTCTTGATTAAAGTTTTATAGAAAGGAGACAGCATATTAGACACAGAATCAGTGATTCTCCGACGAACAGAAAGTGGAGTCAACACACTCGCAGATGCAGAAAACACAGTAGAGGTAGGAACAGATAACGGATTAGTAGAAGTATCAAGGAAGATAGTTTGCGGAACAGTAGGTGTAAGCGAGACAGATACAGGTATAGAAGTCGGCAATCCAGGAGGAGGAGGAGGAGCCGTAGGAACATTTACATTGACCACAGGAGGTACAGGGACCTGATTCTGAGGGACAGGAGCAGGAACACCAGGTTGTCCAGCAACCGGCAATTGTACATTCGGTAAAGGTGGAGCCGTAGCACCTTGTGCATACGGTGGAGGTGACCGTAACAAATAAGATAGCAGAGGATCGTTTTTGGAATCCTCCAATATCTTAGCTGTTTTCGATGGCAAGGCAGGATAGTACTTGTCAATCGCTAAATTGTGCTCTCTAATGGCCACCTCTATGGCTTTCTCACACTCGTTAGCCTGCAACTGCTTAGTTGCTTGTTCTAGAGTTAACTCTTCTTGCTCTTTTTGTTCTTTCTTTAACCTTTTCATTTCTCTCTGTTTGGATTCTTTTCGCCAGTAACGGAAAGAATCAAACATTGCCGGCCGGGCTTTCTTCCTAAACAATTTCGCTTCTAAATTGTCGAGAATTTCGGGTTCAAAACTACCATGCAGTGGCCAACTAAGGACACCATCCTTTTTAGTGTAACGGACCCACACCTCATTATAAGATATAGGACCCACACCAAATTTACAATACAAGTCATACAGGGGAGTCCCAATCGGAGGAACCAGACATGAGTCCTCCAATTGTGAGTCACTGTTGCAACTAAAACAGGACAACATACAGTTTTTCCGACTTACCATTTTCAGTCCGGAACACAAAACAAACAAAACACGAAACAAATATGTGCACTCGAACCAAGAACTTAGGCCTACCAAAACGAACTGATGTATCGATACCCAAACTAAACCAAATAGATTATCGTAACTAGAACAACCAGTGATAATCTTACAAAACCAAACCAAACCAAGAACCGATCAAGGATTTTAGCAACCCTCACAAAGTAACCAGCTAGCTATCACTAAATACTTAACTGAGGCACTGAAGACGTCACCAAGGAGAAACCCGTCACGTTTCGCTGTACTAAGGACTGCACCTCGGGTCCAAGACAGGGCGACGGTCAAGGCAACGGCCCACTGCAGCCGTCCCGAACGGGAACCCTCGTGGAAGAGAACGTCGGGCCACTTTTGCGATATGCCGGGATCGATGAAGTGGGGCGCCTCCCTCAGGAATCTTCACACGAAGCTTCTCGAACTCTTCAGGCTTTTGGACCGGTACCGAATGACGTCGCCCCACATTGGGCGCCAATTGGAGTTCTGGACTTTTTGGTTCCGTCCAGAGGTGTCAGGGAACAACACCCAAAGACCCCGGAGTTCCACCTGCCTTGGTGCACAAATGAACAGAAACACGGGCTTCTCGATGGTGGCGTCAAAGACCAAAGGTTTATTACTGCAGGGACACAGAAGTCACAGAAACTACGCATGGGCAGTAACTAGGAGCCTGTTCGAATTGTACAAAGAGGGTTGCTCCTTATATACTAAATTTTGGCCTTCAGGCGAATTCTTGACATGCTGGTACATTCCCAAACCTTTGTGTCATAAACAATAAATATTTATCGTACACAGGAATCGTCGACAAAATCTGATGTCAAAACATTACGAACGAGGGGTTCCCACTTTTCCATCATAATCCCATGTCAACTTTTCATTCAAGACCCGGACCGCCTCATCGTAAATTTCGTTACCTCCCCCTAATAAAGGCCCAGAAGGAAAGGAGCAGAGCCAGGTGCAGAAGATAGAAAAGCAGGATAAGGGATGTTTGTGGTTTGTAAATGGGCAAGGCTACCGGCTTCGGCCGCCTAATCGTGATCAGGACAATGGACACGAAGACCAGTTTAGCTGGACTGGCCTCGGGCAGAGGAGGCAGCCTTTGTCGAGTCATGCAGCTACAGCGTGATCTGGTTTAAGGTGCACGTGTCATGTAAGAGGTGAATCTCCGGCTAAGGCTACGTGTCCTTAATCGAAATGAAGTGATTAGAGGCTATTGCGTATGTGAGGGCAAGAAACACAAAATGGCGGCCATGATCTAAGATGGATGCCGTGGGTAGATCAGAAATGTGTTTATAAAAGGAGTGCTCTTGTTCGTAGCGTAGCGAAAACACCAGGATATACTAAATGGATCATTTGCGGTTCGCTGATACCGATATTATGTATTTCCGACAATATTGAAAACACGGGTTCAAATCGTCACGGAACCTCAAAGCTATTAAGATGGCCACTCACTACCTCTGTTAATAAGTTTAGTAGAACTCGGTCATTCATGTGTGGATGTATCACTGTTCACTCAATAAAAAGCAAAGCACCTAAAGTCATCCCATATGTAAGCAAATACATACCATGTGCAGTGATAGATAATCAGATTATTTATCTTCTTCATTTTCCTTTTCTAGTATTCATTGGCACCGTAGGGTGAAAGTTAAATTAATTAAGCAGTAGCCCTTGTAACAGAGTATTCTCAGTGCCACCCGTAATAGAAAAGTAAGAGCATCACCACCTGCATGTACGTGACTGGTACAGTAACGCAAGTCTGTCTCACTCATCATGACGGGCGTCTGTTTTTCTCGGGTGCAAGTTGACTGCGCTGGCATTATGCCGGCTTGCAGAAGTTAACGTACCAATTTTGCTAAACAAGAGAGAAGAAGAAGAAGAAGACTGGTGTACTGTCATAGTCGACTCTAATGTTAGAGCAAGGATGAAGAAGTGGGAGGTTAGATAAATACTGGCCACAATAGTTATGTACTGCTCTTGCAAGTTGCTAGTTCTATTGTGACACAACTTTCTGCTAAATCATTTTGTGTTAATCTTAAAGAGCATTGGTGACAGACTATGTCTTTCTTTCTTCATATAGATGCTCCTTCGAAACCAACACGGAAGGAGCTGGCTAAAAGGGCCCGGCAACGGAGGCTGGAGGCGACTGTCGCCAAATATTGGCGACTGGTGGCCCAGGAGGAGGGGGGCACGCAGTCGACCACAACATCGACAGGGACAGCTGCATCCTCCTCCAAGCTCCCTGGGTCACCCAGTCAGCGCAGCAGGGCTCCAGCGGTACAGAGCTGGGGTACTGCAGCCTCCCGCCACCACCGAGCAGCAAAAAAATCAGCGGCCCCCCACAGCAGTACCAAAAAAAGGTTGCACCGCCTTTCACTCAGGGTGTCCTACCTCGAGCAGGTGCTGTTGAACACCAAAACCCTGCTCGAGATCCTCCGCAAGGCCCGGAAAGTGAACAGCAGCCAGCAGTAGGAAGAGACTGTCCCTTGCCCCTTTTTTAAAGACTTCTGGGGTTGGGAATTGCGAGTTGGGTTTTTTGGACTTTTCACAGACGTTCGTTGGGGTTAGGGAGTGGGGGTGGGTTGGGTCTTGCGGGAGATTATTTATGTTAGGGATATAAATATACTTTAAACTTTATCTTAGCATACGTGTTTTTTACTGATTTTGAGGTTGGTGGGTGGGGTTTAACAGTAAGTTTGTTTTCCTGAAACTTAAGTGGCATCTTGAAGTTGTGAAAGTAATTGCCCAAATGTTTTCAAAACTAAGTGCCTCTCAAAGAGTAAGTGAATTCAATAGTCCTAGGACTTTACTAGTACTACCGTCAGTCTCTCGTCTCTCCTAATACTCCATTATACTACCTCCCCTCAAAAGCTTATCTTACCTGTAATTTGTGTTTGGAAATAGGGCTAGGCACAGGGCTGGCTGCACGGGAAATGGCGATTAAGGTTGGCAATTCTGGGCGGATGAAATGTCATCATTGCGGTGGTACTAGTGGTGTTACACAGTGGCAGTTGCAGCATATGAAAAAAAAGAAAATTAAACCTTGTTTGTCCTTACCGTAGCATTAGAACGGTACGATAGAGAATATAGCAGGTGACAGTACACTAGAACAGTGTCACAATGTAGCCTAACAAATGGTAAAGTATTGAAAGTATAACTACTACTTGCGTTGAATTTCTTTGACATTGGCTACTACTACAAGAAATAGTACTGAAGGTGAAGGACACAGCAGCGTAATCATTTACCACATCTAGGAGGAGGATGTTCTTGATGATCAATCAAGTTGATGGCGCACATGAAAAGCTGCTTTCATTTGCCAATAGTCATTGGTCTGTGTCAAGCTGAGTAAGAATATATCCTCGGATTCCTTCACCAGCCTGTTGCTATGACCTTATCCTCCCCAGCAAGTGTGTGGAATTATTGCTGTCATTTAGTCACACATCAATCAAAACCACACAGCCCGGGGGAAGAGGGTTAGGGTTTGGAAAAAATATGGGAATGGGGGTTTTTGGGAAAGTTTTGTTGAGAGAAGAAAAAAAAAGCACAGCATGGACAAACAATAATTGAAGATAAACAAATCTTTGGGTACAAAGCTATCCATAAATCTTTTAAGTGACATAAAGGAAGTGCATGCACTACTGCATGCATGGTTACTGAAAAGTGAGTAATACTTTTGACAACCGTGAATGAAAGAATGCGACAGTACAGGGCTGCAGTAATAATTATGCGTTTTCACTTGCCTATCTCTGCACCCAGAGAAACACTTCGTACATTAAATTAGGTTTGAAAAATAGCAGAAGTAAAACCTATACAATGGCTGTAGGGATGAATTTAGAAGCAGAGATCAAAGAAATGCAGAGTCACACTCAAAGAAGTTCACAGCAATAACATGACTTAAAAGATAATTAGAAAAGAACGGATACTGTATCTGTATGTTGTTGTAGTTGTCCTGTTGAATTTGGGAAGTTGCATGCATCCAACCATTCCTCTTATTAGCGGGACTCCTCCATTCCATCTGACACTCCGTCCATCAATGTTGGTGACCAGAAGACACCCTGTCCACTGCCTACCTGGCGGATGCTGAATTGCGGCTCGCTAATGTGAAGCCTGACTTCATCCTTTTTTCCCATTGCACAGGCTGAAACACGGTCTGTAATTATTGATGGAAAAACAGGAAGTGATATTAGAACACCACTGACAAAAAAATAAAAGGTATGTACGCTGTGTAGTGCAAAAAGTCACACTTTGAGTTTCCTAATAGACAGTACAATATTTTTGAAAGTGCGTACTCTGTCTGAGTCTCCTTTTGAAGGATAAATAGGTATGGGCCAATTCATTTAGCGGATCTTTCCCCTCAAGCTAGGTGTACTGTAAACTGTGGTTTAGAACAAAATTAGAACTTCCTAGCAGTGCTCCCAGACCCTTACTAAATCCAGTCGCAAAAATGTAGAAGACCCCCAATCAGATCTCAAAAAACGAGGCCTAGTAGAAAATGGTGACAAAACGTACTTTGAAAGTAAAGTAGGCCCAAATCCCCCCTTACCCACCATGGATTGTATTCAAACCACTTGCAAGCAAGCAAAAGTATCCATACCCAGCATTTCTCCAAGACTCGCAAACCTCCCCACAAACACCAGGAACCCCCACAAACAGCCCCCCGAAAACGGTAGAGTGAGCGAAATCTCAGAAAATGCAAAAACTTTTTCCCCAGGGATTGTCTCCAAAACACTTTCTTTCGGGTATTAGACCTTCCCAGCAATGGCCCCAGAACTGTCAACCCGGGCGAAAACAAGTTTAACACCCCCAACAAGCCAAAAGGCAAAACCCAGGAAAAGCCACACTTAGAAATCTTTTGGCCTACCTGGAATTCAGTCCAAATGCTATCTGCAGCTAGGCCCTAACTCCCCTTTTCCACCATGGATTTCCTGTAAAACAAATGCAATCAACATTAGACTGTGCCAGCAGTGCTCCCAGACCCCAAAACCCACCCACAAAAACCTGGAAGCCCCCCAAACAGCACCCCAAAGACAGGCAAGTGAGCAAAAACCCAAAAACGTTTTCATCATGGATTTGGTCCGAAACACTTGATTCCGATATTAGACCTTCCAAGCTATGCCCCCAGACCTCTGCAGCCACCCGCAAAAAAGCAGAACACCCCCAAACAGGCAAAAAGCCAAAATGGGCCTACCTTCAATTCTGTCCAAATGCGCTGTGCAGCTAAGCCCTAACTCCCCTTTTCCACCATGGATGTCCTGAAAAACAAATGCAATCAACATTAAACTGTGCCAGCAGTGCTCCCAGACCCCAAAACCCACCCAAAAAACCTGGAAGCCCCCCAAATAGCACCCCAAAGATAGGCAAGTGAGCAAAAACGCAAAAACTTTTTCTCTAAACCACTTTTATCCGGTATTAGACCTTCACAGCAAAGCCCCAGACCCGTCAACTCACCCGCAAAGAAGTAGAGCACCCCCAAAAGTGCCGAGTCTTTCTTCATTGGGCGTAATCCAGCCATCTGCTTTGAGGGAAATAGGAGTCTGGAGGAGGAGGATAGAGGAGCATGTTCTTGTGAACGTGTGAACCTGAGGAATGCAGACTGCAGCACCTTTAAATCAATAAGCAAATAAGTGAAGACAGTTCTGCTGATGGGCTTGTTTTTGTGATTAGGTGATTAAAGTTTTTATTTATATATATTTAGCAAAACAAAGAAAGACAGACACACAGGAATAAAAGTGAATAAGGACGAAAAAGAAAGTTAGTGATTCATTGACTCATTTTCAGGGCTCGATGTCAGGGAAGAAGAGCTCGTCCTCAAACTCTGCGAATTCAGACGGGAGTAGGTCAGTTAACAGTGAAGAACTTTCCTCATCTAAGTTGGTGTCCTCCTCGTCTTCTTCCTGCGTGCATTCTCGTATTTTGTAATCTGGTGGTATGAAGTGCTGATTCATCTTGATCATTGTTAACCTCTCCACATTTTTGGGCGAGAGGCGGGTCCTTTTGGAAGTTACAATGCCACCAGCAGCACTGAAAACACATTCAGAAGACACGATTGCGAGTGGGCAAGACAAGTAATGTATAGCCAGGTTGGTGATCTCTGGCCACACATCTCTTTTCCCATGCCAATACGCCAATGGGTCATGATGAACATAGACCTCTGTTGAGTCATTCAGATAGACCTGCACCATCGACTCAAGGTTCTCCAGGGTTGCTCCACTTTGCTTACTTTTTTCTGGGACCTTTTGAGAAGCAAACCCAAGCTGAGTTAGCCAATCCTCTTCTTCACACAATATTACTGTTGTGTCTGGTGCAGATGATACGGTTGCTGGTGTCGTTAAAATCTGAGAGGGAAAATCACTCACTTCTGCCACAGCCACAGATGCAGAAGTGGATTTTTTTGATTCCGGATGGCCTTCTGATGCTGATGTACTGCCTTTTCCTTCAATTTCCTGCCGTTCTCTTTCAAACCGAGTGGCTGACACAGCTAGCCAATGTTTGTACTTTGTAACATCTGCGTCATCAAAAGGAAAGAATACTCTGCCTGCCACTGCCTTTTTGTACCGTGGATCCAGAATAGTAGCAGAAATGTAATGCTGTTCTATGTGGATCTTTTCAAGATGTTCATCGCGAAGTAGGCGCTGTAATAACGTCTCCGCTGTTGGACAGGCCTCGTGGAAGGCCCGCTCCCTCCCCGCATGATAGGGCCCGGACACCGGCTCTCCCTGTATCCTCAGAAAGAACCATCCCGGCAACCCACCGAGGCAACCCACAACCCGTCCCCACCGGGACGCCTCCGCCCGCACACCCCGATATCGGCTGGCCCGGGCATCCATCAGCAGCATTGCCCCGGCCCAGCCGCCATCTTGGACACTGCACCACGAGGCCGCGTGGCCTCGGCTCGACCCCAACCCTGGGCCTGGCCAGGCCCCGACATCGAGGCACCACCATCCACCCAGGGGGTGAAGAGACCACTTGGCAGGTCAATGGGAGAAAGGAGTATCGATGGCTCTCCCCCGCCAGATGCCGATCGCCCCCAGCCTCCCCGGGCGCTGGCTCCACCCCCCTACTGGGTGTCTGGACTCCCTCATCCCGGACCTCCCGACCTCCAGGCGTGAGGGTCCGGACATCAAAGGAGGCCAGACCTATAACTGGGGCAGCTCCAGAGCAGGAAGGCAGTTGTATCCTGGAGTCGAGAGACACCTTGAAGAACTCATCCCTGACGGACTGCTGGTGCTGCCGCAGCCCTGCCTTGTGAACATCTCCGAAGCCTGCTGGCGCTGCCGCAGCCCTCTACATCGTGAACCATCGTCCAAGTCTGCTGGCGCTGCCGCGGCCCTCTACATCGTGAACCATCGTCCAAGCCTGCTGGCGCTGCCGCAGCCCTCCTTCGAGAACTATCATCCAAGCCTGCTGGCGCTGCTGCGGCCCTCCTTCGAGAACTATCATCCAAGCCTGCTGGCGCTGCCGCGGCCCGACCTTGCAGACCCCTAAGCTCGAGGATTGTGAGCTTTCATCTTGCCGCACCCGTACCGGACTGGTACCAAGACTGTCCCGCTACCCCTTCCCCTACAGAGACTAGAATTGAGAGGACCCTTGTGTCCAGACCTCACTGTATCGCTGATAACCTTGCTTCAAGAATCGTATATATAGAGTGTTGTCCTCAACCTTGTGTGGTGTCCATCTGTGGGGGGGAAGTTACTCGTCTGTACGATTGCTGGAGACGGCCCTCACTGGAGGCCTCTCCCCCTGACCTCGGCCGACCCTCCGGGTCCCCGTCTAACATCCGCCAACTCAAATGCTTCTTGCTTTCCATCTTTTTGAAACGTAGAAGACACCGCCTTCAGTTGGTGCCCTAGCATTGGCAACAATGGGATAGCTTTTCCCAAATTACAGTCCTCCCTTTCGACTGCACGCGTGACACCTCAAAAGGACGAAGCATGTCTGTCAGGCTTTTAACTAGCTGCCATTGCTCCACCTGTATCCTCAGGTCAATCATAGGTGTACCCAGTGTAAAGAAATACTGATCGACTACCGCATACTGCTCATACAGACGATCAAGCATGTAGAAGGTTGAGTTCCAACGTGTTACCACCTCCTGGATGAGTGCTTTCACTGGCACTTTACGTTCATATTGCAGGCACCTCAGCTGCTTCCGGGCCTTAAAAGAATGGTTGAAATGTGTGCACATTCTTCGGCAGGTGGTCAGTAACTCGTAGACTGGACTTTCTTCACTCAAGAATTTTTTAACAACCATGTTTATACAGTGCGCCAAACACGGCACTCTGAAATAGTTACCCTTATCCATGGCCTTAACTACATTGGCGCCATTATCCGTGGAAACATAACCAATCATGCGTTTTCTTGGGGACAGCCATTTAAAGACCTTTGTGTTAAACTCATGCAAAATGTTTTCTCCTGTATGATTTTTCTCCATGGCAAACATGGCTAGTGTTGCATGTTTCCGAGCAGCTTTATAAACTTTGTCAGAGTCAACACCTGCGTTTAGCTTTGCTGCAACCCCTGAAAAAGAGACCCAGTGTGCAGTGATGCACATGTAATCAACGGCTTGGCAACTGGTCCCCATTTCTGTTGTCAGATGTATAGCGTGAACAGCACTCTTCTGCAAAGCTGCCCCAATCACCTCCAGCACATCTTCATGTAGTGCTGGAACCGCAACTCTGGCAAAATAGAACCCGCCAGGAACCTTCCATTTAGGGCAGAGCGTTGCCACCATTTCAAGAAAACCCACCCCTTCCACAAAAGAAAAAGGGAGAAGGTCCAGCGCTAGCATTTTAGCCAGCTTATTGTTATACAGACGCGCCGTTGGGTGGTTGCGTTCAAATGGCGCATCTGAAAACAACATGCTTCTAACGGTGGGCTGGACCATTTTACGGGGTGATGATGACTTCTTCGACCCAGTTACGCTCAGTGATGATGAACTTTTTCGCATTGGTGTCTCACTCTCTCCCACACTCTTAGTGTGGCTCATATATCTTGCAGGGGGTGTGCTGCTGACAGGGGTACTGGGTGTAACTGAAGAAATGTTTGACGCTTCTTCCTCCTCGTCATCATCAGATGAAACATCAAGGGATACAATTTGTTGACTTGCAATTCGGGCTGCCTTGATCTCCCTTAGGTGCGCATGCCATTTGACAGTGTGCTGTCTCTCAAGATGACCTCTCTGGCCTCCGGTACCATAGTTGGTACCAAGCTTACCACGACTAACTCGAACCTTACAAATGGTACAAATGGCTATGTTTTCCCTTGTTGGGCTAACACTAAAGAAGTCCCAAACTGCGGACTACAAATGTCTGTGGGGGGCGGAGGAGGCGATACTGGGAATGCTAATGCCAGATGAAGTGAAGGATGTGTGTTGCCAAAATTTACTAAGTTGTGCACTTACAGCACCACTAATTGAGGAAATGGAGGTTGAGGTGGATGGAGGTCCCTTCTGGCGAGAAAATATGGAAGCTATAGGTGGTGGTGTACTAGTTAACTGCATTGGTGGTGGTCCCATTGACACGTCGCCAACATCATGCTCAGCAGCATTTCAGGATAGGGTAAAAATGTCTGTTTGCTGCATGCCCGCTGAGGCTGGAGTGACGTCTATGATGACTGCGTCGTCGTCGTGAGAGTCTTCATTAGCAGGAGTATACGCCACTTCTTGTTCAGCGTCATCATCACACTCCATAACTATGAGACTTTTGGGGACCTTCCTTTTACGCTTAGCTACCTTTATCAGATCATGGTGTGCCTCACTCTCAGACGGCACTGGTGGTTCCAAATTTTCATCCATATCATCAGAAGGAAGGGGGCTTGAAGAAGATGTAGACACCATCCTTGAGCTTTTCCTTGCTGGGGATCTGGAAGACAATGAATCATCAGGAGGAGTGGCTTCCTCAAATGATACCTCGGCTTGAATGTTGATTTCCTGATGTGCCCCTACTTCGGGAGGAACAACTATTGTGGGCACTTGTGCCGCTCCATGCACCTCTGCTTGCGCCTCCTCTCCTTCCACATGTACTTGGGCTTGTACTTGCACATGTGGTTGTTGTTGCGGCTGTGGTTGTTGAACACTCGTCAGATGAGTTACAACAACCTGTGTTGATTGAGGGATGCTGCTACTTTCTTGCGATGAGCCAACATCACTGGTCGATGGTGATTGAACAACTATACTGGCTGCCTCTGCAGCACTCAAGGGCTTGGACCTAAGTTGGCATGGTGGTGGTGGCTCTGAGCCCAATGGAGCGGAGGTGCTGCTCCCAGCTTGGTCCCCAGCAGACCCCGCTGCTGCTGCAGGCGTACTTTTTTTTCCCCAAAAAATGCGGCGGTCGACACACCAGTCTCCTTGGTAAATGGCGCCACTTGCTTCTTCTGCTCCTTACTGGCAACTTTCTTGCTAGAGGAGCTACGGGCAACTTTTTTTGGGGGCATCTTCTTCAGATGTCAGAACAGCAGGCCGCAGTTGTACAAGTTGCAGAGTTGTCTGTGGCCACACGTGACGTTTTGCTGCACACACCGCAGCAGGACTTGTTCCTGGCACTGATGAGGAACGATGAGGCTGATGATTCGTCTTTCTGCACCTAAAAGCAAACGAAGCCAGAGGAACATCAGTTAAATAAATGTTGCATATGTAGCGCTTCAATTAATAGTTCCCAAGTAAGAATTTTTATTATACCCACCCCCCAAAATGGAAAAACCAATAAAATGCACCACTGACAGAGTACCCCTGGGCATAATGGATGAAAGCATGGTAGACTGGGTGCAGGCCTATGGCACAACAAAGCACACTGCCTGGCTTCAAAATGGCCCCTAGAACCCGACCCACATGGCCAGGCCCTGCCTGGACCAGGCTTCAAAATGGCCCCCACCCTCATGGACAGGCCCCAACACCACCCCAAAAAATCGAAAAACACATAAAAATCACCACAATCCAATTCCATCCATGCCCTCAATGATGTTAACATTCAAGACACCCCACAGAAAGACTAGGCCCATGCAACACTGAGTAACCGTGGGCATAATGGATGAAAGCAAGGCACATTGGATGCAGGCATACGGCACAAAGCAGACTGCCTGGCTTCAAAATGGCCCCTTGACCCCCACCACATGGCCAGGCCCTGCCTGTACCAGTCCTCAAAATGGCCCCCACCCACATGGCCATGCCCCATCAACACCCCAAAAAATCGAAAAATACATAAAAATCACCACAATCCAATGCCATCCATGCCCTCAATGATGTTTACATTCAAGACACCCCACAGAAAGACTTGGTCCATGCACCACTGAGTACCCCTGGGCATAATGGATGAAAGCATGGCAGACTAGGTGCAGGCCCATGGCACAACAAAGCACACTGCCTGGCTTCAAAATGGCCCCTAGACCCCCACCCACATGGCCAGGCGCTGCCTGGACCAGGCCTCAAAATGGTCCCCACCCACAAGGACAGGCCCCAACAACAGCCACAAAATCGAAAACCACACATAAATCACCACAATCCAATGCCATCCATGCCCTCCATGATGTTTACATTGAAGAGACCGCACAGAAAGACTCAGTCCATGCACCACTGAGTACCCCTGGGCAAAAGGCTCCAACAACAGCCAAAAAATTGAAAAACACACAAAAATCACCACAATCCAATGCCATCCATGCCCTCCATGATGTTTACATTGAAGAGACCCCACAGAAAGACTCAGTCCATGCACCACTGAGTACCCCTGGGCAAAAGGCCCCAACAACAACCAAAAAATCAAAAAACACACAAAAATCACCCCAATCCAATGCCATCCATGCCCCCAAACAAACAACATCAACTTACTTGTGAAATTTCTAATCCAAAAGTGATCCAAAGAAAGTCAAATAGGCCTCAAATCCAAATATCCAGCAGCATCCACAAAAAGTAATCCTTCCAGGTCAAGATCCAAATCAAAGTGACCAGGACATGAAGAAAGCACTGGGAGGAGCCTGCTGGACAGGAACAGGAAGTTGGAGACTGTGGGGCACTTCCTTCCTCCCACCCCTCCAAAATGGACTCCTTGCAAAAAAAAGTGCAGGCAAATGTCAACCTGAGGAGTTATTCTGATAAAAATCATCATTTTCAGAAGGTTTATGCTGCCTGCTGGTGGGTTTCTTGTGCAGAACTGCAAATTTTGCAATTTCGCGAGTGCGAGATTGTTGCTGCCCGCCGCATCTACGAGTTCGCAATTGTTTACTCCCGCGATACGTGATCACGAGCCTTTATGACGTACTGGCAATGACAAACTCTCGCTGTGCAAGGTGGCGAGCCGCGATAACGTAATTGCGGTCGACAAACTCCCGCGGGATCACGCAGCAAGATCCAAAATGGCGCAGCACATGCAAACATGGAGAAAAACAACTCTTCAAACGCTGAATGACGGTAAGTGAACGCCGCGCCGCAATATTGTATTTGTCAAGCGCGACTAAGCAAAAAAATCCAGTGCGCGCGAATTTTCGAATTGTCGGCAAATTCGCGAGAATTCGCAGATTGCGAATTTGCCAAAAATCCGCAAATTCCGCGAGCGGAACGGATTTTACGCTCATACTTAATCTGGATGGCGTTGTCATAGACTATATCCAACTGTATGAAAGAAAAGAATAAGCAACAAATAATGAACCCTATTCACTTGCAAATGTGTCATAGGCACCTATGTAATATAAATCCTGAAACATACCCTGCTGTGAATTAATACTGCTTTAAATCCAGCCAGGTTGCACCTCATACATTACTGTGTATCTTGGTAAAATATAACACATGAAATGGCAGCGAGATGATAGTCATGAATAACTACCGTTCAGGTAGTTCGTGGGAAAACATGCAGGGTTACGTCACCCCTAAAGGAACCCAAAATAAACAGTACCTCTATCGCCTTCCTGAAGTCAGTTACAGGTGTGTTCAGCCTTTTGCGCAATTGTCCTCTGCACAAGCGTAACCTCAGCTCACCAGGACCGGACATGGCCGACAACGCTTTCAAAAAGGCCAAAAACTTCCTCTGCATGAGCTGCAAATGCACGCTCTCCAACGGAGGACACAAAGTGCAACAACGGCTGAAATTGCTGTACGATTTCCTTTAAAGGTCAGAGCAATAATTAATCTTGAGGCAGTTACACACCAGACGCAGGCTCTCCAACGGAGGACCATCCGCTAATGGTTGCCAATGAACAAACCTTCCTCCACATGAGCCGCTGCCACAAGCTCACCAACGGCGGACTAAAGGGCCAAAATACCGTACAATTAGACAAAATCTCCTTCGCATGAGACGCCGGCTGCGCTTGCCAAGGAAGGAGTTTGTTTAACAGGTCGGGTAGGGGAATCAAGGAACAAGAACAACTGCACTTCTCTCCAAGGTAATCTCCAATACACCAAGAATTTCCGACACGGTTTCCAGTTACGGGGGCACTAAGTAGGATTGCCTACGACATCAAAAAACATGCTTCTCATGGCATGATGGGAGATGTAGTATCTCCTAAGGATAGGAGCGTATCATAATGTTGCGCTCTATTCAGGTGCACATAACACCCTCACCTAACAGGTAGGTAGCCATCTTGCTTGGGAGGCTTGTTTGGGGGTGGGAGGCCTGTACCATGACTCCCACCATGCCCCCTGTCCCACACCCCAGCAGCATGGAGCCCTCCTCCACCCAGGAGCATGTGTCAGCAATTGCATTGTTCACCCTCACCTAACAGGTAGGTAGCCATCTTGCTTTTGGGGGCTTTTTTGGGGGTGGGAGGCCTGTACCACAACTTCCACCATGCCTCCTGTCCCACACCCCAGCAGCATGGAGCCCTCCCCCACCCAGGAGCATGTGTCAGCCATTGCACTGTTCATCAAACATACTTACAGGTAGGTAGCCATCTTCACAGTGAGGGTTGTTTGGGGGAGGGAGGCCTGTACCATGACTCCCACCATGCCCTCTGTCCCACACCTGAGCAGGGTAGAACCCTCCCCCCACACCACCCAGAAGCACTTGGAAGCCATTGCAGTACACCAAACAAACTTACAGGTAGGTAGCCATCATCACTGGGCTGGCTGTTTGTGGGTGGGAGACCTGCATCACTTCACACAGCACCAATTGCATGCAATGCATCGATACCTTACATGTATGAGTAATTGATATTCCTCTGCACCATGTAATTACGTCCAGTATTGCACTTAATAATAATAGTGAAGATCTCTCAGTTGTGTAGTGTACACACAGTCGATGACATGCAGCTGACAGAATACTTGCACAGTGCCCAGCACTGACCATTCCCCATCTAATCCACAGGTGATGAAGAACTCACTGCTGAGGACAACAACGAGCAGCAGAGTCAGTCTTCACCCCCGGTACAGGAACTCTCGGATGTTGAGTCCCAGGATAGTTTGGACGATGAGCTGCAGGTTGGCCCATCTGGTGTGCAAGGGACCAACAGGTCCCAGGCCCTCATCCTCCCCACCACCACGTCTGCTGCAACAACAACAGCACAGCAGCCCCCTGCAGTCACGGCCTGTGCCTCCACTGCTGCCACCTCTACCACCACCACCACCAGTACCACCTGCAGCACCCTCCCTGTTCCAAGGGATGACCGCAAGCGCCTTGAGACTCTCTGGGTATATAGGGCGCTATACAAATTTCAAACTTGAACTTGAACTGTGGAGGGCAGGGAGAGTGTGCGTGGACCCACAGTGGCAAGGCAACAGGTCTGTGGCAGCAGGGCAGGTAGGAGGGCCAGGACCACCCCCAGACCTCAGGAGGTTGGCACACCATCAGTGGACCACTTCACCAGAGTCATCAGGGCATATGAACAGGTCTAGGGACAAAGTGGCCGGTCTGACAAACTATTTACGTGAGCTCATCCTGCTGATGAGGTCCATCGACACGCATTGGACAAATGGAGGACCTCATGGCCCAGCAAGTGGCGTTACTGAGGGACAGGTCTGGGTCCCAAAAAACACCTCCGCCCCCCTCTGTTGTGCTGCATGATGACAGTGCACTATCCTCCCCTGCGGTCACAGTGAGGGGTGAGTGTCCAGATGCCACTGGCCATGCAGCAGGCCCCTCCCACCAAAGCGATCAAGGGTGCGTCCAAAGAAGAGCCTGGGAGTCTCTGGAGGCAAAGCATCTGCCACACACCAGTCACGGAGCCAGCCCTGATGGCAACCCTCTTCCCCACTGCATTGACTGTTTGGACTGTCCTTCCCCACACTGCCTTGTGAATGGCACCTGTCTGTTGGACTGGATCACCACATCTATGTGGTGTCTACTCTTGCATCTCATTTACCATGACTGTCAACTCACTGCTCCATCACCATCTTCATGTAAATATGCCCGCACCCCTCGCATGTCAACTTTGTAAATAAACAACTTACACACTTCAATTGGTGCAGCTTTGTCTTTAGTGCAATATTTACAGTGTTCAAAATGTCCATGATGTATCTCAAAGATGCACAGTATGTAGGCCTGGATAATTTTGAGGCACCTAGGGAGACACAAAAGAACAACAGTCACTGGCGTTAGTGTGGCATCACAGACATACCACTACACCAAACATCCACATAAGTCTACAGGCAGACAACACAATGTGCAACAAGTGTCAACAAACAGAGTTCTGTGTACGTTCACATGTGAAATGTCACTGCCGCATTTACACACACGGGTGATTCAACATGTGCCTGTCTGTACCATCCGCACAAAGCCCTTCACAACAACAGCAATCACACCAGACAATGTACAAGTCGTACCTCGTCACCCACCTTCAAGTGAAGTAGCGGGTGATGAGCTGTTGACGTATGTCAACTCCTTACTCCTCTCCAATGTCCTCATCACTGGACTCAGGGTCCTGAACAGGCGGTGGCCTTGGGTCCTCATCATCATCCAGGAGCAGGGGAATTCCCTTGTGAATGGCTATGTTGTGGAGCATACAGCATGCCACAATGATCTTGCAGACCTTCCCAGGTGAGTATGACAGTGCACCTCCAGTCCTGTCAAGGCAGCAGAATCTTGACTTGAGCAGGCCAAAAGTCCGCTCAATGACACGTCGGGTCCTGCCATGGGCCTCATTGTACCTGACATCTGCTGGTGTCCTGGGATTCCGTAGTGGGCTCAGCAGCCATGGACGGCTGGGATATGCAGAGTCACCTGTGAATGACAAACACACATTGCAATGTTGCACAGGCAGAGGGCAGCAGGTCACACACACAGCACGCCATATCACTAGGCATACTCAACCACAATTCAAGCACGCTCAGGAAGCAGATTGGCCATCATCCGGGGCACCATGCTGTTCCTCAGGATGTACGAATCATGGGCTGAGCTGGGGAATCTTGCACACACATGTGATATGGTCATGTCCACAAGGCACACCACCTGCACATTGATTGAATGATAATGTTTACGATTTCTGAAAATGTGCTCACTCGCATGTGGTGGCACCAGACCGACATGGTTGCAATCGATGGCACCAACAACATGGGGGATGTGCCAAAGGGGATAGAAGTCATCCTTCACACCGGCCAATTCAGCTACCCATGGGAAATGTATGTATCGATCCTTATATATCATCATTAAGGGTGAGCGAAATTTGCATAATCGCGTTATGAAAATCCCCGCGAAATGGTAAAAAATCTCTGCGAACACGCAAAAAATCTGTGAACAAGCAGAATTGAGTGTTCGCGATGCTTTTTTACTGTTCGCAATCGCTGTTTGCGTGCTCAGGGGGAAATATCTCGTGAACACGCATTTGAGAACGCGAACAAGCAAACAATCCCGCAAAGTCGCGGAACGCAGCATTTTGGGCAATTTCGCGTTCTCTGCGGAACGCGAAATTACCCAAATTCTGCAAATTCAGCGAGCGGAAAGGAATTTACCGCCCAGGCCTAATCATCATGGCTGCAAGAACATCCCTCAGCACCAGGCTGAACATGGGTTGCGACATCTCTGCAGCGCTGGCCACAGTCTCCTGGAAGGAACCAGTTGCAAAAAAGTGGCTGCCATCACTTTGTATGTGGGTGTGAATGCTGTTGGGTAGTGGCGACGAGCCTGCATGTGGGGCTCCAACAGATCACAAAGGGTCTTCAGGGTCGGTCTGTCGAGGCGGAATTTTCGAATGATCACTATAATCTCCATGTCCTCCAGCACTGTCATGTGACGTATGAGATTAGGCCTCCTCCTAGTTGAGATGTAAATTGACAAAGGGCAATGACAACCATCATGAGATGGCCACAGCATATTCCGTTAAGGATGTGATGGAAAAACAAACACTGCCATTAGCGATGCGTGGCACACCAGGTTACTTGGGTGGACATTTGAGACACATAGAGGGCACACCTCTCCATTTACAATACACAAGTGTCGCAAAAAACACATAGGCCAATGTGAATGCACACATACTGAACCCAACATTTCACATGTGCACGCCTCGTATTGTACCATCCACCAATGTGTGTAAAATGACCATGACTGTCTCATACCCATCTGTTGTACCTGTCGCACCTCAATGCATCATGTGAACTTTTCACACATCCACAACCCAATGATCAGAGTAGCTGGAAAACTTTCACTTGTGTGCATGAGCTGATATGAAAAGCACAAGTAAGCAACAACACCATACAGTGAGAAAAGCCTTGCCAAGGTCAGCACTGACCCACAACACATTGATTGGTTACACATTATTGACACCAGCTTAACACTGTCAAGCATCATCAAGCATCAAATGCATAGGTGACATGGCAGGGACCACAGACCAATGAGTGTCACACATAACGTGCGTCCACCTGTGGATTATATGGAATAATGGCATTGTGTGCACAATGATTTGCCCATAACCATGTTGCTGCTGTGTACTGATGCAGTGTTCACAATGGACATTGCCATTGCATGTGCCCCAAATTACGGTAGTTGCCAGATGGCCACCAGCACCACCCCCTTCACAAGTGCGGTAGCCATTGGCATGGAGACATGGGAAGATGGCGGTTGGCATGCTCCACCACCCAAATCACGGTAGTGACCGCCTGGCCACGGCGGTGTGACACCAGCACCACCCCCTTCACAAATGCGGTAGCCATTGGCATAGAGATAGGGTAGATGGCAGTTGGCATGATCCGCCACCCAAATCGCAGTAGTTACCGCCTGGTCACCCCCATCGCAAGTGCGGTAGCCATTGGCATGGAGACATAGGCAGATGGCGGTTGGCATGCACCACCACCCAAATCGCAGTAGTTACTGCCTGGCCAGAGCGGTGTGACACCAGCACCACCCCCTTCACAAGTGCGGTAGCCATTGCCATGGAGACATGGGTATATACGGTTGGCTTGCCCCGCCACCCAATTCGCGGTAGTTACCACCTAGCCACGGCGGTGTGACACCACCATGGGGCATTGCCTACAGCCAATGGGAGCGAGGATTGCGGTGGCATGATGCAGTTTTGAAAATTGCGGAAGGCGTCATTGGATGCTTTTGAATGAGGCAGACCTGGACAACCAATTTTTGTAGCTTTGCACCTTACAAATGACCCCAGGGGGCTATAAATCTGTGGGAGTGAGCCTCAAATTTCCACTGCTAACAGAGCCTGCTGCATGGGACCCTCTCCTGCTGCTGCCTCAAGTGCCTACTGCCTGGGGCCCTCTCTCTTGCTGCTGCCTCAAGTGCCTGCTGCCTGGGACTCTCTCCTGCTGCTGCCTCAAATGCCTGCTGCCTGGGACCCCTCACAACTCACTTCAACCACAGGTGTTCCATGTCCTCCGGCATGGCAAGGACAGAAAAGATCTGTGACAGACCTTTCGCAAGCCAGGACCTAGATGTCCTAGTGGACGAGGTGCTGGCACAATACCCAAGGCTGTATGGTGGCCCCAATGTAGGGGTAAATCATCATGAAGGGAGCTGTAGGGCAGGGGGGTGTCAGACATGTAGTTGTGCTGCTGCAGTTTATGCCTGTGGGTGAGGGATTGTGTCATACACTGATAAACAAGCTGTCTCCAGGGTGAGGGAGTGTGTGTGTCCCAATGTCACTGTTTTCCATGCCTGCAGTTGTATGTGTGAGTGGAGTGTGTTACATTGTCAGCCATACAGAGCTACAGGATGTTGGACATGTAGGTGCCAGGACAGTAATTGCTTGGGTGATTGTTTCTGTGTGCCCCTGTTGTCCGACTCAGTGTGAACCCAGAGACTAGGCCAAGTGCCCGCCCTCTCAAACGAGAACACATCACCGAACGTACATGGTCCTTGCTCCTGTTCATTCACACTGAAAAGAAGATATGCACCATGTATGCCCTGTATAATTGCATAAGAACACACTTCTGTAGATGGCTATTTTGTTGGTGAGTCCATGTGCCCCTAGGCCATACACATTACAAAAACATATGTTCACAGGACCTGCTCATTGAATGCTGCCCAGTCATGCACACAGTGCTTCTAGACACAGACAAAGGTAGGTATGTGATGTATGTAGTGGGCAGACATGCATGAGACTGGTGATGTCTGCAAGCCACTGAGGGGGTTCAGTGCAGTCATCCTGCATGTGTGTGAGATAATCAGGGTCCCTCTAAGCCCTCATGTATGCATGCACTCACATCTGTTTGGCCCATGCAGAGTGCCCTTGTGAGGTGTCCTCCAGTTTGGGATGGAGGGAGATTACAATAGGTCATGAGTCTGTGTCTTGCTGCTGTACTGATAGATGATGGTACATGACACTGTGTCACTGGTCATTTACCCTTCCTTTGTCCCAAATCTGCAGCTCAAGGTACACCAGTGTAAGGCTGTGTGGAGGGCCATTGCAGAAAAGGTGCGAGCCCTGGGGGTATTCAACCGATGACGCACCCACTGCCACAAGAGGTGGGACAGCATCAGCCGGCTGGCAAAGGACGTGGCAGAGATGACATTGGGGCTGCTACCGCGCACTGGGCGTTTGGCACGGCGCATCATTACACTACTGACGGGCCGCATATTGCAGTGACTCATCCGGAGCTGGATGCACGTCTGAAGGAGCATTGCCAGCCAGGCAGAGGTGAGTATTTGGGGAGGGTGACTCTGGCTGGGAGCGGATGCATGTGTACTCACCTGTGGCAGCGTTGGCCCATGTGATGTTCGTGGGGTGGTGCTGTGCTGTGTCATGTGAGTGACAGCTGGGGTGTGTGCTAGTGTCAGGCATTGGGCCAAACTGGCCTTACAAAGCTGATCCTCCCTGCTGTGCTTTCTCATATCCAGATGTGTCAGCATTGGAATAGTATGGGGAAACTATTAGGGGGTGAACAGCAGGGTCCACTATCTGAGTGTGACTCCATGTATGCCTACTTTTCATGCACCATGATCGGTGAGACCCACACATCTGACAACAAGGTGCCCCAGAGTACCACATGGTGCTTGGTATGGCCTACTTGGCATTGTGGACTGTTATGTCCTAATAGGTGTGTGTGTGTTGTCCCCTCCTGTTCCCTGAAGGTCTGTCAGTGGCATTGAGTGTTGTCCCCACCTCATGTCCCTAGGTGTGGGCAGGGCAAGTTGTGTGTCTGGTACACTTAATCCACGGGCAGAGTGTTGTGCTGTGTGGCCTCAACATGGCTCAGTCATGGCAGATATTCAGGGTTACAGGCACTGTTGTGGTCTATGTAGTGTGTTGCTGCAATGTGATTGCAGGGTGTGGTGGTCACCATGTTGATTTGGGCATCACCTGTACTTCATTGATTGGATTGCTTTGTCCTTATGATGACACTAACACAACCCTGCATCTGGCTTTCATGCAGAATCGCTAGTGAACACGGAGGAACGGGAGCCGGAAACCAGTGGTGGTGAGAGTAGCACCACAGCTGCACCGGAGGCCAGTGACACAGAGCTCACCAGTGCATTTGAGGGTGACCGTATTATGCAGGAGGAATCCGTGGCTGAGACATAGAGTACTACATCATCTGATGCCAGCGGTGATGCATCCATGTTAGCAGGCACAGGGGATGGGGAGTCTGCAACATCATCTACCACACAGTGGCCAGTGCCCAGCATCCCATCCACTTCATCTGGTGCTGTCCGTGTCAGTAAGAGGGGACGAGTTACATTCACACCTGGCACCGCTGAACCTGCACCTGTCCCCCCCTGATGCCCTCAGTGCTGAGTCTGTAGAGCTCCTGCGCCAGCTTTGTGTGGGCCAGACCACCCTGCTCAATGCCTTCAGTGACCACGACAAGAAATTAGGCCAGGTGGTTGCCTACATGGAGGGCATACACTCTGACGTGGGTGGGCTACACCATACAGTCCAGGCTTTGCCATCCGCAGTTACGACTGCCCTTCAACAGGCACATGCTCCCATTCCTGCTCAGGTGCCTTTGTCCACCCGAGAGAAAAAACAATAGGGTGAGGGGGGGCCTAAGGGAGTTTAAAGACCAGACAGAGACACATTCCCTAACTAAGGGGCTCATTAGGATGGCGGACGGAAGTGCCTCCGCAGCCCCGGAGCATGCGGAACATGGCTATTCTGCGTCCGCCTGTCGCGGACACTCCGTCCACCAGATCAGGATAGGAAATATGGGCCAAAATCCGTCCGCGGCGGAAGATCACGGTCCTTCGCCCAACTACACCCAACCACGCGGCGGACGTAACCAATCCAGAGACTCCGCCGTACGGACTGACGCCTAGGACCGTCCTCCAAATCAAGATGGCGGAAAATACACATAAAAGCGCTGCGGAAAAACAACCTGCCTGACCACTGCGGATGCCCCACAGCGACCATACCCACCACGAGCCGCTCGCCGACATGAACCCAGCACTACACGCTTACCCGATACTCTTCGCGATCCACCACGTCCTAGTTTTGGCCCACCATCGAGGACGACGCAGGTAGGCAACAAACCATTTGCTGTCTGTAGAGGAGTACCTGCAAGGGCCGTGACGTAGGGAGGGGGGAGTGACATGTACCTGAAACCACTGATTCGTGTGGAGGGGAGCACCTGCAAGGGTCGTGACGTAGGGAGGGGGGAGTGACATGTATCTGAACCCACTGCCTTGAAGTAAATACAAATACACACCAGCATCGCACACGCAAGAATGACTCCGACAACCCACGACACATGATTGACAAGTTTATTTACACATAATCGGGGTAACATCACAGTCTAGGTTTGAGCATGGGCATTGTGGACACCAGAGCAGGTCCATCAGAGGCAGCACATGAGAGGGCATACAGCAGTATCAGAACAGCAACAGGGCATTGTGGACACTAGAGCAGGTCCATCAGAGGCAGCACATGAGAGGGCAGAATGCAGTATCAGAACAGCAACGGGGCATTGTGGACACCAGAGCAGGTACATCAGAGGCAGTACATGAGAGGGCATGCAGCAGTATCAGAACAGCAACAGGGCATTGTGGACACCAGAGCAGGTACATCAGAGGCAGTACATGAGAGGGGCTAAGTGCACCAACAGTCCATGCCAAGGCACAGGTCCATCAGAGGCAGCACATGAGAGGGGCTAAGTGCACCAATAGTCCATGGCAAGGCACAGGTCCATCAGAGGCAGCACATGAGAGGGCACAATGCAGTATCAGAACAGCAACAGGGCATTGTGGACACCAGAGCAGGTACATCAGAGGCAGTACAAGAGAGGGCATACAGCAGTATCAGAACAGCAATAGGGCATTGTGGACACCAGAGCAGGTACATCAGAGGCAGTACATGAGAGGGCATACAGCAGTATCAGAACAGCAACAGGGCATTGTGGACACCAGAGCAGGTACATCAGAGGCAGTACATGAGAGGGCATACAGCAGTATCAGAACAGCAACAGGGCATTGTGGACACCAGAGCAGGTACATCAGAGGCAGTACATGAGAGGGCATACAGCAGTATCAGAACAGCAACAGGGCATTGTGGACACCAGAGAAGGTACATCAGAGGCAGTACATGATAGGACATACAGCAGTATCAGAACAGCAACAGGGCATTGTGGACACCAGAGCAGGTACATCAGAGGCAGTACATGAGAGGGCATACAGCAGTATCAGAACAGCAACAGGGCATTGTGGACACCAGAGCAGGTACATCAGAGGCAGTACATGAGAGGGGCTAAGTGCACCAACAGTCCATGGCAAGGCACAGGTCCATCAGAGGTAGCACATGAGAGGGGCTAAGTGCACCAACAGTCCAGGGCAAGGCACAGGTCCATCAGAGGCAGCACATGAGAGGGCAGAATGCAGTATCAGAACAGCAACAGGGCATTGTGGACACCAGAGCAGGTACATCAGAGGCAGTACATGAGAGGGCATACAGCAGTATCAGAACAGCAACAGGGCATTGTGGACACCAGAGCAGGTACATCAGAGGCAGCACATGAGAGGGCACAATGCAGTATCTGAGGCACCACAAGTACGAATCACAATTAACCCGTCCCAAGGACCACAGCAGTGGAAGACTGTTTACAATGGACAATGTACACACCATGCCCAATGACATGTGAGTGAAGTCAACAGCACCTTACATCACACTATCAGGTGGATTGCGTGAAGTACCCGCATCGGACAGACTGCCAGCACCAGAAACCGGAGTGTGACACACAGCCATAGATGTAGTGACTGACACGTGAGCCACAGACCCAGACACACTGCCAGCACCTGTTACAGGAGTGTGAGAAACAGCCACAGCCCGAGTGACTGACACATGGGCCACAGACCCAGATACACTGCCAGCACCACAAACAGGTGTGTGAGAAACAGCCACAGCCCGAGTGACTGACACATAAGCCACAGACCCAGATACACTGCCAGCACCACAAATAGGAGTGTGAGACACAGCCACGGCTCGAGTGACTGACACAAGCGCCACAGACCCAGATACACTGCCAGCAACTGATACAGGAGTGTGAGACACAGCCACAGCTCGAGTGACTGACACATGCGCCACAGACCCAGATACACTGCCAGCACCTGATACAGGAGTGTGAGACACAGCCACAGCTCGAGTGACTGACACATGGGCCATAGACCCAGACACACTGCCAGCACCAGAAACAGGAGAGGGCACAACTGATACAGTGCCACTACATGATGCATGACAGCAAACAACAGACACAGTGCCACTATCTGACACATGCGAGTCAACTGCAGCTGCGCCACTGGGACCACTGAAATGATGAGCCACAGGGCTGTATGGGCCAGGAGGCAGGGTGGCTCTGGGAGCGGGGGATAGTTGCAATTGGCCGACATCGGGGTGGGCATGTGTCAATGCTGTGTGTCTATGTTTCTTGGGGACATGTGACTGCACCCTGGACAGGACAGGACTGGCAAGTGGGCCGGACTGAAAAGAAATATCACCCACCATGGGAGGTACATCTGCTGGCGGGGGAATGCTCTCTGGGGACGTGCTGGAGCCTGCTTGTCATTTGCTGTTTGCCTGCCTTCTGGCCTCTGCAACATGTGTCATGGGGGATGCTACTACAGGGTCCACCTGCATCCGCTCCTGATGGGCCCTGATGGGAGTGGAGGGAAGGGGTGACTCCACTGCGTAGACATCTGTATTCCGTTCCCTCAACAACAGCAGCCTCAGTGCATCAAGGGGTGATGTATGCCTGTCCTTGACAGTGCCACTGTCCATGGGAGATGCCTTGGCCCTTGGATGTTCCATTTCCGTAGGAGGAATGTTGTCTGTGGACCTTCCCTGTTCCCTGGATGGTGCCCTGTTCCAGGCAGCAGACTTGTCGTCTTTGGTGTACCTATCCCCAGAACACACCTTCTCCCTGTGTGTGTCCCTGCCACTGGGAGTGTCCGTGCTCTTCTTAGGTGCGTTTGTCTTGTGACTGTCCTTGTCCCTGCCCTTGGTAGAAGCTCCTTCCTTCCTAGTCTCCCTGCCCTTGGTAGTAGCTCCTTCCTTCCTAGTCTCCGTGCCCTTGGGAGTGGGTCCTTCCTTCCTAGTCTCCCTGCCCTTGGGAGTGGCTCCTTCCTTCCTAGTCTCCCTGCCCTTGGGAGTGGGTCCTTCCTTCCTAGTCTCCCTGCCCTTGGGAGTGGGTCCTTCCTTCCCAGTCTCCCTGCCCTTGGGAGTGCCTCCTTCCTTTCTAGTCTCCCTGGCCTTGGGAGTGTCTCCTTCCTTCCTAGTCTCTGTGCCCTTGGGAGTGCCTCCTTCCTTCCTAGTCTCCCTGCCCTTGGGAGTGCCTCCTTCCTTCCTAGTCTCCCTGCCCTTGGGAGTGGCTCCTTCCTTCCTAGTCTCCCTGTCCTTGGGAGTGGCTCCTTCCTTCCTAGTGTCCCTGTCCATGGGAGTGTCCCTGCTCTCATGAGGTGCCTTCGTCTTCTGACTGTCCTTGTCCAAGGTAGTGTCCATGGAACTGGGAGTGAGGCTTGCCTTGGGAGTACCTTGTGTGTGGGATGCCTGTGCAGCATGTGTAGCCATTACACCCAACCCCTCTTTTGGATCCCGTGTGTGTACTCCAGTGTATCTGACGTTGTCTTTGTGAACAGATTTTGCTGACCTAGGGGATGGTGTCTGAGCCCTCCGTGCCTTGACGTGCTGGCTGACGCTGCTTCTAGTGCAATAACCTGTATTAGAGTCCTGGTCAGAATATTCACTCCCCCCTGAGACATCCAGTGTTGTAGATGGTGGAACAGAAGTAGCGCCCAGTCCATGCGACTGTACAATGGCAGACGACACACTGTTAGCCAATGACTGCACTGTCCTGTGTAGACCATCCAGATCGCCATGCATCCCTTCCATGAAAGCCACCACCTGCCCCAACTTCCTATCGTGGTCTTGGAAAGCATTTATCATATTGGTCTGCCCCACACACAGCTGTCGCAGCAGATCAACAGCCTCTGCACAAAGAGCATTTTGGCTCACCGAGGCTGGGGCAGCGGTGCCGACACCGAACGCCACTCTGCTCTTCCCTACTCCTGCGTGCACGAACAGTACATGGTGCAGTTGGCGCCAGGGTGGGCCCTGTGTGCTGTGTCCCGACCTAAGGTGTTGATTGCCCACTCCCAGTCTGTGACAACAGTGCTGACTCACCAACACTGTCGGAAGATGATGACGATGTTGTCTTCACATGCGAGTCCTCCAGGACGGTCCTGTCCCCTCTCCGGCGCTGGCCTCTTCTGTGTCAGTCTGCGTGTGCGCGACGTCTGATCCGGATGCATTGCCTTCAATCATCTCCTCCATCTGTGGCTGAGTGCCCTCTGCCAATGCTGAAATGCACAGGAAATGGGTGTAAGTCATTGGCACACTCACGTACAGTACTGCAACGGAATCCCTAATGCCATTGATGACAATGCACATCGATCCCCCAACCTGCACACGGGCCACCCCTACCAGTCATCCTCACAGGAAATAAGTGGTGTTGGCCGTGCGACATGTACAGCATGCGGACAGGGCATGAGCACGTACATCTGCACACCAGTCTTGCCATGGGGTGACGGAGCACTACAGCATGTGCATCAACACTCAACTGCTTAGCGAGTGGGGTGTCAACATGCCGGACCTGGAAGTGACATTTCACTGCGCCAATGTCACCAACATGCCATTGCAACGAGACACATGATACACGGAAGTCACTAATGTGTCTGGGCAACAATACATGCATTGCACTCACAAGCAACATACACTGACAGCATGCTTACCGCCACGTTGCTGTTCATCCACACGCAACCGCTCGGACAGGTCAGGATGCGTCACAGCAATGATACGGTGCATGAGAGGGGTCATTGAGCGTCGGGCCAGACGTGCCGTTCTTGGAATCATCCCTAGTGTCACTTCCGCTACATTCTTGCTCAGCCTGGAAATGTTGTCCCAGCGTTTGTGGCAGTGTGTGTGTCGTCTATTGGACACCCCCACTGCTCGTACATCACGTGCAATGCTCCTCCACACGTCCTTGCGAAGGTGCAGCTTGACCTACCATGATGGGAGACAAAAGGGTGCAAGTCAGTGGACAGTTGGCCAGTCACACAGATAGGGGCAACACGTTTCTCTCTGCAGCCATGCACATTTCGACTCATGTGTTGGTCCCACATCACACCGCCAAGATTCCAGAGCCCAGGTGTCATGGACCACCTCATGCACACCAACATGTCCCCCACTGCACTTACCACCTGTCCGGGTGCGCCGTATAGGCGTCCGAAGTTGCGGAGCACACCGTCCACGAGGACATCCAGCTCCGTGGCGGTGAAGGGACGAGACCGGATCTCTTTGACTCTCGACATAGCAAGGTCACGGAGTATGGCACTAGGGCGGCAGTTGGTGGTCAGCTCCGCAGCAGCAGGTGGAGGTGATGGTCACAGGCAGCAGTCGGTGGTCAGCTCCGCAGCAGCAGGTGGAGGTGATGGTCACAGGCAGCAGTCGGTGGTCAGCTCCGCAGCGACAGGTGGAGGTGATGGTCACAGGCAGCAGTCGGTGGTCAGCTCCGCAGCAGCAGGTGGAGGTGATGGTCACAGGCAGCAGTCGGTGGTCAGCTCCGCAGCAGCAGGTGAAGGTGATAGTCACAGGCAGCAGTCGGTGGTCATCGTAGAATGTGTGCTTTTGCACATCACACATATATAGGGCCCTGTGGCCATGTCAGTGGCATACGGCGCCAGCCATTGGTCAGCCCTGGATGCGTATTTGGAAATGGGCCAATGACTGGCCCTGGTGTTGCGGTGCACAGCATACGCTACATTCGATTGGGCATACGCGGGCCTTGTTCACACCTCCCATTGGCTGCACGTGCACAGACCGTCACGGTCACACACCGGCACCCGCATGTGAAAGCTTCCGGGACGGGTGCTTCATTTGCAACAATGTTCAATCACTGGCGCCAACATGGTGGGGCACGTATTCAGCGGGGGAGGTGCAGGCCAACACATCCATTAGCTGATGTCAATGGACATGGCAGGTCATGACCCCCCTTACAGTGACATTGCATCATCCAGCCTCCACCGGCCGCCTTTGCCTGGCCCAGGACCGCCGTGCCGGCCATGTCAACCACCGCCGTGCCAGGCCCCGTCCACCACCGCCGTGCCAGGCCCGGCCCAGGACCGCCGTGCCGGCCATGTCAACCACCGCCGTTTCAGGCCCCGTCCACTACCGCCGTGCCAGGCCCTGCCCAGGACCGGCGTGCCGGCCATGTCAACTACCGCCGTTTCAGGCCCCGTACACTACCGCCGTGCCAGGCCCTGCCCAGGGCGGCCGTGCCGGCCATGTCAACCACCGCCGTGCCAGGCCCCGTCCACTAACGCCGTGCCAGGCCCTGCCCAGGACCGCCGTGGCGGCCATGTCAACTACCGCCGTTTCAGGCCCCGTCCACCACCGCCGTGCCAGGGCACGGCGGTAGTTGACATGGCCGGCACGCCGGTCCTGGGCAGGGCCTGGCACGGTGGTAGTGGACGGGGCCTGAAACGGCGGTAGTTGACATGGCCAGCATGCCAGTCCTGGGCAGGGCCTGGCACGGCGGTAGTGGACGGGGCCTGAAACGGCGGTAGTTGACATGGCCGGCACGCCGGTCCTGGGTAGGGCCTGGCACGGCGGTAGTGGACGGGGCCTGAAACGGCGGTAGTTGACATGGCCGGCACGCCGTTCCTGGGTAGGGCCTGGACTGGCGGTAGTGGACGCGGCCTGAAACGGCGGTAGTTGACATGGCCGGCACGCCGGTCCTGGGCAGGGCCTGGCACGGCGGTAGTGGACGGGGCCTGAAACGGCGGTAGTTGACATGGCCGGCACCCCGGTCCTGGGTAGGGCCTGGCACGGCGGTAGTGGACGGGGCCTGAAACGGCGGTAGTTGACATGGCCGGCACGCCGGTCCTGGGTAGGGCCTGGACCGGCGGTAGTGGACGGGGCCTGAAACGGCGGTAGTTGACATGGCCGGCACGCCGGTCCTGGGCAGGGCCTGGCACGGCGGTAGTGGAAGGGGCCTGAAACGGCGGTAGTTGACATGGCCGGCACACCGGTCCTGGGCAGGGCCTGGCACAGCAGTAGTGGACGGGGCCTGAAATGGCGGTAGTTGACATGGCCGGCATGCCGGTCCTGGGCAGGGCCTGGCACGGCCGTAGTGGACGGGGCCTGAAACGGCGGTAGTTGACATGGCCGGCATGCCGGTCCTGGGCAGGGCCTGGCACGGCGGTAGTGGACGGGGCCTGAAACGGCGGTAGTTGACATGGCCGGCACGCCGGTCCTGGGCAGGGCCTGGCACGGCGGTAGTGGACGGGGCCTGAAACGGCAGTAGTTGACATGGCCGGCACGCCGGTCCTGGGCAGGGCTGGGCCGGCCAGTGTAGGCTGGATGATGCAATGCCACTGTAAGGGGGGTCATGACCTGCCATGTCCATTGACATCAGCTAATGGATGTGTTGGCCTGCACCTCCCCCGCCGAATACGTGCCCCGCCATGTTGGCGCCAGTGATTGAACATTGTTGCAAGTGAAGCATCCGTCCCGGAGCCTAGCACATGCAGTTGCCGGTGTGTGACCGTGACGGACCGTGCACATGCAGCCAATGGGAAGGTGGAACGTGGGCCGCGTATGCCCAGTCGTAAACAGCGGAAGCAGTGCACCGCCATGGCGGGGCCAATGATTGTATCTTTGCTGACGATGCACCTTGTTCCATTGTCTGCAGCTGCCTGATGACGGTTGTGTGCGTGATTGCGTGACTCCACATGTCATGCTCTATCCCATGTGTGTCCATACCATGGCCATCGGTGTGCCACAAATGTGCATCACATGTGCATGTCGACATCGGGTATTTCCCTACACAAGTTTGTAGTACCTCACATCTACACAGTAGATCCTGGATGTATCAGCACATTCTGATTCAGTTGTCAGTGAGTGGTATATGTGAGATAATGACTATGGTGGGGGTACATTTGTGTTCAGTGCATGTGTGTTTCCTATTGTGTCACCATGCATGTGATGTACGTATGCCCACCATTATTGGTGTTGCCATTGGTGCATGATGAAATGGTGTGTGTGTATGTATCTTTTTGTTTGTGTGCATGCACTTGCATGTGTGTATGTGATGTTGCGCCTACACATTTGGGTCATGTCACATGTCTTGTTGGCAGTAATGTTGACCTGAGACAAAGTATCATTGCACATGTTGAGACACATCATGTTGCTAGTGGCTGCACATTGTTGCTACGTCAATCCATTTTGTAGTGACAATCAGAGATGTCACACATATGACAATTGTACACTGCATATTACGTGTTGGTAGAGTTCGTTGACATGTGAGTGAGTTGCACAGACATGCGTTGTATGTGAATTGACTTCCATTCCATCTACTCCCACACAGGAGGGCTCCAAATGTCCATCGCCCATACATTGTGCTGGAGGATATGGTTGATGAGGAGGTGATCAGAAAATTCAGGCTGGATCGACGTCGATTGATGGAGCTTGTGAACCAATTGTCTCCTCACCTGCAGCCGCGAAGAACCTATCCAGGTTCCATTACACCCACGGCAAAGGTGATGGCGGCACTCCACTTTTTTGCTACAGGCACATTTCAGTACACAGTTGGACATGTCGGGGGGATGTCACAGTCCATGTTCAGCATGGTACTTCGGGATGTACTGAGAGCCATGATGCTGTACAAGCATGACTACATTCATTTCCCACAGGCGGCAGAGGTGGCAGCGGTCAAAGCAGACTTCTATGCACTGGGTCGGATACCACACGTTGTGGGTTCCATTGATGGCACGCATATCGCAATCATTCAACCACGGGCACGTGAGCAGGTGTTTAGGAATCGGAAGCACTTCCATTCCCTCAACGTGCAGGTGGTGTGCCAGGCCGACAACATAATATCACATGTGTGTGCAAGATTTCCAGGCTCTGCACATGACGCCCACATCATGCGGAGCAGCATTGTCCCCCAACTGATCGCAAATCTGCATCCGGCACCAGCGTGGCTTGTTGGTGAGTATGCTGTGGTGACAGGAGTGTAATCTGTGTGGCATGGTGTGCCCACCAATTCAGGTTGTGATGTTTCTGTCTCTCTCTCTCTTCCACCAACATAGGCGACTCGGCTTACCCAAACAGGCCTTGGCTACTGAGTCCCATACGCAATCCAACGACAGCGGGAGAAATGCGATACAATGATGCCCATGGAAGGACATATCGAGTGGTAGAACGTACATTTGGCCTGCTTAAGTCTAGGTTTCGGTGCCTGGATAAGACTGGAGTGGCCCTGCCTTACTCACCTGGCGAAGTATGCAGGATCGTGATTGCCTGCTGCATGCTTCACAACCTGGCTGTGCGCAATAAAATTGAACTGCTCTTGGACCCTGATGAACAGCAAGTTCCTCGCCCTCCCGACCCACCCATGTCGACTGATGAGGATAGTGGTGAGGAGGAAGGTGTGGACCAGAGGCTCCAGCTCATTGATCGCTACTTCCCTTGAATGTGAGTGTGCTCCTCTTGTGCTGCCTGTGTATGCCCTGTGTATGTTTGCTGGTGTTGTGTCATTGTGGTGTGCATCATCTATGTGTTCTGCAATGTGATGTATGCATGTGTGTGTGTGTGTGTTCATTTATTTGTACATGCAAGTCTCCATGATGTGTGTACTCTCATCCATTCATGTTGTGATGAGTGTGGTTTGTGGAATGTTGCACTGCAGTGTGTTGTGATGAGTGTGAATCTGTTTCCTGACGTGTCTTTGCGGTTTCTATATTTCCCTAGGTCACTCCCGCTGCGGCATGATTCTGTACGAGTTGGATCCCTGAACCTGGTAACGTCTGTTTCTGATGCAATCATGTGAATAAACATGGAGGCAACACATCATTGAGTGAGTAAGTGGTATTTATTTACAGATTGTGCATAGGTGTTGGTGCATATTTACAAATGAGTGAAGGGGTGGGGGCGTGAGAGTTAAAGGTTATGGCAGATGAAATGTCCGTGCTGACACCACATAGGGTGGTGTCTGCCTAGTGCAGCAGGCCTGTGCCAATGATTGGCTAGGTGGGACCGGATAGTTGGCAGGGTGAATGGCAGGCTCATGTAGTGTAACAGTCATTGTCGGCTCCTCTTGGAGCGTGTGGAAGGAGCATCCACACTGCTCTCGCCCACTTCCAGCCTTGGACGGCCCCTTCGTCTTTGAGTAGGGAAGGAGTCAGCTGGGGGCGCAGGCTGATCTGCTACCACATCCATCGCCAGGGGCGCAGGTGGCGGCGGCGGTGGCGGTGGTGTTGGTGCCCGTGGCGTTGTTTGAGGGGGTGTGGTGAGGGTGGTGTTGGTGGCTATCCATCCCATCCACATGGTATTGTTCAGGGTCAATATGTCCACTAGTTGGCCAAGCCGCCTCTCAATGGCCCCCAACATTGCAGTGTTCTCAACAGAGTCCTGGTGGGCACGGTCTGCCTGTGCCTGGCCACGTTCATAGGTTTCCTGGACCCTGGCTAGTGCTTCCAGTGACTGTTGCACGGCATTGGGTGGGTGTGGTTCCTCAGGACGTCTTTGTGCTGTGCTCCTGCCTGCCGGATGTGGCCTTGCATCTCTGCTTTGCCTCACACTCTCCCTGCGTGGCTGGGATGGCGCAGGCCCGGCGTCGTGCGGTGGGTTGACCAGGGTGGCAGGGGCAGGAGTGGTGGTACTGGTGGTGGTGGAGGTGGTGGTGGTGGTGCTGGTGGTGGCTGTGCAGGTCACAGTGGCCGGTGTTGTGGGAATGGCAGAGGCCGTAGTAGTCGGTGCTGGTGTGACCTGGGAGCCAGATGGCCCTGGCTGCCTGCTTGTGCCCGCACCATCCTCAGCACCGGAGCTGGCTGGGCAATCGTCCCCTGAGACTCCTGAGTTAGGCGAGTCTGGAGGCCGGGTGGTGGTTCCAGCTGTCAGATTACGATCACCTGCAAAACAAAAATGTGAAGATGAGTCATGTGGGCATTATGTGTTATTTTTATTTTGTTGACTATTCAGTCGGCACTGACACTCACCCCACCCACCACCACCGCCGTCCCATGCACATGGGGGCCTGTTGGGAGTTGGACTAGTGACCTCTCACACACCCCACCCACCACCACCGCCATCCCTATGCACATGGGGGCCTGTTGGGAGTTGGACTAGTGACCTCTCACACACCCCACCCACCACCACCGCCATCCCTATGCACATGGGGGCCTGTTGGGAGTTGGACTAGTGACCTCTCACACACCCCACCCACCACCACCACCATCCCTATGCACATGGGGGCCTGTTGGGAATTGTATTGCCGTGCCCTCACACACCCCACCCACCACCACCGCCATCCCTATGCACATGGGGGCCTGTTGGGAGTTGGACTAGTGACCTCTCACACACCCCACCCACCACCACCGCCATCCCTATGCACATGGGGGCCTGTTGGGAGTTGGACTAGTGACCTCTCACACCCCACCCACCACCACCGCCATCCCTATGCACATGGGGGCCTGTTGGGAGTTGTAGTGCCGTCCCCTCACACACCCCACCCACCACCACCGCCATCCCTATGCACATGGGGCCTGTTGGGAGTTGTAGTGCCGTCCCCTAACACACCCCACCCACCACCACCGCCATCCCTATGCACATGGGGGCCTGTTGGGAGTTGGACTAGTGACCTCTCACACACCCCACCCACCACCACCGCCATCCCTATGCACATGGGGGTCTGTTGGGAGTTGTAGTGCCATCCCCTCACACACCCCACCCACCACCACCGCCATCCCTATGCACATGGGGGCCTGTTGGGAGTTGTAGTGCCGTCCCCTCACACACCCCACCCACCACCACCGCCATCCCTATGCACATGTGGGCCTGTTGGAGTGGTTTAGACGTTGGTGAGTATGTGGACTGCATGCATGGGTTGGGGTCTGGGAGATGTGTCTTCTGAGTTGTGTGAGGCACACCATGTTGTTGTGCTCGTGGTGCTTGGTTTGTACTTACCAGCCTCTTCTCCATCTTCAAGTCCATCAAGGGTCTCAGGGTGCATGATGCTCAGCACCTTGTCCTCCCACTCGCTGTACAGTAAGGGCTCCGGAGGGGTTCCACCGCCTGTGTGATTTGCCCGGAGATAGTTCTTTGCTCGGATGGATTTGACTCGGGTCTTGAGGTCATGCCACCGCCTCTGAATCTCCTGCTTCGTCCTCGGGACGGTCCCAGGCGCATTCACCCTGGTGACTATCCGGTCCCACATGTTGTTTTTCCTGGCTATGCTGGTCTGCTGCACTAGGGCCCCGAATAAGTGGGGTTCTACACGTATTATTTCATCTACCATAACCTTTAACTCGGTGTCAGTGAATTTGTTTTTTTTTTTTGGTGCCATGTTGTGTGGTGCTCGGGGTGTGGGTTTAAGTGAATTGGGAGGTGCAGGTGTGTGGTGTGTATGAATGGTGTGGTGGGTCTTTGTGTAGTGGGTGTGTTTGGGTGTGGGTTATGTGTAGGATATCTGTGTTTGCTATAAGTTCTGTGGTGTCTCCTGCTAGCAGCTGTGCTGTGATGCAGAGGATTTCTGGAGTGGGTGGGAGTTATTTTATAGTCTGTGTCTTGGCCCTGTCTGAATGGTTATTGGCAGTCAGGTGCTAGGTGGGTGTGTTGCCAGGTGTGCATTATGTGGTACTTGGGGGTGGGTCATTGTGTCTTGTGATTGGTTTTGATGTTTCAGGTGGGTGGTCGTTCATTTTCCTGTGTTTGGTATTAACTTCCGTCGCAATGTATGGCATTGGTTTGACGTTAGGGATGTTGTTCGTGTTGGCCTTCCACTGTGGAGCACGGTTTATCGTTGCATTGGTACCGCAGCGGACGTGGATCGCGGTGGCTACAGGGGTACTTGCGGAGTTATCCTAATTGCGGACACGGACACTACGCAGGTATCACGGGGGAAGTGGATGTTCTCGCGGTCATGTGCGTGCGCGGCGGTCGGTGTTCTTTCGGTTCCGTCCACCTGCCGCGGTCTCAGGTGTACTTCGAATGCCGCGGACGGGGTTTGGTGTGCTCCGTCCGCCGCGATCGGTGTTTCATTCATATATTTTCCTAATCGCTATTGCAGTTTTTCCGCGGACAGGTCCGGAGTATCTTGCCACCTTCCTCGGCGGACGGAACACGTTTACGTCCGCGATCCTAATCGACCCCTAAATGTATAAAACACAAGAGTGTCAAAGGGTCTGCAAGGTCTATGTGTGGTTTATTAAACTAAAAGAGTCTGTGTCAACCCATTTAACAATTATAAAGAAACATAGATGGATAACCTGTGATCCCTAACAGGATACCCATCAGTCACCACTCGGAACCGCCCTTCATCATTTGGGATTCCTGTTAACCATATAATAGGTACACTACCGGTTGAGATGGAAGGACAGATAGTATAACCTCTTAAGAACCTTGTAGTGGCCAAAAATGGTTTAGAGTGTCACAAACTACCCATCAATAAAAATGAGGGTGACTGATTTGCAGTACTAGTGAAAAGGAATGTGATTCGTGAAAAATAAATAAAATTGGGTGAGGGAGCAGGAATGAGACTAACTTTATTCTGTTGTATGCTCGCTCCACCAATATTAAAAGAGAAGCACAAGTAGATTTAACAAATATCTCCTGCAGTGTCCCGGGATGCCTAAACCCGGGACACTGCTGTTTGCTTTGACAGGGCGGGACTCTCACAGCTCCCGCCCTCCCATAGCAAACTTAGTTTGCATTTTGAAAGACAGAGCAGTGAAATCTGTTCTCATTTTCAAAATCCAAAGCATATTGCTTTTCCACGTGCAAGTTTGCATCTCCCCTTGGGGAAAAGCAATGCTGCCTCCTGAAGAACGCGGGAAGCCGGCGGGACCATGGGGCCATGGGGCCATTGTGGCTCCCCCCACGGGTCCCAAAATTGATATAAGACTCGGAGGATACGATCCCCGGAAATATTAGAAAGTACTGATAGGGGCGATTATTTATGAAAAAAGTAAAAGTTGTGCACCCACCACAGCGCTCAGTGCGGCCCCCTGGTGTGCACGCGCTGGCCCCCTGGTGTGCACGCACTGGATGCACGACTCATAATCCGTGGGCTGCGCGACTCCAGCGCCTTTGGTGCACAACCTCTACGCGTTTGGGAGCCGGCATTACTCTCCCAAAGCAGGAGCTACAAACATGCAGCTCCCCATGTGGAAAAGCAATCTGATTTAGATTTTGAAAAAGAAAATATATTTCCTTGCTATGAGAGGGTGGGATTTGTACCCCGGGACACTGCAAAAGCGGGCCCTCCTACAATACATAAAGCCCTGGAGAGTGGTGGTCCCCGGGGCTTTAGAGACCTTACAGCCCCCACTCCCCAGCCAGGATTTTGTTTGGAGCCCAGGAGGGTAACGGGGCCCTCGAGTGCTCAAGGAGGGGAGCCACGTAGTCCCCCTCCCACAATACATAAACCCGAGGGGTAATGATGCCGCCGCTTTGAGGACCTTCGACCCCTCCCCCCACCATTTTTTTCTTTTTAGCCCCGGGGGTGGGGATCCCCGAGGCTGTGGGGGCCCTCTGGGCCCCACATAAAATGTAATAATTTTGCCCCCAATATTTTACCCCCCCGGAGACGAATTATTAAAAAAAACTCGGTTTTATTTTACGGCACAGTCCACGCACCTACCGTTGTTTTTTCTTTTTTTAAAGGTGAACCCTGGGGGTCCTTCTGAGACCCCTAAGCAGGTCTAGAGAATAAAATTATTTCTACCCTGCCCCCTTTCTCTGTTTTGAACACATTCCACTAACTTGCTTTGCCTTGCTTCTACCGAGGCACAAAAAGGCTGCCAACAGTTCCTGGTTTCGAATGTTTACAACCGCTTGACAGCCAATTAGCATTGAGCGCGTGATCGGGATGGTGCGCTTATGGTACAATGACAATCCTCGCACAAGCAGCGGATCCACCTCGCCCATAGATATATAAATGACTTTAACAGTGATTTTCTCAGGAACAGCAAAAGGCACAAGTAAGCAAAAGGCACAAGTTGGAACTGAGGACTACTTCTCTGCCAAATTTGGTGTAGATCCGTTCAGCAGGTCGGGCTGCAGCCGTGGCTAAAGGTCCTATGGGAAATTGCATGGGGAAAACACGTTTTGGGACCCCCGTTTTTTCTCGGCTCCCGCTTTACCAATCACCCCTATATATATATATATAAATTCCAAAAACATGTATCGCTGAAAGCTGCACGCCTGCCGATGCATGCTGGTGCCTGCCGTGGTAGCGAGAAGCCACAAATCCAAAGAAAACAGTCCAAATCACAAGGGAATGAAGCGGCACACCATCCAAGTAAAGTGAGAGCTTTATTTGCTTACAGACAATGCGTTTTAGCTGTGTAGGCCTTTGTCAAGTTACCCGGATGTAAGTCGGACAGCATCTTGAACATACAATGAGTGACAATTCTTTGTAACACGGTGGTTAAAATGGACGATTTTTGGATAGTTAAACTATTGGTGAACAAGCCGGCTGCGCCTACGAAATGCGTCCTAAATAAATTATTTGGCCAGAACACAGCGTTGTGAATCCTTACTTGGTGGAGTGAGGGAAACTCAATATTTTGGATCGTACCTGGGAGGTCCCCTTCTACACGACGCACCTGCTGTTCATGAGTGCGGCGGCTGAGTCGAGGTAAAGAGGAGGAAAAAATATATATATATATATATATATATTATAAAGTTTACAAGGCACCTTGCACTTTAAAACTTAATGTATTCAAACAGTTAAATCATGTCCGCTTAGGCATTATGTAATTGCACGTGACACTTTAGATATTTGCCTATTTGCACATCAATTTGCGTATTTGCACATGTGTTATTTGTTTACATTAATATCGATTAATTACAATGCTGTTTGCACTATTGTGGTCACCATTAGTAATGTTACTGTATTTGTACATATATGAAGGGTCAATGTTGGTTTTACCACTTACCAATGGCCGCTATGGTAGTTACCTATTTTCAGGTTTTAAACTATTAGTCCTCTGTCTATGTTAACCTCTGTGAATGCACTGGCGCGCTTCTTGAACATCAATGTTTGTTATTTAATGGTTGCCATGTCCATTTCTCGCTGACAGTGAGCAAGGGCGTCCGCGCCCGAAACGGGTCTGTTTGATGTTTTCTGCACCCTGCACTTTGATGGCAAAATAAAAGAAGCTATTCCACAAGCCTGACTCGGGACGATTATTGCTGTTTGCGCGCTGGGGAAACGGGCAGAGGCGCTGCCGTTTTTCAAGTTGGAGAACAATATATATATAATATATATATATATATATATATATATATATATATATATATATATATATATATATATATATATATATATATATATATATATATATATATATATATATATATATATACATACATATATATATATCCACTGCCAAATTCCTTTCAAACGAAAAGAAATTAGCCCACGCGGGTACCAGGAACAACTTGCTTTTATTCCGAACACAAAGGGCATGACGCGTTTCGTCGTTGCAGACTTTCTCAAATACCGCCTAACTCAAGTGTTCGTGTCAATCCACATCTTTAAACAGTGTGCCCCTCTATGATAGGTCGGAACACTCTGGCAGGCAAGGGGGGTATCACTAAAACCCGGCACTCTGAGATTTGTCAGAAGCAGTCCATCAGTGTCAGTACTCCCCAAGTGGGCGGGGACTGATTCCTCCTCTCCTTCCCTGCGATGTTATGTAGAAAATCAAAGCGGCAGTCCTGGACCCTCATCCCACCGCAAAAGCACTGCTGCACCGCAGAATTAAAACTTAGGTAAGTGTAATTCACACATGAAGTCACTATCCATTGCTGGCACCGGTGCAGTCCTTGTAAATGCGGCGGTCCAGCAGTACCCCAGTCCATGAGGAAACATCCAAGCAGAACGCCACACAAACTGCCGGACAACTTGCGGGTGGGTGCTCTAAGTGCACTGTGGCCGCACACTAATATCCACTGCCAAATTCCTTTCAAACAAAAAGAAATGAGCCCACATGGGTACCAGGAACAACTTGCTTTTATTCCGAACGCAAAGGGCATGCCGCGTTTCGTCGTTGCAGACTTTCTCAAATACCGCCTAACTCAAGTGTTCGTGTCAATCCACATCTTTAAACAGTGTGCCCCTCTATGATAGGTCGGAACACTCTGGCAGGCAAGGGGGGTATCACTAAAACCCGGCACTCTGAGATTTGTCAGAAGCAGTCCATCAGCGTCAGTACTCTCCAAGTGGGTGGGGTTCTTCCTCCTCTCCTTACCTGTGATGTTATGTAAAAAATCAAAGCGGCAGTCCTGGTCACTCACCCCACCGCAACATCACTGCTGCACCACGGAATTAAATATATATATCACATTCCAGTTCCAACTTCTCAATGAGAACAAGATCACCACACAAGGTACGACACCACACTGATTTTATTTGTTGTACTATGATTTATTCCGCTGGTCAAATATTAAGTGTGTTGTTTCCTTAGTTACCCCTCCCCACATTAATGCAATTTTAATGTTGTCATACATTGATTATACTTCCTAGTCAATTGTACCCCATGTGCAACTTCTAGTACACTACGAAATTCAACATTTCATCGGTAATAACAATAGCCATTGTTATTGTTCATTCGTATGGTTATCAAGACATACGGAGTAGTGGAAGATTACAAGAAATTAATTCATGGTATAGTACCCCTGTGTTTGCCACTGTACATGTATTTAATAAATTGACTATGCATCAAACTGTTATTCACCTCAAACACCAGGCATATAGTTCTTCATTATTTTCAAGGTGGTCAAAGACTTGTGGAAAAAACTATTGATAAACATGGAAGTTTTTGGGGAGAAAAACAAGAAAAAAAAAATAAATATATATATATATATATATATATATATATATATGGCCTAAAACCAATGGCTTTTTCATTGAATATATATATATATATATATATATATATATATATATATATATATATATATATATATATATATATATATATATATATATATATTCAATGAAAAAACCATTGGTTTTAGGCCATATATAGTTAGGAATTAGCATTTACAAAACCTTATTTTACTCGCATAAAACCATTGAAATTCCATATATAGTTAGAAGCGCTAACTATATATCGCGCACCCGCAATCCACTGCTGATGATGTCACATATTACATCATTCATGACATGGTCAGTGACATCACTGATGACATCACTGATGACATCTCAAATGACATCACTGATGACATCACTGATGACAACATCCAGTGACTGTATGTTTCTGTAAAGTTAAAATATGTCTTACATATTGAAGAATGAGTGGATGTATAAGTGTCTGGATGAAGAATTTAGTAGGTGCATGACTGACTGTATGAAAGAGTGATTAAATGTGTCTCACTGAGTGCATGGGTTAGTGACTAAACTGTCTTAATTTGTGCATCAGTATGTTTGTTGTTGTGTAAGCTGCTGCATGTGTTGATCAGTAGCTATAAGAGTGGCCATATGGGTTATTGATTGGTTGCCCAAGTATTTGAATGGGAGGCTGAGTGTGTGTGTGGGTGGCTGGGAGGTGCGTGACTCTGTGCATAGATGTGTAAGCAGTTGATTCACTAGGAGTATGAGTTCAAGAGTGCATGTGGAAACAGCTATATGGGCGGTTGACTATGCATGGGTGTGTTGGTGAGTGAATGGATTTCTCATTGCTACATGTGCAAGTAAGTACGTATGTAAAACACAATACATGTGAGAGTTGAGATATATAAATAACTGAACATAAGAGCCAGTGAATGTGTGAGTGGCTGTATCGATCACTGTGAGCTTGTATCAGGGATTATATAAGAGAGTAAATATGTGTTATTATATGTTTGAATAAGTAAGATGTGTATAACTGTATAGTTGAGGAAATGGAGGTGTGATTGATTCTTTGCATGACTGACTAGGTGTGTGAGTAACTCAATGGATGAGTGACAGTCTGTGAGTGTCTGTTTATACTGAGTGTATGTAAGGTTATATTAGAGTCTGAAGAGGTTCATTGTATTATCACATGAGTGATGTGATCAGTGATGACAAATGAGATGTCATCAGTGATGTCATTTGAGTTGTCATCAGTGATGTCATTTGAGATGTCATCAGTGATGTCATTTGAGTTGTCATCAGTGATGTCATTTGAGATGTCATCAGTGATGTCATCAGTGATGTCACTGACCATGTCATGAATGATGTAATATGTGACATCATCAGCAGTGGATTGCGGGTGCGCGATATATAGTTAGCGCTTCTAACTATATATGGAATTTCAATGGTTTTATGCGAGTAAAATAAGGTTTTGTAAATGCTAATTCCTAACTATATATGGCCTAAAACCAATGGTTTTTTCATTGAATTTTCAAGATTTTGTAAATGCAAATTCCTAACTATATATCCACTATAACCTATGGTTTTTTCTGTGAATTTCATTGGTTTTTTAATAGCAAATATGAAAAGCTTTAAAATGTCAAGTACGTGATAGATAAAAACATTTTCGTATTTATGCACGCTGATGTGCTTTGAACGCTGCACCCCCCCCTCCCCTCTTTTGTCTTAGTAGTACTCTCTCTTTGCAGATACTGAAGGGTAGTTAACGCTGGCCTTTACCCCCGTTGTAATCCGTCGTGCCTCCTTGTCTCTCCATTTGATTGATTGTTGTCCAAGCATTTACTGTTTTAGAATTGGTTCTCTTTGGATCATTCTCTATTTACAAACAAGCACAAAGTCGCAATACTCTGTTTAGTCTTTGCAGATAGTGAAAAATCGTGTAAAAAAATAAAAGTAATCGAGCAAAATCAGTAGGCCACTAATTGGATCTCTTTTTGACCTCGCTAAAATAGAAATATTAGGAACAACCCTTCATGAGAAATACGAAAATAGTGAGATGAACTGAGCTCCACACCATGAGGGCTGCAAGACAGCTCGGCTCCATCACCCATCCCGCACAAAATAACGACAAACCCTATGCAAATATTAAAAATATAGACAACACACCAGCAAAGAAACAGGGTAAAACATTTTATTAAAAAACTATTTACATAGCGTTGGTTTATAAGATGATGTCAGTAGTGGACCGATGTGTGAATAGATCGAAAGCAGCACAAGGCTCCAAGATCCGGATGGCAAGCTCCTGGATGTTGGGTGCCATAGTTTAGAGTTCTGAATTTCAGCCTTTTTCAATGCCTGTGCTTTGTTGAATCAAAATGGCGGCTTGACACAAAGCTGACTCAAGCGTTGCTACTGATGCTATGCAGACCAAAACTGGTTTTCAGTTTGTACATTTTTCTAGATTTTTCAATCCAAGTTTGGTTGACTTTGTAGAACGATGGCTTCAGATTTTCAACATACGGTGTGGTGGCGCTGACTGGGAGGGGGCGCTTCGCTCCTGCCCCCTCCCCAAGTAAGATTTTCATACGTGAAAGTATGTTAATGGTTTTGGTCCCTGAGATGCTTCGATGTCACTGCCATTCTCAAATAGCATAAGTTCTGGATGTTGGGTGCCATAGTTAAGAGTTCTGAGCAGTGCTTGTAACACTGTCTGAAGCTTATTTCCACCTACTGCAGCTTCACTATTCTCAAAGTAAGTGAGTGTCGTTTGTGGACCTGACTGCATTAGAAAACAATGTGATATGTTACCTTCCTAAACAGCTTGACGGAGGCCCCTGAGGGGCGGTGTGATGGCCATGGACTCGGAGAAGACGCTTGGCTCCGACACCCTCCCCAAGTCTTATAGCACTGGTGTAGCCTGAGATCGCCCCCGACATAGGCGGCCGGCTCCCGGGGTCCGGCGGAACTTTTTGCCTTTTGATGACTCTTCAATTCTGGACCTTGTCCCACAATCCGTTTGACCTGAAGACAAGCTGTAGTGGGGCGCCCCTTTATCGTTTTAGTTGCCATTCTGCCCGCTTTTGCTACACTGTGCCTCTTCCGCCATTCAGCTGTTTACCGCCCGCTCTTGCGACTACAGCGTCTCGCTCACCATGTAGTTGAGTTGCGCCCGCTCTTGCGGTGCAGCGATAGGCGGCTGCCACAGGACTCTCAAAATGGCGGCCGGCTCTTCGGTTTTGGGCCTGGTCCACTAAAATGGCCCTGGGACACCTTGGAACTCGGACGCTTCCCTGATAGGGCTTGGGTCCCATTCTCGAAAAGCGTCCCCTCAGCCGTGAAGATTCTACAAAAGTCTTGGGGGCCTCCGACTCCCGCAGGCTTCTGGTGGGGAGCGGCTGCCATGATTGCTCGTGGAATGGCCACGACGGAGCCACGAGATGGTAGTGGTCTCATGCTGACGCCAGCTTTAGTCTGAAACATCCAGAAACACTATAGACTACCAATTCGATCAGTTCCGGTAGCGCCCCAACATGACCCGGAAGAGAAGAACTTGCCCTCCCCTCTTTGACTGATGGTTCTTGTTGCCTGTCCCCTCTGTTGTCATTTAACAGAACTTTTTGGACTGCTGAAAGGGGTTGTGTTCTGAACGCTGGTTGGTGGAGACATTTAGACTATATTCTTGACCTACGTTGTCGCGTAATGCGTTTTATGACACGCCGCGTTAGCGCACCCGGAAGTGATCCGAGGCGCGGCGCGCAGCGCGTAACGTAAGCATAACAGGTCATGTGACTTGTTAATAAAACTTTTCATTGGTTCATTTTACTTTTGTTAATTTAATGATGAAAAGCTTGGTCATATGACCTAAAAATTACGCTTTTTATTATTTTCGAACAATATTTTTTTTTCAAACATATGTTATAATATTCCAGGCTAATGTACTTTCCCGGAAAATTTACAACTGTCTTGCAAGTAAAATATATTCCTTTTTCGAGAAAAAGGGCGTTTCTTCCTTCCATGACGGAGCCGTTGAGTAAAAGAGATTCGGCCTGCTGTCTTAGTCGCCGATACGCCTGATTATCAGATTCTTATCGATCACTTTATGTTGCAGACATGAAAAACACAACTGCCCTTGACCATTTATCTTTACTGCGTTCCTACATATTATACCTTTTATCCGTCATGTAATTGGACTGCTTTATTTCACTTGCCTTTTACTGATTCGAAAACAGTGACTAAAAGTAAAAACTTTACCAATGTAAATACTACTACCGTGTTTTGTTTTAAAAACCTTTATTGTGAAAATGTCAGTATACAAATACGGGCCTATACCCACGTGGGCCGGCCACGGAGCAAACTGAAATCGTATATGATGAGGAGACATTTACACTGTAGAGGAAAGTAACGAGCGGGCCATTAGGTTGCAAGAACTAAGGTGTCTAACAGTTGCGGAATCGGTGGACATACATTTTGTAATTAAAATAGAACAGGGCCACTTACAATAACATTTTCTAGATATACATTTGCGGGCAAGGAGTTACGAGTCCCATTTATACCGGCGCCATTTTGGGCGAGGCCGGGCAGGTCCAAGATATAGTCAAAATGTCTCCACCAACCATCGGCCAGACCAGAACCCCTTTCGGCCCTTTATGCTACAAGATGGTGTCTTCCATTCAGAAAATATTGTTGGCAGCATTTTGAAAGGAAACAGAAACAGCCGTTCTCCTAGTGAGTTTCACATTGTTACATTTAGGAAGAATGTTGAAGAGTAGTATGTGGAAAATCTGAAGCCATTTTTCTACAAACTCTCAATCAGACTTGGATGGAAAAAAAAACCTGAAGAATGTACAAACTGAAAACCAATTTTTGTCTGTATAGCACCAACAGTAACGCTTGAGTCAGCTTTGTGTCAAGCCGCCATTTTCATTCAATCAATAGCGTCCCCCTGCACACATTCAGGGACCTGATCGTGTCTTCAGATGAAACGGATTGTAGGAAAAGAAGCAGAAAGGAAAAGGAAAAAAGTTCCGCCGGACCTAGTGAAGCTGCAGCAGGTGCAAATAAGCTTCAGACAGTCTTACAAGCACTGCTCAGAACTCTCAACTGAGGCACTCAACATCCAGGACTTGCCATTCGGATCTTGGCGCCTTGTGCTGGTTCCGACCTATTCACACATCGGTCCACTACTGACATCACCTCATAAGCCAACGGGGCACCCCACGCCGACTTTCGGCGCAGCATTGTAGGATGGCCACACCAGTGCGGCAACTTGCTGGACACAACATCGGGGCCATCCAGATCTCGGCGCGTTCGACTCACTGTACCGCAACAGTGACCGCAACTCAGCTGGACACGCCGTCTTTCGGCGCAGCATTGTAGGATGGCCACACCAGTGCGGCAATTTGCTGGACACCACCTCGGTGCCATCCGGATCTCGGCGCGTTCGAGTCACTGTACCGCAACAGTGACCGCAATTCAGCTGGACACGCCGTCTTTCGGCGCAGCATTGTAGGATGGCCACACCAGTGCGGCAATTTGCTGGACACCACCTCGGTGCCATCCGGATCTCGGCGCGTTCGAGTCACTGTACCTCAACAGTGACCGCAACTCAGCTGGACACGCCGTCTTTCGGCGCAGCATTGTAGGATGGCCACACCAGTGCGGCAATTTGCTGGACACCACCTCGGTGCCATCCGGATCTCGGCGCGTTCGAGTCACTGTACCGCAACAGTGACCGCAACTCAGCTGGACACGCCGTCTTTCGGCGCAGCATTGTAGGATGGCCACACCAGTGCGGCAATTTGCTGGACACCACCTCGGTACCATCCGGATCTCGGCCCGTTGTGCTGCCTTCGGCCTATTCGCACATCGGTCCGCTACTGACGCCGCCTCATGTGCCAACGGATTTTCTACGCTTTTTGTAGCCCTATGCTGCATAACAGGTCATGTGACTTGTTTATAAAACTTTTCATTGGTTCATTTTACTTTTGTTTTCCTAAAGATGGAAGGCTTGGTCATATGACCTAAAAATAACACTTTTCATTGGTTTAGAACATTTTTTTTTCCCAAACGATGAAAGCCCCACCTTGTTTCTGGATCATTCAGACTGAAGCTGGCGTCAGCATGAGAGCACCACCATCTCGTGGCTCCGTCGTGGTCATTCCGCGAGCAATCATGGCAGCCGCTCCCCACCGGAAGCCTGCAGGAGTCGGGGGCCCCCAAGACTTTTGTACAATCTTCACGGCTGAGGGGACGCTTTTCGAGAATGGAGCCCAAGCCCTAGCAGGCAAGCGTCCGGGTTCCAAAGTGTCCCAGGGCCATTTCAGTGGACCAGGCCCAAAACCGAGGAGCCGTCCGCCATTTTAAGAGCCATGTGGCAGCCGCCTATCGCTGCACTGCAAGAGTGGGAGCAACTCAACAACATGGTGAGCGAGACGCTGTAGCCGCAAGAGCGGGCGCAACTCAGCTAGATGGCCGCCACCTGGGGAGGCCCGTTCACGCCGCCTCCCCCACGCCCCCCCCCGGGCCGCCGCACGCCAATTTTCGGAGCAGCATTGTAGGATACCAAAACCAGTGCGGCAGTTTAATGGACATCACCTGGGTGCCATCCACATCTCAGCGCGTTCTGCTGCCTTGGGACTATTCGCACAACAGACCGCTACTGACGAGGCCTCCCCCCGCACCACCCGGGACGCCCCACGCTGTTTTTCTGTGCTGCATTGTAGGATCCCTAAACCAGTGCGGCACCCAGGCGACATCACCTGGGTGCCGTCCAGAACTCTGCACGTTGTGCTGCCTTGGGACTATTCGCACAAAAGACAGCTTCTAACCATTGTTGCTTTTTGTGTTGAGAAATGTTTAAATGTTTTTAGTTTTTGTTCCGTTCGTTAAAGTTAATAGTTAATAAAGTTTTATAACCTTACTTTGTTGGAGTGTTATCTATTTTTTTAGAAACGGGTGAATGGGGCCTTGAATCGGGTTATTGTCATGTGTGGGCTTTGGAAGTGTGCTGCTGCAGGATCGGACATTTCAAACTCAAATGCACGTTCTTTTTCTTACCTTTCCGAAGCATGGAGCGCAATAGCAAGCAGAGAAAGGGTGATGCACGTGTTGAACACTACCTGACCTGGCAAGTTGCTGGCAGTGCCCCCCCGCCCGCTCCTGAAAGAGGAAACACACACACCGCCGCTCCGAGTACTTCACAAATCTTTAAAAGACCATGCGCTTGTTCATGAGGCTTAAATGGTTTATCACCTCTTCTAGAACCCCTGCATCGACCCTCTGACGTTTCCTGGAAAAATTACCATGTAACACAATACCAAGCCCTGTCAGCTGAAACCCCCAAGGAATCGTGGGGCATATTATCAAGGGGGTTTATCTCCGCTTTTTTGGCTTTAAAAGCCTTGAAAGCGGAGATAAAATTATCTCCCTATTACCAAGCTGTCGCTAACACCAGTTAGTGACAGCTAAAAGGAGATAGCGACCATCTTGGGCCCCGCTTTGCATGTCAGTGATACTTATCACTAATGACATGCAAAGTGGCGTGCCAAGATGTTAGCGACTGGAAACAGTCCCTAACATCGCTACCTTCTATTACCAACTTTTGGAGATATTCGCGCTAAGCGCGAATATCTCCAAAATCTAACACCTGCCCTGAGCAGTTCTTAGCCATGTTATCCAATGGGAGGTGGATAACATGGCTAAGAGCATTTGCTCGATAATACATGAATATCGCTGACTTTTCTGCGATAATAGCAAGGTTTATCTGCGATAAAAATCGCCGATGTACGGCGATAATTTTTGTCTCTAAACAAGTTAGAGACAAAAATTATCGCTAGTTGTTCGTAATATGCCCCCGGGTTTTTGCTTGCAGAAATCGGGAGGCGGGAGACTAGCACTGAAATCAGTAGTCACACGCCTGAATCGGGAGGATTGGCATGTCTGAATTCTCTACAGCTGGGGCCATAAACTACATCCGCAGGGTTAGGTGATAGCCTGGGACCAGCCTGGCATCTAAAATGGCTGCCGTGCACGACAAAATTGTGGCATTGGAAAAAAGGCAAGATGGCGCAGCCGCTGGAAGAGATGTATCAACATATATCAGCCTCCTCAGCCACCCTCAGGAAACATAGGGGATTAGGATACCTCTCCCGCACCCCCTTATACCTAGTACTTTAATTAACGAAGCACAAAATGGCGAATTCCCGTTTCGCTACCAGTTTGCGGCCCAGTTCGCGGCCCGTGAAGCGCTTCTACCGTGAAAAATCATTTTTTTTTATTTTCCCCACGGGACCCTTTAATAACCCCAACAACATTCCTAGGGGGTCAAGAGGGGGATACCTTGCCCCCTTTCATTAAATTCCCCCTTAGTTTTTCACCTTTTCTTCTCTCTCGATCCTACCGAGAGACAAGATGGCGGCCGCTCCGGACTGTCACGCAGCAAAAAAAAAAAAAGCTCACGCACAGCCGCTGGAAGAGATGTATCAACATATATCAGCCTCCTCAGCCACCCTCAGGAAACATAGGGGATTAGGATACGTCTCCCGCACCCACTTATACCTAGTAATTTAATTAACGAAGCACAAAATGGCGAATTCCCGTTTCGCTACCAGTTTGCGGCCCAGTTCGCGGCCCGTGAAGCGCTTCTACCGTGAAAAATCATTTTTTTTTTTTTTTTCCCCACGGGACCCTTTAATAACCCCAACAACATTCCTAGGGGGTCAAGAGGGGGATACCTTGCCCCCTTTCATTAAATTCCCCTTTCGTTTTTCACCTCTTCTTCTCTCTCGATCCTACCGAGAGACAAGATGGCGGCCGCTCCGGACTGTTTAGAATGTTGACAGACACCGGAGAGCCAATCAGCTTTCTGCGCGCAAAGTTCCGTTTCGCGAAAAGTAAGCGGACCGGATCGCTGCCCAGAGCGCTGTTACAGATATATATCTTGATTTGAACGTTAATTTCTCAAAATCCACTGAAGCACATATATTGAGACCTAGCAAAGGCACATCGGGCTAACAGTCCCTACAATTTTGCCAAGTTTCGTGCAAATCCATTCAGCCGTTCGAGCTAAAAGTGAGTCCAACCGCCCTATGGAAATTAACATGGGAAAACCGCGTTTTGGGACCCCCCTTTTTTCTCGGCCCCCCCTTGACGAAACCCCCCCAAATCTTTAGGGGCTGCTCAGAAACAAAATGTGCCATTTTCCTGAAAATTTCAGCCGATTCCGTCCACAAACGCCAAAGTTATTAGACATAGAATTTTCAGAAATGCCATAGGGAATTAATCCTAACTATATATACCTACTGGCGATAGCCAGTAGGTTATATATATATATATATATATATATATATATATATATATATATATATATATATATATTCACTGAAAAAACCATAGGTTATAGACCATACATAGTTAGGAATTAGCATTTACAAAACCTTATTTTACTCACACAAAACCATTGAAATTCGCATATATAGTTAGTTGCACTAACTATATATCGCGCACCCGCAATCCACTGCTGATCATGTCACATATTACATCATTCATGACATGGTCAGTGACATCACTGATGACATCACTGATGACATCTTAAATGACATCACTGATGACATCACTGATGACATCTCAAATGACATCACTGATGACATCACTGATGACATCTCATTTGACATTACTGATCACATCACTGATGACATCATTCATGTGATAATACGATGAAACTCTTCAGACTCTAATATAACCTTAGATACACTCAGTGTAAAAAGACACTCACAGACTGTCACTCATCCATGGAGTTACTCACACACCTAGTCAGTCATGCAAAGAATCAATCACACCTCCATTTCCTCAACTATACAGTTATACACACCTTACTTATTCAAACATATACTAACACATATTTACTCTCTTATACAATCCCTGATACAAGTTCACAATGATCCATACAGCCACTCACACATTCACTGGCTCTTATGCACAGTTATTTATATATGTCAACTCTCACATGTACTGTGTTTTACATATGTACTTACTTTGACATGTAGCACTGAGATATCCATTCACTCACCAATACACTCATGCACACAGTCAACCGCCCATACAGCTGTTTCCACATGCACTTTTGAACCCATACATCTAGTGAATCAACTGCTCACACATCTATGCACAGAGTCATACACCTCCCAGCCACCCACACACACACTCAGTCTCCCATACAAATACTTGGTCAACCAATCAATAACCCATATAGTTATTCATATAGCTACTGATCAACACATGCAGCAGTTTACAGAACAACAGACATAATGATGCACAAATTAAGACAGTTTAGTCACTAACCCATGCACTCAGTGAGACACATTTAATCACTCACTCATACAGTCAGTCATGCACCTACTAAATCCTTCATCCAGACACTTATACATCCACTCATTCTTCAATATGTAAGACATATTTTAACTTTACAGAAACATACAGTCACTGGATGTTGTCATCAGTGATGTCATCAGTGATGTCATTTGAAATGTCATCAGTGATGTCATCAGTGATGTCACTGACCATGTCATGAATGATGTAATATGTGACATGATCAGCAGTGGATTGCGGGTCTGCGATATATAGTTTGTGCAACTAACTATATATGCGAATTTCAATGGTTTTGTGTGAGTAAAATAAGGTTTTGTAAATGCTAATTCCTAACTATGTATGGTCTACAACCTATGGTTTTTTCAGTGAATTTTCAAAGTTTTGTAAATGCTAATTTCTAACTATATATGGTCTATAACCTATGGTTTTTTCAGTGAATTGCAATGGTTTTTTAATAGCAAATATCAAAAGCTGTAAAATGTATTCTTCTTTTAAAGGAAAAATATATTTTATATGTATTTAATATAATTTTTTTATGTATATACATTTTTTGAGGGAACAAATTTAGCAACTATCATGCTGAAGAAGAGTGTGGGGAAAAAAACCCAAAGAGGAGGACTAAGAGGAAAGAACAAATAGTTCAAAAATACAATTGCTTTAAAGCATGAAGTGCTTTTCCACACATTTACATTTAAATAACTCATATTAGAACATACAAAATATCTACAGAGGAGACGGTGTACATTGAATTTTAGAATCTTCATTGGTACCTACATGTTGGTACTTACATCACCCACACAACACAACAGCTCTATTCAGAGCTACCCTACCTCAAAGCACTCTAAAATATTATTTTACTATTTCCCTTGGTTTTCCCCTTGTTACGCTTTCTCGGACCCCGATTGACGAACCCCCCCCCCCCCAAACTTCCAGGGGACGCTCAGAAACAAAATGTGCCATTTTCCTGAAAATTTCAGCCAATTCCGTCCATCGACGCCAAAGTTATTCAACATAGAATTTTCAGAAATCCCTATTCAAAAAAATCCTAACTATATATACCTACTGGCGACCGCGAGTAGGTAATATATAACATTTCTATGGCAAAATGAAACTCCTCATTTTGTTCCTTTGCAAATTAAATGTTTTAAGTGTTAACACTTTATTCCAATCAAGATGACTTCAGGTGTGCCATACTTTTGTCATAAGTAAGACTGTTAGCGCTCTAGTTATTCTTTAGAACACTCTGGGACATTCTGTCACTGGGCTATAGTTGGGCTACATCTGGCTGATATTTGGGCTACATTTGTTTTTTTTTGTCTCTGGTGGCCATCTTTGGGCTACATTGGGTTACATTGGGCTACATTGGGCTACATTTGGGCTCTAACATATATATAGCCCAATGTAGCCCAATATATATTTTTCAAAGTTAATTTTCGTAAAAACCCCTGGAGCATATATCTTGAGACATAGCAAAGGCACATTGGGCTACCAGTCCCTACAATTTTGCCAAGTTTTGTGGAAATCCATTCAGCCGTTCGAGCTAAAAGTGAGTCCAACCGCCCTATGGAAAACTCAATGTTAAAAACACGTTTTGGGACCCCCTTTTCTCTCGGCCCCCACTTGACGAAACCCCCCCCAAACTTTCAGGGGACGCTCAGAAACAAAATGTGCCATTTTCCTGAAAATTTCAGCCAATTCCGTCCATCAACGCCAAAGTTATTCAACATAGAATTTTCAGAAATCCCTATTCAAAAAAATCCTAACTATATATACCTACTGGCGACCGCCAGTAGGTAATATATATATATATATATATATATATATATATATATATATATATATATATATATATATATATATATATATATATATTTACTAGCAGCCCATCCCGACTTTGTCCGGGTATGAATTGCTGCCGGCCAGTAGTATATTGTTTTGTAGGATTTCATTTTGATAACATTTCTTATCTGTGACAGGCCTGTGAAACGCTCCGATTCACAGTGCACTGCTGATGCACTTAAGAGTGAGCGTTCAGTAGTGTGTGAACTCGAGCTCCCCTACTTTATTTTTCCTTGCAATATTATATAGCGAAACTCGACAACATGCCATGAGCACAATTTACATTACAGAAGAACACATTCATTTGTGGTAGGCACGGGGAGACAAAGCGATTTGCTTGGAATCACAGGATGTTGAGCTGATGCCAAGATTCGAACATAGCTCCCCAGCTCTAAAGTTCGCAATTCTAGAACTTGTGGCGGGAGGTATGTCTAAAAGTGTATGTCGGTGATGGCCATCAATGAGAGAGACCTGTGCATTTTTCAAATGGGTGGTGAAAAAATATGAGTATGTAGCTGGAGATGTGGGCCGCCGTGCCACCAATGTACTTACCGGGGGAGGGTAAACACCCATTATTCCGCAACTTTCTTTCCGCATACCATCACTCCGCATACTTTCATTACGAAAGTACCATGACTCCGCAATGCCATTATAACGCATGGCATTACATTTTATATGCTTTTACCACGCATACATTTACAAAGAAATTCGTTGTAAATGCATGAATGGTAAAAGCGTGTTTCTTTTTATGTTTGGATAAGGTAAGTATGGGTATAGGGGTATATGTTTTGGGGTACTGAGGTATATGTTATGGGGTGTTTGTGTATTTCAAGAGTTCAGATTTAGTTTTGGGTTATGGGGTACAGGGGTAGTTTTAGGGTTTAGGGATAGGTATGAGTTTTGGGGTACAGGGGTCTTTTTAGGGTTCAGGGCTAGGTTTGGGTTTTGGGGTATAGGGGTATTTCTAGGGTTCAGGGGTAGGTTTGGGTTTTGGGGTACAGGGGTACAGGGGTATTTTAAGGGTTCAGGGCTAGGTTTGGGTTTTGGGGTACAGGGGTATTTTTAGGGTTCAGGGCTAGGTTTGGGTTTTGGGGTACAGGGGTATTTTAGGGTTCAGGGGTAGGTTTGGGTTTTGGGGTACAGGGGTATTTTAAGGGTTCAGGACTGGGTTTGGGTTTTGGGGTACATTGGTATTTTTAGGGTTCAGGGCTAGGTTTGGGTTTTGGGGTACAGGGGTATTTTTAGGGTTCAGGGGTAGGTTTGGGATTTGAGGTACAGGGGTATTTATAGGGTTCAAGGCTAAGTTTAGGTTTTGGGGTACAGGGGTATTTTTAGGGTTTAGGGATAGGTTTGGGTTTTGGGGTACAGGGTATATTAATAGGGTTAAGATGGGTTAGTGTTTAAGGGTGTTGGGGTATTTTAAGGAGTAAGGGTTGGTTATGGTTATGGGGTGCAGGGGTATTTAAAGGGAGCAGGGTGGGATTAGCACATGATATGAGACATGGCATGAAGGGCGGAACGTACCACATGCCCCCAGAGTTTGTCACGCCCCCAGCACATGCCCACAGCACAACGCAGACACGCCCACAAGGGACTACTTTGTTGGCACAGTTCTTTTACCTTTTAAATGTATATGGTGGGCGTCTGCATAGCTTATGTCCTTCTGCTGCAACTGACCTTTCCAACGCTGTTTTGGGTGTTGTGATTGGTGCTGTGGTTCCTGAGATTAGCCGCCTCAAAGGTTTGGGCTCTCTCTTTATTATATTAGTACTAGCAGCCCGCCCGGCTTTGTCCGGGGGCAATGAGGCTCAGTGTGCAGTCCTCCGGAGCGCAACCACCACCTTCAGGGCCCCCACAGACCTCCGGCAGCATGTCGCGTCTCGAATCCCAGTTGGCAATGAGGCTCAGTGTGCAGTCCTCGGAGTGCAACCACCACCTTCAGGGCCCCCACAGACCTCTGGCAGCATGCCGCATCTCGAATCCCAGGCCCCCAACCACCTGTGCAGCCGTGGGCCAAAGACCAGGTGACACTCACCGCCGCCGCCGCTCCTCAGCCTTGCGCTCCTGGCCGCTCCTCCCAGCGCTTGTGTCCCCTTCTCAGCCTCGCGCTCCTGGCCGCTCCTCCCCGCGCTCGTGGCTGCTCCTACCCCTGGGCATGTCGGACCTCTACGTTAGCCCATCGCGGGCGCTGCCGCTCCTCAGCCTCACGCTCCTGTCGCTGCTCCTCGCGCTCCTGGCGGCTCCTCCTCGCGCTCCTTGTTTACTTCCTGAACTTTACCAAAATGTCTGACAGTGATGTCAGCACGTTCCTCGTTAGCGCACATGCCCACCTCAGACATGGCACTACTTCCAAGGGACTACTTTGGCAAAGAACGTACTTTGCCCTTGTAACATATATTTTTTTCTGATATATAGCCTATGACCATCTGCTTACCCTGACCTTTCCAATGCTGTATCGGGTGTATGGATTGCCGCTGTGGTTCCCGAGTTTACCCGCCTCAAAGGCTGAAAGTTCTTCCTTTATTATAGAAGTATAGATAGATATATATATATATTAATGTGTCCATCTGTAATGCAACTGGTGCTCATGTAAAGCGCTCTGATACCTTCGGGTCGAGTTCGCACTATATAAAACCGCAAAAAAGTTAAAAAAAACAGCAATGGCACAGCTGTTGGTAGTGCCAGTGTTTGATACCCATCCGGTCACCCTCTGCTGCTCGCTTCCCAGTATCTGCCATTTTATTAATAAGTAAAAGGGGATTACTTGCATAGCCCTGCGTCCTCACATCTTCAAGTAATCCTGTGTTCTCTTTCATTGTGACGTCTGTTTTACTGAGCTCACTCTGACCTCATCCAATTTATTTCTTCCTCATATGACACGTTTTCATTCCTAACCACTGTTACCAGTGACCATTTCCAAGCCAATGTGTCCTCTGCTGAACTTGTTTCTCACACACGCTTTACCTCAAATGTAATATCCAGGAATCAAATTGGCAAATAAATTGTTAGACAACATGACATGTTCACTATAGTTGCACTTACAGGCAGAACCAACGCGCGTTTGAATTAGAACTCGAAGTGCCAATCTTGAGAAATACACAAAAAGCATTTTCGAGCTATATCATTACCAGAATAAAACTCGTGTGCCCTCAGTATTGAATGCCTTGTCGACGCGGATTTATTTGGCAGCAACATTACTAGCTGCTAACTGGAATAGCCAAAAGCTGACAGAAAGCACCCTGGTGATAACTCTGGGCCTAACATGAAACGAAAGAAAATCCATGGAAGCCTATTCAGGCTGAAAGGCTAAGAAATCATTAGCCAGTCAGCTTCAATGACAATGACAAAAGAGATTTAGGGACAAACTCGAGTTATTGACACTTACTTAAATTTGCCAATATCTGACGAGCTAATGTGTTGGAAAACCTATAGAGCTAATCTAACTCAGAGCCAAGGCAGTCAGCGGCCTGTGACATTGTCTGGTATCGAGATTTCGCCAACTTTGTCAACAACATTTCTTCAGGTTGCCAGACTCTCCATTTTTGAAAATCTACCATTCGTACTTTTTCCTTCTATCAAAGAAGATTCAGAGCATTGGCCTTTAAGCTTTTTTTCACGCTGGGCTCCCCCCACCGTAAAAAAGTTGGTCAAAGACCCTCAAAATGTCCCAAAAAAATGTCACAATTGCCTTTCTAAAATGTAAAAAATTGTGAACAACCTAATACGCTGCTGTGGTACTTCAGGACATTTGCTGCAATAAAAATAGTCATACTAATACTCGGCTGTGATTTTCAGTTTATCATAATACTTATTTTCAGTAGAAAAACAATGCAAGAGTTATGAATATTTTAAGTTAAGTCCTGGGGTGGGGCAGTTCATTACTTGAAACAGAAGTCCTTAATTAGATTATCTGTGATTCGTTTCATTGCTATAAATTAGTAGTCAAAAATCTAAGCGATGAAAGAGGTAAATATCGTTTACAACAATGGTTGTCCAGTGTTACTTCTAATTTAGGTACCTTAAATTATTTAACATTCTAAATACTTTAATGATGTTTAATTTACCCTTTCTATGGCATATCCGAGAAACTCTTCTTCTGTTACTAATTAGCTCCCCTGATGTTTCAAATAAAAAACATTTGCTGCAAGGATCAAATAACATTACTAGATCTGTTGTTAGCCGAGAACGTTTGATTTTGTTAAAATTATAAAGGTATTATTAAGCCCATTGCCCCGCCCATGCGCCACTTTCATTGACGCACCGGCAAAGCAATGTGCTTCCCCATTTTTACAAGGCCATGTAAAGTCACCCTTTCACGCATAACTCTACGGGAAAAGGGCGTTCCATGGGTGTTGCTGTGGGTGTTCCCACCAGGGCCGGACTGGGAACCAAAACCGGCCCTGGCGAAGTGCTCGGCCGGCCCCCCCACCCCCCAGGAGGGGATGGGGGGGCAACCGCGCTCTTTTCCAGGGCTGGTTATCTGCCATTTTTGTTACAGGGCCGTTTTTGCAGCAACGCTGCAAAAACGGCCCTGTAACAAAAAACGGCCCCCAGTGGCCCAGAACCGGCCCCCACCCTTGCGGTGCACCGGGGGATTGCCCGGTAACCGCAACGGCCAGTCCGAGCCTGGTTCCCACGCAACATCCATGGAACATGATGCATTCCCAGATTTACAACATTTTGTAAACCTGGGAATGCGTCAGAATCCTACGCCTCCCCAGGGGAGGCATAAGGAGGCGCAATGAGGAGAAATACTTTAATTTCTCTTCGTTTTGTCCTCTTTCTATGCGTGCTGCATTCTGCAGCACGGATAGTAAGAGGGAAATGCCTTTAATGATTGTTTTTGTGCAAGATTGTGTCCCTTCCTGCACAAAAACAATCATCCCCTCAGTGCAGGCACCCTTGCAAACTGACGCAAGGGTGCCTGCGCTGGCACACGGCTGCTGTTTGTGGACAGGGGAGAAGGACAGGAATGCATTGTTTCTGGTAAATACAGCGCATTACTGCTTTTTTATTTTGACGCATGACAGGGCAGCATGAAGGCTTGCAGCACTGCAGTGCCTCAAAATCTTGTAAATGAGGCCCTATATTTATAGGAGCTTTTCAGCCAGCCCTCGCCATACGTTAATCTATTATGCCATTCACACTTTTCTTCTGCCCTCTACAGCATACAGCAAGTGGCAGTTCACTGAAGCTACTGACTGACTTTGCTGTGAGTGACGCTATCCTGTTCTTTGAAACTGAGCATATCTGCACACTAAGGAGTTCCCTTTATGCTAGAGGCTACCATAGCAATGTGTGCTTTTTGAGACCCAATATATTTTTGCTGCGTCAATGCTTTTATATATATTGATGAGAGGTCGGCAGCTCCCTGACAGAAATGCTCTATAAAAGCAATGATGGAACATAAAGAGTAAAAGCTAACCTGAAAACCTGTCAACCAGCTCCATAGGTATTGGATTTGCATGTGCTTTTTTTTGTTTATATCAAGTGGCACCACTTTTGTTTTGTGTGATACGATATTAGATTCAGGTTCTGATCCTTTGCACATGGCAAACAACAACGGTCCTTGCTATGCAGTAAAGAGCTAACTGAAACAATATTAATTGTGTTTTGAGACCACACATAAATCACTGATAAATAAATAAACAAAGGGATCAAAGCACTAATACATAGCCATTCTTCAGCTTCAACTCACTGTTATAAGGGATAGACATACTGAAGTCATCCCCTCCCTATTGTTATCCTATCTATTTTATCTAAATGCAACTACATTATTTTATTCACTTTGAATTAGTTTAAATATGGCTCGAGCTTCAATTAAGCAGACCTTTCGCTCAACTCAAGGTTGTAGACTACTCTGTCTTGATATATACGGGGTTCACTGACTCAATATCAAAACCAGAAATATCATGCAACAGAAATATTGTGTCAAAAACATCAAGCACAAAAATATTGTTTTCCTATACATATGCAGGTAAGTAGAAAAATATCGAAAAAAATCTCTTTTTACACTAATATGGAAAAAATATGGACAAAAAATATCATTGTGTAACATTTATATGGTTTAAAGTAGTAAAGCTTAAATATTTTAGCATATAACATTAATGTACATTAAATATGTTTAGGTAATATTTCAAAATATATATACAAAATACTAATTTAAACATATATATGTATGTGTGTATGTTTATATACTGCTCAGCAAAAAGGGAGGGTAGATGTATGGGGAAGTGGACTCATCCTCCACGAAAGAATCGGATAACCAAAAAAGAGTCCCTCCCGAAGAGATAATGAAGGAGTGTAACCTCTTTATTAGGACTGGGAAAGAAAAGGTTCTTTTTACATAACTCTCACCCACCAGGGTTGCCCCATAGTGTCATGCTTCATCATAGGGTTCCTCCCTGTCCTACTAAGGACAGAAGCAGATTGGGGTGCAATTGACGATGATTTTGGGCAGCCCCCACAACCTGTGAATGAAATGGAGGCCTGGTTTGCTATGTTAACCATTGTGGATGTGGCCAGGTCACTTCTTGGCCCTGCTATGGACACTATCCAGGAGTCAATCATTGGTTTGAATCCCCATTGCTCACAGCTTACATTACAGTACTTCTACTTCTTCATTAGCAATACAACCAAATCCCATTTAATGTATTAAAGGTTTTTGTGCAAGGACTGATATGGAATTGCGGAGACGTGAGACAGGGTGGCATTGGATCCTAGTCGGGTTCGCCTCATTCAAAGGGGAATGTAGATAAATCGGACCAGATCTGGTGGTGGCTCCTCAGAGATGGGTGTCTCTACCTAGCGAAGGAGTATACAATGTTGCTTTTTACAGTTTATAGACCTCCTTAAACTCACAAGTTTTATCTTAAATTGTAACCGGCTACCTAAAACCAGGCATTGTAATAATCTATTGTAATGAAACCGAATGCTTGCGCAAGGCAACTGGTCCTTCATAAAGCTGCTCTAACACACTTTTTAAAGCTCCACTGTGAACATCAATTCACCAAAATGCCAGGGATAGCAGAAGTGATATCACACACCATTTGACCTTTACATTCACCCACGCACACTTGCTTACGCATTATCACATTATCATATATACACACACTCTCTCACACACTCTCACCTGCAAGCATGCTCACAACCAGTGAATTGTACCCCATTTTTTATTACACACACCGTGAATACATATAAACTATTATTCACTATTATTGTAATACAAACATGACTAAAATGTGAAAAACAAGTAGATTGGAGCCCCAACTGATGTCCATAAGGATGAGCTACCTCTGTGTTCCTGGCACTGATTTTGCCACCTCTAAGGCCGGGGTATTAAATGGAGTGCCAGGGGCACAAATAGAAAGCAGCTGAAACCCCTGGCAATCCCTAAATGACGTCCATGAAGCACCACAATAAAAATAAAGAAACTTAATATGCTTGAAGGGCATCTGTATAAAGCAAAAGACCAATACAAACACGCAACCTATGAATAATGAATAAGCTAGTTTGGTGCACTATGCAGAGCATGATAGGTTGCATAGTTCTTTTTCCTCAGACGCAGGGCCTAATTAATAAAAAAAGATACATTCAGGAGCCCAAAATGTTTCTCAATGACTGCTTTGGTGCTACTGAATACAACGTTTGCTGAGTTTCAATTCCGGGGCCGGACTGGTAACCCACAGCAGACCAGGCAATTTTCTCAACCCAGCCCCTGGGGAAGCACTGCCTGGTCCCGGGAGGGTGGAAACGCATGCTTGCTGCTTTTGTTACTTGGGGACGATATTGCAGTACTACAGCAAAACCGGCCCCCAGTCGCAAAAGCGGCCTCCGCCTGCTGCATAACCGACCCCCACCCTTCCAGCCTCCCGGGGTAACATCCGATGCCCTGTACGGCTAGTCCTGCCCTGTTCAATTCCACTTCATGCCTCTTTCTTCCACCACAACAACCTTCTTTTCCTCCTTTTCCCTTTTCTGCCTCTCTCTTTCTTACTTCTGGTCAAAGTCTGTAGATCCAGTCCCCAAAACTAAGTATTGGTGACCATCACCCATAGCCACCTAAACAAATTACCTGCTGCTTAGTCCCAAATGTGTGCAAAGCACTGAATCAGGTAGAAAGCGCTGTGTGTTCTGCACCATTCCTGTTACTAAATAAGGGCCAATTTATCTATATTAAACTGGGCGTTCGAAGCAGAGATATGTTAATGTTCTTGAAACTTACAAATAACTTACAGTCCTTTGGCCAGTTCTAATTGTCTGATTTTCCAATAATTCGATGCTTTAGCAAGCATTTAATGAGGTGTACCATTCCTACTGTGAGTCATGCACAGCTTCATTCCCCCTGAATCAGCAAACTGACTATTTTGCCCTTCAGGATTTTGATAAGAGCACTAAATCAGCATTTTACTCATGGAATTAAATCCTCAGAAGACAAAACTGCATTCACACGTAATTGTATATGTGTATGAATATATTCAACAATACATTGATTTGAAAGTCTCAAAACCCCATGCAAACAGACACAAAATAAAGGTTATTCAGTCCAAAACTCACCAAAATGTTTTAACTCTGATAAATATGACAATTTAACATAAGCCATAAACTCCCTCTTGTCATTTGAAAAATAGGTTTGTTACCCAACAGTACTTATTGTATCAATTCCAGAATATTGTCCTGCTGTGGCCTGCAGGCTGCTGGCTGGAGCCATCTTGGAATGAAGTAAAGGCCAAGATAACACTTCAAAAGCATTATCATTCGTGAAAGATTTTGACACCGTATTTGCTATGTATGGCCAGATGGTTGTGATAAAATTTGTGAATTCGTTTTATTAAAGCAGTACTAGAGCCTTAGCATCATGACACTTTTTTTTAAGTTCAAAAAGAATTTTATTTGGTAAAAGGAGAGAAAAACAAGGTGTCAACACAAAGTAAAAAAAGAGTATAAAATGTAGGAAACATTAGTAAGCAGTGGGAGCAATACAGTTATAAACAATAATGAAAAGTAATCATGGGCATTCGAGCTAAATAAAGGAGAGGCATTAATTGCAGAAAAGCATCATGACACTTTTATATGTATTTTAAATGCACCGTCATCTTTTTATCTTGTGTTATACAATGCATATTTAGGTTAACTGATTAAGTGTAGACCCTTTCTGACATTGGGAAAAATAAGTGAGGACTGCAGATTTAGTGAAGTCAGCCTCTTACCATAGGTTATTGTATCCTTTTTTAAGGCCTTCCCCCATTTCTCACAGGAGAAGAGCTTGACACCTTCTCATTAGTGTCTAACTGGAGCTTTTGTTCGATCATGTGCCCTTTCCTTCACTTATTGCTTTGAGAATAATGATATATAAAAGTAGCGTGAAAATCTACAGAATTAGCTTTACATACTCAACTCATCACATGGCAGTTTGCTGCACTGTTAAAATAGCAAAGTGCACTTACAATATTTTTGATGCTTGCCAGCTTTTTTTTACATTAACTATGTGTGAGACGTCTATGAACTTTCCCGAGTTTATGCTTTATTTAACAGCTTCTTTGTGGTCCAAGTAACGAACACAGAAAACCATATCTCTTCATTTAATTTAATTAAATGCATACAGGGCTTTCACCAATACACTGTAGAGCAAAAACATGAAATTCAAATGAGAACATGAACAATATAATTAGGTAGGGAACCGAGTAGAAAGAGGTGCACTTTTAGGCCTTCATTCTAAGTGCAGCGGTAGAGGATGAGTTATTTATCAGCATGATTTAAAAAAGATACCTCTAAGGTTATTTAGCATAGGTCATTTTCAGTCCAAATGGGGAATAACACACAGATTTTGTACCTTTCTGCCCCAAAATCTGTATGTATTACCATTTACCAGGTCTTCTCCTCCAGTACATTTTGACACCTTTGACCTGCCGAAATTCACCTGTGAAAAAATGCTGTGAAAGCAATAGTTACAGCTAAACTTGTGATTCTAATCTGTGCTCAAAAATGTGTTTGCTCAGGGATTGGAAGAAAGGGTCACTCATAATGCATTTAGTAGCAAGCTGTGGGGTGTGAAATAGGAGCACTATCATCAAAGAGTGAGAGGGAACTTCAGGGTTTAGTATTAGAACTGGGCAAGTAATTTCTATGTTGTGACATGCAAATTGAATTCTTTAACAATTTCACAACATTTGCTTATACCTAACACAGAAGACCAGAAAAGTAAACAAGTGCTGAGGATTCTCAACAGATCATGCAGTTTGTGTGGTACTTCCTGGACTCCATATTGTAAGGAAGATCCTCACAAAGTGCACAAACCATGAATAACACCAGAAATCTTCCAGTTTCTTAGATTCACATGGGAGTCAATTTGGATAGTAGTTTTTGTAGCCCAATGTTGCTCATCCGGAGCAATAGAAAGAGGGTCAAATCTCACATTTCACAAAATGCATCCCCCTGTTTAGGAGCCAGGAGTAAAAATGAGTAAAAAGAAGACTGGGCCCACAAAAGGGAAGGGCAGACCAAGAATGGTTGGGAAGCAGAACATTGATTTCAGTATGGGCAGTAGACAGAGACAGGAGTGTGAAAGATGAGAGGAAGCAAAGAACGTCTATACCATTGAAAGTAGGGAGGAAAAAGCTGAAAACAGAGATAGGAGCGAAATGGAAGCAAGCAAAAGCATAAAGACAGAGAACCATACACCATCTGAGTAAGTTGAAAGAAAAGATGAGTTAAGGATAAACCGAAGTGACGCCAGGCGGTAGGCAGGCGAGCTCGGCAAAGAGAAAAGAGCATTCGTCTGTTTAGGGTAGGTCATGTAGAGATGATGACCTTATCTTCTGACATTTATTGAACTCGCAAATCTTGTGTATATTCAAGAGCAGGCAAAGGTGGGAAAGTTAGATGCCAGAAATATTAGATGAAAAGGAGGGCATAGGATGAAAAATGTTGCCCATGAGTAAAGACGGACAGAGAAATAGTGATAGGGATAAATTGAATGGACATTGGTGAGGAACACGTACGAGAGAACAAAGCAGAGTTAAAAAACTGTGTTAGTAGGTTTATAGTGGATTGAAGGAAAAAACATCCGTGTTCCACGAGAAGAAAGACAGAAACGGTGTTTACCCAGAAGAGTAATTAGAAGAACAGGATGTGAAGATGCAAGTAGGAAAAAAAGAGACAGCAGAGAAAAAGAGCCTTGAAGAATCTCAAAGAGCAAAACACACAAGATGATGGACGGAATGTTGCACAATGGCAAAACATTCACCCCCAGTCACAGATCTGGGTTTAATCCATCGTTATTTTGCTCACCAAGCCACCCCAGTTCAGACATGACCATATGCAAATCAGTCTTGACCCTGTGCCTCGTGGGAACAGTCCAGCCCGAACTGCCAAGTCATGTCTTTCCTGGACCGGAATCAAGCATCCTAGGACCGGTTTCTGGCTATCAGCCGTATTCAGCCAGGATAGCTTGACTCCAGTGGCTTAGTGAGCAAGGGACCCACGTCTGGGCATACCCTTCCCGCATAGGGTGAATCTCAAAGAGCCACAGGTCTGCATGCCCATTGTTCAGAATTAGAGCAGCCTGAAAGATATAAAGAGAGTGAGGAAAGTGCCAAGACATTCCAACAGAAGAACAGAAGAATAACAGATTTAAAGCAACAGAGAGATCTAAAATAATATAAGGAGAAGGGGCTCACGTAGGACCCGATTACGAGTTTGGCGGTGGGGTGATAGGTCCGCCCCGGCGCTGCACCGCCAAACCCATGGTAAGGCAGCCCACCACATTACGAGTTTTCTATTGTCTGGCTGGCTTTTAATTGGCATTCCCACGGCGGTGCCTTTAAAAATAGGCACCGCAATGGGAACGTCAATAACAGTTCTTGGACCGCATGGATTTGAAAGTCCAAGTGGTGCAGGAACTGATATGCATGCACACAGGGGGCCACATGTAGTGCCCCCTGTGTGCATCCACACTGCACGTGGCACACCCTTTATTTCCTCTCTGCCAGGGTTTACATAGAGGAGTTACCGCCATGCAAACCCTGGAGGAGAGGAAACTCGTAATATGCTTGGCAGGACCATTGCGGTCCTGCCAACCATATTGCAGCCTCAGGACCGCTGTGCCACCTCCAGGGAACAACGGTTCTCTGGCAGCGGTCTCATGTTGGTCCCACTGCCCGAGTTGTAATCAGGAAGTCAGGAGACCGCCACCACCGCGCCCATGTGAGTCTGTCTGTCCTCGGACCGCTAGACTCAAAATCAGGGACTAAGTTTTAGGAGTAGAGAATAAAACAGAGAGTCGTTTTAATAGAGTGTGCAAAATGAAAATCCAACTAAAGGACTGACAGTGTTTTGCTTACGACCGCCAGAGGGCACCAGAGAGCTGCGGTTCCAGAACGCCAGAAACGCCATTCTGGTCGAACAGGTTGACGTGCCGTTGCAAGAGAAACGAGCTGCCAGCTTAGTTTTTCCCGTGTAAGCTGTTGAAGCCTGCCAGCCCGTCGGTGAAACCGCTGGAGTCAAGGTTAGCGTTGAAGTCCGCCGGTCCGTCGCTGAAAACCGCTGGAGTCAAAGTCAACGGGGGCTCACTGCTGGCACCTCCTCCACAGTTCTTGAGCGGCTGAGTCGAGCCGCGCCGCGCCGCCGCCGCGGTGAACTGAGCAGTTGAGCACCTGTGAGAGCCAAGAGAGGACCTGGCTCTTGCTCTGGACCCGGTCCCGGTCCCAGAATCGAAGTCGGCCTGCGCTGCACTGTGTCGGGCCAAGGTGCTGCCATCAGTTTTGGTTTTTTTGAGTGCTATAGGTGCATAGGAGCAGTAAGAAAACTGTTCAGGGGTCACCGGGTCACTGCGTCCGGTGTCCTGCACCCAGAGCACCTCTGTCCACCCCTCCCTCCACTGAGGATTCTGGAGGAAGTTGGGTTGAAACTTCAGGGGTGCCGCACCAAGCCGTGCGGAACCGACCAGCGGGTGACTGTGTGGTGACTGTGTGGTGCAGGCGTGGGAGCACATTAGTTGCATCGCCTGGTCTCGATCGGCTGGTCTCGCTGATCTCACCTGGTGGCAGGGGAAAGGCTGCAACATTGGACCTGCATTGGACCTGCTTTGGCCCTGCAACCGGAGCGGTAGCTGCAGCGGAGTTGTGGGAGTGGAGTCGAACAGAGCTGAGTACAGCGGCCGGGAAGGACCAGGTGACGACTGCGGGTCCCCTGACGCGGCTCCCACCGGGACTCATGGAGTAGGCTGCTGACCTTCCAGATACTACCATCGACGACGCATCAGCAAAAGGGAGGTCAGTGGTCTTTCCCAGTCCCCCTTACTGTTGGACTATCTTTACTCTGCACTCTGCATCTAACAGCATCCTGTCAGCTGTCAGCTATTAAATTAAAGCAGCCCCTGCAGCTCATTGTGAATCACTTATCTCTCTAAACCACAGGATAACCATATCGATTTACAGGTCAGCTAGTACCATAACATTCTGTCCCCCTACTCCCCCTGGAGTGGTGTGTGATCACTTCCGACTTTTGACCTTTGACTTCTGACATCTCCGCAGTGATCCATCAAACTTAGCATGAGGTCAGGCACAAAAAGGGTCCAGCTCGAGACCAAGTTGAAGCCTAGAACCAAAAATTAGTTGAAAGCAACGCTGGAGATCTCATCGAGCACTAATGAAACAGAAATCGTTAAAGAAGGCAGCCCCCAAGGAGAACCCAGTGTGTCTAGCGATCAAGTTTCACCAGCAGCGATTCCTCGTCCTACTCTTCGACAACCGAAGATTACATCAAAATTCAACTTTTTGAAGGATCCATTTTCCACCATCTTCTCGACCAGTGAGAAAATTCCGGTCCTCCAGGATTCACTTCTTCCTCTATCTCCGGTTGATCCGTATACTGTTCAATCTTTGGACCAAGCCAGTAATACTTCACGTATTGGTCAACCAACCTGTACTGAGCTCAGCGGCAGCGGGAGAAACAGGGGCCTCTGCTGACGGGAAGTCCTCTTACATGGCCACGTGCACACCATCAGTGCCCCTGGCAGGAGACAAGGGGGCCAGGTCTGTTCTCCATTCATCCTCCTCTGTTACAGATCTCAATTCTTCGAATGGACTAACAGTCTCGTCTCCATGTGAAATCACTCAGATACAAAAGCATCCTCCGCCCAATTTTATCATCAGCAGTGGCAGCGAGGTCCTACAATGGCAAGTAGCCCTAAATAGCGATGGTCCAGGAAACTTAAACAACCTGCTGATGCAGATAACAGTCATTTAGGGCAACTGGACAGTAAAAGCCCCCATTCACAGTCCCCTGAAGGATATGTACAAGATCAGCTAGGCCATTGCAAGGAGGGTGTGGCAAACTCACCAAACCTTGGGAGTGAGGGCCTCGCCAATACAACCTACTTGGGCTCACAAGAATGGGCCGATCTAGTTGCCGCATACATCCCGACCACGGGTATTAATCCATCTCCGCCAATAGTGAAATCAATCAGCAAAATTCCGGCCACTGAACGGGGCCTAATCCAGGAGAGCGTTTCCTCAAATTCAACCTCCTTACCGAAGTCTTCACTGTCTTCAACTCCCAACAAAGGGGCCACTGGTATGGGGCTACCAACAAGATCCAAAGTGACAGAAGTTTCAAACACGTGGGACATCTTGCTCAACACTATGCAATGAACTGTTGATGCTCTCCATTTCCAATCTGATAAAATGGATTTACAGCTGACCCTACTCGACACCTTGGCTGTCTTTGTCGGGCGGATAGACGACAAACTCGGCCAACTAAACTCGTGATCAGCAGAGCTCAGCAGGAGGCAAAGTTGGCATGTAGTTGCGGTCCCATTATTTACAAACTTGCAGTACTTCCAGAAATTGTATCTTGTTTAATTGAAGGGCTGCCGAAAGGGACAATCGTAAGGCCTCAGTGCATCAATCCGGCCGAAACAGCCCTCCATGCAGTACCAACAGGAGGGTCAATTACATCAAACCCCTCTGGAAAAGCTTTATTGGTGTCGCCGTTGGGGTCTTCGGTGCCGGAACTGGTTCACACGTCAACTTGTTCCACTCCTCCCCCAAATGTCAGCAAGCCGCCCCTCAATGCGAAAGGGCGACGTCAGCAGAAAAGGAAAGGCCGGAAAAAACTAACATTAACAAGTATGCCAGAAGTTTATCCACTCTTTAAGCAAGGAAAAAGACCTGAACAGCAGGTCATGGGACCTAACACAGTAGGCAACTTTAGTAGCGATCCTCTCTCTAAAAGCCCCAGTCCTTCCTCCAACGGAGTACATGTGATAGCAAATACAACGGCTTCCACGTTGGAGGACAGCAGAGTTTCACCTGGCGAGAACATCGAGAAGCAGAAGATGATGGACAAGCATGGCCTTAATAAAGCGATCGATGAGATCCCTCTCACTTCACTTCGAACATTTCAGCCTGGAATGGTACAGTCAAATCAGATCATCGATCATATACAGGATGATCCAACCATGTTCCTCTGCGAAAGGTCCCGCTCTACAGAAATGACGGAACCGCGACCCCGACCCCCCAAATTAAGCTCTCCTCCACTATAGCAAGCATCACCACAGCTCCTTCTGTGCCTGTTCCATTAATTGTTCTTTCTGGAGACAATCCTATTGGTTTTTTGCCCCAGTCTGACTATAACAATCTAAGAACTCAAGTCCCTAACAACCAGACAACTGTTCCGATGCATGTTCCTAAAAAGCTTCCGACTAGCATCCTTTTCACTCCTGAATACCAATCAAAGGGCCCATTTGACATCCTAAACAGAGAGAATCTGTTACGACTACTTAACACCATACCAGCGCTAAACGATTTATCTTCAGCGGACCTACTTTCTATAGAATTCATAAGAACTGATAGGTTGGATGGGAATGAGGCAACAAAGGCTACATGGATTTCGCCTGAAATTGTTAATAAAATCTTAAAAGAGCAAGGTCTCCTTAAAACATGGGGGATCAACACAGTCGTTTACTATAACACAGGATACCCGTTGCCCTTGCTTGAGAGGCCCAAGCAGCAACCACCCAACACAATTTCAATGACAAGGTCTGTGCTGAGGGGCGCATTGGGTCGTTCTCCAAAAGCAGCTCAGGCGTCACCTGTGGCAAATACCTCAAGGTCCGCCAACTCGTATCACACGATTGAACATCAGCTTTTCAGAACAAGTAATACAATAATAAATCCTCAATGACAAGGTTATCCAACAGAGCCTGTTCTGCGCACAGACGCATTGCACCTGAAATTATGCTCGTGGAACATAAACAGGCTTAATAACAAAGCAGCGGATAGTGATTTCCTTCAATATGTGAAATCATTCGACATCATCCTTCTCCAGGAGACATGGCTGGAAGAGCCAGTTCACTTAGAGGGTTACACCTGCTACCATTCCGCAGCAATAAGGAAAAGCAAGTTTGGTCGTTTAACCGGAGGCCTAGCAACTTACCTCAAAATATCAACTATTGGTAATGCACGGACTCTAACCACTAACTACTCGGCTACAAACACAGTAGAGATATATCTTAACTTTGGGGGGGAAAAGAAAGAGATCCAATTGACTAACCCTTACATTAACCCAAAAAACAAGAGACAAGAGGAGAAACTTCTAACGGACCATTTACATCATGTTATCACTACTCGAACATCAATAAACCTAATTTTGTCTGGAGACTTTAATCAATGCATCTTGGGGTCTTCCGCAAACAGTGACATTCAGGCACAGTCATACCATTGGAATATACCAACCCAAGTATTTAGCAGCCAATGTAAAACATTCAAGCTTGCAAAGTCGTTATTGGAAGATCTGGAACATATGGGCCTAAGAGCTCTAAATGGAAGATTTGCTGATGACTCACCGTCTGTAGCCTCATTTACCTCAAGCAAGACAATCTCTACAATTGACTAAACTTTAGTCTCCATCTCACTGTTCCATTATGTATTGGGCTTCAATTTAGGGGACAAGGGCGACAGCGATCATCGCCCTCAAGAAGTCATTCTAGGAGCCCTTCCTGAGGCCATACTTTCAAACCCAATGGGACCGCATGATAGCCATACTATAAATCTCAAACGAATTAAAACTTCGGTAGCAAACACTGTGGAGGTATTACAAGCTGCAAAAAGCCAATTAAACAACGCAAACTACCCTTCTGGCAATACAGTAGTAGGCTGGGAAAAATTTACGACTGATTTTGCAACTATTTATTCAACAACCGTACGTCACTTTCCGCTATCTGCACCCGGTGTCACAAGGAAGATCTCAGGCACCCAGAAAATGGCAATGAAATCCTACAAAAAATTGATAAATACATCTTTAAGACAGTTGAAGAAAAACCCGGGAGATGGAATACTTTTAGCGCAGCTTCATAAACATCGTGCTGAACTCAAAAAGTTGAAATGGGGAATCAAAAGAACCAATGATGAAGACTTCTGGGCAAAACTCCATTATGTTTCCAAGGCCAATAATATCACCCAGTTTTGGTCCGTTATAAACAAATTGTTAAATCCAAAAAGTAATGGCATAACATCTTATATAAGCAAATCGTCTTGGGAATCCTTTCTTGAAGAACATTTTAACCAACAGGTTGCAAAAACAGACGAACCTCAGGTTCCATTGGAGTGCCGACCATTACAAACAGTCTCACCATGTGAAGATGCCAAATTTGAACCTTCTGCGGTTCTAATTAGGAAATTAATTTCTAAAGGTAGAAAAGATGGCGCAGCCGGGCCTAACTGAATCCCGCCGGCCCTCTTCAAACTTGAACCGGAATATTGGGCTGATACGTTGATCCCCCTCTATATGTCTGTTAATAACTCGGGGTACCTTCCTACCTCATGGAGAGGCTCAATTATTTCCCCGATTTATAAGGCGGTGGATAGAACACTCCCAAAAAACTACCGCCTGATTGCACTTCAAGATATTGAGGCCAAATATTTTGCGGGCCTCTTATTGACTCAGTTGCGAGAATGGGCAACAAACCACAGCTTAATACCGGATCACTGAAATATTATCGACGGGCACATTATCGACTTACCAAAATATCGTTGACAAATTATCGACGACAAAAATATCGACTTACTATACTTATTACACAAACTACAAAAATATCGAGTAAAAAATATCGAGTACTAACTATATTGAATACATAAATATCGCTTAAATAAATATCGACTACAATTATATCGTTGGACATGAAATTAGCCCTAACACTACAAAAATATCGACTACAAAAATATAGACTACCACAATATCGTCAAAAAAAAAATATCGAGTTCATGTTTGCACACTTTTCTTCCTAAAATACCATCTTTATCATCAATAAAAGTAATTTCTCACTAAAAAAAACATTTCACATATAATACCTGTTTCTTACATAAAATTACTATTAATCCACATTTGCTATACATTCTATTACATGCATTTTATCATTTTCTATTATTCTTTGCATTTAACTAACATTTTCATTACTTATTTTCACATATAAATATATTTCATTTAAACACGAACCTGCTTTAATGCGGGAATAACCACATACCACCATTCTCACATCAACAAACACTCCAATTAACTTAAAAAAATTCAAACTAGCCTATACTATGCTTCCTTACATCCTACAACCAATCAAATCAAAGCACACATAACACATATACTATAAAAGGGATACATGCATTCTACCATTTGTTGCTGCTACCTCTCTGGAAAGTAGATGCCAACACTTTGAAGATTTTGTTGCAGAATAAACATCTTTAAAGATCCAGCTCACTAGCTAATTAATCAAGTAAGTAACACAGCATTTTTGTAGAAAACTAAATTAGAAGTGCACTATTTTCCTTACATCTCCTAAGTCTTACACTTATTTTATTTTCATGTCTTCCTACTTTTCTGATAGAAACTCCTCCAACACAATTCCTATTACATGGTCATATTTCTTCACGTGCAAAATCAGATAGTAAGTATATAATAATTCTCTGTTACACACCAACTGCTGTTTTTAAACACTAATTTACAAGAGTATTTATTTTTCATTAACATTATATTTACAGATATACTGAAATTGTGCTATTTCTACAGCAAACACGATAAAACTACCCTATTTACACATGTAAGTATAGATGTGTTTGTTATAAAACGGCCAATTTCATTAATGCACATTTTTAAACAACATATCTTGCTTTTTACATCTTCCCTATAGATCATTTGAAAGATCCAAGATCAACTATAGCAAAACACAAGAATACCCTTCAGAAAAATGTAAGTATAATTGTAATTTGCTAAAATGTGGGCACAAAAAACGCTAACTATATTCTTAACACCATGTTATTAATTTGGAATTGCCTCTACAGATATTCAGAAAACATCATACATCTATTCTACATATCATATGAAAACATCCTACACAAAATATACCAATATAGAAGAATAGCCTTGTAAAAAATGTAAGTATATTTGTCATTTCTCTAAAACTGCCGAAAATAACACAGACTATGTTCTTAACAACATCTTATCTATTTTATATTTCCTCTACAGATATTCTGAATACATCATACAGCTATTCTACCTACAACAAAGAAAACGACATATTTAGAAGTTAGTATACGTTTAAATCTGTTACATTTCCAAACGGTTCAGTATTAAAATTATAATATTTTGCTTTTATTTCTTCTATCTACTCTACAGATCATACCTGTACTAAATTGATGAACTCCAGCAATTAGTACTATTCTACTATTTCAACAAGTAAGTATATGTAATCTTTACATCAAATGCAATAGTAGACAAAAATGACAACTGCTTTTGAGTAGGAAATACGTTTGTTATATGTAAACATTAACGTTGCTTTTCTATATTTTCATACCAACAGCAAATAAAGACATACATACAAGAACATCATTCAAAAGACATTTCTGCTTCTGTGACTACTACTTTGATTAACTGTAAGTATAAATGCATCACTAATGATGTTAGCACCACATAAGTAAAAAAATGTGTACTGATTTTGTTTCTTTCTACTCTTTCCTAGAACAAGTAAATCAAAATGACTGAAGGTGCAGAATTTGTCATGTCTCAGAAAAATAAATTACTATTATGCTACATGGGTTATGTGTATAATCAGGAGAGACAAAGTGGTAGAAAGGTTTTTTGGAAGTGTACAAAATATTACTCCAACAAATGTTATGGGAGGGCCACTACCGAGGAAACTAATGTGCTATTTACTAGAGAACATAATCATCCCCCAAATGTCACAGAAATTGAAATTAGAGATGCTTTAGAAAGTATTAAAAGTGCTAGCACACAAAGTGACAAACCACCACACAAATACTTAAAGAAGAACTGGTAAAAATCCCTGCCCATGCTTCTGGTCAACTACCCTCTATTGACTCCCTGAAACGCACAATTGCACGCACCAAACGACTCACTAGCACAACCCAACCCAACCCAACTTGTTTTGAAGAAATTATTATTTCACCCGAAATGGCCATCACACACAATAAAGATAAATTTATTCTTTTTGATAATGAAAGCAGTACAAACAGAATAATTATGTTTGCAACTGCAAGTAATTTACGTAAAATCCAACAGTGTCCCCAATGGATGATGGATGGAACATTTAAACCCTGCCCAAAACCTTTTTACCAACTGTATTCCATCCACGGTTTATACCATCATTCTAACATACCTTTCATTTACTGTTTGCTACCCAACAAACAGCAAACAACTTACACCGAAATTTTAAATGTTCTCAAAACGGAAACCAATAATTATTTTCCCGAAAAAATAATTATTGATTTTGAATTAGCTATGATAAATAGCATTTTGAGAACATTTCCCCACACAGCAATCCAGGGTTGCTATTATCATTTTAATCAGAGTATATGGAGGCATCTCCAAAAATCTACTTTAAGTGTACTATACTCTACAGATAGCACCTTTGCCTATCAAGTTAAAAAGTTAATAGCCCTGGCCTACGTCCCTGTTACAGATGTTGCTGAACATTACAATTTATTAATTGACAGCGCATATTATAAGAGGAATGAGGATAAACTAACACCATTGCTAGACTATTTTGAAGACACTTGGGTGGGAAGGTTGCACAGATCAGGACATCGACGCCAGCCCAAATTCCAAATCCCTTGGTGGAATGTCTATCTCAGTACTTTAAACCAAGAGGCTAAAACCAACAACAGTGTTGAAGGGTGGCATAATGCTTTCCAAGCAACTACAAACAGAGGCAAACCCACATTCCACAACCTTCTAGAAGCTTTGAAAAAAGAACAAAGCTATCAGGAACTAAGAATGGAACAATCAGTGTCACAAATAGGGCCCAAACTCACTAAACAAACCCAACAAATGTTCCGACTACTTCAAAGTCAAGTCACATTATACCCTACAACTAGAGGTTTAGAATACCTGGCAATAATAGCAAAAAGTCTACTATAAAAATGTCAAGTAAATATACGAATGTCTTCTTACAATACTAATAAAAATCACATGTCCTAAACATATATAATGAATTATAAATAAAACATATTTGTTTGACAAACTTTTAAAATGTATGTAAAAAAAATCGTAACAAATATGCAATGTTTATAATTTTTTATAACATGCACATAACATTAGAAATCGACATTTCCCACCCAATCAAAATTGTAAAATAAATACTTACAATTTTTGGACTTGAGAGACACAATCAAGTAAAAATCAATCCATACAATCCAATCCAATATCTGACTATTCCAATATGGGAAACCCTCAAAAACCCGAAAATAAATTGTAAAACGTAAAAAAACGCTCCAGGAAATCCCGAAAACAGTAGTGTGTACACGTTAGGATTTAAAGTTATATACACACTATTTTAAAAAAACGGTCACGCATATCAATGTATCAATCCGATTTGAAACCCTCCAAAAAACCCGAAAAAGGTTTAAAAAGTGAAAAAACCGCTCCTGGCAAACACGAAAAATAGGAGATAAAAGTCAAAATATAAGCATAATAACTTAAACATTTGTTTCTCCGTTAAAAAACACGCTTCCTTCCATGTAGTTTTCATGCTAGGAACCGAAACCAGTAAAATAACATACATAACGAAAGCCACCCACAAATACCCCCTTCACATTTGTAAATATACTAACAATTAACATTAACCATGTAAGAAGACATTTCCGAACACTTAAAATTAGACTTGAAGGAAAAAAAGCACGACACATCTATAACGGAGACTTTTCACCCAAACGCTACTTAAACTATTAATACATACACCAAAAAACACTACAGAGTTCGATTATACCCTCAAACATGACCACTTACTTATAATTTGTAGTTAAAAATAACCTTACCTCTCTCCATGCGAAGCAACTCCCAACCGCGAGCTTCTCCAGTCCTGAATGGAGCGCAATAACCTTACGCGGTAAAAAAGTAGTCCCCTTAACCCATTTGTGTAAAAGGATAATAGAATAAACAATGTCAAATGTAAAATATATAATACATACACATGTATAATGTAACAAATTAATACACTATACTCATGACAATTTTCCTTTATTAACAAAAAATAATATATTTAATATAAATTAATATATAATATGTATTATATATTAATAATATTAAATAATTATGTAAAACTTTGAATAAAAGATGTAAATATTTAGTTAATCAGTATATTTATATGAATAATTTTGTGTATAATTTTAATAAAACATTATAAATGTTTATGGGAATAATTAATAATGATAAATAATATAACTTATTTATTGTTATTAATATAACAAGTAGAACCATTTAGTATATAAAGAATGGCCTGAAAAAACTATCTATTTTATCTGTGAATGTATATATTTTTGTTAATAATAAATGAATGTTTATGTTTATTAATTAATAATAATAATAATAATTAATTAAAAAATTATTATTTTTATTAATTATTAAAAAAAGTTATATAATTATTTCTAACTATAACAAAATTATATCATTGCTTTACTAATATTTGATAAATACCAGATATTATAATTAAACATATTGTTTCCCTATACAATTATAAACTTTACAACCAAATCGATTTATATGTTTTATGTAAAAACAACATTGTGTGAAATATACACCAAGAAATTTTTTTTTAGTATTTCAATTTATCCTAACAAATGTAATAATAGTCATGTTACTTGTTAAAAAGAAATATGTATTATATATTTTATTATATTAATATTTAATATTAACATTATTAAATATTAATGTAAGAAATATATAACAAATCATTGTTTAATGTATTTCTATATAAATACTTTAAATTGTAAGTGACTGATGGGAATATGTAAAATTTACTGAAAGAATCTAGTAATCCAAATTATTTTTTACATTAACCACATGTATATAAATGTAAAGATGTTATTGTGTGAATAATAAAAGTCAAAAAAAATGTGATGTTATATTTGTTTGTGATTTTATTGTAGTACACAATAAAAAAATAAAAAATGGTTTAATAAACTTATTTGAAAACATCTATGTTGCATTAATTTTTATTATTAAAATACAGTAATGAACAAATGTATACAAATGTGCTGCACACTGACCAATTTTATATGTATTGTTACTACTCCAGTCAATCTAAAATCATAGAAGCTGCAGGACACTAGCAAAAAATATTTTACTATTCCTACTACACTCAAGGTAATACCATAAAATGTGGTGGAGACTAACCAATGTATTTTTATTAATCCAACTCCAGTGTAGGTAATATTACTGATGGTGCTGGACACCAACCAATTAATAATTAGAATTCCAACTCCACTCTAGCTACTGTCTGGAAACATGCTAATACATATATTGTTTTGATCTAAATAAAGGGTACTAATGTAAAGTTATAATAATAGCTATTTTCGTGTAATAAATTTAATGTATCACTGTTAAGTTAAACTATACATCAGCACTCTAAAATACCCAAAACTGTCCCAAAACACTAAAAAGACCCCTTCACCCTAAAGGCCAAAACTGACCCAGAACCCTACAAATACCCCTTTATCAACAAACTGAAAACTGACCCTGAACCCTACAAATACCCCTTACCCACAAACTGAAAACTGACCCTGAACCCTACAAATACCCCTTTACCCACAAACTGAAAACTGACCCTGAACCCTACAAATACCCCTTTACCCACAAACTGAAAACTGACCCTGAACCCTACAAATACCCCTTTACCCACAAACTAAAAACTGACCCAGAACCCTACAAATACTCCTTTACCCACAAACTGAAAACTGACCCTGAACCCTACAAATACCCCTTTACCCACAAACTGAAAACTGACCCTGAACCCTACAAATACCCCTTTACCCACAAACTGAAAACTGACCCACAACCCTACAAATACCCCTTTACCCACAAACTGAAAACTGACCCTGAACCCTACAAATACCCCTTTACCCACAAACTGAAAACTGACCCTGAACCCTACAAATACCCCTACACCCACAAACTGAAAACTGACCCTGAACCCTACAAATACTCCTTTCCCCACAAACTGAAAACTGACCCTGAACCTTACAAATACCCCTTTACCCACAAACTGAAAACTGACCCACAACCCTACAAATACCCCTTTACCCACAAACTGAAAACTGACCCTGAACCCTACAAATACCCCTTTACCCACAAACTGAAAACTGACCCTGAACCCTACAAATACCCCTACACCCACAAACTGAAAACTGACCCTGAACCCTACAAATACTCCTTTCCCAACAAACTGAAAACTGACCCTGAACCCTACAAATACCCCTTTACCCACAAACTGAAAACTGACCCTGAACCCTACAAATACCCCTTTACCCACAAACTGAAAACTGACCCTGAACCCTACAAATAGCCCTTCACCCACAAACTGAAAACTGACCCTGAACCCTACAAATACTCCTTTTCCCACAAACTGAAAACTGACCCTGAACCCTACAAATACCCCTTTACCCACAAACTGAAAACTGACCCTGAACCCTACAAATACCCCTACACCCACAAACTGAAAACTGACCCTGAACCTCCAAAAAACTCCTTTACCCACAAACTGAAAACTGACCCTGAACCCTACAAATACCCCTTTACCCACAAACTGAAAACTGACCCTGAACTCTACAAATAGCCCTTTACACAAGAACTGAAAACTGACCCTCAACCTCAAAAATACCCATTTACCCACAAACGTAAAAATTTCCCAAATCCCACTAAATACACCTTTACTCACGACTAGAAAAATGACCCAGAACCCTAAAAAATTAACCTATAACAAAAAGTATGAAACTGAGCCAGAACACTATAAATAATAATGAACACAACATTAAACATAAATATATAAAAAAAACAAATATTTTTACAAAAACTATTATAAAATATATTATCACATTAGCTATAATAATAATTTTGATTAATTAATATTGTTTATTTCCAATTAATTAATTAACATCAACATAAATTAACACATTACATTTAAATGTATCCAATTAATGTAAATAAGTCATTATTATAAATTAATTACCAATTAATTTATTTTAATGATATGCAATATATTAATTGCATCATTAACTAATTATAATTAATGTGTTAGCAATTAATAAATGTAAATAATATACTAATTCTTAATACAATAAATCACTAATTATTATTAATTAATAACCAATGTATCAATTAAAATCATATACAAATTAATTTATAAAAATAATAATTATTAACAATCAATTAATCAATTAATCAATTAAATTATATGCTAATTAATCAATTAAACAATTAACTAATTAATATTAATTAATTACCAATTAAAATCTAATTAAAACAATTACCAAACATATTAACTAATTAATTATTATTAAATTACTTCCCACCCTATTCCCCTATAAACCCACAACCCGCTCCTAAACATTAGGTACTATTTATTTATATATTATATATATATTATTTTATAAAATCAATATTTTCTAACATTTTCTCGATATTTTTTACTTTCACTATATTTCGATATTTTGTCTAGTCGATATTTTTGAGTCGATATTTTTGTATTCGATATTTTTGGGTCATTTTTGCAGTCGATATTTTTTCCAACGATATTCCTATAGTCGATATTTTGTTAATGTCGATATTTTTCCGTCGATATTTTGTCCATTCGATATTATGTAGTCGATATTATGTCCAGTTACCCTTAATACCATCTAGCCAAACGGGATTCTGCAGAGACACCAGAACAACAACAAATTTGGTGGCCATTTCATTACTTATCGATAAGGCAAGAGCGACCAAACTGGCTCTTCACTTCTGTTTTGTGGACTTTAAGGTGGTCTTTGATAACGTTAATCGAGGAATCCTCTGGCGGAAACTGGCCTCTTGGGGGATTCCCTCGTCCTTATTAAGCCTCCTGATTAAATTGCATACGGACACGTGGGTCCAGGTAAAGCTCGGGAACGGCTCGCACCTTTCTAGGTGTATTCCAACTACAAAAGGCCTAAAGCAAGGGTGCTTGCTAGCCCCTACCCTTTTCAATTTATTTACAGCTGACCTGCCACCCGCACTAGAGGCTTGCAATTCCCACGCCTCCCCGGCTTGGGGGCAAAGCGCTGCCAAGCATATCTTATGCTGACGACGTGGTCTTGGTCAGCCACACGAAAGTGGGTCTTCAAAATCTGATTAACACACTCCATGGATACGCCAATGACAACTTATTAGAAGTCAATATCAACAAGACTAAAGTCTTGTCCATAACCAGGAACAAAAGCTGCACACCTGGTCCCTTGGCACAAAAGTAATCTCCAACAGCTCGGAATATAAATATCTTGGGATCATAGTTGATAAAGGAGGCCGCTATCTAAGCCAACTAGAGGCCATTAAGAGGAAAGGGCTGCTAATAACCATGACATTGAAACAGCTAAAGTCCAATCTGACAGGTGAGACTCTACTGCCACTGCTTCGAGTGGCTAAAACTAAAATAGAGTCAACAATCACATATGGCAGCGAGGCTCTAAGAGGTACCGACGCAAAACTTTTAGACACAACCATATCAAAGGCCTACAGACTCCTTTTTAATCTGCCATCCTACACGTCACAAGCACAGATTTGTTCGTAATTTGGTCTGATGAGCCAAACGCTTGCACAAAGAGGGTCATATATAAAGTGCTGGCACAAAATAAGGAATTCTCCTGAAAATACCTTGAATCAACAGCTCTGGCAATACCTGATTAGCTCCTCGAGAACACCGGCGAAAAAGTATTTAGAGGAGTCCCTGATCATCACAGGTCTGAAAGAACTATGGGAGATCCCCCTATCGCATGCGCAATTTAAGCACGCAGTGAACAAGAGCTTAAAAAGACATTCGCATGCGGTGTATAAAGCCACCTTTTTTCACAGGCGTCACGCCTGGATGACTCTGTGCACATACAAAATTCCCGGGGTCCAAACATATTTTGGTCTGGGATATGGCTGGAAAACAAAATAACTGTTTTTAATTATAGGCTAGGGATCCTACCTGCCATTCCACACTTACCACCGTGGCTGAGAACGAACTATGGGATCAGATGCCGGCTGTGCAGAACAGGGGTCGAAGATTTAGAGCATCTACTATGTACTTGCTCGAAGCTGAATGAGGAGAGAGTAGCTCTGTTAAAAACAGCCTTTAACGAACTGAGCATCCGCTCACGCAGACAAGCAGTCCTTGCTTGTTTCGATCCTGGTTTTCCGCCGTTAAATGGAAAGCTGGTGAAATTCCTGAAACTAGCAGAACAGAAACAAACATGCCAGGTAGCTGGCTAAGAGGAATTCACGGGCTGCAACCAGCCGTATGAACAATATGGCCCCCTCGTTTTAGATTGGTTTTAAGCACAGCTATTTTATATTTTTCTTTTAATTTTCTTGTGGAGACTTGTTTTAATGCATTTTTTTGTAATGGTTTTAATTAACCTAAACAACAAAGAACTTACTTACTTAAAAAAAACTAAAGGAGGGAAGAAGAAAGTTGGAATCACATCAAGATGAAATCTATGACAGCTGAGGATGTAACAAATTGAGATGAAAGTTAGAAGATGATGGATATATGGAAGGAGAACAGTGGTGTGCTTGAATGGACTTGTCAAGATGACTCTTGAGATAAAAAACAACAGCAGTTTAGGGTAGATGTGTGAAAGTAGCAAGAGAAGCATCCATTGAAATTAGCTAGCTGACGATTAACTATAAGTACTGTTTTACATATTCGTTAAATTGATGGGAAACATGAGATATGGACAGGTAGGAGGTGGAAGACAGAGGTAATTAGTGGAGCTGATATAGTACAAGAGTTGGAAAAGAGTGAAGTTTGTCGTGTTTTGGCAGGAAAGGAAGCCATAGACAGTTAAGGAAGAAAGAGGAGAAATTATAATTGAGTGGACAAAAGAGATAGTGTTGATGAGAAGATAGAGAGTAGGCTAAGCATCAATAATATTGTTTTTTTACATGTATTAAAGGAGAATTGGAGATAAAGTAGGGTTCTACAGTCAGAGGGCAAATGTGAATGCCCTTACAGAGGGAGCCTTGCAAAGGGAGTCATGACTCAAGAAAGAGCAGATGAAAGCCAGAGTTGGCAGGTTTTTAATGAAGTGTGTAAAAGGAGAGAAGGGGTTAAAGTGTTTGAGACGGGAAGTTAAGGATTGGATGTTTAAAAGGTCTATTGAGTCTAGTTCCTGATTGCCTGAAGAAAGGATGACTCCTCCCAGTATTCATGTGCCAGGTACTACTCTGCACAGAATTGCAAACATGAAAGCTGTCAAGTGTCTCCTTAAAATGGGCCAAAATACGAAGAAAAGCCCATATAGGCAAAAAATCCTCATTGGCAACCTTATGATTCTTGATTGAAGATGAAGATTTGTACTTTAGAGGATAGCAAGGCACCTAATACCTCCGAAGAGCAGAAAGAAGAAAAAGACAGGTCATATTCCAGAAATACAATTTAGAAGAAAGTTTAAGCTCCAGAGAGCAAAGGTAAGAGATAAATGTAAGCAAGTGGAAGAAGAATACAAAGAAATGCAAGAGAATTAATGTTTTTTCCTTCTCTTAGAATTGCCTCCTTACACATAGTTCTAACTGGTACTAGCATCATGAAAAAAATCTTACTTTATATTGGATAGGTGACACTTATAGACAGGCCACCAGACTGTAAGGATTGACCATTCCCTCATTCTGGAAATTAATTCATTTTCTTGGAACGCAAAGAAGCCCTAGTTTGACCTCTTTCATACAGCGTGGCATTCTATGATATGGCTGCCGCAGTTCTCACTTTATTTTCAAGACAGCTTGCAGTACACTGCTCAAGGAAGGCTGTGAGTGTGGAGACAGTAGGGTGACCCCAGCAGTGTAGGTGTTGAGCCAAGCGCTGAGCATGTAATCTCGGAAAGTGCTCCCACACAAACAATGGTCCTTCTTTTTCCACCCACGAGTTCTCTGGTAAGCTCTCAACTCCATTCTTGGCACAGATGTAACAGTATACCCCTTCCAAAACCTCTGGGCTTATTGGAAAACATGGCTGAAAATGCCTCTTTTTGCCTGATCACCCTCAAAGGTTTGAACTGATGCAGCTGGCTTTTCATCTATGAGAGTGCACTGATGTGCCTGCTAATCAGACCTCAGTGCCAGTGCTCTGACCCTTCAAAGTATATGTTTGATTGGCTTATACAAAATTGGTCTAACTTTACTTACTTATAAGGGGTAGCCAGGGCCTGTTAGTTAAAGTGTCCCAACAGAGCAGCACTACGTATTGTGCCACCCTGGATGTGACAACATGAAAACATGTCTCCCAGCCTGGTTCTACAGACTTGAGATCAAATTTTTTGTTTCATAATTCTGTATTGAAATAATTAACAAAGCAGTGTGCATTGGAAGGAGGAGTGGAGAGCATAAGGTGCCATTTGTGACACAGAAATCCTATACAAAAAAACACAGCACAAGATGAAGCATAGTGCGGGGTACATAGCATGTGGTGTTCACACGATGCCAGGGGCCCTTGAAGGACAAGGAAGGGCACTATCAAGGAGGATACTCAGGTCAACACCTATACACAGAATGGTCAGTGGGGTGGGTGGGGCAGAATACTGTAACATGACAAAAAGAAATGAATGGAGGAAAAGCAAACAGGGTATTCATACTCACATCCACACGCCAGGTGGGGTAGAGAATAGTGAGAGAGGCGGGATTAGGGGTGTTAGACCTGGCATCTTTTGGCATATTTCTCCTGTATTTTTGCTTTCTGACCTCCTGGTTTTGACTCTGTTTTTGCTGGTTTAGTGTATCTGCGCACTTTCTCACTGCTGTTCAGTGTTAAGGTGCAAGTGCTTGTGTTGTAATTAGTGTTATGGATTGGTCTTCCATGCCTGGCATATTTGATTCACTAATAAGTCACTAATAAAGTGCACTGAGAGTGCCAGGGGCTGTAAATCAAATGCTGCTGTTGGGCCTGAAGCACTCGTTATGCCTCCCACTTAAGCAGCCCTGAAAAGGGTTCCCAGACCTGCCACTGCAGTGTCTGCGTGCAGTTTGTAACTGCCATGTCGACCTGGCAAGTACACCACTTGCAAGGCCCTAATCGTCCCTTTTCTTCATGTATGTCACTCCTAGGGTATGCCCAAGGTGCCCTTGTAGGCAGGGTGCTGTGTGTGTTAAAGGTAGGACATGCACTTGTGTGTGTGACATGTCCTGGTAGTGAATTACATTGTATTTCATTTTTCACTATAGAAAAACTATCTGTCCCATAGGCTAGAATGGGAGTTTACTTATAACATCTTATAATCATAACTTCCCATTGGGACTAGATAGGGAAATGGAGTTTAGTTTGCCTGGACTTGGGAGTGTAAAAATGCATCTTTTAGTAAAGATGATATTTATGCTCTGTGTTTGAAAATATCCCTTTTAGAAAGAAGGTATTTTCTTACTTAGCCATCATTGTGCCTCTGCTGGGTTTGTGGATTGACTGTCTGGCTTTGAAGTGACAGGAACTGGGGATGTGCATTCTCTTCAGACAGCCACTGAGGGGGTCCTGCCTTTCCTGGATGAGTCAGGGCTGAGCTGAATAGACCTGGGACGCATTTAGAGTAGTGGGAGGAGATTTCCTTGCACCTGATTGGGCCTGGTTTGCTTTAGATAATGCAGTCTACACCTCCTGCCGGGAAGCTGGGCCAGAGGGGACCAAACTGGTTTAGACAAGGTACAGACACTCTCTGACTAAAATAACAAAGATAAACTGAGTATAAATATTGGGGCCCAAACCCCAGAACTTTAGAACTCATTGGAATTAAGGAACCTGCCAAGAAGAAGAGCTGGAAGAACTGCCAGGGGGAGTATTGCCTCTTTGCTGGGTTGTTGCTTTTCTGTGTTGGCCTGCAGTTTCTGCTTTTGACTTGGGCAGTGAAAGGACTGGACTGAACTTTCTTTACTCATGCTGAGTAACTTCAAGGGCTTGAAGTAGAGTTTGCCTCCTGTCTGAACTCTCAGGGACTGCAATTACATCACCGACCTCTGGGAACCGCTTCTGGAACCGTGAGTTCAGTTGCCACAGAGAAGGGGAAGGCTGAAGACTCTGTCACCGAGTCCATCGCTGGCTCCATGTCCTGAAGGCCCAGCAGAGGGCACCGTCCGCCTCTTGCAAGGCAGCCCTGGTCTCACCGACGAGAATGACCGCCGCTGCCACCACCGAGCCGCTGCTTGCACCGTAACCTGTGGGCACTGCACTCTGAACCGCCACATTTCACTTCGACACCCTGGTCTCATTGACGCCATCACTGCACGCTGACCATGACTTTCGTGACCGCATTGTGGCTTGGGGGCACCACTCGTAAGTCTCACGATGCACTGCCCCAGCCCACACCGCAGTCCGGACCGACTGACGTCAGCTTCTTGCAACTGGCTCTGTTGCCTGCACCATAATCTGTCAGCACCACAACGAGCACCACCTTCTTCTCACCGCAGCCCTGGTCTCACTGATGCCACTGGATTACCGTCACCGAGCCGCTGCCTGCACCGCGACTTGAAGGCACCACAAGCCGCACAGCTCCGCTTCACACCGCAACCGTGACGGTTGCCACATCCGGCCGCACCAATGTTTTAGCCGCAACACAAAAGGCACTATTTACGAGTCTGTCGATGCCCCTGACTGACACAGTCAGACAGAACTGTTGGATTTTGTTGTTTACTGCACCGTGTTAGCACCCGACGGAGCTACCGGCTTCAAGGAACTGTGTTTTTAAAATATTCTTGCACAGTGCATATTTTTTAAGTACTATATGTTGGATTCTATTTGTTTTGGTCTTGTTATCCATACTAATATAATAAAGAGAGAGCCCAAACCTTTGAGGCGGGTAATCTCAGGAACCACAGCACCAATCACAACACCCAATACAGCGTTGGAAAGGGCAGTTGCAGCAGAAGGACATAGGCTATGCAGAAGCCCACCATATACATTTAAAAGGTAAAAGAACTGTGCCAGCAAAGTAGTCCCTTGTGGGCGTGTCTGCGTTGTGCTGTGGGCGTGTGCTGGGGGCGTGACAAACGCTGGGGGCGTGTGGTACATTCCGCCCTTCATGCCATGTCTCATATCGTGTGCTAATCCCACCCTGCTCCCTTTAAATACCCCTGCACCCCATAACCATAACCCACCCTTACTCCTTAAAATACCCCAACACCCTTAAACACTAACCCATCTTAACCCTATAAATATACCCTGTACCCCAAAACCCAAACCTATCCCTAAACCCTAAAGATACCCCTGTACCCCAAACCCAAACCTAGCCCTGAAATACCACTGTACCCCAAAACCCAAACCTACCCCTGAACCGTAAAATACCCCTGTACCCCAAAACCCAAACCTAGCCCTGAACCCTTAGAATACCCCTGTAGCCCAAAACACAAACCTACCCCATAACCCTAAAAATACCCCTGTACCCCAAAACCCAAACCTAGCCCTGAACCCTAAAAATAACCCTGTACCCCAAAACCCAAACCTACCCCTGAACCCTAAAATACCCCTATACCCCTATACCCAAACCTAGCCCTGAACCCTAAAAATACCCCTGTACCCCAAAACCCAAACCTAGCCCTGAACCCTTAAAATACCCCTGTACCCCATAACCCAAAACTATATCTGAACCCTTGAAATACCCACATACCCCATAACATATACCTCAGTACCCCAAAACGTAATGAAAGTATGCAGAGTGATGGTATGCGGAAAGAAAGTTGCGGAATAATGGGTATTTACCCTCCCCCGGTAAGTACATTGGTGGCACAGCGTCCCACATCTACAGCAACATACTCATATTTTTTCACCACCCATTTGAAAAATGCACAGGTCTCTTTCATTGATGGCCAGCACCGACATATACTTTTAGACACACCCCCGCCACAAGATCTAGAATTGCGAACTTTAGAGCTGGGGAGCTACGTTCGAATCTCGCCATCAGCTCAACATCCTGTGATTCCAGACAAATCGCTTTGCCTCCCCATGCCTACCACAAATTAATGTGTTCTTCTGTAATGTAAATTGTGCTCATGCCATGTTGTCGCTATATAATAGTGCAAGGAAAAATAAAGTAGGGAAACTCGAGTTTACACACTACTGAACGCACACTCTTAAGTGCATCAGCAGTGCACTGTGAATCGGAGCGTTTCACAGGCCTGTCACAGATAAGAAATACTATCAAAACGAAATCCTACAAAACAATATACTACTGGCCGGCAGCAATTCATACCTGGGCAATGTCGGGACGGGCTGCTAGTGGATATATAAAAATATTGAATTGGATATTTTTTAACTGGTGTGGTGTCCTTTTGTAGAGTTTTCATTGTATTACTGTTAGTTATGAGCACATGCTTTACACACTGCCTCTGAGATAAGCCTGACTGCTCGAGCCAATCTACCAAGGGGGTGAGCAGGGGTATTTTAGGAGTGTAACTCCCTTACTCTGACTAGGAAGAAGGGTCCATATTTGGACAAATGTGAAAACTAGAGACCCCTATGTCTAACAAGGGGAAAAAGAAAAGAGACGAGAGGCAAGGAAGAAAAAAGATGAGGAAAAGGTGGGTGTGGGAGGGGAAAGTGGGGGAAGTAGGCACACACACACACACAAGGATCCTGACCAGATGAGCTCTAAAGAGCAGTATCAGTCTGATATAATATCTGGTCAAGGGGTGCTCTCAATTACGGGCTAGAGGGCTAGTGGGCTCCATCCAGAGGAAAAGTACCCAGGTGAGGAGGAAGTTCTTTGTCTTAAACTGTGGGTTATATATGACCCGCTCACAGGAGGCTGTTTGGTACATCACCGGGAGCCATTCATCATGGGGGTGAATGCCAATGGCAGAGAATGATAATCTTAGTCTTGGCGAGAGCTGTATGCAATGGATGGCCTTGATGGTGGAAAAGATTTGGAGAGGTCACAAGATCATGTAGAAGGATCAGGGGGTTAGGCAAGGGTGACATGATTGGTAGGGTCTCGCTTAGTAGGGTGCTGATTGTCTCCCAAAAGGGTTGTACTGAGGGGCAATCACAGAGGAAGTGTATCAGGTCGCATCGGTCATAGAAGCAACATCAACAATTTGTACAAGGTAAAAGGCCTGGTACACGTAGTTTTATGGCAACCCAGTGCCAGTTATGCAGTGACCTAAGGAGATGAAACTTCAGTTGTGCCTCCCGGGCCCCAAGGTCCAATGCCTCCAGTAGATCTACCCACACTTTCAGTTTATATTCCATGGAAATTCTGGTTTGCCATGTGATACAGAAACTATTTTTGGGGGGGGCAGGTAGAAAAGATGATGGCTCAAGAGGCTATAGAGGCCAGACATCACCCCGCAGAAGCAGCCCCATGCTCTAAGTTAGAATACTACAGGAGAGGGCTGAATGACCCAGGGCTATGCATCCAGGCGACGACTGAGAGAATGTTGGAGTTGTAAATATCACATTGACTTTGCCATTTAAACTAATGGCATAGCCCAAACTTCTCTTTTTGATGCATATGTCACCCAGACAGGACGTCTATTGAGTCCTAAGGCAGGGTGCTATGTATTAAAAAGCAGGACATGCATTTTTATATGTTCTGGCAGTGAAAACATCTAATTGACGTTTTGACTTCTAAAATGCTGATAGCTCCATTGGCGAGTGCAAGAGTACACACTAACAACTCAGCTGCTCTAGCTTCTGAATGGAACTACTAAAGTTTGCACTTCAAGATATGAAAATAATCATCACATTAAATCCGACTTGATGCCCAAGTCGAATTTAATGTACCTTTTAAAGAAATCTAACATTTAGAAAAGTTGCCATTCCGTTGCCTGGGTTTTCCAGTGGCTTTTCACAGAGACAGACGTCTGCTTTCCTGGGAAGAAGTGTGAATGACTCCAGGAGCAGTAACAATAAAGGCCTCTTATTGGAAGAGGTGTTACCTCTCCCTAGCAGGAAGCCACACAGAGTGTGAGCCCCAAAGGCAAGATTCAAAGGAGAAGCCACATTTGAAGAACTAATGGTAGACACACACAAGAGGGACTCCTCTTATGTCTGGTAGATGGGTTGCCATCTGGGGCAGAGATGAGAGACCAGTTGCCAAACCGCTTTTTACGTGGGCATGTAGCCCTCAGATAGCAACACCTCTAGGGTGAGCTACCAAGCTCCATACAATGAGAGACAGGTTCTATCATCTTGGGAGAGAGCAGAATAGTGCACTCTTGGATAGCCAGGTGCCGCACATTCAGGAAGCGGCCATCAGGTGGGAACGCTTTGTAGCCCATTGGCTAGAAACCGCAGCATCCTGTGAGGGCACTTTCTTGGCATAAATATGGCACAATGACACCCCTAGCACCCAGACCTCCGATCACATCTGGACTGGAGAGAGGACTGAAGTTGGACTGCCCAACTGTTCCCTTGACCTGGCAAGAAAGGCTACACTAACCGCTGGGATGCACCTGTTGTTCCTTGGGCTAGCAAAGATTGGACTGTGTTTGTGGTGCCTGGCTCATGGAAAAGTCTCTCCTGAGCCCCAGACAGAACAGGTGAACTCCAAGAGTCAGTTGGTAGCCTTCCGGTTGGAACACCAGGGCCACAAAAGCTGCGAAAGCCTGTCCTTGCTAGTCAGTAGCCACAATCACTTGATTGCCACTGATATGCAGCAGGGAAGACCAGGTTCCAATGCTCAAATGTTGCACCTAAGTTTGCTGGACCTTGACAGTCATCAGAGTGCAGTTTGGACACCCAAGATAGACACTAGCCTTCACCAAAGGGAACCGGGAACCAGTAGCCCAGTGGCAACTGGACTTTTGCTGAACCCAAGAGGACTTTGACCCATGTGGCCAAAGTCACCCCACCTGGACCCTGGATGAAAGACTAGCCCCAGGAAGACCCCATCGCCTGCACAGCATCCTCGGCATCTTCAGCAACCTGTATCCCTTGCTTCAGGAATACTTTGTTAAAGTCTATAGCTGTTCATCCATAGAGACTGGAACTGACCTGAGACTGCTTTGATGATAAGGTAACTATCTTGCAACTGCTTACTGGTACCCTTGACCTCCTCCCTGCTGGAGTTGGTCACTCAAAGAGGGCCAGAACAGTGAATACAACTTTATAAAAATTGTACAACGTTTCTAAACTTTCCACTTGCCAGTGCTTGTTTGAATTTTGTGTGCAAGGTAGTGATTAAGGATTTACTTAAAAATCTATATCTCTATAACTGGTTATTATGTATGCTTTGGTGTCTAAAAATTCATGAAAATAAGATATTTTATAATAAATTAGTGTTAATTTTTTTTTCGAGCTGTGCGACTTTCTTAATCATTTGTTTAAGCCTGGCTGCTCAAAGCCACAGCTACCCACGGTTGAGATAAGGTGTAACAAATGAGCCTGACTGGACCCAAGTCAGTATCATGAGTGTATTACAAGGAGAGGACGCACAACCACAGCATATAATACACCACTTTGCTCACAAGGAGCACATGCACTGAAGATGAAGCTTCCCAAAAACACTTATAGAAGGATAATCTTTTCAGGGTATCAGGAACTGATGTCAACATTGAAACCAGAGAATCACACATTCAAGAACCTACCATTCCAGTTTCTCTGAAAACAAAATGATTGAAAACTGACATGAAGTCCTGATATGCCTTAGGAACATATGGCTTCAGTTGAGATGAATGAAACACAGAATGATCTTCCATGTGTGAAGCCATTTAAGTAGAAATGCCACAGAATTTGTCTGATGAGGTATCAAAAACGGACCAAAAAATGGAGGTTCATACTTGGCTGACTGTAAAATGGGCAGAAAATAGGAAGAACATCAAGCCTTCTTGCCAGGAACAAAAGAAGCAGCGTTTGAACTTGATTTGGCAGCATATTACTTCTTCTTTACATCTGAATAACACCAACTCTCAGACAAAACAGTCTTCTTCACAAAGGTAAGTTACACTTGTGAATAATTTGGATGTGTAACTTTACTTTTACATGTTTGAATAACTGTTGCAATTTTGGCTACTCACAAAATCTGAGCCATAGTTACTCAAATGTGTAGACATATGTCTCCAAGCCTACCCCCCCCAACAAAAGAGGGTGGAGACAAATGTATGAGTGTAAATTACTACTAAAAAATGAAACTGTAAAAAGTCCAGCACCACACATGGCCGGGCACTGCAACATGTTCACACCGAAAATAATGGAGGCAAGAACTTAAATGTCAATCTCATCGTAAACAATAGTTATTTAAATTAAATTCTTTAAAATGGTTATAAATATAGAAGTATATATTTTCATTTAATTATACCATATTTTAATAACTGTTTTTGCTTTTAAAACCAAAGTAACAATACATTTTAATACAATATCAGTAAATACTTTTAATTATTTTATACATCACATTTGAGTATTAATAGTGTTTAATAATTTTATTTTTACTGTAGGAGGGATTTTATTTTAATTGTAATTTGATAAAAATACGTTTCATTTTATTTAATATATTTGCATTCATTAAAAATTATTTTAAAATGTAATTAGTAGTGCTGTTGCGGTTTTTATTTAGCTCTGCATATAAAATGAATGTATTACATCAATTTAAATTACTATTTTGAATACAAATATTTTACTAAATGGTCCAAGTTTAATAACCTGTTTCTACTTTTCCCTACACTTTCCCATCAGAGATCTCTGCCACTGAGGTGGTGATGGTACAATTTAGGGAACATGAACCAGAATATTCAAGGCCAGAGCATCCAACCTTCATGACAGTCAATGGGATACGAGTCTGATATCACAATTTGAGCCTCGAGGGTCCTTACACTCATATGCATGATCTTTATCACACCTTCAAGTAAGGCTTTGCTGGAAACTATGTAGACAAACTACTAGCAAGCAGCTCATTCCTATGAGGATTCCCATTATGTTTTCATTCTGAACTCTCATTCTTATTCACACTTCTCACAATTTTCAATTGATACGTTCTCTGTGCCCATTTTGGCTCCCCCGTTTCTCCAGAGTTGTAGGGGTAGGATTTCTAACCCTGATTGCAAGGACTCTGTCAATGCACCAATATGAATTAAAAATACACTGGGGCCGCAACCCATACACGGCCCCATGAGCAATACTGCGCAGGAAGTATTTATGGTCATTCCCACAAGATTGATTAAGGGACACAGTGTAACACCAAATTCTTGCTCGTCAATTAACCACAATCTCAAAGAAGCACTAAGAAACAAGAGAGGTATTTTGAAATAGTCCAGTGTATAGAATATGAATGGTAACTGCACAGAAAAAGGAATGCAGCAATGCCATGGTCAGCGAAAACAGTAAAAATATCTCTAACATTGTTAACGAATTCCTAGCATCCTAACACCCTAAATCAATTTTGAGGCTGTGCTAAGTTTTAGCAGAAGTAGTAAGCAGCAGCCTAAAGTTTGAGTTTCTTAAGATAGGTCACACAGCATACCAGTTTTTTGTTAGGAAAATAGTAACTCAACTATTCTCTTTCACAGCTTTGCCCGTACTTCTGTACTGCTCCTGCTATGTCCCCCCACAGGGGAAGACTGACTCTGTAAACCTGTACAATCTCTGGCTTGATAGTCCTAGGGCAAAGTGCTCTAAATTGTTGTTAGACCCCTGTGTTTTTATAGTATTTGATCAGCAATCTTGTATTTATATTTATAACACAGAACTGCATTTGCAGAAATTAAAGTATCAACACCAAACAACTTGACAATAAAAGTGTCACCTCAATTCACATGTTGTTTATAATCTCGTATAACTAAAAATAATAACATGTCAGCTACTATACTGCACGTCCATGATATCATGCAATTGTCCATAACCGAAACCAATAAAATATGTCAACCAAGATAATAGGCGGATATGATGGCAACATCTCTGCGCATGTCGAAGCATTTCACACTTTCTAGAAAGAGGTAAAAAGACTCTAAAAGCAGGTACAGGATGAAAATAGAAGAGGCATGATTGGGAACTTTCACAGCATTCACAACAGAGTGAGAAAACATATACTGCTGCATGTTTATGTACCACACCTGTAGTAATGTACTGCTCCTGGAAGTACGAATCGTTTTGACACATACTTAGCAAGAATATAGGGGCATATTATCAAGGGGGTTTATCTCCGCTTTTTTGGCTTTAAAAGCCAAGAAAGCGGAGATAAAATTATCTCCCTATTACCTAGCTGCTGCTAACACCAGTTAGCGACAGCTAGTAGGAGATAGCGACCATCTTGGGCCCCACTTTGCATGTCAGTGATATTTATCACTAATGAGATGCAAAGTGGGCGTGCCAAGATGTTAGAGACTGAAAACAGTCGCTAACATCGCTATCTCCTATTACCAACTTTTGGAGATATTCGCGCTAAGCGGGAATATCTCCAAAAGCTAACACCTGCCCGGAGCAGTTCTTAGCCATGTTATCCAATGGGAGGTGGATAACATGGCTAAGAGCATTAGCTCGCTAATGCATGAATATCGCTGACTTTTCAGCGATATTCATGCTTTGCGGCGATTTTTACCGCATTTGCGTTAAACCTTGGTAATGCCAAGGTTTATTTGCGGTAAAAATCGCCGCAGCGCTGCGGTAAATTTTTGTCTCTAACCAAGCAATAGCGATAATTATCGCTATTGCTTGGTAATATGCCCCACATTTTTTATGCACAGACAAGTACCTATGGTCTGACCGTGTGAGTCCCAGGGAACCAGCTCATTTGTTTATGTAAAAGCATTTTACTTCACTTATAAGGAAATCCAACAATTTCTATGAGATTCATTTTATCTATCATGAATCATCGTTTGAGCTTTGAGTGATGCTGTCTCAAATATTTACCTTAATCTCATTAATCTGAACCAATTGTCGCAGGTCTTTCCTTAATCTCTTTTACCCTTATAGTGAGGAGGGGATTACCATGTATCAGTCCAACAGATATCATTCAACCACCATAATGAAAGGTCAATTCACTATTGTGCAGCTGAAAACCAAAGAAATAACTGAACACATCTCAATGCTGAGGTGGTGGGCTTTACCTCTCCCTCCCTTAGACAAGGTTTTTAAAAAACACTGTCTCTGTGCTGGATAAAGATGACTGCACTATTCACCTCACATCCATCAGCCATATACACATGAAATTCAGCCTGGAGGAAATTCAGAACCTAAATAAAGTGAAAGTCACATACAAGTCAACCCATTGTCTACCACTAAGGGCCCGATTACGACTTTTGGTGCAGTGGTAGTAGGTGGTACACCACTACCCCACTCCCACTGCACCAAAGCCTTGATTGGGCCGCCCCCCAGATTAGGAATTTCCTCCTGTCTGGTGTATTTTTTTGGCGTTCCCTCAGTTTTGCCTCTAAAAATTGGCACCTCAATGGGAATACCAAAAACAATTCCTGCAAGACATGGACTGTTAAGTCCATGCCATGCAGGAACTGGTGTGCATGCACACAGGGGGGCACATGTTGTGCTTCCATGTGTGCATCCACATGGCATGAGGCACCAGTGTTTCCTCTCTGCCACAGGTTTCATGACGTGGAATTGCCATGAAAACAGTGGCGAAGAGGAAACTTGTAATATGTTTAGTGGGACCACAGCAGTCTCACCAAGCATATTACATGAAAACCCGCAATTGCCTGGCAGCGCCCTGGCGGTCCTGCGGCAGCAATAGGCTTGGTGGGGCCACCGTGGTCCCGCCAAACATGTTGCAAGTTTCTTCCCCACCATGGGTTTCATGGTAGTTCCAACACCATGAAAACCGTGGCAGAGAGAAAACAAAGGGGCCTGCAAGGCCTCCTGGTTCCTCCGGCCATGTGGATTCACACACTGGAGCACAGCATGTGCCCCCCTATGTGCATGCACACCAGTTCCTGCACAGAATGGACTTAACAGTCCATACTGTCCAAGTACTGTTTTTGGCGGTGCCCATCTTTAGAGGCACCGCCGTGGGAACGTCAAAATTAAGCCCGCCAGGCAGGAGAAAACTCCTAATCTGGTAGGCGGCCTGACAACAGCTTTGGCGCAGCGGGAGCATGGCAACAGCATACCACCCACTCCCACTGTGCCAAAAGTCAGAATTGGGCCCCAAGTCTTAATGGGCTAGACGGACCACCGGTGCAGTAGTGCCTGGACCCCCACCACCACCACCACACCACCACTATTGGCAGTCCTCGGACCATCAAACTCATAATCTGGCTCAAAGACTTAAAAGATGCTCAATGTTAAACACAAGCTTTGAGTGTGGACAATAGGTGGGACATTTGGCACCATATTAAGGAAGTGCCTAAAACCACAACTAGCATTTGAACCCAGGGTGCTTCCATATAATTGAATGAGGCGACAGATCCTTTTACTACTTCTGTATTATGGCTAACAGGTGAGGGCATTTTGGTCCCTATGTATCAAGATTAGTAAATACGATTTCCAAAGGGCAATTTTTACCAAATCACAATTTGGAAATCGTAATTCCTAATGTATGAAAGCTTTAATTTTAAATTATCGATTCCAAGTATGGCGCAAATCATCTTACCTTATGAATCTTAATGAGGTAGGTTGCACTTTATGACCCGCTTGGCGCCATCACAGGGATGGTGGCCTGCTAGGCTCAGCAGACAACCATGTACTGTGATTGCTTTTCAATAAAGCAATCATTTTTTTTTAATGCAACCTGTTTCCCTTAAAGGAAACAGGTATGTGTTTAAAAAACGTTTCTTTCTTTCTTTTATTTGTTTTAGAAGATGCAGGGGTCCCGTGGACCACTACCTCATCTAAAACAAACTTTTTATTTACATTCACAAATGGGATGGGGTCCCCAGGGAACCACTTCTCATTTACTAATAGCTAACCACTACATTTTTGTAGTCAGTAAATCATTGATAATATGTGATCAGAATTCGGTCGCAAAACATTAAAAGGTATTTGGGTAGAACGCCCCTTCCAAATAACAAATCATTATTTTGTCGCAAACCCAAGTTGCAAATCAGCAACATGTTACTGAATCACTGTGTGGGTTTCATACATGCCAAAATTGATTTTTTGCAGGGGGAAATGGGCTTATTCTGCAAACCGGCCTGTTTTGAATGCAAAAAAGCTCAATACAGCTGGCCCTTTGTTCCCATGCAATCTCGGAGGGTCATGGTGTAATTTGAATAGGAGCATGGCCTTATGTATTTGAGGGAATGACTTTGAGTGTGAGCCTGAGCCATATTAGCAACCGAGGTGCAACAGAATTGAGTTTGTTGAGGCTGTGCACAGAGAGTGCTCCTCTCTGAGAGCACTTCTTCAGAGAGTCTCTGGGCCTCTTTGATAAAGCCACCCGCCATGCTGGTGCAGTCACATACTTCTCTTGCTTGGGGTGTGGGACCCTGTGACCTACTCAAAAACAGACTGCCCCCCCCCACCGTCTCCATGGTTGTATTAATTATGTTGTGTAGTACCTCCTTTGCTACATTGTTCCAATGTTATACAACTGCGCTTTGGTAACCAATAAAAAATTACGACACAAAAAAACAGACTGTCAGCCATCTGTAGTGACATACAGAGAGACAGTTTGAAAGGGCCGGTTCTTCTTTCAGTGCTGGGCTATACCAGACACAACTCCTGTTATGTGGGCACTGGATAACCAGGACTGTGTCTACTGTTATCTATGGCAGTCTGGAAACAAAGATAGTATCTTGCTTCTGAGGTTCCGTGACGATTGTAAGTGGTGTTTTTGACTCGCACGACTATGGTCGAGTCTAGTATCTATGAACCGCAAATGACGAGTTTAGTAAGTGTGCGCAGTTTCGCTGTGCTAACTTAAACCGTTCGTTTGTTACGTGGGCTTTTCATCTGTACCCACGGGTTCCATCTTAGATACGGCATCCATTTTGTCTCTTGCCCTCAAGTAGTCAGCGAACGGACGCTGTCCGCTTCGCGACCCTGGGACTCCCAAGATATTTGCGGAAGACACATGTCCTTTGAAAGTGTCTTTATGACGAGGGGGTTGCTACTGTAAGGCAGGTGGCGCCGCTTGAGGCTCATCTTGCCGCACGGACTTATTGTCTCAGCCGTGCATCTCATTAGGCACGTCCCTTTGATGCCTGTATCTCGTGCTTCCCGGCACCTCCCCTTTTACACCCTTTTCGATCTCCCCACTGTCTCCGTCTTCCTCTGCACCTGTCTTCGTTCCTGTTTTAATCCACTTTACTGCTGATTGGAATTTGCTAATGGTGGGAAGATGGGTTTTTACAGTTGGGAACCGCCAAATGTTTCCGCACTTATGTTCCGGACCTTGTATGTTTCAAAGCGACCAAAGCGACCCCTCTGGGAGCTCGATGTGGGAACTGAGTTGTAAACCTTTGTGTTCAATGTTAGCCTATGGGTAAAAACTGTATAAAAGGAGCGATCCACAAAACCAATTTGAAGCAGTCTCCCCAAGTTGCACGTGGTGTGCTTGTCGTGACTTCTGTGTTCCCTGCAGTAAATAAACCTTGACTCTTTGACGCCGAAGGAAGTGTCCCGTGTCTCTGTGACTTGTACGCCGGAGCAGGTTACCCACGAAGGTTTCAGGTGTTGTGCCCTGGCACCGCTGGGTCCAAAAGAACCCAGTCCTTCAGTTGGCGCCCAACGTGGGGCTGCATCAGTGGTACCGGTCCAAGCCCGACGATCGTGAGGAACTTCGTGTGAAATCTCCGAGGGAAGGTGCACCCCGCTTCATCGATCCTGTTGTCGAAATAAGTGGCCCGAAGACTTTTCCCGCGAAGATTCCCGCCTCCTAACGGCTGCGACGGACTGCTGCCCTGACTGTAGACCTGTCTTGGCGCCTGGCGTAGACCTTGGTATAGCGAGACGATAGACGGGCCTTCCTGAGGACGCCATTGATCTTTGAGTTAAGTATTTGTGGGTCGCTCCCAGAATCCTTGGTTGTAGACACTTTAGCGAGTGTCTTTGTTGTAAACACTAGTGGTTTGTTGTTGTTGTACACGCTGTGTGAGTGTTTTTGTCGGTGACACTTTGCTAGCGTAACTTTGTTGTTGTATTTGTTTGACGACTGCAGCCGCCAAAGACCGAGGGTTTTGTTCTTGCTGGGACTTGGTAAATCCCGTAACCCTTGAAGTTTGTGAAACTCGGCTAGCGTGCAAGATGCCTGGTCGCAGTACTTTGTTCAGTTGCTTTAGACCTTGTGGTGCGGATTCCCTGCTGGAGGACTCGTGTCCGATACCTCCGGTAGGAACTCCTACTTATGACTTATATAGCAAACATGGGCTAGGCCCGATTGCTTTTAACGATTATTGGATAAAATATACAAAGAAAGACGGCGATCTTCGTTGGCCACCTCACGGTAGCTTCGAAGCGACGATCTTAGATAATTTGGAAATTAAGTTGTTCGAACGTAAATCTAGGCCGGCCATGTTTGATGCCTTTCGGTTGTGGCGCAAAGAAGCCCGACAGAAAGAGATCAGACAGAATAAACGTAGTGAGCGAGATAATGTTGCTACTATTGTAAAGAAAGCTGAGCAGTTTCAGCGTGATAAGGAAGATAAGGATAAGGAAGTGTTTGAGAGGCTGCAGCGTATGACCATAGATAAATGCTATCCTGCTTTGCCTACGGAGTCGGATAAGAAGGAAGAGGCAGTTGAGGATCCTTTAATGTCCTATCTTATGAAGTCGCCACCTCCGTACGTACAGGGTACCGCAGTTCCTGTGGTCCCTGCCGTACCTGTTCTCCCACCTGTTATTCCTCCGCCTATTCCTCAACCTGTACCCGCTCTTCCGACTGTCCCTGCTCCTGTGCCTGTGTCTATTCCTACTGCTCCTCCGCTTCCACATACTCCTGCTCACACTACTGCTCCTGTGTTGTTAACTCCTGTCGTTGCTAATGTCTCTACTCCTTCTCTTGTTAGTCCTGTGTCTTACTCTTGTCCCTCTGCTCGTAACCGTAATTCTCCCATTGCGGCTAGCTTCTTTCAGTCGCTCGGACCTGTTTTCGGGTCTGCTGGTTCCGATGGTCCTCAGAGACGTAGCCAGCTTCCTGCTAATAGAGAACGCGCTGCACTGTACAATATGGCGATGGGTTGGATGGACAACCCGCAGAGAAATCCACCCCGTGTTGTTCTTGAAACATTTAGTCAATTCAACATACCGACTCAGAGATATGTGTTTGACGAAATGTGTAAACTTTTACATGATCAGATAGCGGCAGTTGCGCCTGACGAGGTGCTGACCGCCCTGTCTAATCTTCGGCTTCAGTTCGCAACTGGACTGATAGTCGATACTAATGTCCGACGTGCTATCGAGCAGTTGCTGTCTTTCCGTCTAGCTCCTATTCCTCGCGCACTGTTTGTAGAGGATCTTGAACGCCAGCAAGCTGAGTCTGGCCAATACCCTATGCGTGAAGTTCCGCCGGTTTGGGTACCAGCTGATAATACTGGTGCCCAGCCAGTTCCGGCACATTTCCAGAGAATATGGATACATCTCCCTTGGAAACGATCGGAAGTGCTTCAGGTGAAGCAAACTTTGCCCGACCCTCGCAAAAATCCTGCTGGGTATTATAAGGAATTATCGCAGCTCGTAGATGCTACGGTAATGAATCTTGCTGATATCGACATGTTGTTTGGCAATGTCGTACCGCAACCGGTATGGGCCAAGATTCGTCACCAAGATCACACAAATGAATTAGGTGGTGATTGGGCTGCTATTACAGCGGCAGACGCTGGACAAGCGGCTGCTACTAAACCCGATCAGTTGATTGAACTTCTTCCCCAGCGAATCATTACGTTAATGAAAACGCTCATGCCAGCTATGAAGGTAAATTGGGATAAGTTGTCAGCCTGTAAGCAAAAGAAAGATGAGAGTGTTTCAGACTTCTTTACGAGGTTTGAGGAAACATTCGTTGATCATAGTGGACAGGATATGGGTACTGAGGGTGGACAGAGGTTGTTTGTGGATAAATTTGTATCGAACTTATTGCCCGACTTGTGCAATAAATTGAAGAATTCAGAAAGTGCGTGGGCCGTTTCTACCTCAGCTCAGATTCTGGCTACGGCACAATATTACGAAAATAGAGAAAAAGAGGAAATTGACCGCGCTGATAAAAAGACAAAAGAGCTGAAAACCAAAGTGTTGTTACAACAAGCATATCCGCCGCGTTCTAATCAGAATGCGTCTCAACAGAATAGATCACAGTCGCAATCGAATCGGTCGCAATCGCGTAATGATTCCTCTTTCAACAGATCTTCCCTAGGGTACAACCAATGTGCTTATTGTAGACAGGAGGGACACATTAAATTTGATTGTCCTGCTTTAAATGATCGTAATAGCGGTAATTCGTCTAGAGGAGGCCGTGGTGGTTCGCAGAATGCATCACGTGGTAGAGGTCGTGGTGCTCAGAACGACCGCTCTGACAACTCATCAAACTCTAATAATTGTTTCGATCAACGTGGATCATCGCAAGGACGATCTGCGCAGTACAATGTAGACGATTATTACGTCGATCAGGGAACTGACGACAGTAATTACTAGGACAGCCAAAGACAAGGAGAGGGAGTGGTATCAGTTCCGGTCGATCAGAGAGGGCCTTACGTCGCAGTTGCTACATCGGGCGTCGTTGAGCCTTTTCTGTTGGACACTGGTGCAGCGAAAAGTTCTATCATGCATTCGAAACTCCCTGGCGCACCTTTGTCTGGCTTAACAAATGTATCCGTTGGATTCTCTGGCGCCCCCGTTAGCAATCCAGTTTCGCGCCCTTTGCCCCTTAAAATTGGGCCTCGTGAGCTCGAAGCTCCATTGATTTTGACCACTGGTTGTGGTGAAAATCTTTTGGGTCTGGATTTGCTTAAACGTTTGTATGCAACTTTGTATTGTTCTCCTGCGGGTGTAAAGCTTACGTTCGGAGAGAAAGTAGTCTCTCCCATGTATTTGTCCCTCGATAAGCTTCCACCGGAATTGGATTCCCTTCCTGCGTCTTTGTGGGCAACGGGTCCAAATGATGTGGGCCTACTTGATATCTCCCCTTATGTTGTTCAGTTGAAATCGAATGTGCGATTGCCACGTATTCCCCAGTACCGTATCTCCCTTGATGGTGAACGAGCTTTGTTAGCGATCATCTATGATTTGATCGAGAAAGATGTTATTGAGGAGACTCGGGGAAACGTGTGCAACAGCCCTGTACTGCCCATTCTTAAACGTACTGATCCTACCAAACCGCCTGTTTATCGTTTTGTTATCGATTTACGGGAGGTAAATAAAATTGTGGTTCCTCAATTCCCTGTTGTGCCTGACATCACGGCGCTACTGACTCTGATTCCAGCTACTGCTTCATGGTTTTCGGTGATTGATTTGAAATGCGTTTTTCAGCGTCCCGATTGCCGAAGAGAGCAGAGACCTTTTCGGTTTCTCTCTTGGAGGACGTAGCTTCCGGTTCAAACGCGCTCCTCAGGGCTACTGTGAAAGTCCATCGATTTACAGTCAAGCTTTGAAGGGTCAACTGGATGCGTTCAGGTTGCCGGTTGGTGCGGCTTTAATCCAATATGTCGACGACTTATTGGTGGCTGCTGATACTCAGGACATTTGCAAACTTGCTACGGTATCATTGCTGCAACATCTCTGTGAGTTAAATCACAAGGTATCACCTTCTAAACTCCAATATTGTTGTCAAGAAGTAACCTATCTAGGTCACTTATTGTCAAAGGAGGGAAGGAGATTGACCCCAGAGAGAATTGCAGCAATTGCGCGAATGGCTGTGCCACAAACCCAAAGAGATGTGCGTGCCTTTCTAGGTATCACGTCGTACTGCAGGCAGTGGATTCCAAATTTTTCATTGCTAGCGAAACCATTGGTGGCTCTTACGTGCAAGGATGTTCCAACTCCTTTACCATGGACGGAAGAATGTCAGAAAAGTTTTTCTGAATTACGTGATTCATTGTGTTCGGCTCCTGTGTTAGGCACCCCTGATTACAGCAAGCCGTTCACGTTATATGTTCACGAGAGGGAAGGTTGTGCGTTGAGTGTCTTAACGCAACCTTTTGGTGGTAAGCAACGTCCATGTGCATATTTTTCCTCGACCTTAGACCCAGTAGCTAGAGCATTGCCGAGTTGTTTGAGAGCAACTGCGGCAGCTGCGGTCTCCATCCGACAATCAGCAGGATTGGTCATGGATAATATGCTTACGGTGATGGTTCCGCATGCAGTCGATACTCTTTTGAACCGAACGAAAACTCAGCACTTGACGAGTGCAAGGTTGTCTGGGTACGAATTGACGCTCTTGGCAAGCCACATTCAGATAAAACGTTGTAATGTCCTAAATCCGGCAACTTTGTTACCAATTAGTGCAGAGTCAGATGAAGTAGCAGAACATGACTGTTACTTGCGTACAGAAGAGGAAACAAAAGGTCGAGTGGACCTTAAAAACACCCCATTGGAAGACCCTGACGGCACCCTGTATGTGGATGGGTCATGTTTTAAATTGCCGAATGGTGATGTGACTACTGCTTATGCTGTTGTGACGTTGAATACTGTTGTTGAGACTGCGAGATTGAATCAGAATTCTGCCCAAGCTGCAGAGCTGATTGCTCTTACTAGAGCATGTGTATTAGCAAAAGATAAACGTGTGAATGTGTACACCGATAGCCAGTATGCTTTCGGTGTAGCGCATAGCTTTGGACGGTTGTGGCGAGAGCGTGGTTTCTTCACGTCGCATGGCACGAAAATACAGCATGGCCAGCTCGTGAACGATCTTTTGGATGCATTGACTTTGCCTGCTCAAGTTGCAATTGTTAAATGTAGTGCGCATCGTAAGGTGACGGATGATGTTGGTCGTGGTAACGCGTTTGCAGATGAAATTGCTAAGGAGACTGCCCGGAACCTTAGCACTCGAATGTATGTGACGAGTTCGGTTAGGTGGCCTACAGAATCAAGTATGTGTGAGAATACTATAGAGAGCGTGAAAGCAATTCAGAATGAGGCCACCGACACTGAAAAGACGAAATGGAAAGAAAGTACGGGAAGGTTGGATGCGAATGGTTGCTGGATTGATTTGTCGGATCAGAAAAGATGGATGTTGCCGGATGCGTATGTACTAGCCGTTGTGACAATGGCACATGGGTTAGCACATATTAGCGCGAAAGGTATTTGCAAGTTGTTGGCTGATGTGTGGAAGAATGATGGTATTACGAAGTGTGCTGAACGTCTGGTGAAGAATTGTATGGTGTGTATAATGTACAACCCTGGCAAAGGAACCCCAACTCCCCCTGGCAGTTTTGCTCCTCCTTCGTATCCCTTTGAGGTGATTCAATTGGACTTCATCCATATGGAGCGATGCAATAACCTGAAATACGTTTTGGTTGTGGTTTGCGCATTCTCCCGATGGATCGAGGCCTATCCCCTCAAAGATAACACTGCTTTGTCTACTGCGAAAATCCTACTGAAGGAATACTTTCCTCGGTACGGAATGCCTAGAGTCGTGTGGTCAGATAACGGAAGTGAGTTTGTTGGAAGTGTGATGAAGAGTGTGTGTAAGGGCCTTGGAATTAATCAAAAATTCCATAGCGCCAATCATCCCCAGTCAGCTGGATTAGTTGAAGGTTACAATGGTACCCTTAAGCTAAAATTAGCGAAGATTCAGGCTACGACTGGACTTTCGTGGCCTGACGCTTTGCCTCTAGCATTACTGTCAACTAGGGCGACTGTACACTCCCGAATAGGGCTTAGTCCATATGAAATAGTGTTCGGCCGTCCTGCGAATGTGTGGGGGGTTCCTAGGCCAGGCATATTCGTTGATCTTGAGTATCCGATGTTGATTGACTACTTACATGACTTGACTGCTAAACTGAGGTTAATTCATCAACAGGTTTACGACGCCTTGCCGACGCAGACGGAGGGTCCAGGCCACCAGCTCCAGCCCGGTGATTGGGTTGTCACCCGTAATTTTTCGCGCAAGAAGAATCTGGACCCCCGCTTTGTTGGACCTCACCAGGTGCTCTTGGCCACGAGGACTGCCGTTCGTCTTGAGGGACGGAAGAACTGGGTACATGCTACCCATTGTAAGCGAGTCCCTATTCCTTTGCCGGCAGACCCGTGGGTGAGGAAAGGCATTGCGTCAACAGAAGCAGAGACATTGCCGGCGTTTGTACCTTTTAGCGACGCACAACTTGTTGGTGAACACTCAGCGCAGCAGAAAGCCACTGTTGGAACATTGTCAGCAAAAGACTCAAGACCAAATCAACAAACTGATCAGCAGGACGCTGTCTCTTCAACGGATCCTTTATTTGACGAGCAGACACGTCCCGGGAAACATCGATATTCTTTGCGTTCTTATACTAAGGACAAATAAAATTGTTTTCTTGCTTTGCTGAAACTGATAACTGCAATATCCTCGTTTCCCCTGATCAACTTTGGACATTTCGTATGATTGAAAATTGTTTGTACATATATTGAGATTTTTGTATCTTTTTCCTTCCACAGCTGATTTTTTGTGCTAAATAAAATACATATTGTGTATTGAGGGCCGTAGGGCCGCGCGCGTACTTCCTTCTGGACAGTAGGTCTTGACGCTAGGTTAAAGGCCGTCGGTTCCTAGGAACTCCTGGGGATTGACTATTGCTGCACAGAACGAAGTGCGTCAAGAAACGTTGCGGACGGTCGTAGGGAAATGGCATTTTCGAAGCTGAACGATTTGGAAGGAGCTCAGGCGTATAGAGTCAAACTACAGACACTTAGTCGTACTAAATGTTTTGTATTCCAATTGTTTGTACTGTTTTTAACTGCTTCTGCATTCTTGGCGGGTGGGGTGTATTATGCTATGTCTTACTTTTTACTTCCTACCCCTACTCCTACTCCTTACTCTAACGTTACTTCTACTGCTACTACTGCTTCTCCCCATTCTTTTCATATTCTACCGGAACACGAACAGGCTAGACGTGTAGAATTCCGCAACAATTCCTTTATCCAGCTCCTCCATCAGCATCAGTTAGTGGTTAACACTACTAATTGTTGGGTGTGTGGGTTGATGCCACATACTACGGGTAAGGGAATTCCATATCTGGTGTTACCGTATAGTTCCCAAGGGTCAGCTCGAGCATACCAAACAATGCTTCGAAGCGCACTAGGTTTCCACCCCTCTCCAGAACGTTCCCCCAAACCGGGTCCTACCTCGTGGCAGTGGGTGGTATCGATGATAATACAGGATTTGGAAGATGAGATCTATGATGCTTTTCTCATCCCTAAGGCAGAGGTACAAGCCTATAGGGCACCGGATAGAGGGGAATATAGTACGTTCACTAATGAAAAGCAGCTTAAAAGCTCGCCTCCGATATGGGTCGTACCCCACACTGGTAATCTTTGTATCGTGGGTCGTGGTTCGCAAGCCTCACTTGGAGTAAGTGCTTGCACTGAAAGTTACGTTCTGTCAATGTCCCCGATCCCTGTGTTTCTGGCTGCCAAGGGTACGTACTTCATCTGTCATGATCGTGCATATACATGGTTGCCCTCGGACTTTATGGGCTCATGTTTTGTTGCAAATCTGTTGCCTCCGACGTTTACTGTAGATGCCGATTACCATAAGACTAGAGTTGTACGAGGCGTAATTAGCGAAGAGGATACTGCCGGTCAAGAGGCAGGAGACTTTTTCAAGGGTTTCCTCCCGTTTTGGGGACCTATGGTTAATAGTAGGAACCTGAGACATTTGACTCGAGTGGTGGAATCGACAGCTAATGTTACTGCCAGTGCCCTTGGTAATATCACCACAGAACTTCAGGCGGAGAGACTTATGACGTTACAAAACCGTATGGTTTTAGATGTCGTCTTGGCAGATCGCGGTGGGGTATGTAAAGTGATCCATTCGAGCTGTTGCATTTTCATACCTGATAATGCTCCTACTGTCTATCAAGCCATCTCGAAGTTGCATAAGATCTCTGAATCCATACACGTGGATGTAGGGGATTGGACGCTACTCGGTTGGTTTTGGGGCCTGATGTCGACTTGGGGTTGGAAGATTCTGATGATCATCGGGGTTGTGGTAGTGTTCCTGTTCACGTGTTGCCTTTGTGTGCAGTGTGGTCCTGCCTTATGTGGCCTCTGTGCTACAACGTGTATGAGACAACCACCTGTTACCAAGGGGACTCGGTCGGACAGATCTATGCTACAACGACATCTTGATGGTCTGATGAATATCGAGTATGATTCCGACTAGTGCTTGCCTACATGAGGGCAAAAGGAGCGTCTGAGGTTCCGTGACGATTGTAAGTGGTGTTTTTGACTCGCACGACTATGGTCGAGTCTAGTATCTATGAACCGCAAATGACGAGTTTAGTAAGTGTGCGCAGTTTCGCTGTGCTAACTTAAACCGTTCGTTTGTTACGTGGGCTTTTCATCTGTACCCACGGGTTCCATCTTAGATACGGCATCCATTTTGTCTCTTGCCCTCAAGTAGTCAGCGAACGGACGCTGTCCGCTTCGCGACCCTGGGACTCCCAAGATATTTGCGGAAGACACATGTCCTTTGAAAGTGTCTTTATGACGAGGGGGTTGCTACTGTAAGGCAGGTGGCGCCGCTTGAGGCTCATCTTGCCGCACGGACTTATTGTCTCAGCCGTGCATCTCATTAGGCACGTCCCTTTGATGCCTGTATCTCGTGCTTCCCGGCACCTCCCCTTTTACACCCTTTTCGATCTCCCCACTGTCTCCGTCTTCCTCTGCACCTGTCTTCGTTCCTGTTTTAATCCACTTTACTGCTGATTGGAATTTGCTAATGGTGGGAAGATGGGTTTTTACAGTTGGGAACCGCCAAATGTTTCCGCACTTATGTTCCGGACCTTGTATGTTTCAAAGCGACCAAAGCGACCCCTCTGGGAGCTCGATGTGGGAACTGAGTTGTAAACCTTTGTGTTCAATGTTAGCCTATGGGTAAAAACTGTATAAAAGGAGCGATCCACAAAACCAATTTGAAGCAGTCTCCCCAAGTTGCACGTGGTGTGCTTGTCGTGACTTCTGTGTTCCCTGCAGTAAATAAACCTTGACTCTTTGACGCCGAAGGAAGTGTCCCGTGTCTCTGTGACTTGTACGCCGGAGCAGGTTACCCACAAAGGTTTCAGGTGTTGTGCCCTGGCACCGCTGGGTCCAAAAGAACCCAGTCCTTCACTACCTTCAGTGAATGTCCTTGCAGGCTGTGCTCAGAACGAGAATCTGTCACACAGTTGGTGTGAGGTACCTCAGCCCAGCATGGGCCCACACCCTCATGCAGAGTCGGGATGCCTACAGCATCTTGATGATTCGACTTCAAATCAAAGTTGTGTTGTTTTGTTTTTCTGAGAGTTGAATGGCTATGGTGTGAGGTGGGTAGACGTGACGTTTAAGGAAGATTCTACAGGACTGGGAGAAGTAGTGTTGATGAGTTCAAGTACCATGTTTCTGAACTAATTGTCTCGAGGAGCAAGACTCACAAAAAAATTAATACCACAGCTCAGTCACCAAAGTTGTTGTACTGCATTGTACTACGGAGAGAGAGAAGTGTAAAGCCATATTTACCAAATATGGTCTGCTGCTCTTTTGTTTTTACCCCTGTGCTGGTCCTCTTAAAGGCTATCTAAAACCACACACACCTTTCCAGCACAAAATCCTAATCCTAGACATCTTCTGAAACATTCTACACAATGTATGTGTGCTGTAGAGTGCAGCACACATCCAATGTGTGAAATCTAAGGAGAAATAAAAACATGTATTCTACTTTGTACCTCCATCAAGGAGGGATTCTTTTTTGACGCAAGGCCCGGTCTAACAATTTTTGTAGCTAGGGCTTTGAATAAAAATCCTGGGCGGATGCCTTGAAATGCCAACGTAGCAACCATGGAACAACACCCCTTAACGCAAAGCATTGCAAAGCACTTTTTTGAGCTCGGGAACAATACTTTTCGGTGGTTCAAAGTCTCGATAATCTGCCACGACGTGTTTAACGTTTTATAGGGGGGATCATTGACGCACAATAAGTCTTCCAAAGGTGGGTGTTAGTGAGACAGCAGTTTACAATTGTTAACCATCAACATGTCAGTGCAAAATCACAAAACACGCCACGGACAGACCGAAAGAGAAAGCCAAAAAAGTTCCCAGTGCTGACCCAAACTGACTTCCGTCCAACCGACTCTGACTTTAATCTTTCATTTTACCAGTAAAAAAGCAAACTCGTGTCAAAATATTGGTGTAAGGACTGCGTCTTGCTCCTGACAGAGAACGCAAACTTCAGAGCGGGCGTTTTTCTCTAAAGCACAATTATTTATTTTAATTAGGATAAGCTGCCCACATGTGTGTCACCGTGTTTTCTCTGCTCCACGTAGATCCGAGAACATCTCCCCATTAGAGACTTCTATTAAAACTGACTTTGCAACTAATAATATGGTCTCTGTCACTAAGCTAGAAAGCCCCTGCCGGATTTGACACAGTCAAGCGTTACGGGTATGAAAACATATTTTTCTTCCACATGCATCCAGTAAAGTTTGATTTGTTGAGAGGTTTTTCTTCAGCTGACAAGTTACAGACCATGTCTGAAGAGACCGCTGGGGACTTTCAAGACACGACGAGCAACAGATTCTAATCAGGGACTGACATTAGCATTTCAAGGAGGCTGCTTCTGAAGAGAAGAAACTTGACTGTGGACAGCATTGTCTACCGCGCGCTGAAAAGTCACATCCAGGAAGTCTAATATAACCGTGCCATTCTCTCACTGGGCAGGCCTCTCTAACTTTACAGTGTTATTTTTTGCTGGAAACACGTGACGGGCAGATTTTGGGGCACTTCTGGCAATTTTCCAAATATTTTTTTTTATTAACTAATTTTTATTAAGAGAATGAATAAAAAATTACGAAAGTTACAGAATTAGAGGTTATAGAACAAGATATAAAACAGATGATACAATATTCTATTCGAACAAGAATAATAAAAAGTACAAAATGCAAATACTCTAATAAAACACAATGTTATAAGGAGAGGCAAGTAATGGGGATAAAAAATCATAACCTTGTAATAAAGTACTGTGTTCCAGAAGAAAAAAAAAGAGTATGATATATGTATTTTTTTTATAGAGAAGACAGAAATGAAAGAAAAAAGAAGAAAAGAAGAGAAGAAAGAGAGAAAAGAAAGAAAATAAATACTGTTTTTAAACAATTAAGGCACAGGATAGGTCCTCGTTTGTGTCATTCAAAGGATCCTATCGCACTTATATAGCATTACAGCCTGCTGCTGAGGGTTATACCAGTTGTTAAAGGCACTTGAATAACCACTACATGAGAAAGAGGGCCTTTAACAACTGTATTGCCTGTACCTGAATGAATTAATGCTGTCAGATCAGTTCCGTCCAATACACTTCATTTCGGTCGTCAGACCATAAAAGTGTAAAGTGCATATATGCAATTTAATAGACTTTACATGTACAAAAGTCCCTTGTTTTCACCTAAAAGAATAAAATCTAATCAATTCATATAACTTGAGGCTAATCATTGTACCCACTTAGGTTGCAATGGTCTACAATAAGCAAGGGGAATATGAAAGACCAGCACTGGAATGCTGAATCCGAAGGTCTGCGCTGCCCTGTTGTCGTCAGTGGAGCTCTCAACTTTGCAATGGTCTAATTACATTTTACCAATGTTTTTTAGTGAGCGATTAGCCTACGTGGGTGCAAACATCCTCACAGAATGTCATATGTAACTGTTAAGAAATGTAACTCCCCTCGCCTGTCTCCTACCTCTTCTTTCCCCCCTTGTTTCTATGCCTTTTCTCTACCTGTCTCTTTTTCTCTAACTATCGTCAGGTGGGGTTAGCTAAACAAACGGGACATAACGTCTCAATATACTGATGTACAAGCCGCACTTTATACAACCTATGCTAACCCTGTAACAGAGCTGCCAATATGTTCTTGTATGAAAATGTAATAAAACATGTTGAAAAAAAAAGGCGAATGATTCATTTGTCCATTGGGTACCTGCAAACTTTTTTGGGGTGGGGGGGTCGATAGTGTTCTCTCGGAATGTGTGGGATGTGCAACTGTGGTACATCATAGCCAACATTACTTTCACTCCCACAGTGATGCTTTAGACTCATGATGAAAATAAATAAATCGTTTCTTTTATTTACTGTCATCAGTGGCTGCATCTAAATTTCGGACGCTTATGTCACTTACAACCTAAAGCTCCGTTTAACATCCATAGACACCAAAGTCTGGACTACATATTACAAGCGCCTCTACGTGGCCTAGAGAACTGTGCAGTGCCAAATCCACAGAACAAGAAGGAAAAAGCATGTAATAATGCAGGCATTATGTTGTTCCCATAAATATCGATGTGTACTAAAACAGTGACTTACCAGGGACTCAGTTAGTAAACAATGTTTTTTCCAATCAGTAAAATCAATCACTGAAAACAATGAACATAAAAATAAAATATCATATTGTCTAGCCTTGAAAACCCAATAATATCCAAATGTATTATCCATAAAATAAAAATAGGTTATTTATAAAAAAAAAATGCTTTTTAGAGCATGGCGCAAGATAGTGAGACAGGAGAATGTAGGTGGGTAGTGACCCCTACGATCACACAAGAGATCAAAACTAAAATACATAAAAAAATATAGATTGCATATCTATAAATAACGAACAGCCTAAAACAATTAGGTTTCCAGACCTTTGTTTTCCTGGACTCTGGTTTAAGACATGAGTTTCCTTCGTTTGTGTGTGGACAACATTTCAATCTCGTTTGGAATGTTGAGGTCTCATCAGGACAGACAAGATGGTGGTAAGCGAAAGCTGAGCATGGCTAGACCAGAATAATAGGTGAGGTACCTGAAGGGGGCGGAGGGACTGCAAACTGTGAAACTTAGGGACATTTCTACAAAGAGTTCACATAATGAAGAGCAGCAAGTAAAGATGCATTGAGTGTGCGGGAGAGAGCAGAACTGTGCCATGTCTGCTTAGAAGTTGTGCAGTGCTGTTCTCTGTGCTGCTGAACTTATGGCTGCCATGCCCTAATGCAGGCATCCTTGCGCCATAATGCATAGTGTAAAATCTGCATTGTATTCAGCCTGGTTTTTGTGAACTAAGCAGCCACTGGCGTAGCTAGGTGGGTGCGGGGGGCGGTCCACCCCAGGCGGCACTAGTTGGAGGGCGGCGGCCGCGCAACACTGGTGGCCCGTGGCGGGGGCCTTCATAATTTATTTGGGGACTCTTACTGACTGTCACTGTCCCCAAATAAATTGTAAAGTCGGCCGCCGCTACAGGCCACCAGTGCCGCGCGGCCGCCAACCCTACAGGGAGTGATGTCAAGTACACAGTACACCCACCACCCCCCACACGAACATGAGCCCAGAGCAAATGCACACGTGACATGCAGAGTTACGTGTGAACTGAAGTACGCAACGTACCGCGTTTGCTGTGGGTCCCAGGGTTGTCAATCTTGTACCGCGAAAGCGCTACCAATGACGGCCCTGGGCATAGTTTTTGGCCAGCCCCTGCGCCGAAAACGCAGTAGTGAGTGACGCATCACACGCGCCATAGGGCTGCTTTCTCTACTCCTTGTTATGACCCCGTTCGCGAGAGGGTACTTCGGCACAGCTTTCACAGGGGTTCTCTTCCCGGACCCGCAGTAGGAGGAACACACAGGCTACATTTACCAAGTAAGGGTCAAGGCTAAAAATTGCAACTACATAGGCCCATTTATAATATGTAAGCGGAGGCAGCAAATAACATTAATGTTAAGTAGAACGTTTTCAATGGGCCTTCCAGGCAACACCTTGATCAGACAGCATTTGTTTACCAGCATCTTTAGATTACCCTTGAAGTCACTCATCTCCTCACTCATTGCACCGTTCTATCCAGCTGCCTGAGAAAAATGTTTCTTTACTGTTTTACTTTTTCTGCTATTTAGAAATATATTATTTTTCTGCTATTTAGGAAAATGTTATAAAGAACATCTTCGTTTTGACTGAACACGGGAGCACAGCAGGAGGTTGTTGAACCTCCAGATTTCCTTTTTTTTATCAGTCATTGAATAATTGATGACATAAGAATGGAATTCTACTTTCGGTGATTGTTTTGACGACAGGATGGTACTTATATTAAATTCAAGTTTTGTTTGTGTTGTAAATTCGTTTAAAAAAATAGAAATCAGGAGTTAGGTTGTTCTTTTTTTGTACTGATCCAAAGCAAACTAGGATTTTACATCAGCGGATATTATAAAAAATACGGCATATATTTTTGTATCACCTATTTCAAGTGCTCGCTGTCCTTTTTCCCCAGCACCCCCCATCCCCACCTACCATGGGCGGCAATCTGTGGCATAGCCCCGGGCGCCAGAAGCTCTAGCTACGTCCCTGTAAGCAGCACATATGCAAAGAAGGAAAAATTAGGTGAAATAATTACATTTCTCCCAGTTAAGCCTTTCTCAGGGAGGTACCAGATTTTGGTGTAAATCCCTGTCTACCTGCGACGGCTCGTGGAGGGAGTTACGGTGGGGCAGGAGGGTGATGAGGGGGAGGGGCAGGGTGGAGGTTGCTAAAAACCGGCATATGGATAATTGCAGGTAAGTAAACAATTTAATTAATAAAAACGAATTTCGTAGTGCGCCTTGCATCGCAAAATGCAATGCAGTGCGAGCTACGAAATTCGTTTTATTAATTAAATTGTTTACTTACCTGCAATTATCCATATGCCGGTTTTTAGCAACCTCCACCCTGCCCCTCCCCCTCCCCACCCTCCTGCCCCACCGTAACTCCCTCCACGAGCCGTCGCTGCTTTCTACACTTTTTTGTAGATGGGTATTTGCATGAAAACCCATGGGTGGTTCCATGGAAACGCCCATGCGCCAACCATGGAACACCCATTGACAAAAACGAACGCGATGCAGAGTACAGCGCTGCATTGCAATACTTTGAGTTAGAGACCAACATTGATCCTGCTTTGTGTTAGCTTGCAAATCCCAGTGGAAGCAGATTGCAGCACACATAGAAAGAGAGAAAGCAAGAATAAATTAACATATTTCTCCTTGCTACTCCTCAACTTGGGAGGCATAGGTTTTTGCCACATTCTCAGGTCTTCCACTTCTGGTATATCTGGGAATGCATCATAATCCATTAATAATGTATGGGAACACCTACGCAACACCCATGGAAATGCATCCCTGGTGCAAAGTAATGCTACACTGTGATTTGCACTGCTTTGCATTACACCAGTTTTATGAAGCTACCCAGGGCCACGTAAGGTGGCCCATACTAACTACAACCTAAAATCATATTAACATACATCTGCAAAACTTACTAAGTTACTAACAATCTAGCACATCCTGCCAGAAATAGTCACCATAGAACATAGCTCAAATTAAACTTACTTTTTTACTGGAGAACAGAAATTAGAAAACATTAACTTACAGATTCACTGTCATTCAGAAATTACAAAAGCATACTAAAGAATTAAGCAAGCAGTAACAAAAATTGTGAAATAATGGAAATAAAATAAAATACTTTCTTACTATGCACACCATTACCATAAATAAATGCAAACAATAAATACATTTTCAAAAAATTAATGACAAAATCAATAAAAATGATAACATTAATTACAACTTGTTTTAAAAATCTCTGACATAGAAACACTTATAAAGCAGAAATACTGTAAAAACAATGGAAAATAAGTTATTTACAATCATTTTTTAAAAGGTTAAAAAAACATAACAATAAATATTTTAAACACTGTGACCCTGATTATGATGAGGGTTGGAAAGTTCCGACCACAGGTCGGAGACTTTCTGAGCATCATCAAGGTTTCAGTTTCGACCTCGCCATTACAATGCAGGTGGTTGAAACTGAAACCGGCCGGTCATTCTGGCTTTATTCCGACGGGCTCAAGAATTTATAATTAAGCTCCCTCCCTATACCCCTACAAACCAAGCAAATCACACCTAATATATAACTTTAAAAATATCATTTTGACGTAATTTACATAATTAATAATCAATTAAATAATTAATAATACATTGTTAATTAATTGCCAATTAATGTTTACTTAATTTACTTCCCACCCTACACCCCTACAAACCCTGCAATCCACACATAACACATAATATATAACTTAAAAATAGAATTATTTCGCAACTAACATAATTAATACTCAATTACACAATGAATAATAAATTAATGATTAATATGCACTAACTACAATTAACTAACAAACCGCCCTACACCCCTAGTCGTCTACTACACCCCTAGTCATCTAGCAACCCCCTAAAACAATATAAATCACTATTAGCAATTAAATTAAAAATTATAATTCACTTAAAATTACAAAATATATTTAAAGATATTATTAACAATTATATAAACAATAACACACAAAATTTCTGCAACTTGATATTTAAAACTCAATATTTTGTCCAAACACCATTAGAAATTCGATGCTTTATAATCATTCGGGATCCAGTTATGAAGGCGCAAGACCTGGATTGTAGCTGACCAGAGTGTCCATTTGTTCGTGAATATTCCAGCCAGTGGATAACCAGGTGGGTAGTCAGGAAAGGCAATAGGTAACTAACTGTGTGGAGGTGCATACATCACTTATACCGAATATCAAAGGCCATCCATGCATATTGTCATTCCCAGTGTATGAATGCAAGGTAAAGTTGCATCGGCCAAGGTGCAATATGATGGAATGATTCTTGATTCTGCCAAATCTGATTACCCGTCTCTTTTATAAATGGGAGGATTTGTCAATAGGGCATATACCCCATACTCGAAGTTCTAAGTTAAAAGACTTTGCATGATATTGAGGTTTTCAATGTAATGAAGACTGTTTAAGTCACCAACATGACCTCACTGCGAAACATTAGATGTTATAGCTCTTGGGACTGTTTTCTATTGGATCACATCACTAATAGGAAAATGACTTTCCCAACAATGTGCTGGTAGTCCCAGTGCAATCATAGTTTGAATCCTTTTTGGAGATTCCAGCTATTATTGCCTAGATTATTTTGTTTGTTCTGTGCTTACAGTGTCGAGGCCTTCCAACATGTGATGCCTCTTTTAGGCCTGGTGTTAGCCAAGACCTTTTAATTTTAATAACATTATATGCATGTTATATTTACTTCTCAGCCTACTCTCTTCATCCATTGGTATGTTAGTGTGTCATTCACATTCTTGATCCACCCACATGAGCATGGGGCACAGGTTCAGCCCACTTCAGCCACTGGCTTACCTCTCTGTGAGTGACACCATACTGCTCTTGTGCAATATGCACTTACCCACAAAAAGTAGCCACCTGGTTCAGTTTTACAAGCAAAATTCACAGACTTTGGCAAGGTCAAACGTTGGCAGCCGGCTACCGATCTATTGATTTACCAATGCTCGTTTAAATTATTCTTATTTTATAACTGTGAAATATACAATTGGATGTGGTGTAGGAAAAGGTTAAGCCAGAAGGACTACCCTGCATTAATTTCCTTGAATTTTAACGACGAAAACGATTCGTACTGTCTTGTTGATGGTGCACCCTTGATCTCGACACTTCAGATTGCATGGTTTTAAAACGATTCGGTTATTTATACATTCGCCACTTTTTTCTGAAATACTTACACCGAATGGCATTTGTGCACGATTCACCTAAATGAATTATAAATTCATTTTCAGCCCAGTCCTTTCTCAACATTTTTTAGAATTTTGTGGTTTGTGCTGTCTTTCAATTCACTTATGTTGACTAGGCCCGGCTTAAAATGGTTTAAGCAATTGTAATCTCATGTAAAACTTGATTATTTGGTTTTGTATATTTCAAGTTTTTTCCCTATAATGACTTTTTTTTTTAACCTCCCGGTGTGAGACGGATTTTAGCAGAAATGTTACACAAAAACTGTAAAACTGCGTGCCTCAGCTCAATGTGCTGCAGGGACAATCTTTATAAATGACTTTAGATACAGTAAGGAAAATACATCGACCTGACATATTGTGCAACTTTTTTTTACTGAAGGGCATACATCGAATACTATTTTCACGAGGCCGATCGCAGAAATCTGTTTTGCATAATACATGTATTTCACGTGGCAACATGTTTCCAGCTTCACCAGCCCTAGCAGTGATCCATCCACTGGCTTTGAAGCTGAGCACTGAACCAAATGGCTAACTTTTATTTAAATGCATTATAAACCTTGTCACATCTAAAAGCAAAGATGGTAAACTGCGTTTTTTAGATATCATTTTCCAATAATATGTGTAGAAAAGTGTGATTTGTAGCTATTCAGAGGGTCTCCAAAGAAAAAGAAATGCTTAGTCAAATAATTGTGTGCACATGTTTATTGACACTGCTTCGTGTCATTTTACAAATGTGTGTATTGCGTGAATTTTAATTTTGCTTTTCCCTGAATCATAGATGTATTTTTTTTTGCTGCCATCCTCAGGTTTAGCAATGTTCTTTGATAGCCCAGCAACCCTATATGCTACAACAATGGCATGTTTGCTCGTAATTTGATATATTGCATATATACGCAGATGTGTTGAGTGTAATATACTATTTATTGCCATTGGCGAGAGGCCAGGATTCATGACAGGGGGAGCCTCTGCTGGACCTTCAGGTCCTCCTCTCCCTCATCAATTACAATAAATAACAATACACTCAGTGGATCAGTTGCATGGTCCACCATGTTCAATTTTTTTCATGTGCAGCACCCATAAAAGATGTGTATAACTCTTCCCAAATTGCAAGGAGATTGAATCACAATATATTTGAGAAGATGGTCCCACTTGTCTTCAATCAACTAAATCTATAAAATAATCAATGAAACAATACAATAAACAGAGATTTCTCTAGTCAGGTAAGCTGTACTAGTAATACAATGAGATTTGACCTTTGCAATGTAGTAATAAACAAGTGGAACCATGTTTTTAATACACTTGTTCCATTTATGTTATTTGACCACATTCATTTTCACTGGCATGGCATGGTGTTAACTTACACAGGCACTCCCTGACTACCGCCATGCAGGTATCAAGACCCCATGCTTTGCCTGATTTATGAACTGACATGAGGAGCAAGGCGAGCATTCTGGAGTGGGGGAGGGCGGGCTAACTTGCAAATCCAGCAAAAATATGCTTCCATGTTCACATCAACCACATTTAGCCTTTAAATTGGGACTCAACAATCACACTGAAAATGTCAGAGGAGGCTTGTGCTAATTAAAAACAATTGGCTAGCACAGCTGCTTTTTTTTTAAACTTTAGCTTGGCATAGGGGATGCCAATGACAGAACATTTTGTTCTTGGAATGCAAAAAAAAATAACGATGAAGCTTGTAAAATTAGTCAAAGCTGCCATGGAAACCTAATAATCACACAGAGCTCCGTTATGAAACAATTTATTTAAAAGAAGATGTTTTTCAGTCATGGCTGAGAATGCAATTGGGCATGAAGCATGTCCTGGGGAACGTCGGCTTGTTGTCCAAGTCCTAATTACTCTTACTCATTGTTATACTGGGAGTGATTATTAGTATCGCCATGGCTAGCATAATGTTGATGTAACGTATAATTCGAAGGCGCCTGTGCGTGATCATGATGCAATGCAATGGGCAGATTGCATACATTTTGCACCGGTTCAGAAATTAAACAAATGTTCTGTTCTGCCATTTTTCGATCTTTGTTTAATAGGGGAAAAGCAAACTTCTTCCATGCTAAGATCCTACTAGGAAATGAAGCAAAGAGATTTTTCTTCACATTTACAGCCCAATTTTCTATGGTGTTTTCCTAAACTTAAGACCGTCTTAACAGTTGCAGTAAGTCAGGTAAGAGGGAATATTTAAGATCGGAGTTTGCCCTGGTTTAAGACAGTTGTAAGACTCTTGTGACTCATTTACAATGGGTTTTCTGATTTAAGAAAGAATTATCAGTTAGCCATGGCAAAACCATTCCCAAATAAGGCTATTTTACCTGCCTTAAATCAGTCTTAAACTGTGCTTAAGCCCGGACACCACTTTAGTAAAAAGATGTGAGCATTCTTTACTACCTACAGTCAACAAAGTAGATCAAACTAAGTTGGTTTCATTTTTTGGCCTAAGCCATTTATCTATATATAATCTGGCAGAAGTAAACTATTACTTATCACACGAGCAGCAAAGCGTGCGTAGAAAAGCATTCGCTCCATTTGTGCAAGCATGCAAAGTTTAAATAATCTGGCCCCATTAATCAACATTTTTTTAACTTTTCTTATTTGTTTAATCACAGAAAAGCTTCCAATAACATATATCCAACCGTTGATCGCAGAACCTGCTCATGGGTATGTCAAAAAAGAGAAATTAAGACCGTGTGAAATAATGATTAAATAAATGTACTACTAAAATAAAATAACTTTTTTTCCAAATCACAAAGAGGCCTTATGTGATGCAGGGGCTGTAACATCTTCTCAGGAATACAGACAATTGCTTTGTTACCTACAAAATGATTACATTTGTTTGCTCTATGTTCGCACATCTTTCTATGTCGAAAAACCACTTCACCTACACACACCAATTTTAGGAATGTTCCCTCACTTTCCAGTCAGTCTCTAACATTGATTAAACATGAGTACACGTTTTTCGTGAATACCCACAAACAAGTTTTTGGGTGCTGTCTCCCTTTTGCAGGTGTGCTCAACCTTGAACGCCCACATGTCACACCTGTGAGATTTAGTCACAGGTAAGATTTAAATTTGACTTGCAAATGAAAGCACTCACGAAAGCATATTTATGTTTTTGAATAACACAATTGAATTTCCACTTGTTAATATCGCTATTTACACACCTCAGATTTTAGGTAGGTGTTCAAATGGATTTGTTATTAATCTATTCATCCTCTTCCCTCGTTCTATATTAGTGACCAAATTAAAAGGTACATTTCTCACATTACTGTCGGTGAATCAACCCTTATTTTTATCGATCTTATCTGCTCCAGTTTCGCATGTTTTTTTGGACGTTGTCACTCCAACTGAAAGCTCTTAATCTGCAAAATGCCTGGTGAACTGCCAACTAGCCATTTATGGAAACAAAAATCGTGTTTGGTGCTCTGCAGCTTGTTCCTGTCTATGCTCTGTTGCACAAACATCAGTGGCGACCCGTGCAGGTAAGTGCAGTGGTGTGGTGAGGCGGGCTTTGGGGGTGAACGACGGGATAGGAAAAGTAAAATAAAAATAAAACCACTTACCTTGCGCTCGCCACATCCCCGACTCGGCGATGCGGCAAGCGCAAGGTAAGTGTTTTTATTTATTTATTTTTCATTCCCAATCCTATCGTTTGTCACTTTCACCCCCTCCCACTCCCGCCCCACCGTGCTTACCTGCACAGACCATTACTGCCAAACATATCAGTGTGACTTTCTTGTATTAGCAGAGCTGGAAGTCAGAATATTCGTGTTATATTACATTCCCAGATTAATGAGGGAGGCCCGAGGTCCCTGCAAGGGACCCCCATGGGAGGGCAAACCCCGTAGTAGGGCGCTGGGAACCGAGGACAGCCCGTGGGCGGGAAGGGGCGGGGGAGGCGGGTCATGCTAGGTCAAGCCCCCACCCCTTTTCCTGGGAGGTTTTAAGGGAGCTCCTCCCTCCCGGCGTCCTCTTTGCTGCTGCCCCCTGCCACTACCACGGTCGCCAGGCTGCCCCCTCGCCAGCCTCAGGCCCGTTAGCCCCCCCTAGGCCCGCTCCTTCTCCCCCCCCACGACGTCGGACGCGAGGCCCGCGGTTTCCAGCTCCCCTCAGAGGTAAGCGGACGTACGATTGCCTCCCCCAGGGGCCCCGTCCTTGGGCGAAACCCAGGTTGTACAGGGGCCCGGTGGTTGAGACCACGGGGAGGCATGTGGTCCGTGTGTGTTGACGGGCGAGGGGGGATCGGAGAGAGGGGGATTCGGTTAAGTGTGGGGGGCATGGGCAGGGCAGAGGTCGAGTTCACGGAGGGCCGGGAACGGCCATGCGGCCATACTGCGAACGTGCCAGGAACACCCGGGTGAAACCGACCCGCCGCAACTCTTGCGCGGGTGCCAGGCCGTCTTCGGCCACCCGACCGTGCTGGGGATGGGCCACGAGTTCACGGGTTCAGCTGCTCCGTCGAGATTGGCAGTGGACCAGTGGCGCAATGCATAAGCGCCTGCCTGAGCTGCAGATGAATCCCGGTTCAAATCCATGCTTGCTCGACATTGAGAAGCGCTCTTTTAAACTCTCCCCAACAGCTCCTGCTCTTCGTCTCTGCCGCTGAGCCCCATGCCCTGGGTGTTCGAGGCTGCTGCCTCCGAGTATTGTGCTTTTTCCTGTGAACGCTCGGCGCAATGTGGGGGGCGATTGCACAGCCATCCGTTTGTGTGGCCGGGGGCGGCTGAGCAGCGGGGTTTTTCGGCGGCGGTGGATATGCCCTGCGCTTCAAACGATATCAAAACCCCGCCAACCCCCCCATGCGCCCCGCCCCCCCCCCCCCCTGGTCGCCATCTTACTCCGGCCATTTTAGTCCGGTGGCGAGAGGCAACACGCTCTGGCCATCTTAGTCCGGTGGCGAGAGGCAACACGCTAAAAGCCCATAAGTCAGGGAAGAAAATCAGTAAGGGCAGTAGGGTGGACCATCCCAGCATCCGGAGCAGCGCGGCTGCAGAGCGGGGCCCTTCCTCCCTTCCACACGCACTCACCGGGTTTAGGGTGTCCGGCGGCGGCATCAGCTCCTTTCTGCTGGGCCCCTCGGCGTGGCGGGCCCCTCGCCTCGGGGGGATCCTCGTTGGAGGTCAGCTCTCCTTCTCGGCGCGTGGGGAAGCCCTCAAGGTCGGGCCAATCCCTGCGCGGCGCAGGAATGACGTAAAGGGAGGCCCGTCGGTCGGGGGGCCAATGAGCGTGCAGCGATGCTTGCTTCGGGGCCGCCAATGGCAGCGCGGCCCTGGGTAAAGAGGCGGGTGCAGCGCCTCACTGTCCGACTCCGGGCTGCGGCGGTGACGATTTCGGGGCATAAGCGAGGGGTGGCACCCTCGAAGTAAAAGTTAATGTAGATGCAAGGTGGGCACTCGCTTCGGGGCCGCCAATGTTGGCGCGGCCCTGGGTAAAGAGGCGGGTGCAGCGCCTCACAGTCCGACTCCGGGCTGCGGCGGTGACGATTTCGGGGCATAAGCGAGGGGTGGCACCCTCGAAGTAAAAGTTAATGTAGATGCGAGGTGGGCACTCGCTAGGGTAGCCATAAACAGGGTGGCACCTGCAAGCTGTGTAGAAATCCAGCGCCCGAATAGTGTAGCAGACAGAAATATCAGATATACCCTCCTGAACACTTATTAAACCTGGATTTGCCCGTTTGGAAAGTGTGCTTCGGTGCACCGCTCGACATGCTGCTTCCAACGTGTTCTCGGCGGTACATCTTGCAGGGTAAACAATTTTCCGGTCTGATTGCGGTTCCTCCTTCGGCTTCCGCATGTGCCAGGCTGGGCTAAATTCATACTGGTTTACTGATGTCCCCATCTTTTTATCGGGTAGGAAGGAAAATGATTTAATGTACTAAGCCGGCTTGGGTGATGATTTGTGCATTAACTTAGACAATGTTAATAAACAAAAAGCGAAGCGCCCCCTTGCATGTCACAGGCAGTGCTGACAGCTGCCGAGGTTTCAGATTGCTTATGTGGGCCATTTTCGTGGTTTCGGTGTAATTATGAGTGACAATCAACGATTATGAGTGACACTTTCTCGCGACCAAATTAACCAATGAAGACAAGAGAAACATATAAATATGTTAAGGGCTTCCCCCACGGATGTTATGATTTCGTATTCCTAATTTAGGCATTTAAGGATTGCTTCATAACGTGACGACAAAGTTTTATCTGTTATTGGTGCGGCAGTACTGAGCCAAGTTCTTGGTTTATATCGAGGAAGCATGTGAATGTTAAGGTGCTTCCCCCGCTGATGTATAATTTGGTATTCCTAATTTTAGGCATTTAAGGATTGCTTCATAACGTGACGATTGCACAGCACCACCCCCCGCAAGAGGAAGGTAAGATCTCAAGAAAGGGGTTGGCCATTTTAAGGGGTATGGGGTACGCAGCCTGGGGGGGCCAGTGTTCATGGTCTGGTCCCCCTAGGGGGAGGTTAGAAACAGTGGGCAGGGCTGGGGACCCAGGACGGGGCAGGGCCCTCCCAGGCCCCCAGGGTTTGGATAATAAGGGGTTGGGAATAACCCCAGAACTTTTTATATGAATCCATACAGGAGCGCAACTCGACAGGCGTCGCCACGACACTCCCACGGGAAGGGTGGTCTCTGCGTACTAAGCGACCCCCCCCCCGCCCCCCCCCCCCCACCGCCACGCTGAAAGTCCAGTGAAAGTAAGTAAAGATAGGTTAACAGGATGTAATGAAGGATTATGGAGAAGGATGCGTGAAAGTGTAAGATCATTAGTCACGACGTTTTTTCCTTTCAGGAGGTGAGACCGAACAGGATAAGATGTCAGGAATGGGACAAGGTGGTGCAGGAACAGGTTTCGCGGTCACGGAAGCGCAAGCGGCACATGCGGAGCTCTTCCTGCAGCTAGTCGAGACTAATGGAGTTGCTTGGGCTACTAACCTGCTTAAGGGCAACCCGGCGAACCCTTGTGTGAATAATGACATTTTAACAGTAAATGAAGAGGACACAACTAGTGTGGGCAACGTGAGAGCGTCAAAAAGGGTCAAGGTACCCACGAACAAAGACTTTCCGCCGCCCGCTAAAAGGAAGGGGAGTGTTGCCCCCACAGGAAGGGTCATTCAGGAGGAGTTGAACGCGCCAAGCTTGCCGCCTAGGGGCCAGGAATTGCCTGGTACATCTAACTGGCATGCTAACACCCAGCTAGCAATGGAGTACGCTACCAGAAGCGAGCTGGATAAGATGATGTCCACATTAGAAATATTCATGAAAGAAATGAGGGAAAGTGTGAGGCCGGGAAATAATGCAGAGGTCAGACCTTCCAATGTTTGAGTAAACGGAGCTCCGGCTCCTGGCACACCGGGAGCGACAGGGGGAAGGCAGGAGGGGACTGACTTATCCATCATGGGAGATGTGCTTCCGGCAACGGGGCCAACACCATCAGCACCCCCCCCGGTAACGCACCCTGTACCTTTGGCTTCGCCGGCAACGCCCACCCCCCCAGCACCGCAGCCTATGCCCTCGGTGCCCCCACCCCCTGCTGTTCCAAACCTCCCCCCCCAAACCCAACAGTGCCTACTCTAGCATTGCCTGTCCCTTCCCCATTGCTGCCTAGCGAGGAAGAGATACAATTCAACGCCCCTTTGTTATCAGGTCGATCGTGTCTGTCCTGGGAGGTGCCACAAGCAGCGAAAGAATTAATTTGGAGGAGAGAGTTTATTGACATTTTCTCTCTACTCATGCTGGGTCAACAAGGGGCGGATGTGCGCAAGGCAGGGCTCAAGGAAGAGGAGAAGAAAGTGAGATTTCAGACCTGGCCGGAGAAAAGCATTGACAACTGGTTGGAAGCGTTTGCCATCTTACATTCAGTGATTGTAGAAAAGTTTAGTGATCAGGGACCAGGGCTAGTGCAGTACGGGAGGCTCATCCACAATGAAGCAAAGAAGTGGGGAGGAGTAGGTTGGCTCGATTACGACAGGGAATTCAGGAAGAAAATGTCTAGATGTCCCAATATGCGGTGGGATCATAAGGAGGTGCAGCTTTGGATGGACCATATGGGGTCCAGGGCACTTCAAGGGGTTGCGACAAAGAGCAAGGCGCAGGAATCACAGGCAGGGCCTTCAGACAAAAGCTCCCCTGGGGCCCAGTACGAACATAGGACGCCGCCCTTTTGTGGGGGCCAGAGAGGGAGAGGTCAGAAGAAAGGAGGCGGGAAGTCTTCGCCAGGGTCATGCAGGTTGTTCAACGGGGGCCATTGCCATTGGGGTAGCTCATGCAAATTCACCCACACATGTAGCAATTGTGGAGGGCAACACCAAGCGGGGTCTTGTAGAACAAGCAAAGGTCAAACGCCAGGTAGCTACCAGGGAGGGAGAGGGAGAGGTGGGTCCTGGCAAAACAAGTAACCCACCAACACCCCACGTAACGACCGCCCCCCCAAACCTGCTCCCCCCCTCTCCTTCCAGTACACAGAGAATGAACATGCCTGGCCCACCTGGAAACTCCCTTGAGTGGCTTGCAGCTCCCCTGGAGCGAGGCGCAGTTAAGGGCCCCTCGCCGATAGTTCTGGAGCGAATGTTGCCACTATTAAACAAATACCCAAACAGAATTGACGGGACATTGCTCCTGGGGGGTTTTGCTGAAGGATTTGTCATACCATTCGTAGGAGTGCCGGTCGCCAGGGACGCAGATAATTTGAAATCCGCAAAGGATAACCCTGAGGTAGTGAGAGCCAAGGTAAGCAAGGAACTCGAGCTGGGGAGGGTGGCTGGCCCTTTCACCCACCCACCACTAGACAACTTTGTGGTGTCACCACTAGGGATAGTACCAAAGAAGGAGCCAGGGGCCTTTAGGCTGATTCATCATCTGTCATATCCCGAGGGAGAATCAGTAAACGACAATCTTGAGGAAGGGGTTTGCTCTGTCTCGTATTGTTCATTTGACGTGGCCATGGACCTCGTGCGAAGAGCTGGGAAAGGGGCATGGCTGGCAAAAGCTGACATCGAGTCTGCCTTCCGTCTTCTGCCGGTTCATCCGCTTTGCCAGAACTTATTGGGCTTCAGGCTGGGCAATGAATACTACTACGATAGATGCATGCCCATGGGCTGCTCTATTTCTTGCGCCTTTTTCGAAGCATTCAGCACCTTCTTGCAATGGGTTCTGCAGGACATTGAAGGGGTACAGGGCGTAACTCATTACCTGGATGACTTCCTGTTTGTGGGCAGGCCAGGGACAGCTGAATGTGCGGAGGCACTGGCTAAATTCCAAAGAATGACTAAGCATCTTGGCGTGCCTCTGGCCCCTGGGAAAACAGTGGGACCTGCGCAGGCGTTAGTTTTCTTGGGCATCCTAATTGACACAGCATCAGGTGAGGCAAGGCTACCGGCAGACAAGGTCCTTGAGCTAGCAGCACAGATAAAAAAGGTGCTAGGGCAGGACAAAGTGACATTAGAAGACATTCAGAGCCTGCATGGGAGATTGAGTTTCGCCACGAAAGTCATTCCGGCAGGTAGGGCGTTTGCGCGCAGGTTGGCCATGACAGCAGCAAAGATAAAGCGCAAGCACCATCAGGTGAGGTTGAGTTTTGGGGTCAAGGAGGATCTTAAGGTGTGGGGGGACTTCCTTGAGCACTTTAACGGATCCGTGATATGGAGGGACCCTTGGACCAGTAGCCAAGAGCTGACGCTGTTTACTGACGCGTCAGGCAGGGATGGGTTTGGGGCAATCCTTGACAAAGAATGGTGCGCGGCGGGGTGGCCCAATGCCTGGAGGAAGAAAAAGATCACCTCCAACATAACAGTGTTGGAACTATTCCCAGTAGTTGTTGCTTTCCACCTCTGGCCTGCCTTGCTGTCTGCGAAAAGAGTGGTGCTATGGTCAGATAACATGGCAGTGGTCCAAGCCATCAACACCCAGTCAGCGTCCTGCGCACTTGTGTTATGTCTACTCAGGGAACTGGTCAAGGTCTGTCTTTTTAATAATGTGGAATGCAAAGCTAAACACATCCCTGGGGTTCAAAACACGGCTGCTGACGCTCTCTCACGTTTCCATTGGCAGCGGTTTCGAGAGGCGTGGCCGCGAGCGAGGGAGGAGATGACGCCTTTCCCGGCGCGACTTTGGCACCTGCTGCGGTGGCGCAGCGTATCAGAGAATTAGGAGAGTTGTCATTGGCACCGAGAACGATGAGAAGATACCAAGCCTGTGTTAGAACATTCTGCGGAATTATGGGCCCGTGGGAGCAGGACGCCTCAAGACTAGGGGACCATGTGCAGGCTTTCATGGTTTGGGCGAAGGATGAGGGCAAGAGTCACTCTTGGATGGCAGGGCACTTAGCGGCCATAGGGCACCATGCTCGCCTGTTAGGTCAGAGGGACCCGACCACGTCTTTTCCAACTAGGGCGGCACTCAAGGGGTGGGCCAGAGTGATGCCGAAATTGATCGATCAGAGGACTCCCATAGATTATGACACATTAAAGAACATGATAGACGCCTTGCCCATAGTCACCCATAACTCCTATGAAGAGGCCCTCTTTGCAGTTACATTTAGCCTTGCTTTCTTTGGAGCATTTAGGATCAGCGAGCTAGTAGCACGGTCCAAAAAAGAGTCCTGCCCCAGGGCAATCTCGATTCGGGACGTACGCGCAACAGCTGAGTCAGCCGAGATCTTTTTACAAATATCCAAAACAGACCAGTCAGGTAAAGGTAGGACAATTACTTTACAGCGCTTGGGTAATGACAAGTACTGCCCGGTGGCCCTGCTGACCAAGTTCCTGCCAAGCCGCCCGCATGCAGATGGGCTGCTGCTCATCCACGCTGACTGTTCCCCAGTAACAAAGTACCAGGTGGACCATGTAATGCAAGGGTGCTTGTTCAGGGCAGGGTACACCACAAATGGCGCCAAGTTTAGCTCACATTCCTTCAGGATAGGAGCGGCCACCACAGCCTTTAGGGTGGGCCTCCCGGCCGAAGCAATAAAAAAAGTAGGGCGTTGGGATTCCAACTGTTACAGGAGGTATGTTAGACCATTGAGCGTGATACGCCCGTTGACCAGACCCGTGGTCTAGGACTTGTAATTTGTATATACCCCGCGAACGGGGACAAGAAGTTATATTATGTGCCACAATTAGATGTGAATTAGAGTGTTGTTTTTTGATTGCTGTGCTTTAAGTTTTAATAAACAACATTATCAACACACTGTGTTTTATTGCAGGGGCAGAGGTGTGGGTGATGGGGCACTCTTATGTCACCAGACTGGCGAGATGGGTGAGGGCCAACACCTGGAAACATGGCTTTATCAACACAAACATATCATGGTTCGGCATCCCTGGAATGCGCTGGGCAGCACTGTTAGGGACGCTGCGGGGAATCTTGAAGGAACACAGGCGAAAGCCAAACATTTTAGTGGTGCATTACGGGGGGGAACGATCTGGTGGCTTTAGGCAAAAGGCGTTTATTGGACACAATGAGGAAGGACCTAAGCACCTTGAGCGGCGAATTAGGATAGTGCAGCATATACTGGTCAGAAATATCACCCAGGCCTATCTGGCACGGGGCATTATCGCAAGGGGCGTTAGAAGTCACTCGCAGGCGAGTCAATGCAGCAATGCGGAAATTCAGCGAACAAATAGGGGTAGGTTTCATTAGGCATGGTTTGCTGCACGCCAAGTCCATTGGGTGCTGGGAATCTGATGGGGTCCATCTGTCCAAAGTGGGTATGGCGATCTTCCTATTAGACCTGGGTGAAACGCTAGAGTTAGCCGGGTGTAGATAGAGGAAGACTAAGGCTAAGTAGTGGGGGCCCTGGGCGCAGCGGTTGCCACGCCCAAGGCTGTGGATAAAGTGCAAGGCGACTCCCCTACACATGCAGAACAGGCGCAGGAACAGGACCTGAAGCCCCAGTGCAAGGCACAACTGAGTCATATGTAAGCCGAGGGGCCCTTCTCGGGGACTTGGTTCAACGGCACCCCGTTAGTCCTTAGGGCGGTTGTAAGCCTGAACAACCGGGGGTTTGCTAATAAACGCCCCGCCTGGATGGGCAAGGTGTGAGTTGACTCTCCCTTGTCTGGAGGGCGGGGCAGGTGGACGGTAGGTCCACCGGTGGGAGGCTGGTGCCTCCCGGAATCGACACCTGGCCAGGGCCAGGGTGTCCGCGTTATTGGCTCATCTTCAGGCGCCCTGCAACAAGGGGTTGCGGGGCCTAGGGGGGGTCGCCTGTCAGTTAACCCACTCTGTTATTTGGACCGCAAATAAACCTGCAACTTCTTACTCCCAAACTTCGTGTCTGTGTATCATTTGGGTGGTGAGGGTTGTGGGGTGAGGTGTACCGATGCAACTACTACGAGCATTGGAAAAGCCAATATGCCTAGTATTGGCTTCCAGCTTTTTGGTTTTGTCAGTGATTGTTTTATTTTGTACTTTTTCTTCCGAACTGTATTCCTGGGAAAGCTGCCTGACCATCGTCAATCGATAAAAAACATTTTCTAAAAGCAAAACGTTTTCTCGGCCCCATGCATGGCCATAGTAGTTCCTAGCACTGAGCTGGAACCCGGGCCGGCTTTAGTGCTGGTGGCTCCTGGTGTGACATTTGTTGACACCTGTCAGTGACCACCTACACAACGGATTCCCTCACCACCACCCTTTAACAGTGCCCCTCAATGCTCCATAACCACTCTCTTTAAGATGCATTTAATTAGTTGCATAGCACCACTCATACCAGTGTAGGGTTTTAGAGCACTTTGCATCACACAGTCATTACACAGAGGCATTCAATCATACATTTGTTAATCACTGTATTTGAAATGTTACATAAGCCAGAGGACTACAAGGTGTAGGAGTGACATGTAATTAATACTGGTAAGGAATATAGTTTGAGTGCTTGGCCTAGAGAAGCACAAACTCAGAATATAAAAAGTACCCCCATAGTTGGGGGTCTCTTTAATAATAAGTATCGATTTCCACCCAGATTAACTCTTTTGCAACAGTGATCTATGCTCTAATCTATACTGCACTGTGCAGGTAGTTCTTCGATGAAATGTAATAGCTCACTGATCTATATTAGGATTTTAACTTCTAAATTGCAAGCATAAAAAGGATGTCTCCTTTAAAAGCAGTAACCTACTGACCTATTTACATCATATGCAGTTTGTGTGCTGCATGGTACACGTTCTTTGCAGCAGGCATATTAACCCTCTCTGCTACCTTACAGTGAGTCAAAACCTCAACTAGACAAAACTCTGATTCTTCTCTGTTATTAATCACTGGAGTTATCTTGACATTTTTATTGTTGCCTGGAAATTGCTAGAGGCAAGAAATATGGCAGCAGGTGCTTTAAAACCATACACAATTTGTAAACATGAAGCCCCACCAACAAAGTCAGCACCCAGTGCTGCGGCACCGGTCGCACAGCCCTAGAGCCGGCCCTGGCTGGAACTGCTTTGTGTGTGGTTGTGCTCCTTGTGAGCTGGAAGAACGCTGTCACTTTCAGTGAAGTTTGCTAATTGCTGATATGTGCTGGCCACTGCCCATGCTGTATGTTGCAGCAGGTGGGAGAAAAATGTGAATGATACAATAACAGACGGAAGGATGGAGAAGACTGACTGAAACCCCATATAAGCATATTATACATATAATTTAAGTAAAACCAAAAAGTCATGGCTAACACCAGACATAATAAACAAAAAAAAGGAAATACCATGGGAAGCTGCGGTACCCAGTGGGTTCAATCAACTGGGTTTGCTGGCTGGAAAAGGTCTTTAGAGAGGCAGATGTAGAAATTGCCTTGGCAATGAAAAGACCAATTTTGGCAGAAGCATTTGGCTACAGTTGTTTGGAGGAAAGGCAATTTGCTTATGATGAGATAGTCATAGAGGGGGTGTGGCTTGGAGCCGCGGATGGAAGTCGCCTGATCCGCGAGCTCCGCAACTGAGCCCACAATGATCCTGTTGTAACGACTCCCTGGGCCCCCCTTACCCACTCAGACGGTGGATGAAGGGGTCGCGACCACTCGACGGTGATCTGGAGTGAATCCTTGACCGGCAGCCCGAGATCTGCTGACTGCGAGCCTGGCCGGGGTAGACGAAGGCGAGAAGCACAAAATGGCGGCCTGACGAGAGAATTGGGACCTGGCACCGCTCGGGCACTAACACCCTACTAGAACACCCAGCGGGCGGCAGACTGTAAGGTACTGAGGGCCGGGACACGAATACACCGCCACCAGCGAGGAGGGAGTGCGGTGCGGACCCCCCCTACCTCGCAATCACCCTGATCGGAGGCCGTAAAAGACACGAGAGGCCCGAGATCGGAAGCACGGAGGCGGACGGTGCGACACCTGACAGACGATCCGGTGTGGGCGCTCCCTTGCTGATCGACCGAGGCGATTGACACACTGAAGCGCCCTGAGCCCGGATACCATCTGGGCCCGAGAACCCGCAGGCCGGTGAGTCCGCGAATCCTGTAGGCCCAAGACGCACCCGAAGCCCTCGCACAGCCCAAAGAGGAAGGAGCCCCGAAGCCCTGGTGCAGGCGGCAACATTGGCGAGAATTGTTGGTCTACGGGGCCTGGGAGGATCGTTTAAATCACCTGTGACCCGACCACCATGCTCGCCAGCGCCCGTACTACATAACTCCTGACACCCGTGGGAACCCTCCCATCTGAATATTTAGAACAGAGAGCGAAAACACGGCGGCGATGGGGCGGTGGACGGTGGCGGCGCGCTAAAGCGGAACCCCTAAGAGACCTCTGCTGCAGGACCTGCTGGCAGCGCTCCTGGGCCTAGCGCAGGAGTGGATCGCAGAAGACGGCCTGAAAACGATAGGCGGAGAGCCCAATAAAGGACTGAAAAACAATGGCACCTCTGACAGGGGAGGAAAGAATAAATAAATGACGCACTCTTAACAAGAGGTGAATTAAACTGCAGAGTACTTAACCCTGAGAGGATCGGACACATTGCAGAGCTGTCGGCCGCGATCTGGAGACTGCGGGCCGGTTCTGAGAGCCGCCTGATGACGATATCATTAAGCTTAACCCCACTGCGAATTACTGGCCAACTGGAGATAGGCAGCTAGACGTCGCCATCTTCCCTTGACGGTGTGGTATGGGAACCGACCATTCCACCCTCAGTCGCGGAACCGCGAGGCTTAGTGATGCCCCACACGCCCTGGTTTGATGACCTACTGCCCTGGCGATAGGCGGTGGCGAGGACACTCCCGGAGAAGCAGCTCAGTGACCCACGGTGACCCACACAAAAGAAGACACCGGATGCGGGCCGGGAGAGTTGGCCGACACTGACACCGCGACAGAGACGAGACCTAGAGAGTCCAAAACACGCGATTGCTCAGCATTGAATCAAGATTTGGTAGGAGACAGGCGGAACGCCGGCCTGACCACTGTGGAGAGCTCAGGCGCGCCCCTTCCCGGTGTGAGACCCTAGACACCCTCTAAATCGGATGTGAAGAGGGGGGGTTAGGCTCCTGTGACGACCAAGCATGGGGAAACCAAAAGGCAAGAAGGAAGGAGCTCAGCAGCAGTCGGACACTGAACCTCCGGGTCACGGTGAACAAGAAGAACAGGACCAACCACACGACCCACACCTCCAGCAGCAGCTAGACAAAATTCTGGCGGCGATAGTGGACACCAGAGCGGCGCTGCAGCAGGATATAGCGCAGGTGGCGACGGGCCTAGGCCTCTTGCGAGCGGACCATGGTAAGCTTGCGGATAGAGTTGCAACGGTGGAGGGCACGCTCCAGACCATGGGCCCAATGCAAACTGCCCTAAAGGCCACTATGACTGATGTCCTGGATCGAGTTGGAGCACAGGAGAAAAGGGCGGAGGAGGCAGAAGGGCGTAATCGCTGGAACAACATCCGCATAGTAGGGCTACCCGAAAAAAACGGAGGGAGATGATATGGTAAAATACCTGAAGGACTGGCTCAAGACGGTGGTGGCTCCGGAGGGCCCATCAACCTTCTACACACTAGAGAGAGCCCACAGAGTGCCTGCTAGACCACCCCAGCAAGGGGGACCTCCACGACAGGTGGTGGCGAGGCTGTTACACTGTAGAAATCAAATAGGACTAGCTATGTTTACAGGGGGGAAGGGGACTCAAAGATGTACGCATGCTGGCAAACCAGTTGGTTTGTTCATGAAGCCCTCACCCACCAACCTAGTTGGTGGCATGCTTCATCATCGGGCCCACCACAGTGAAAAAGGCAATTAGACGCGTTGGAGTGCGAGTTAAGACCTCCTGCGTTGTATGTAAGAGGGGGATTCCCTCTAGCTTTAACAGGCTATTTGCTGTAAAGAGCTTCCTTGGGTCACCTGGCCGAGAAAGAGACCGGAATTGCCGGTCTAGATCCTCCTTGGACCTATCGTCCTTCTGCAGTGCCCAGAACCAGTTCTGCCAGGTGACCCAAGGAAGCTCTTTACAGCAAATAGCCTGTTAAAGCTAGAGGGAATCCCCCTCTTACATATAATCGCACCTTAGAGAGTGCGACACATAAACCAATAACACAATCACTATAATTTAGTTTTTGCACCTTATTCACATACTCACTTGGTCCTGAGGAAAGCCAGTTTTAAATTAAAAAAAAGGCCTGGCTGAAACATGTAGACCACACAGGACCACACAGGACGCAGGAGGTCTTAACTCGCACTCCAACGCGTCTAATTGCCTTTTTATTGCTAACAGGGGCCCAGTTATTAAAACTTATCTATTTATCCTCGGGTACTGGGACCCACTGTATAGCTTTTAACTTCACTTTCTCACTCACTGCACTGCACACTCAGCGAACATACCAGCTCCGCAGTAATCTGGCGTCGAAGCACACCCGGGACACATTCGTTGTCACTGTGGTGGGCCCGATGATGAAGCATGCCACCAACTAGGTTGGTGGGTGAGGACTTCATGAACAAACCAACTGGTTTGCCAGCATGCGTACTTCTTTGAGTCCCCTTCCCCCCTGTAAACATAGCTAGTCCTATTTGATTTCTACATATAATCCTGGGGATCCGGACTAGTTTATCTAGTCCTCACTCTCTACTTTGAGTTGGTGAGGCTGTTACACTACCACGACAGAGACCTCCTGCTCCAGAGAGCGCGCATGTATGGTCCCTACCAGGTAGGAAACAGTAAGGTAAACCTATTCCTGGACTATACATATGAAACCCAACGACGTCGGTCCTCCTTTCTAGCGATCAAGAGAGAACTGAGAGAGGAAGGTCTCCAATATTCGCTGCTATTTCCAACCAGACTACGAGTCATAGTGGATGGATCGTCGAACTTCTATGACACACCGGAGGAAGCCTGTACATGGTTAGAACTATACAGAGCAGGAAAAGATGGCATGGGGCACAGCGCAAGTATCCCCATGGATCAACTACATCAAAGGAGGTCAAGGAGGCTCTGTCGCCGCCGGAAGAGTTTGAAGGGACCGCTTTTGCAGGAGGCAGAAGTGGAACGGCGAGATGCGCTTGATGCGATGATAGCACTGTCGAGTTCACAAGGACAACGGTCTCCAGAGCGAACAGATTCTGATAAAGATAAAGAGGATTCAGACGCTGAACAATCCGAGGCGGATAGTGCACATCTACCGAAGGTCGCGCCGGCCGCAGCAGATGGGATGCTGGACGAGGGCTAAAGCGGCTGTAGGGCTACCTGTGACGTGCCGCTCTAAACTTGCCAAACTAATTGCAGCAGGTTTAAAGTATGGAAGGAGGGAGGGGAGGCAACGGGAGGTGGCTGGAAGAGTGGGAAATGTGGGATGAATGAGCCTGGAGAGACAGCCAGATTACAATCCTGATAATGACATGGGCTCCCGAGTGTGCATTACCCGGAAGATCTGACCCTGTGCTGGGGGACGAAGGGGGGCACGTGAGGGGCTTGCTTGTAGAAGGCTCAGTTGGATATTGCGTTTCAGAGGTATAGAGGCAGCTGCCCGTTGGTAACCAGCCCCCTCATTGCCCTTAAGGCATGCCTGCAGTGACTGCTGCTAGGCTTAACAGATATTTGACAGATATCATGGTTTGGATGGGAACTAGGAGGGAGTTACTTGGTCCTGTTCTTGGGAGGGTGGGGGGAATGGGACGGTTAGGGGAGAATTGGGGAGGGCCCACCACTGATGCACTAACAGGAACACGAGTTCGATTGCACAGGATGCTATGGGAGAATGGCTGATTCAGCTAATTTGAGATGTATAACCTGGAATGTGAGGGGGCTTCACACTAAGACGAGACGACATAATATTCACACCTATTTAGTCCGCAGGGGAGTACACATCGCACTGCTCCCAGAAACACACTTAACAAAAGTTGAAGGGATTGCGCTGCAGCATAGATGGAAGGGCCAAGTGTACAACACAACATACTCTGCGTTTGCTAGGGGAGCGCTGATTTGGATTAGAGCGGGAGTCCCTTTTCAGTTGACTAAGCAGACGATCGACCCTGAGGGTAGATTTGTGGCAATTCAGGGGAAGCTACGAGGCAGGGATATTGCCTTCTGTAGCGTATACGCACCCAATGTTGATCAATTGAGCTTTTTAGCAAGAATGTCTGGGGCTCTAGCGCACTATCTCGCGAGTCCTCTGATAATGGGAGGCGACTTCAACTCCGTTATGGATATATCCTTAGACCGATCACACCCCCCCTTGGCCGACTCCCCGATTCATCGCTTGACCAAGGGTAGGCTAGATTGGTAGTCACGCTGGGCGCTGGTGGACGCCTGGTGAGCGCAACATCCAGGGGACAGAGACTACTCCTATTTCTCTGGCATGCATGAGCTTTACGTAAGATTGGATGCGGTGCTGTGCTCCCCAGCCTTATTGCCAGCTATTGTGCAGACTGAATATCTGTCCAGAACGATATCTGACCATAACCCTCTGTTAGTCACCATGAACTGGATGACTGGAATCTCATGCGTTCCTACTTGGAAATTGCGCCCCGAAACGCTGGATGACCCGCTTTTCCATGCCGTGCTAGAGGAAGGGATTACACAGTATTTTGCGGTGAACGTTGGCACGACCGCGACGAGAGCGACAGAATGGGACGCCTTTAAAGTGCTCATCAGGGGGCTCTGCATAGGGAAGCACACAGGAATACGGAAAGTACTCCTAAGCGATCTGGATAAAGCTGAGGCTGGGCTGCGTGCGATAGAGAAAGAGAGACCTGGTCGCCCTGAACTACAGGAAGAAGCTAGCGTAGCGAGGGAAGCAGTGACAGCAGAAGTGGAGCGTTTGCGTAGCTTTGACCATAAAGCTTACACCATGAGAGCACATGCGGAGGGAGACAAAGCCGGAACACTGTTGGCCTGGTTGGCCAACCCTGCAAAGCGTAACTCCCCCATCCTGACTTTGGAAGCAGAGGGAGGAGCAGTGGCCCATACACAGAATGAGATTTCGCAATGTTTTGAGCGCTACTATGAAATACTTTATAAAAGCAAGCTAGTGGATGGGGACCCTGCCATCGATAAGTTCCTGGATAATTTGCAGCTACCAGAACTAGACCAGGAGCAGGCGAAAGACCTGGGGAAAGACATAGAGCTCGGTGAAATTTGAGGTGCCATTAAACGTATGGCCCGCAACAAAACCCCGGGGCTAGACGGACTGCCCATTGAATTTTATGGAAAATATGTTGACCTACAAGCACCGAAACTCCAGGAAGTCTATACAGAGGCGAACGAAACAGGGCAGCTACCCCAGTCCATGCGAGAAGTGCTTGTGATGCCACTACTGAAACCAGGGAGGGAGAGTGAGAATACGGCCTCTTATAGACTACTATCGATGTTAACAACCTACTACAAAATACTAAGCAGCATATTGGTGACCCAATTGCTGCTAGTCCACGAAGACCAAGCTGGCTTCATTCCAATGCGAAGCACGACCGCGAACATCAGAAGATTGGTACGCCTACTGGAGGAAGATCACCCAGAGGCACAAGAGCCAATGATATTATCGGGTAGATATTGAGAAAGCTTTTGATAGCTTTGAATGGGGGTACTTATACAAAGTATTGAGACGCTTTGGCTTAGGAGAGGGAGTGTTTGCAGTGGACAAGGGTATTGTACACGTCGGCGGTGGCCAGAGTGAGAGTGGGCTCGCTGATCTCATCGCAATACCCGATAGAACAGAGGACGAGGCAAGGATGATTTTTATCCCCATTGCTGTTCGCATTGGCAGTGGAACCTCTCGCGGTCGACATTTGGACAGGAAACCATTATGGAGGACTGAGGAGTAGAGACGGGTAACAGCACGTATCGCTCTACGCGGACGACCTACTGCTCTTTCTTGAAGACGCTGACAGAGCAATGGCGGGAGCCGAAAAACTGCTTTCGGACTTTGGGGAAATCTCAGGCCTGAGAGTAAATTGGGCCAAGACATGTCTATTCCCGGTGAGGCGGAGGGAAACCCGACCAAATTTAGTTCGAGCGGTAAGATGGGAACCCACCTGCTTGAAATACCAAGGAGTATACATCTATCACACGACGGCAGACATGCTAGAGGGGAATGTAGAACGCACCATGAGGGCACTGATGGGCAGTATGACCTTTTGGGCCACCCTCCCGCTATCGGTGATGGGCCACATAGCCCTCTTAAAAATGATAGCAATCCCTTGTTTATTGTACTATTTTAGAACGCTGCCAGTGTGGATACCTAGCTCCACTTTCAAAGTACTGAAATCGCTAATAGGGTCTTTTCTCTGGGGTGCGGGCAGGCGTAGAGTTGCACAGGCGACGCTCACACGGCCCAAGGCTGAGGGAGGACTGGCGGTCCCTGACTTTGAGCTGTACTATATAGCAGCCCAACTACAGATCTACACGCAAGAAATAGCACGTGAGTTCAGAGGTCCGGAACATAAGAGAGGCAGGGGAATGCCGCGCCATGTCCTTTCATATATAGCATTGCAGCAGAAGCTGGACCTCAAGGACGTTCTAACAGAGGAGAAAACGATCATACTTTGTTCGAACCGCTCTCAACGAAGGGCAGGAGTCCTGCACCCATATGCGCCCGAAATGCCTGTTTGGGATGGTGATGGCGTTACCACACGGAGGGGATTGATCGCAATTACAGACTTGGGAAGAAGCGGGACTGCAAATGTTAGGGGACCTGTACGAAGATGAGGCTTTGCTACCCTACCAAACACTCCAAGAGAGATTTGACCTACCGAGAGGAGGTTTCTTGATACATGCAGCATTGACAAGAGCGATACAAGGGCACTGGCGGGAAGGACTGATGGAACCCAAGATGTCAGCAGCCTGTCAGTACACCATGATGGCGGCAGGGACCTTTAAGGCGGTCACCTGCCTGTATTCTAGAATGCTCAATGACGGCCTAATGCCCCTAGACACATTGAAAGGTAGGAGGGAGATAGATTTAGGCAAAGACATCCCTGAGACGGCCTGGAAGCAGATAGTGCGCTGAGCCTGGAAGAGCATGAGGAATGCATGTTTCCAGCTGGTGCACTTCTATATACTCCACAGAGCATATCTGACGCCTGGGAAAATCCGGAAATACTTTAAGGTAGGAGAGGTGGCGTGCCCCAGATGCACGAGGGTTGGGGTGGAACTAGAACACATGCTGTGGTCTTACCCAGGGATGGATCTCTATTGGAAAGAGGTGGGAGATACCCTAAATGAGATAACAGAGAGGCGACTGGAGTTTGATATGGCCGTTAGTCTTTTGCACTGGTTCCCCCAAACATCCAAGAATAAGGTTACTAGTAAATTTATAGACATGGGGCTTATACTGGCAAAATGAGAAATAACAAAGCATTGGAAGGCAACAATGGGCCCCACCAGCAAAAGATGGAAAGGCGAGCTCCTAAAGTGGGCCACCAGTGAGAGCGTGTTGAGATATCAGCTGGCACGAAGGCGAAGTGACGATAAAGCGTTAGAGGCAGCGGCGGCATAGGAAGCATTAGTGCAGGCACTACGAGAGTACGACCCGCTTGACGATTAAGGGGGGCAGATTGCTGGTTGGGAGATAGCACCGGAACATGATAGGTACATCACATGAATCAACACATAGGCACTCCTAAGAACACAAACTAAAAGAAACAGGTACGGTTGTCTGCGTCGGTGCTGGGAAGTTGGGGCAGGGGGAGGGGAGATACAATTTCTAGAAGAAGAGGGTGGAGGGGTAATGTTACTAAGGTCGCTGGTTTATTTGGTATACTGATTGCATAGACCTGATATAGCAACATACCATGTAATGCATAAAGGATGGGGGGTTTCCGACCGATTCTTTGCGGTTGAGATGGTGATCTTTGAGTAAAGATTTATGTGTGTTTTGTATAAAAAACCAATAAACTACGTCTTTAAAACAAATAAAAAATGAGAGAGTCATAGAGGGAGTAGAAGGAAGTATGAGAGAGATTGTGGTGAATATTTAAGTAGGTGATTTGGTGGGGGGGTGAGACACCTGTCAGACAGATTGCTCCTTGTGTATACAGAATGAGTCTTTTTGTGGTTCTTACAGTTTGAACTCTTTCATTGGACAGGTGTGGGAAGACTGAAAAAATGAGCCTTCAGCCTTAGTAAATCTGGGATTGCGTCAAACTCCACAGGCGGATGCATGAGAACACCCATAATCCACTCATGGAATGCTTACTTAACACAGGGTAATACAAAGCAGGGACATATGCTGCCTTGCTTGACTCTGGATTTACTAAATCATGCAGAGCCATGCAAGGAGACTTTGCGTGGCTTATTAAATCCCTCTTAAGGGCTTGCGTTGCCTTCTGTGACGCAAGGACAATGCAAGCCCTTAGTAAATCTGGCCCTTAGTGTCCTGGCTAACCCAATATACGCAAGAGAAGTCTCCTTGGCCACATGGTTATTTGATTATTTAAGGTTGTTGTCTTCTCACACCCTGAAAAGGAATTCCCTATTAAAAAAGGAAGCAAAAATGTTACTGAGGAAGCTTTACATTTTATTTACACACAACAGTGCAAGGCCTCTGGAATCTAAAATCCAGAGTTTGGACTTGTATGAAGGATTGAGACAATAGGTTGATGTGAAATGGACCTCAGCAGTCATGTTAAGGCAGGACCATTTCAAATCTCACGGGGCATGCATAGGGTGCCAGTTTGTCTAGAGTTATAGGCGTAACCTCGCTAGAGCTCAGCAGACTGAAAATCCACAGCCTTTGGAAACTTTGGTTTCCCAGTGTAGGGGGTATATGCGAGACCTGCTCATTCATGGGGTTAAATAGGCTCTGCGCATCACCAACTGTGATTGCTGTTCCAATTACTATCGTATTCATTTGGCATAAATGTACAGCAACTAACAGCATCCATGCCCTTAAACATCTTTAAATTCCAGTGTTTTCTAGAGTGATGTCTGAAATGCTTATGGGTTATTTATCTGGAGCCTTGTTAGCAGCGTGGTTGATCTTATGGTGTCATCAGACATCATCATGCTCACTGCAGGTCTCACTTATAGACCACAATTCATACCAGCCGCAGACCGTACTGCAGCAGCAGGCTTCGAATAAGCAGAAGATTTTTATTGTTGGGAGTCTCTCTCAGAACTATTTTGAGAAAAAGATGGGGTCTTAGAGAAATCCCTACATATTTAAATCAACACCCAAGCATCCAAGCAGCATTCTCATCTTATGCAGTATTGAGGGGCCTATTCACAGACAGCTTTTTGTAGTATGTTTGTATAGTACTATAATAGTCTAGCAAATGTACAGAAAATGCTAGACACAAACTACGAGTGGAGGTCTATGCCGCTGCCTGTCCTATCTTTTTCTCTCCTTCACAAAAGGAGCTATAGAGGGAAATAACGCAGGTTGCCCTCCACTCACAACTCTTTCATCAACAAAACCTGCTTATGTCTTGGGATCAACATCATGAGCATAACCCAAACCCATTCATGGTTAAACTATTTCGGTACTACCTCAACAATGCTGTACACACTGGGTGCTCCTATCACTATTTTAAATTCTCACAAGTGTCTATCCCCCCCAGGAATTAAATCGTATGTGTTTCTCTCACCCCCCACAATTTTCTCACAACTAACACCCCAAAAAAAATGTTGGATGTGAGAAAATTGTGGGGGGTGAGAGAAACACATTCAATTTAATTCCTGGGGGAGATAGATACTTGTGAGAATTTTAAATAGGGATAGGAGCACCCAGCGTGTACAGCATTGTTGAGCTAGTACCGAAATAGTTTAACCATGAATGGGTTTGGGCTATCTTTTTCTGTGCCAAGTTCTCCCCCCTGTCTGTAAAGTCTCAGCAAACCTTGGTTTGAGTTTAAGTAGGAAATGTAACACAGACAGGGAGGAAAAGTTGTAAAATGGGGAATATTTAAGACTAAAGGGATGAGGTTTAGGGGAGAGTAAGGAGAATCACGATAGGGTGTAGGAAGTGGTACAGGGAGGGGCATGCACCCACCAACAAAAGAGTAATCCCATTCCTATTCATTAACTGCATTTTCATAGTACCAAAGTGGACCCAAAAAAGTAGTACATATACTCTACCTTAGAGCTGGAGTTAGTCCCACACTGCACATAGTGAACCACTGGTACTGCAACACCCTCCCATGAGTTGGGACTTAAAATAGACACCAATAGTAAATAATGTGAAATTATATTAAATCAATTAAATACTTACAAGTATAAATTAAAATACTGTAATTTTACAAACGTATATCCACAAATAAACACTTTTTTATTTTATTTTAACATACTGTAATAATAATTATTATATTTTGCCTATTATAATAATATTTAAGCTACATTTAAAAGTTTACTACATTTGAAAAACACAGTAAAAATATTTTATAATGTAAGTTAATTTTATATATTTAAATCAAATGTAGAACAAAAGAAACAATGCTACAGCTTTAATAAGTAAATTATTAACTGAAAAAGAAATTAATTTAAATAAATCAAATAAAATTTAATGAATTTTTCTGAGGTTTAAAAGAATATTTCTACCTAATGTAAAAAATATTTGTATTATGTATTAATAATTAACAAAAGTGATGTATAGAATTAATTAAAAATAGTTTAAATATATTTTAATAAAAATAATATTACATTCATTTTCAAAATTTAAAAGATTATTACAATATGTTAAAATCAAATATGCTTTATTTCTAAATAATTTTGTCAACATTCAATTATAATTATGTATATTTTTAACTATTTCAAATAATTTCAGTTAGGTTGAAATTATTATCTATGAGGTTTTAAGTTTGTACCACCATTATTTTCTATGGAAGGGTGTTGCAGTATCAGTGGTTGGCCATGTATGGTGCTGGCGTTACTTGGCAATAGTAACTTTACAATATTACATTTGTCTCCTCCCCCTTTTTCAGTGGGTGAGGTTATGTAAGTCTAGACTTTGTAGTAACTTTACACTCAGATTTTGTGAATAGCTCAAAGTAGTAAAGTGTAAGTTACCCTTGCCCCCGCAGTGTGCAAAGAGGGAAGCAGGATGAAAGTCCAAAATTTCCTGTTTAATTCTTGTTTAGCTGCAACAATAAAAGATCACTCCAATATGCTTGACACACGTAACAATGATTATAAATGTTTCACTCCAACAAGGGTCTGCACCCAAGGCTCTAAGACCCTTAAACAAGAAATAATCTCTCCCCTCTAACAAAACCAGAAGACAGACCCACTAGACCTTCCCAGCTAAAGACCCCACTCTATTTACCCTTCAGTAGCAAAATGATTAAGGGTGAATTTGCGTGTCAGCTGTAAGATTCTCTAGAATCAGACAATATTCTATGTGCAGCAGAATCAGATTTCAGACCAAGGAGGAGCACAGAAACAGCAACAAACTGATGTTAGGGAAGATCTACATTCTTGCCTAAATGAGGGCCTAAATTCTAATCTTAATTCTTCTCAAACTGTTTGCCACATAGGGCACTGTGAATCATGAAATTATGTTACAAAGTCTGGAAAAATGAGTAGTGATCACTGGATTGGCACGTCTGTGGTGCCAGTCACACTAATCAGACTGAAGCAAGCAAATAGGAAATGCTGTCTCATGAGTGGTCCCACAGGGATCTCCTTTGTTGCCTCTCTTCTTCAGTATTTACATTAGACTGTTGGCTAAGGTCCAATTCCACAACCAGTCGGTATAGCACAAAGATCTGCCCAAAAACTTCACTAGCAGCCTGAAACACATATATCTTTGGCTGAAGGAGACGTGCCTGTGCCTACATAGTTTAAATATTGGAATACTGAGATTGGTAGAATCAACAGACACGAGCCTGGCCAGTGAATTAGATGCCACCTCTACCCACTAGAAGCTATTGGTGCAGTTTGACCCTAATCTTTCCTTTGGCCATCAAATCTCAAGTGAAGTTAAAAACATCAACATTTACTTTAAGCTTCTAATAAGGATCCTTCATCTCCTGTCATCACATTGCATTAATCAGGAACTTGGTGATGCTGAGAATGGATTCATCATGCACCATTTGTCTGTGGGAGAGCCCAGGGGGTATGGCCTACCATCTAATATGGCGGACTTGATTTGACAGGGTTCACATCCCCAGCCCACTAATCCTTAACAATTGCAGGGAGACTGCCCTTATCAGTCCCAGGCAATGGGGGATGCCCCACAAGTGACCCAACTGAAGTGGGGACAATAAACAACTAAAGAAGAGGATTCGGGAGGTGAACAATGGGCAACATGGCTGCCAGCATGGATGAGAAGATCCTTGCACTGTGAAGCTGATGGCTGAGGCCGGGATCAGGGAAGCATGGAGGTGCTGGACCCTTGCCTTTGAAGAATACCAGTGTGTGTAACTGAAGTTTGAACAGGAGTTGTCCAGTCGTTACTGTGGGTGGGGCTCACTGGCCTGATGCTGGCTGTGGATGAAGAACTTCTAGTGGGACCTTGTAATACACTGCTGGGATCTGGACTAAAGACAGCCCTGGACATGGCTGGTAATCAGTTGGAAGATGTGTACCACCGAGCTGTCCTGCAAGACATATGCATGATACTGAATTTAAACATGTGCTCTGGGGATGTGTATAGGTGAGATGGGTGAGATGCTTCTCTTCGAAAGTGCAGGAAAACCTATTCGGAACAACTAGTAGAACAGATTTGGGGGATTTTGAGGGATGTATGCTTGGATTATCCCCCAACCTACTCCCCTGATCTAGCTACCTGAAGAAGAGCAATGACATGCTGTGCAAAGGTGGAAGGCAACTCTCTGTGAAGACAGAAAATAAGGGGACTCCACAAGCAGTCGCTACTGGGTTATGGTAAGAGTTAGTCCAGACACACAAAGAGAGTGACAATGGCGAAACTAGACTATCGTGAATGCAAATTGATTGTGGTGGTGACATAATCTGGCTAGGGGAAGGACAATGCAGACGCACAATAACAACATATCGAGGCAGCTGGATGTATTGACAGAACAATAAAACCCCACGATGTCGCCGAGATCCCATATCAAGCCCTTCATAACCCTCCATATCTAAAAACTAACTACCTAATTGACGGAGCCATACTAAACTAGGTAAAAGCATATAGCAGACCACTGATGATGGGTTTTTAGGATATACCCTTAATGAGGGAGGAAGGAAGGGAGAGAAGGAGGGAAAATTGGGTGTGTTGTTTTATAAACAGCAAATTGTCAATCAGTTCCCAAAATAGGCTGTGAGGTGAAAAATACAATGAGGAGGTTGAAGTAATAAGTTGTACATTTTATAAGAATATATGAGCAATGTGTACAATGGACCTTGAATTCATTAATTTAGACGATAAATGCACAGTGGATGTTATGCATGTTTGAATTATAGAATTAAATGACAAATACACATTAGTTTAAATAAAGTTTGGAAGAGCCCCAAAGAAAGAGATCATGAATTTATGGATACCACCAACATTTTTATTTTGCTTTTGAAATTAGCAAATTTGGTGTAAGGCAGAATTCCACAAATGTCTTGAGTCTAATCTTTCACTTGTTATTGGAGTAAGTAAAAAATGTTTAGCTGGAGGCATTATCTCCTCAAATAAGTCCCCATTGCTTGTATCTTGCAGGATTTTTGTAGCAAGGTTTGTCCTGGCATTCAATTTTAACAGAGATATCACAAAGCAAATTTCACAAAGAAGTCACCCACTAAGTCTCATTTATGAATGCTCACCACTAAATGAGGGACCTCACAGTTGGTTAATGGATCACTTTCACATCTGTGGACTTGGAACAAAATAGTTCTCTAAGCTATATCAGAAAAGAAAATGCATGCGTCTCTTTCCCTCTCCTCTTCTCATAATCAATCCTCCTTTCAGCGAGCCCTCCTTAATGCAGAAACGGCCAAAACTTACTGTAGTGAGATCCAAAAGTTACTGAAGGACAATTGATAGCATCATTCAGCCATGATGGGACTGGGGACATGGTCACATCCAGCAACTTCTGAAAGATCAACATGGGAAAAATTGTGAACAGTGGAAGAGGCATTGTGTCCACCATGTGCAGTCTCTTCCTCAACTCTGCCTAGGCATAGTTTAAAAACTGTAACTGTCAGTGTTTTACACAACGTTTATCTGAAGCAAACTGTCTATATGCAACTTTCTTTACTTTGTCTCACATAAACCCACTAGAAAATGTCATCTTCAGCATGTGCTCAGACGGGGTAGATGACTTCAAAATACAAAGCCTAACGTTATCCATCCAAAACACTCACTGAAACCTGATTTATAAACCAATTTATTCATGCTAAGGACTAAAGACAAAAGGGTGTAGCTCCCACGCTCATGCCGCTCAATTAATGACATTATGGCCAATCACAGCTCTCAAGACAACTACATTTATCTTATTAAGGACATTTGTTACATCAAAATCTTTCATTTACAGAAATGCAAGGTTGTGCTACAGGGATCCCATAATGGAGCAATTCATATGGGGTGAGCAGAAGCATTGTTGAAAATGGATCACTGACATAATATCAATGTTATAAATATCGAAGTAGCAAAATATCGATTAAAAAACTATAGAATACCAAAATATCGACTTCCTATCTCCAAACAGGTAAGTTCAAAAATATTGAATCAAAGATATCGATGTAAAAAATATAGTTAGTCAAAATATCGAATTTTTTAAATATCTTAAAGTAATGTAAAAGTAATGGAATAATAAATATAATTAACTTAAACATACTTAAATAACCTTACAATTAATAAATAATTAATTTAAGTTAAAAATAAATAAACATACAATTAAATTATTTAACACATATATATATATAAACATAAGGGAAAGCGTTGGATAGCGTAGGGGTAAAAATTACTATTCCCACTCCAGTGAGTGCAACAGTAGGGAAAGCATTGGATAGCGTATGGGTAAAAATTACTATTCCCACTCCAGAGAGTGTAACAGTAGGGAAAGCATTGGATAGCGGGAGAGTTAAAATTACTATTCCCACTCCAAAGAGTGCAACAGTAGGGAAAGCTTTGGATAGCGTAGGTGTAAAAATTACTATTCCCACTCCAGAAAATGCAACAGTAGGGAAAGCGTTGGATAGTGGGAGGGTTAAAATTACTATTCCCACTCCAGAAAGTGCAACAGTAGGGAAAGCGTTGGATAGCGGGAGGGTTAAAATTACTATTCCCACTCCAGAGAGTGCAACAGTAGGGAAAGTGTTGGATAGCGTAGGGGTAAAAATTACTATTCCCACTCCAGTGAGTGCAACAGTAGGGAAAGCGTTGGATAGCGTAGGGGTAAAAATTACTATTCCTACTCCAAAGAGTGCAACAGTAGGGAAAGTGTTGGATAGCGTAGGGGTAAAAATGACTATTCCCACTCCAAAGAGTGCAACAGTAGGGAAAGCATTGGATAGCGTAGGAGTAAAAATAACTATTCCCACTCCAGAAAGTGCAACATTAGGGAAAGCCTTGGATAGCAAGAGGGTTAAAATGACTATTCCCACTCCAAAGAGTGCAACAGTAGGGAAAGCATTGGATAGCGTAGGGGTAACAATTACTATTCACACTCCAGAAAGTGCAACAGTAGGGAAAATAAATACTTCATATATAAATAAAAATAAATTAAATATAAATACCAAATACAAATTAATTAGAAGTAATTCAAATTTGATATAATATAATAATTAATCAATTAAAAATACAAGAAAAATTATTACACATATTTACCTATTAATACAAATTATTTACCAATTAACAATTAATTAATTAACAATTAAAAAGTATTAAAAATTACAGTAAAACAAAACCAATAAATAGATAACAATATTTAATTAATTACAATTAAATTACTTCCCGCCCTATTTCCCAATAAACCCACAACCCGCTACAAAAAATAAATTAATAAAATTAACATAATTATCAACTAAGCTATTAATTAAAATTAATTACCAATTATATTTTAATTAATTGCCAATTAAACATTTAAATATCAATTAATTCCAAATAAATACCAATAAATGAATTTAAAAATGTAATTAATTATAATTAAATTACTTCCCACCCTATTCCCCTCTAAACCCACAACCCACTACAGAAAATACATGAATAAAATGTACATAATTATCAATTAATCAATTAATTAAAATTAATTACCAATTATATTTGAATTATTTACCAAATAAAATGTTTAATATCAAATAATTCAAAATAAATACCAATAAATAAATTTAAAAATTTAATTAATTAAATTTAAAATTACTTCCCACCCTATTCCCCTAAAAACCCACAACCCACTACAGAAAATACATTAATAAAATTAACATAATTATCAATTAATCAATTAATTAAAATAATTACCAATTATATTTTAATTATTTACCAATTGATTATTAATTAACAATTAATTCAAAATAAATACCAATAAATAAATTAACATATTTAATTAATTATAATTAAATTACTTCCCACCCTATTCCCCTATAAACCCACAATCCGCTACAGAATTATATTACGCAAAAATTAAATACCATAAAATTAATTAATTAAAATTAATTATAAAATAAATATACACTTTTCACACATATACTAACATAAAAAATACTTTAAAAAATTAATATTATTTTACTTACATCAAATTCGATATTTTTGTTGTCTATATTCTGTCCATTCTATATTTTTGTTGTCTATATTCTGTACATTTGATTTTTTGTCCTTTCTATATTTTTGATTCGATATTAAGGCTATTCTATTCGATATTTGTGTAGTCTATATTCTGTCCATTCGATATTGTGTCCATTCTATATTTTTAACTCAATATTAATGTAACTCAATATTAAAAACTCGATATTTTGACTGTATACCGTTGAAAATTGAGTTTCTTCAGCTCCTTATAGAGTTAAGGCTTTGCTGATAGCATATTTGGAGGTAAGGTACTTTGCTTTGGAGGATTTAAGATATTATTGAAACCATTCATTTTAAATTTGATATATATGATAGTAGGAGAAGTAAGAGCAGGTTTGAGGATAATAATTGCACAGTAAAAGTTTCTCTGATCAGTGGTTAATTGAGCTTAGAAAGGAATAGCACAAGTTAATTGCCAGGGTATTTCATCCATCTATGTGGGGTAGTTTGAGACCTTCAGTACAGATGTTTACAGGAGGTAGAAATAGTTTTTTTAAAGGTGATTTTAGGTTGTGTGACTCTAATTGGTAACAGGAGACAGGAGAGGGTAGATGGAATATAAAATTAATTGTGGTGTTTCCACTCTCCAGTACGTTTGTATACCACTAGATCAAGATAAGTAATATTTACCCGCAATAAGATCTTATATACACCTAACTAACCACTACACCACAGGGTAAATATATAATGACTATTACTAACTCCACCACTACTTTCCTGGGCATACTTTACAATGCAGTGGTTTGGTCGATGTGATGGATACAAAATTATTGTACTGCGATATAAAACCTGTTATACATTGATAGCACATTTTCCAGTGCATTTTGTTTCTGCAATACTCACTCCCCATCTTGTTGTAACATTAACTCGTGGAGATAGTGACAGGTTTTTCATGTTCACATATAATAGCCAGATTATTCTTTGGATAGGCGGGTATCACCAGAAATGGGATCAAAGTTGTTTTTTTGGAGCTTGACATCCTTCAGTTTGAGACAGGATCTAAGAGAATAAATGTCCCAGTTGACCCTATGAGAAAGTTGGATGTCATCAGTGACTGATGGATTGAGAGAATTATAGTGATGTCTGGAGTTGACTGTAGGACCCCAAGAGGTTGCTTGTAGTGCTTGGACGGGTTGGAAGCGAGGATGAACTCTTGAGGAACACCATGACTGACAAGAAGAAATTGGGGTCTGGACAAAGACATTAAATCCATATGCTTGCAACCAAAAAATAGAAAAAGGATAATTTATAGAAGACAGTCTAAAAGTTGTCATGTGATAGTAGGTGGTGGTGAGGTGGAACAAAATGTCAACACAAGCACATGCTGTAACATTAGGAGACAAGGGTGTCCTCCATCAGTAGTGCACTGTGCTTCATCCAGTACCTGTCTAGAGACTTTTTCTGTCTTTGCTGCATCTGAGACATAAGACTGATAACTATTTGGCTGATTACAATGGTAGGGAGACCGCCACCGACAGGCGCCATCGTAACCAGCTTTACTCCCCGCCATGTTATGATGGTGGACAGATGTGTGGCGGTCGTAAAGACCAACCGCCATGCATCCAATGGGTTCCTTGAGCCACTGGGACTCATATTTCTTACAATGCTACCAGGCACGCTGTATGGATTACGAAGTCCCTTTCTGCCAGCTGTTTCATGGCGGGTTACCCGCCATGAAAATGCTGGTGGAAAAGGACGTTGGGGCCCGAAGGGGCCCCCCTGGTGTGTGGTTGTGGGCACCAATGTATCCCTGTACCATGTGGCAGGCACCGTATGGTGCCTACCACGTAGTGCAGGGATATGTAACATGTACTGTTTTTACATTGAGGTAGGTGCTGCAGCCAGCGGCACCTGTCGAAATGTAAAATATAGGCATTGCGTCTGCCGTAGTGGCAATCGCATTGTAATGCCTACTATGGAAACGCCAACAGCATGTCAGGCAGTCCCAATCCCCAGACTGAAGTTCGTCCTCCATCGTAATCAGCGCCTAAGATTGCAGAAAATGTTGGCAGTCAACACGGAATTCCAGATGGAATGCAGTTGATTTCTTTAGAATATTGGCAAATAAAGTAGACAGTTGATATGACATTAGTTGAGTAGTTCATTGTGGTGCATGCTTGGGATTTGCAAGGGATAAATACAGAATGTGACTGGATTGAGACAGTTGGGGAATGTGCCACAGAAGAAGATGGCATTGATAGTGTGACAGTGTGATGGAATGAATTGGGAGTCTCAAGGTAGTTTGTTGAAGGAGGTCTCTGATTTGATTAATGTAATGCCATGTGGTGTTCGTTTTATCATCAGAGATGTGGTTGATAAATAATGTATTTATGGAGGAGGTATTCTGCAAAAGATGGGATGTGGTTGAATCAGTGACGTACAGCTTCAAAAAAGGACCCACGCTCCTTTTGGGCATGCAATATTGTGCACGGAGCAATTCCTTGTTTTGTGATGACTTGTTTGTAGTTTCTGTAAATGCCTCTCAGGAAAATCAGGAGTAAAGAGGGCATCAACTGCAGCAGATAGTCTCATTTTTGATTAATCATCTATTGCTAACACTGAGCCATTGAGCAGACGTGTTGTGGAGAAATGAGTGCTGGTGAACAAAAGTTGAGTGTGAGTTAAGCTTTGTTGAGGCTGAGTGACTTCTGGTAATCAGAATGAAGGGAATCATGATTGAGAGTTTATTGGTGGAATGGGAAAATATGCGATCAGTTGTATTACCTTTTGAATGACTGGGTGGAGGGGTCCTGCCAGACAAAATCCAGATAGATGGTTAGGCCCTAAACCCTTCAGCTACGTATTGAGAGGCTGGTTTATTGTGGTCTCAGCTCTAAGGGGCTCAGTGCTATGGAATAACACCACTCTTTTTTGACAGCAGAAGCCAACCGCATCAGAACATTTGAATACAACAGTCTAGGCTGCAAGGAGATGGTCTTAGGTTATTTGTCACATCATTGGGAATATTCTTTGTTTTGTCCGGTTGTGCGATGACTTGCTTTGCCACAGGTATCAATGTACATCTCCAGCAGAGAAAAAGTAAGACATCCTATTGTACAGAGACACAACAAGTTGTCATTTTCACAGAGTCCGGTGACTAATTTCTTTAAAAGATTCCCTTTAAGAACCCACATGCTTGCCACTGACACATACCACTCTTTGCAGAACCAAAGGCTTAAAAGTCTGTCTACTCCCTGATCTGTCACCAGGAGCAGTGTGACCATCCTGCCTTCTCACCAGTCTTTGTACTGATGAGCTTATGTATCCTGTATAATCCATGTATATGGAAGGTATACAGACAAATGTCTGATAACTGTAACTCCCCTGCTCTTCTAGTCCTTAGAAAAGGAGTAGTTGGGGAGCAAGGTCTTAGACAAGTAACACAAGCGCAAGTGTTTCAGGGAAGCTTGAAGAGTTGCTGCCTGAAAGCACTGGGTCAAGAAAACAGAGGGAACCCCTTAGCTGTCAAAAAATGTTATTAACAGTAGGATAACTACTATGCAGGATTTTGTATTTTGGAGGACACGTTCAGAAGAAAAATAATTTGTCATCAGCAATCTAAATTGAAAGCATCAAGCCACATTTAAACCCCAAGTTTGTTACCTTCTCTGCCCCGAAAGAAATCTTGCTTCTATAAATAACCTTTCCACATTATTCAACAAGTCCTATCCTCAAATTCATTTGAATTAATTGAGCTTACATTGAACACATCTGGGTACAGCACCGGCACTCTCTTCAAGCAAGCACATACATTCACAAATAGACACACATGGGTGCATGCAGGCACAGAGTTTTGCCCTCTTACACACACACAAATGTACACAACAGGCACTCCTAAACAAACATATACGCATCATTAAACTTTTTTTAAACTTACCTTCACTTGACTACCATCCGAACAATTGCAACAGCTCCCGGCTGACGCGCCTCTCTCACACTGTCTGCAGCTCCTGATCAGTGCTCCTGGGAGGGAGAAGAGGTAGTTGATTGCTTCTCTGAGGGCGGGTAAGGTGGATGTAGGTAAGTGCTAGGGATGGACACAATTGCCTTTTTTCTACCCACTGTAAGTGGATGTGAAACTGAGTGCTAGCTTGCTGTTTTTATTTCGACCTTCTGTGTTGGAAAGAAGGAGGGACGAGGGAAAAATGCCCAGCAGAAAAATAATTCTTCATACTGGGCATTAAGGAATGCAAGGAGTGAGGAATTAATGTGCCACCTGCACTGTCAGGGGCCTGCCATTGTGATGAACTTAAAGGTAATTATATTAAGCTTATTACAGTTAGCCAGTTCTTGATAGTGCTTTGCAAAGGAACTTTCCCAGAAGGGGAGCTTGGGAGTGCCATCAGCTTGTCTGTCAGGAGGACCCTGCAGGCAGGCACTGCAAACAGACTTCCCTGCAATGTACTTACCTGAACGTAGTCAGTATTGAGGTAAATACATTGTCCAACCCCTTATAGTGCTTCAGAAAGCAAGTGTGTGTTTAGTTTTTTTTCGTACCCATGAAGTAGCAGATCAGGTCCAACACAAATATACAGGTATAAAAGAAATTAGCTAAATTCCTATGGTTCGCTTTCAGTGCAGGAATTTCATCCATCCCTAGAAGTACATGCTTGGGTGAGGAGCAAGTGCTGGTGCTAAGGGGCCCAATTCACAAAGGTAAATGTAAACCTGAAGTATAACTTTAGACCTGAAGTCTAAGTTTACACCTAAAGTCTAAGTTTAGCCTAAGTTTAGAGTTCAGGACTAAAGTTAGAATTTAGATCTAAACAGACTTTGGCCCCATGCATCAACCTAAAAACCGGTTGCAAACGGTTGCGACTGGTATTTTTGCATTTGGGGGTAAACAGACAAAATATTGACTACAAAATATTGAATGGACATAATATTGAGTACAAAATATAGACTGGACAGAATATCGAAAGGACAGAATATAGACATCAAAAATATAGTTTTGAAGGTAAGTAATGTAATATCGAATTTTAAAATATAGATAGTCAAAATATCGGAGTACATAATAAAGGTTAAGAATAATATCGAAAATTTAATAATATCGAGTTTTTTATAGTGCATTTTATGTGTTAAAAGTGTTTATTTATGTTATAATGTAATTTAAGTAATGAATTTAACGTTATTTAAATTTTGCGTAATTTAATTCTGTAGCGGGTTGTGGGTTTATAGGGGAATGGGGTGGGAAGTAATTTAATTATAATTAATTAAATATGTAACTTTATTTATTGGTATTTGTTTATAATTAATTGTTAATTAATTTTTATTTAGTAATTAATTACATTTTAATTGCAATACATTTTATTTAATTGATTAATTGATAATTATGTTAATTTAACTAATTTAATTTCTGTAGTGGGTTGTGGGTTTATAGGGGAGTAGGGTGGGAAGTAATTTAGGTATAATTAATTAAATATGTCAATTTATGTAGTGTCATTTAATTATAATTAATTAAATATGTAAATTTATTTATTGGTATTTGTTTATAATTAATTGTTAATTAATTTTTATTTAGTAATTAATTACATTTTAATTGCAATACATTTTATTTAATTGATTAATTGATAATTATGTTAATTTAACTAATTTAATTTCTGTAGTGGATTGTGGGTTTATATGGGAGTAGGGTGGGAAGTAATTTATTTATAACTAATTACATATGTTAATATTTTTTGTGCATTTATTAGATTTTAATTGTTAAGTAACTGTTTAATTACTAATTAATTAATTGTTAATTTGTAATTAATTAGTGTTAATAGATACTTTTTTGTAATGATTAAATTAGTATTTGTAATTAATTAATTATTATATTATATTAAAGTGGTATTTACTTTTAATTACATTTTTTATAGATATAAATATATATATATCTTTTTAAATAATACATGAAGTATCTACTTTCTCTACTGTTGCACTCACTGGAGTGGGAATAGTAATTTTTACCCCTACGATATCCAACGCTTTCCCTACTGTTGCATTTTCTGGAGTGGGAATAGTAATTTTTACCCCTACGCTATCCAAAGCTTTCCCTACTGTTGAACTCTCTGGAGTGGGAATAGTAAGTTTTATCCTTACGCTATCCAACCCTTTCCATACTGTTGCACTCTCTGGAGTTGGAATTGTAATTTTTACCCCTACGCTATCCAACGCTTTCCCTACTGTTGCACTCTCTGGAGTGGGAATAGTAATTTTTACCTCTACGTTATCCAACGCCTTATCTACTGTTGCACTGTCTGGAGTGGGAATAGTAATTTTATACTTCCGCTATCCTACGGTAATAATATTGAATATATTTGAATTATATTATGTTACTTTATATATATGTTTTAACAAATATGATTGTAACATTTTTTTTTACTAATTAATTAATTGTTAATTTGTAATTAATTAGTGTTAATAGATACTATTTTGTAATGATTAAATTAGTATTTGTAATTAATTAATTATTATATTATATTAAAGTGGTATTTACTTTTAATTACATTTTTTATAGATATAAATATATATATATCTTTTTAAATAATACATGAAGTATCTACTTTCTCTACTGTTGCACTCACTGGAGTGGGAATAGTAATTTTTACCCCTACGATATCCAACGCTTTCCCTACTGTTGCACTTTCTGGAGTGGGAATAGTAATTTTTACCCCTACGCTATCCAAAGCTTTCCCTACTTGTGCACTCTCTGGAGTGGGAATAGTAAGTTTTACCCCTACGCTATCCAACCCTTCCCCTACTGTTGCACTCTCTGGAGTGGGAATAGTAATTTTTACCCCTACGCTATCCAACGTTTTCCCTACTGTTGCACTCTCTGGAGTGGGAATAGTAATTTTTACCCCTATGCTATCCAACGCTTTCCCTACTGTTGAACTCTCTGGAGTGGGAATAGTAAGTTTTATCCTTACGCTATCCAACCCTTTCCATACTGTTGCACTCTCTGGAGTTGGAATTGTAATTTTTACCCCTACGCTATCCAACGCTTTCCCTACTGTTGCACTCTCTGGAGTGGGAATAGTAATTTTTACCTCTACGTTATCCAACGCCTTATCTACTGTTGCACTGTCTGGAGTGGGAATAGTAATTTTATACTTCCGCTATCCTACGGTAATAATATTGAATATATTTGAATTATATTATGTTACTTTATATATATGTTTTAACAAATATGATTGTAACATTTTTTTTTATAACTTTCATTAATTATTTAATTATTATAAGGTAATTTAAGTATTTTTAAGTATATTTCAGTAAATAGTTTTTAATTTTAATGTAATTTAACATTGTTTTTAATAAAGTCGATATTTTTACTAACTATATTATTGTAAACAATGTTTTTTACTCGATATTTTTGTACTTACCTGTTTGTAGATACAAAGTCGATATTCTGTCTGTCGATATTTTGACGCCGATATTTTTGGTACTCGATATTATGTCCATCGATATTATGTCAGTAATCTGCATTTGGGATGTCCAAAGTAATAGAGGCCCATGGGAATCAATGGGATTTGCATGCACAACTTGCGAGTACTCCATAGGTACTCGCAAATTACGCATGCAATTTCAAGGGTGCAAGGGTTCAAAAGGGATACCATTTTGCACCCCTGAAATTCCTCTTTTCCACATGTTGCGCACACATATGCCCTTGGAAAATGTGACTTTGGAAAATGCACTTTAGTGCATTTTTCAAAGCAATCGCAAATTACCATCAAGTTTAGTTTGATGGTAATTTAGGATTCCTAATAGCGAAATCGCAATAATTTTATGCTTAAAGAATTGAATTTACGGAATCACAATTTGCGATTCCTTAAATGCAATGGCAATGTAAGTAATCGCAATTTTAGCAATTCCTTAAGTTGCGATTTTTGCATTTGGGATGATGCATCCCAAATCCAAAAATACCAGTCGCAAAGGGGCAGATTCTGCAAATCTGCCCATTTGCGACCGTTTTTTGGTTTGAAGCAGTGGGCCCTTTGTGCTTAATACCATATCTTCAATTAATTTCTATTTAATGTATGTACATAGTAGTCTAGCATTACATTAAGTTTATTTGTGTTCAGTGTGGAAAAGGGGGAAGCGTTTCATGGGAAACTTGCACTTCTAAATTCTGATGAGGTAGTTGGATTCGAGGGGAATGGAATTTGAGCGAAATGTGCCTGTCAGGGGTTGCTTTGATTTACTCCTGCTCACAATAAAGTACCATCTTTAAAATCATCTACTATATGTCAATTTCTCAAAACTCTCGGCTTGCTGCATGTGGTTTAAAGGGCAACGCTCTGGTGTCATTCATCTCTTTTCTGAAGCACCATTACCACAATGTTCACATTCCTACTTTTTCAGTCGGAATGTCATTCTTTGACTTGTGGTTTCCCACAAGACTTTTACTTGAGTCCTACCATTTTTAACTCTTATAGTATACCTCTCCTCCATCTAACACACTCTTTCGGGCTATCTCTCATGTCATATGCAGATGACAACCAGCTGGTGCTTCGACTTGACTGGGAGCAGCCATTTCTCTCCAGAATGTTTGCAGTTATCTATCTGAAGTAGCCAGCTGTATGAGTGCTAAGTGGCGGAAGCTTATTACGGATTAAACTAAGATGCTGGTGGCCCTCCTTCTGTGTGGTCTACTGGTTAGTGACTTCCTAGGTTGAGTACCACCCCACCTCTACAAAATCTGTTAAGAATGTTGGTGTATTCTTTGATACTGCCCTTTTCTTCTCTATTCAAGTTCAAAAAGTGACATCTAGGTGTTCCTACAAAATCCATCTTCTTCGCAAAATACTATATTTGTTATCTCCTGGCTGTCTTTAAAACTTTATTTAGGCTCTTATTCTTTCTCTCCTGAACTACAATAATTTGCTATATTTGGGGGCGTCAGCTTATGTCGAGAAGCGGCGCCGCCAAACTGTCCACATTACGGTGGCATGCCTGCTCTTTAGATTACCTCCTAGGACTCATGCTTCATCATTCCCTGCGCAATTACATTGGCCTCCAGTTCAACATCACTGCATTTTTACCATCATGCCCTTTATGTCTCTGGTCCCTTTTACTTTAAATCCAAGCTTAGCTTCTGTATCCCTGCTCACACAATGTGCCTCTCCACTCACTGAGAACTTCATGGCTACCCCTAAAACCTGCAAAGGTAAACAGGAGACCATACATTGTTTTTATTTAGACTTGGGAATAAACTGCCTCAGAACCTTTGAAAGTAGAGCAACTATTTAGGGCCTGATTTACCAAGGGGAACATACACATTTGTGTAAGTTTACTGTTTTTTTTGGTATTCACAAATTACAAGTTTAATTTTACTAATAGTAATTTTACAACTATGGAGACTCTGCAGTCAGGGCGGAGAACTCCGTACATAAAAAAATAGGACAGATCTATATTTTTATGTGTCAAGCCTTCACCACCGGTGAGGAGTCTCTGCAGTCATAAAATTAATATTAGTAAAAATAAGCTGATACTGCCTGATTCATAAAGGGCCTCCGCACTCGTGGCGGAGGCCCCCGCAATGGTGGGGGAGTCTCCGCACTCAGGCGGAATCTCCACAATGAGAATTCTCATGATGGAGGCTGCTGCAGGCTGCTCTTTGAGTATTCATGCTATGACTGCCCAACATATTTTGATTAATGAAGCAGTTGAGGCTGCTTTTCAGGCACAGGAGGTGGATGGTCCACCTGCTAAAGTTATACACAAACAACAAAGGAGTGACTAGGCACAAGCATTTGGAAAACAATAACCACGGTTCTCTTAACGTGTGGTGAAGGTTAAATAAATGAATAAATAAACCCCCATGGAAAGTGCTCTGTCTTTATCTAAGATAAAATGGTGCTGCCAGTTCCGTTAGTATACCAACTGGTATGCCTCTCACCCTCTGGAGCTAGTAATCTACAGTGGTGAAGCTCTATTCATTTAGAAGGACCCTCACTCACCACTAGTTGGTGACATGCTTCATCATCGGGTCCCCGCTAGGGTGACCGAGTATCACCCTAGCGTGCTACAACGCCTGACTACAGCGGAGCAGGATGTGGTGAGTGGAACAGTGCCCAAATCAAAAAGTGACTAAACGTGTGGTGTCAGTGCAAATTAAAAAATGCAGAGGTTGTAACCAGATCAAAAATTTTTTAATGATGGCCAACCCGCATTGATTAAAAATAGTGAGTGGACTAGACAAGGTTCTGAGTTACGGAACCCCAGTCCTAAAAATCGGTCGACATGTTTCTGCTGTTTTATTGCATTTTGCTCAGCTTTCTTCAGGACCTAATAAATAGTCCTCCGGTGGTGTGCGCGCACTAAGGCGTACCCTCCCGGGAGGCTCTAAATGTGAAAATTAATAAAATTCAAAAAAACTGTGTGAAAAAAATAATAATAATCACACAACAGTTAACCATGTCATCTCATGCCATTTGCAGAAACAATCATAGCAACAAAAAGCGGGACATTAAGATGCCCCTTCGGTGAGGGTGGCGCGGGTGTACTTCACGCGGTGGCTTTTTCTGCACTCGCGGCTCCCCGCCCGTGACCTGCTTTCCTGTCCAACCCTCCCGGAAGCCACCTGCTAAAGTGCCATGGCATCACCATGATTTGAAGGATCCTGTGGAGGAGGAGGGTCAGAGGAGTAGCATTGTATAGGGTGCTGAGCTCTCTGACTTGTTTGCCCAGATTGGGGAAATGTGAAGTTTCCTTATCCTTTGGTGAATGAGTTGGAGGAGGCTTTTTTACACAGCATCAGACCCTGACTCCTTTCCGCTGCATGCTGCTGTCCGCAAGGTTCTTGCTCATGCGTGACGTTGTATTAATAAACCTGTTTTTTTCACTTTTTGGTAAAACATTACAACTTGGAGGGGTTTTCTGAGGCGTTCCCTCAGTCTGTGATGGTGGTTATTTTGATAGCTGGTCTCTCTTCCAAGGGCACGGTTCTTTCAGATGACGCCCTTCCTTCCGGCCCCATTTCCAAGCAGATTAAGGGGGCTGTTACGATGCCTCTGCTTTTCCTTTTTCGAGCGACTGCCTGTGCCAATTATATGGTTCAGTCCCTATTGAGGGATTTCGAGTTCCTAGCTCTTTAGTTGAGTGAGGGTGGGGATACTTCCTCCTTGTTGGCCCTGATGAGACTCCAGGTTCACTGTTTCTCTGACATCTCATTTGATATGTTTTGTGTGGCTGCTGCTGCTTCTGGGGCTTCCATTGCTGCTCATCGCCATGTCTAGCGTCCTTGTCAATGTCTGTCCTTCTGAAGTTGTATTTTGGTCATTCTATGGTGTTTGGCACTCAGCTAGAGGCTGTGGTGAAGCCAGTGGCGTAGCTGTGCCTTAAGCCACCGGGGGCGGCCCCTGCTTTGCCACTCGCGGCCCCTACCCTTACTACCTGCAGCGGCCGAATCTAAGAGCAGGGGGGTGTTGGTGATTTCTGCAGCCACTGCCCCAAAACTTGTGCCTCCTGGCGCAGACCGCCCCCACTTTCTATGCCACTGGTTGAAGCAGTCCACTGAAAACAGGAAACTGGTGGTTCCTGTTTGCCCTAACTCTCAGGATCAGGGTTTTGGTTATTGCAGCGCTTTTGCCTTTCCTCACTCCAGAGGTGCTCTCCGTCCCTTTCGAGGTAGGGGTCGTGCCTGGTAGGGCGGTGGGCCTGGAGGTGCCTTGTCCCGGTATATTCACAAAGAAACAGGGTTTTAACTCACAGGGAATACTTGCGCTCCGCTAAGTTTCTGCCTACCCATATGGTTGAAAATTATAGTTGGTGGTGCCACAGGAAAAGGGAAACCCTCTGAACCCTTCAAAAGGTATTGTTGGACAACACCTAAAAATTATGAAAACGATTTCCTATGCACACACATTATCAATTCAAATACAAAGTATTATAATCATTCGTCCGTTCAGTATAATCCTAGAAATTATTTTCCACTTCTTCTTGTATGAGCAATTTTTTCATTCATTGCTCAAGCAATCTCACGCCAGCCGACACGTGTTTCGTCAGAGTACAGATTGCTCTGACTCTTCAGGGCTTTCTTCTAATGATGGCGTGTGTTGTAATTCCACTTGACCGGTGATAATTCCAACCCGGTAAGGGTGTCTTGTGTGGTCACTTGTATTATAGATCTTCACTCGCTTCTTTAAAAAATAATTATCATGTTCAAGAATGCCGTATTTATGCGCACGGGCGGAACAGGAATAATCCTCGTAATCCAATCATTAATTCCTGGAAAAACGTGTAGAGATTTACACAATAAGATTTGCTCACTGTGTCACACGTCGCAATAAATTGTTTTAAAGTAAAATAACACCTCTACGGGCTCGTATGCTTACTGCTTTTGAAGAATCCAGTGTCAGCGAGATAGATCTCGTATAAAAGTGGTACGTCGTGTTTACACCATGCACAGTCCGAATGTCCTTGGACCTCCTATTCTGCCCGGCCGCGAGTCCGGCGTCTCACAGTCAATGATGTAGATAGAATGCGTCCCGGTATCTGTCGACCATTGTCTCCACCTCCGACTCCAAATCAATGACTGTCTGCCTTTCCCAGTTGGTGGGTCGCATTTGCTTTTGTGTCAGGGTAGACAGTAGTCACACCTGGGAAATTTCGCTATATTGGTGGAAGTATTTTAGTTTGCTATGGTAAAAGGTTTCTGTAGAGCAGACAAGCTGCTCCCTGGTAAGGAATGGAACTGCGAGGCGGTGAGGAGGCAATGTTTTCTAAAAACCTTGTAAAAACAAAACGGCTGACAGCTAACGCCAAACATAATGGGCTTTGCCAATGCTTGCTTTTTGGCGACTCCGAGGCCAGTAAGGCGAAGGAGCATGATTAGGTAATGTTAGCATGCTAGCATTTAGTACATAAGAGTACTGGAAAGCAGCCCTACACATACAGTAAAGCAACTCTTGAAAACCCCACACTTCTAATGCAGTCTATGTAAAAGCACACCGGAAATAAAATCTAAGCTGCAATTGATATTTTTGGGTTAGATGGACTGTTAGTTACTTCTAAAGAACGGATAAAAGATTTGACTGAAGTGGTAAAACATTTGACACCGTCGTAAGCCCGATGTAAACCTTGGTTACGCGCTGCTAGTCAAGTTAATACATCATTGCATCCTAAACATTGTGGTAGAGATGCAAATTGGGCAATTTATTGTGATAACAAAGCCAATAAGCCATGTGACTTCTCCTGTATAGATGGGTGAGCATGGTAATGCGCAGTACATGGGAGTACCAGACACCAAACCACCCGTCATCACTTCACCAACATAAGCTATGATTTTGTATTTTGAGATCCAGAGAAGAAAACAATGACACCGTTTATTTTTCACATTTTCTCACTACAGGATGAGATGCAAAAAAACTTTTTAGTTGCTCCTCCGCAGCTGCCCAGAGAAATTTCTGACAGCGGGGGTCTGGGAGCCGCACACTGACAGCGCCCCGGAGAGATGAGAAGTCAGAAATATATTGTGGAAAAGAGGCCCTCTCTCCGCCGGCCCCCCACTCGAAGCTGATAATTAATAAATGAAACGCCCTGGGACTCCACTAAAGCTTCCTCAGATGACATATCTGTCGTGTGCGCGGCAAAGCATTAAATGGCCATTTTCTGACAGAACGACTCCGCTGCCTCGGCGCCTCCTTGACTTTGTGGTGAATGTGTTTCCTGTTCCCCCTCGTGCTCCCCTCGGCCCCTCCTGGTCCTTTCTTTCTTTCTCCCTCTCCTGCTGGCTCGAGCTCTTCCGTTCTCTCTTTCTCTCTCTCTCTCGCTCTGCCGCTTGACGGCTCTAGTTCGTTTCTGCCTGTTTAATTGGGCCCCGGATGAATTTACTCGACAGGGCCATTCATCATGTGGCAGCCGCCAGCGGACGAGCCCAGGGGGAGCGGGGATGACAGCTCCCCCAGCCTCGGATGCTGCCTTACTCTGGAAGTTCACATATTTGGGCATTAGTGCAGCTATTAGTTTAACAAGCTTCGTTTATCCTTGTCACTACCACTTCGGCTTCCCATGTAATCATTTGAAATGCAGATTACTGCTAGACAAATGGGACAGACCATGAGTGTACAGAAGGGAAAAAGTGACACGGATTGCTTGTTAAGAGATGTGTTTTTTTAATGTCTTCCAATGGATAGTGCTTTGATTAACTTAATGTTCTCATTATTTGTATGATAAAGTGTATGGTACCTATGCATAGCTTTCTCTTGAAAATTCTTATGCATGGAAGTGATAACCCTCTGCCCACTATTTCTGTCTCTGAGCTTGTCATGAGTATGCCAGCTGCATCAAACTCAAATTTGGATTTAGATGTGTGAGGATAATGGAATTACCTTAGTACACTCCCCCCACACACCCCAGCTTTCCGAGCCAGGGTTTAGTGTGGTCGAAGACTTCGGCAATCTTGAAAAAGTACAAAGTGGGTAGAGTTGGTACTGGGAATAGTTACCCCATTGGTTAGGGCATTCCCAGTGGCCATTCCCACCAACTTGCTCATGCCAGGCATAAATATGGCACCTCCAGGCACCTCTTCAGAACACTCTGTGGAGAGGAATCAGAGGAGGACTTTACCCTTTGAAGTGTCCTACTTTGATGAATGGGAACACAAAAGACTAAATTCAGAAAGTAAAATCTTTGACCAGGACAAACCTAGTTACTGTATCCAACATGCACTCCATTGTGATCAGCATCATCTTGCACCTAGGTCTTGTTCTAAAGCAATCATTGACTATCATTGGTACTATGTGCTTCTTGGCGCTAGTTCCACTTAAACTTTAAAAAATGAGGTCTCCAGTTCTCCCTATTAGATCTTTAACATTATGGTGTCATTTAAAATCAAAAAATTACTCTATTTTTCTAAATTAATTTTGGGATTTTTAATACTTTGCATTTTAACTTTATTACTGTTTTAGTACTGCATAAATATTTTAAACATTGGCACTAAGTTAAGTCTGTCTGCTCTGAGCTGGGGATTGAGCTCAAGTTAATTTAGTGACTTTTTGGGTCACCCTGACAAGGATTTTGATTATTAGCTGAGGTGTGTACTTACCGCTCACCCAAATTAATAACTAGACCTGGGCAGAGTTCACGGAGTTCTGCTACGTGGAACTTTCTGAAGTGCCTAAAGAACTCTGCTGCACTTTGCGGAGTTCTGTGAGTGACGGAGTGTGGTAAGGCACGCTACTCGTACTGACTTTTAGTGCTGGGAATTTGTCCAGCGCTGTTAAATCTCAGCGAACGGCACCAGATGGCGCGCAAGAGGGTGCTGCTTCTTTCTGCCACTCGAGTCATTGTTCTACTTGAGCACCAGCTTCCTCAACGTGAGCAGCAGGTTTCTCAACACGAGCAATAGAGAGCTGCCGTGACCACCTGCGTTGAGAAATTTCTCCGGGAGGTGGTCTAGCATATAATTTTTGTTTGCTCACCCTCACCAACGTAGCATTGGTGAGCCAAATGAGAGGAAAAACTCAGCTCTGCACTGCTTTGCAGAGTTTTTCGGAACTCCATGCAGAGTGTGGAGAGAGCAAAACTCCCCAAACTCCACCGGTGGCGACAAATTCATCGGCCACCTATATTAATAACCCAATTCCTTACACTTCTGAATCCTTCAATTTTTCTCTCTCTTGGTGACATTTGAGGAGGGTGAAATGTTCCCACACCTTGCTCCATTTACAAGCCCCTAAGCAGTAAATAAATCAGAGGCAGCTAAAGGGTTATGGGAATGACAACTATGTGATAACAGTGGCATAGAATGGGTGCCATAGACCCTAATGCCCACGCCCCCAGTTAGGTAAGGAAATAAAGACACATTTGGGGTGCAGATGCCTCATGTCCCTGAGCCCTGGTGCTGCTATACCTTCTACACTATTGATAGCAACGCCCCTATCACGTGGGTTTAACTTAGCAATTTCAATAGTCTTGCATGCACTGCACCTCTGCCTGTAATTAGGGGGTAATTATGTAATATTGTTATTTTAGGTAGATAAAGATACCCAAACCACTGTAATAATAATAAGCAGATTAAATAAAGTAATAAATAAACATCAGTTGCTCAAGGAAGGCTCCTGTAGTAGACCTAATTTTAAATAGATTATGAAAATACACAAAAGGTCTGCACAAAATAAATCAGTTCCCAAACATTTTGTCTAGTTTGTTAGGAAGGGGCCTGTTTCCCAAATTTTAGTCTCCTTAATATGTAATGCAAAATATCTTAGAAAAACAGAACCATGCAGAAGTTCTATGGAAGATAATGAGGGCTGCATTGAGGGATGATAGAGGACAGGCGGAGAAAGTCGGGATAGATATATGGCATATATATGTGCATATCATCCCATAAAACAACTGTAGGATGCTGGCTCTTTATATAATATATCAAAATGAGATATATCGTTCAAAAAGTCCAGGAGTTCCCTTATATGTAGACAGGGGCTTGCTCTAGCATTCCCAAGATGCTCTTCGACAGGGTAGTGTGGTCAGCAGCCTTCGGCTTATCAGAGAGGAGTGTAATACATCTGTAATTAGACACAATAGTCAATAAATTATGCACATGACTCAATAAAGAGATCCACAGCAATTTATAAAAATAACACGTATCATTATATATATTTAGGCACCAGTATCAATATATCCAGGCAAGTATTTTTTGAAGAGAAATACTTTTACGTTTACGAAATGGACACAGTGCAATTTTCAGAAGCTGCAATGTTATCCTATGGGAGTCAAAACAAGTACGGTATTCAGGTACAGTACAGCGGCTTACGAGACCAATTTCCTGGTCTTAAGGAGAGTATAAGGCAAGTTCCGAGGCAGCACTAGCAAGACACCACCAGCAGCACTAGGGCAACCAGGTGCAGGGGTGCACTACAGCAGCGGGATCCCAATGGAAGTCAATGGAGATAGGTCTTCGTGATAAGAGGTTGTAGGTTTTGACTGTGAGGCCAGTTGAGCTGAAACAACAGGGTGGCTCGGGCCTCACTGTGCTTGGGATGTGGGGACATCTTTGGTCCTCTTCTCCATAAGGCAGGGGCAACGGGTGCAGAGGTGTCCTTAGGCGTTGGGTTTTCGTCACTGGGAGCATTCACTGTAGAGGGGGCTTGCAAACACGGGCTGTGGGTTTCGTCGGAACGTCCTCAGTGGGGAAACCCAAAGTGGGCTTCGAGTCTGGAGGGTCTAGGGACCATCTTGGGTGGGAGGCGGCAGCACCTTTAGCGCTCTAGTCCTCCCTACTTAAGGAGCACTTTCGGGGCAGACGCGTGTTTCTGCAGTTTGACTGTGTTAAGGTTATTCCCTCCTGAGGCGGAAGCCGGGAGGCAGGCTGCTGTGTGTGTGTATACTGCTGAATACTAGCTTGTGTGCACTGATTTTAAAGCGGCAAATTTTAAAACTATTTTTCACCTCCTCTATCACTCACCATTATTCTGCTGATTTTTCGGCAATTTCAACCCCTTTTCCCCGCACTTTGGGCGGTCCCAGCCGATCTAGGGGCTGAGTACCGGGACCCGGGCGGTGAAATCCGGCAGCGGCCATCTTGGGTGGGAGGCAGCAGCACCTTTAGCGCTCTAGTCCTTCCTACTTAAGGAGACAGGCATGCCTCAGCACAGCGGACGCGATCAGCGGACGCGCCGCATCAGCGCCGGAGTCACGCCAGAGTCCAACCTGTCTGCGCCCGTCAGCACCAAGGAAGCACCAGGGGCTAGGGAGGCCGATGCCACTAATCACCTTGACTCAGTAAGTTTTACCTACGCCCTATGTGCACCTCTAGCTTTGAGGCCATCCTGGCAGCCCTGTCATCACAGGTTTACTCCCCAGAGACTGCGGGATGCATTTAAGTGCTGCTGCACTGAGGGGGCTAATAATGGCACCCTGCACTTACCTTTATCAAAGAAGGAAATAAAAAGTTCCCCCCCTCCTACTAGGAAACGGGCTTTTTAATCAATGTCCGATCCCAAGTTAAAAACAACATTGCTTTTAGAGATTTTATTTCGGAAAGGAAGCCTTCGTGGGCCTTTATTACTGAAACCTGGGCCTCTGATTCCTTCGGACCTGAACTAGTCAATGCTATTCCCGAGGGCTACGCCCTCGTGAGACTGGACAGAGAAGGGCGTAGGGGGGGGGATTGGCATTTTACATAAAAGCTCCATAAACTGCCGTATCGAGTCCCTCCCTTCCCCTCAGGATTCCTTCCAGGCCCTGCACTTTATGTTAAATTCCACCCCTACGGTCTCTTTTGCGGGCATCTTCATCTACAGACCGCCTGGCCCTAGGGCTGCTTTCAGCCCTGATCTACTGGAAATCTTGGAGCCATTTATTGATAAACTTAACCTTACCATTCTTGGTGATTTTAATTTCCATCTGGAAAACACTAATTCGGCTGATACTACACTTCTGGTAGATTTGCTGGCATCCTGTGGTTTCTCGCAAAGAGTGGAAAGCCCTACCCACTCTACAGGCCACACTCTGGATGGGGTATTCTCCAACGACTTTAGGTTGGAAACAGGCCCTCCCCTCCCACTGTCCTGGTCGGACCATATGGCTGTCCCACTTGAGCTCATTTTGCACCCTCCTGCCATGCCCTCTAAGGACACTAACAATCGGGTTTTGAAAAGGAATTATTGGGGCTTGAATAACGAGTCCCTAGGTCCTTTCATCGCCAACTCTAAGTTCCCTTCAATATTGGACACCAATCTGGCTGCCCTCGAGCTTGACAATACTATCTCGAATGCCATAAACATCTTAGCCCCGGCTAAATCTTACTACTCTGTCAGGAAATGTCCTTCGCCCCCTGGTTTTCAGACTCCTTCAGACTGCTTAGGCAGGATTGCAGGAAGCAAGAAAGACTTTGGAGGTCCCATCTTGATCCCAATGAAAGATCTAAACACAAAGGTATGCTTAAAGGATATAAATCTGCAGTTTTGTCAGAAAAGATGGCATATTTCACCAAACTGACTACCTCCCTTAGCTCGCCTAGAGAGCTATTTAAAATCGTAGACTCCCTATCCCTTGCTCAACTTCCAGATCCTATAATGGCAACCCAAAAACTGTGCGATCAGATCTCCACTTTTTTTCACACCAAAATCATGGATATCTACACTGTCTTGGAAGACCTCAATTCCAATCTTGAGGCCACCCTTCCCCCGTGACATATTCCCTTCAGGATCCTACCACCCTTCCTCGCGGCAACCTGTCCAATTTTCCTCTTCTTACCCTGGAACGTCTCAATCAGCTCCTTGACAAGCTTAAATCTGGGTCCCCCTCGGACCCTTGTCCCTTAAAGACCCTGAAGGAGTGCAGAGATGTTCTGCTACCCCCTTTCTGGAGATAATGAACCAAGCTATCTCCAAGGGTGTCTTCCCCGCCCCCTGAAAAATGGCCACTGTCAAGCCCCTTTTGAAGAAGGCTACTCTAGATCCTGCTATTCTAAAAAAAATTCACCCCATATCCCTGCTTCCTGCCCCCGCCAAGTTGCTCGAGGCCCATCTAAACTTCCATCTGAGCGCCTTCCTGGATAAATCTTGCCTGCTAGATTCTTCTCAGCATGGCTTTCGGAAGGCGCATAGTACGGAGTCAGCTCTCACAGTGGTGGTTAATAACATCCGCACCAAGGTCGACAGTGGTCAGACTACCCTTCTGATCCTGCTCGACCTTACAGCCGCCTTTGACACCCTGTCCCCCACTATCCTGGTCTCCCGTCTTAGTGAAATGGGAGTAAATGGGTCCGCTCTGAGCCTCTTGACGTCGTTTCTCAATCAGCGCAAGCAGAGGGTTAAACTGGGTTACTTCCTCTCCCCCGCAAAGCCTGTGCAGTGTGGGGTCCCTCAGGGCTCATCCTTGAGCCCCACACTCTTTAACATCTACGTGGCTCCACTTGCCAGGCCAGTAAGATCGTTCGGATTGGAAGTCCTGTCGTATGCTGACGACATCCAGATCATGGTTTCCCTCTCTCAATCTGTGGAGACTGTGGCTTCAAATTTTAGGAATTGCATGGAAGCAGTGGCAGGCGGGATGACCAAAAACGACCTCAAATTAAATGGGGAAAAGACCGAGGTCCTTATCTTTGGAGGTAAGCAGGAGGTCTGGTCGGGTGACTGGTGGCCATCTACCCTTGGAACCTGTCCTACACCCTCCCTTGCAGTTCGCAATTCAGGTGTAATTCTTGATACCACACTTTCCTTCGACAGGCAAGTCAATAGGACTGTTACCACCTGCTGTGGGGTCCTAAGGATATTGAGAAAACTCTCACACTACCTCTCCCTGGATGCCCGGAATCAACTTTCTGTTGCTCTCATCTCCTCACGCTTGGATTACTGTAATACTCTCTATTTTGGCACAAATAAGAGGCTGGTCCAACGTCTACAGGTTGTGCAAAATGCGGCAGCTAGGTTCGTTGTTAGTGCCCTCAGGCGATCATCAGGTTCTTCTATCAGAAAAAACCTTAATTGGCTCCTGATGCAGGCCAGAATAAACTTTAAGGTCCTATGTCTTACCCACCGTGCCCTCCATGGATCCGGTGCAGAAGACATTAGGTTTCTTGTGTCCCTCTATACCCCTGGCAGGGATCTGCGCTCTGCCAACAAGAACCTTCTGTCAGTCCCCCGAACTGTTAAGGCCAGATGGGGAGGGAAGGCCTTTTTCGCCCTTGCCCCGAAACTCTGGAACATACTTCCAGCTGAACTCAAGGGACTTGTGTCCCTCGTTTTTTTCCGCAAAGCCTTAAAGACCTGGCTCTACACAGAAGCCTACCTATAGTCGACATCCGGTATTAACTTTTATTCAGCTGTTCCACCTTATGCGCCTTGATGCTTTTGAGCTAAGTTTACGCAATACAATTTTCACTTCATTCATTCATTCACATGAATTTATGCTACAGCCTACTACTCTTTAGTACCTCAGGCCCTAGGTACCAGGGTATCCATTTACTACAGACTTACAGAGGGTGTTAAAGGTATTGGCAGTTGGGTAAGAATTGCAAATTTTTGGGGAAAGAACACTGGCACTGGGGATCTGGTTAGCAGGAACCCAGTTCACTTCAGTCAAAGTTGCATCAAATACCAGCCAAAAAGTAGTGGGCGTATTGCAACAAATTCCAGTTTTCCTACAACAACACATTACACACTTTTGACTATAAACAGAATCAAACCAACAAAAATGATAAAAAGGCTTGGACGAACTTCACTTTCACAAGCTGTCCTATCTAACCATGACACACCATGGACACCGCTATTTTCAAAAGAGGTAGTGATATATTCATTTTATGTATTTAGTTTATTTTCTGTGGTGTTAATTTGGAAATCAAATGATTTTGAAGGCTTTCCATTGTGCTACATTGATAGAGATGAAGCTAGAGAGAGAAGAAGGAGTTTGATAACAGAGAGAGGGTATGCAGAATTTACCTCTCCCAGAACTCTTCTGAAATCTTTTAAATACTTATAGGCATAGTTACTAATAGTTCACGCAATGCAGCACAGCAAGGCAAGTTACTGCGCGTGTTGCGTAGATGAGAGAGAGCTGAACATCACCATGTTTACAAAGATATGGCGCTCCTCAGCTCCCACTATGCACTGGCGCACCTGTGGCAGCCCAGTGCTAACGTAGGAACCCTTGCACCATGATGTAAGTGTACCTACATTATGGACGGTATTTTGTTTGTGCAGGAAGGAATCATTTCCTGCACAAAAAACCTTTAGAAGCATATTCCTCTTTCTATGAGTGCTACAGAATGCAGCACATATGGAAAGAGAAAGTAAGAAGGTTAAAGAAGATAGTCCTCTTTGTAACGCTTCTGTCAGGGAGGCACACAATTTTGGCGCAAATCAAAGTTTACAAGTCTTAATGAATCTAGGTTTGCACAAAAAATACATGGGTGAATGCATGGGAACAGCCATGCTTCACACACCTATCTGACGCAAAGTAACGCAAGACACTGCTATGCCCTGTGTTGCTTTATATTTACAAAGACACACAAATCAAATTTGCATGGCTGCGTAAATGTCATAATGGATTTTGCATCAGGACTGCGCCACAAAAATGGCTGGCGCAAATATCTTAGTAAATGTTGGAATCAACTTTTTTGAGAGTAAGTTGAAGAGAATATTATCATCCACTTGTTAGAAAGCAGATTAGGCTCTTCCTTTTTTTTCAGTAATGTCCCTTATACCTACAGCCTCAATGAGGCGGATGTATGATAGTATAAAATGATCATTTTGATCGCAGTACTTTACATCACAGATTTTATAATGCAAGTCGTTACAACGACTTGCGTTGGAGGGCGCGGATTGAGGATTATTATAATTTTCTATTCCAACACCAGCCCACTTAACAGTAGGGAAGGTGTTGGAATAGAAAATTACAATATTCCTTAACCAACAGCGCCATCCAGCGCAAGTCGTAGTAATGACGTGCATTGTAATGGCAGTGTGGTAAAGGTTGTGCGGTGTAAACATCGCATTGTAAACAATGTTTACCAATGAGGCTGTGTTAGATCTGCTTGGTGAATGAACAGCAGTTTACAATCGTTATGTTACTATCCACTGGGCAATCTACTTACCGAAATTCTGTATTTTTAGAATTGGTACTAGAGTGTGCGTAGGCTGGTCAGATACACATGTTACCTGTAATTGAAGCTTCCAACTAATTTTCTCCTTCCATCAAAATAGTGAATTCAGCCCTCTGCTCACTTTAAGTTCTTGCCGTAGACCTGCCCCAAAGAGTATTCCCTGCCTATCAAGAGTTTCCATATCGCAGATATCAACCTATGTAATGAGCAATACACCTTGTAAGGTGTATTGGGAGCAATTCAGACGAACTACAGTTAAGGCATTTGGTAAACTTACCATGTGCAGCAGAATGAATTTGAAAGTCTACAAGATAGATGATGGGCTCACAGAGATCCACCATATTAATGTTTACTTCACAGTACTGTAATCATTCTAGTTAGTAGTCATGTACTTATGGAATGGCCTAGCCAGTAACACTAGTAAAGCTACAATCCTCTGTGCACTATCCATGCAGACCTCTAACCAGCTACATACTACTGATTCACTCCTGTAATTACCCTGGCAGTACCCATGCAGTCTATCAATCCCCCTGTCAGTCCGCATGCACTCTCTAATCACCCATCTAGTAGTATGATCTTATCCAATCAGTCCCGCCAAAACCCAAGCACTTATAAATTCACCATGCACTCTCCTTGCAGTACTGTAGTCATCCAGTTAAATGGGCACTACTCATACAGTGTTACAATCATCCATGCTCTACCCATGCACAGTTTGAATCAATCAACATCTACAGATATACTCATGCAATCACTCACGCATTAGCATGAAGTTATTTATCTTTTTTAACCAGATAAGGTAGTTCTGAAAAAAACTTTTTTTCTCTTTTTTGGTTTTATACTTTTTTTGTGTTTTTTTAACAATTTTGTATATTTTTTTGGTGTTTTCTTTAAAAACAGGAAAATCAAAAGAAATAAGTTTCAACTTTGCAATTAACCAGTCATTGCAACAATATAAAAAAAAATAACAATGGTGGTTTCTAGTCGCAGAAACCACAGCATCTACGGATTGCTCTCCGCAGCAAACAAGAGTGTTGCACTTGATGCAAACTTGTTTTAGGTTTCCAAATTCATGACGAATGTCCAGGCCTCGAGATGAGGAGCTTGAGGTTCTGCTACAGCGGGACTCCAAAAATAACTTCTAAATCAACATAGCCATTTCTCCAAATCCTCAGAATACACATTCATTCAACAGTGGGGCCCATTACACTGCACACTTACTCTGTTCATTTTAACTCATCTTCAAAGATTTGGCCAACAAATCAGGAGTCCTACTATAACATTGGCGGAGTGTCAAAACCCTTTTTAACTATTTATTATTTACACCTGCAATTTCAAGCAATTTACCATGGTTTCATTAAACACCATTTTATTCAGACACACCACCATAATGGCAATGGATCTGCTAGAACAAAAAATAGGCGTAGGAAAAATACAAGACCAGCTTTTACTTTTCCATTAATCTAACCTTTATTCAAAGCAAACTTTTAGTATGTCCGACATTTAGGCATTTATTAATTCTTTATTCAATAAGAATTTTTAAACTTTATTAACAAAATTATCATTTATTTAAAAGCTCGGAAATAGACATTTATTTAAAAGTTCAGTAAAGAAGTTTAGCAAAGAACAGATAGATCCAAATTTACTCTCCCCTAGCATCCCTAGCTAACACCCTCATCTTATCGTAACAGTCCTGCAAAGAAAAAAACAAACAAGTATTAAGAAATTCTTACACCCAAGATTCGATCTTCAGTCCGGCAGCATCTCCAGAGGAAATCGAAAAGAGCGATGCCTCTAAGCAGGTGTTTTTATACACTAATTTCCTAACTTAATCTATCTAAAAAGTAACTAATATCACCAATTCGAGTTCTGATTGGACAAATTTGGGGTAGATGAGCGTCTCCTCATCATTACAGCATCCTTTCCACAATGAATCAGCAGAAAAATAAAGGGTCTTTGTGTTAGACAGTCCGTGGCCTAGGCTCTTCCTTGATTCGTAATTTTGGGATATTTTCCCATGATCAGAACATTACATCGTTCATGTTAGGCACCCATCCTAGGTTCCAGGGCAACGTGGCCATGAACCTCCCATCCGAGCACAGTCAGCTCACTCGCGCTTGCAGGCTTTGCATGCACATGCCAACTGTGGGGAGAACTGTGGTGGCCCTCGGTGCTGGGTCTGACACCCATACCGGTGACTGAGGTGAAAAATCTGGGAGTCTGGTTTGACCCCTCCCTCAGTTTCTCCAGCCACACTAAAAAAGTGGCAGCAACTTGTTTTGGCATTTTGCGCGGTCTTCGACCAATCTTGAAATTCTTCAATGTGTCCACTAGGCAGCTTATAATTCAGGCCACCATAATGTCCCGGCTGGATTATGCCAGCTCTCTCCTGCTGGGGGCTAACCTAGCCGAAGTCACCCGGTTGCAGCGCATACAGAATGCTGCGGCTAGGGCCTTGGTAGGCCTACCTAGGTTCTGCTCTGTGAGGGAGATCATTCGGAAACTTCACTGGCTCCCAATGATCCAAAGGATTCAGTTTAAGGCTCTATGCCTGTCCTTTAAAATTCTTAAGCAGGGCACCCCCAAAATCCTTGAGACCCTCCTGACCCCTTATGTCCCTTCCCGCTCTTTGAGATCCAAAGGACAAGGCCTGGTTGCGGTGCCACGCTTCAAACGCTGTAGAATAGGAGGGCGGTCCTTCCTCTATTTAGCGGCGAAACTCTGGAACTCACTACCCAGCCACATCCGTGCCCTGAATGACCTTATCACTTCAGGAGGTCGATCAAGACCTACCTTTTTCCACCCAGAATGTAGGTTCTGTCACTGCTCTGCAACTCTTTTCTGCTGCCGTCTACTCTCTCTGACAGCTGGTTCTCTGTTGATCACAGCGCCGGGACGCCCCTTTGCTGGGGCAGCTGCGCGCTATAGAAGTCCGATTAACATAACATAACATAACATAACATGCGCAGTCTAATATTCACTCGCAGTTCTTTCGAACAGCCATTTTCTTAGTAGGCCTCTAAGGCCACTTTTGGAACTATTGTAGAAACAAACACAAATTCATGTTAAATATGGAACTAAAGCCCTTCTGTTTACCTCCCACCATACTAATGTTTCCCCATTAGTTGTTACCTAGCAAATAAGCCACATAAATGCGTTTCATACTTACATATCCGACAATTTTATGGCACAAAAACACGTACGATAAGCATATTTAAACCACATATATTTATATTAAGCTATGCATTATTTCACATCACAATTACAACACATATTAGTTATTTTTATTGCATCATGCAAGCAAGATTAGTACTCCTGTGTGTAAAAAGATGTATGAATCTTATACTATGGTTGATTAATTCATAATAACATGCCATTAGTAAATATTAACGTTATGGAACATTGATTTCGAGAGGGGTGCACACAATTTTGTTTTACCACCTCGCTCCATCACTTCCAGATGTGCTTGAACCAGCTCCCTGATCATCGTGCTGCCTTTGTTTGTGCGCACGTCATAGTTGTTCATGAGCAAATGGACGAAGGTGAATGGTCTGCATGTGTTTATACATGCTGGATGTTCCGCAGGAGTACTTCTTGTCACTCCCCCTTGACAGTACTCTTGAGAATAGCATGCAAGTGACTTTTCGTGTATTGACTTTCTTTTCTCCAGGTGTAATTGAGAAGAATTTCCAGACAATGCTTTCCTTTTTTTTTCTTAATGGAATGTCCTCTTCCTCTTCTTCCAAAGGAATTTTCACCACAGGAGTAGAAGAAGCCATATTATAAGAAAAAGGAAAACCCCAAAGAAATGTACAAAGTACCTCAAGAAACACAACAGGTGTTCGCGAAAGTATATTTAACAGTAATATAACTTTATTGCAATTAGAAATATATAATTTTCATAATTTGTTTACACAATCTCTTGGTCTAATATACATATTTAACTACTATACATATAGTTTTCAACATACATTTTTTTTCGCTGGAGTCGTGTATCCAGCGCAACCGCACATGTTCATTATGTTACACAGGGTGGGAAACCGTGCTTCCGTCGCATACCAAACCAGCAGATCCCATATGAATATGACGATACGCGGGGCCAGGCACCGTGCACCCGTTGCTAACCAAACCGGCATCCTTCACGACTTTGCCAATATGGCGGCTTGAATCCGTGAACCCACCGAGATAGGTACACGATGGGTGTGCAAAAAAAGAAACAAACTATATATTGTTAATAACAAAAAAATAACAAAATCTATTTTTAGGATATTAAACTTACAAAATATCCCACAAGAAAATACTGAACAAACCATAGGTTTATTTAACATTTTAGTTAAAAATTATCATTTAGAAAACCTTTAAAATTCACTGAAAAAACCATAGGTTTCAGGGACGTTATAGTTAGAAATTAGCAATTTAAAAACCTTAGAAATTCACTGAGAAAACCATAGTTTTCACGCACGTTATAGTTAGTTGGACATTTCACTCGTACAAAACCATAGAAATTCGGCCGTTATAATTAGTTCAGCTAACTATGACTCGCGCCCCAGTAAAGCACTGCTGATGACTTCACATATTACATCATTCATGACATGGTCAGTCTCATCACTGATGACATCACTGATGACATCTCAAATGACATCACTGATTACATCATCCACGTGAAAATCTCATACACCTCATCACACCCTAATATAACCCTTGATACACCCACTCTAAAATGCAGACTATCATTTTCAAAACCATCGACACACCAACACCAGTTAATACAAATCCACTCACAAATTCCTACCTCTACAAACACATCCACTCATTCACCCATACAGTCACTCATACATGCAGTCAGGCATCAATACAACATTATCATATGCACTCACATATCTAAACAGACACTCACACACCGCCACTCATCCATAGAGTTACTCACACACCAAGTCAGTCATGGAAATAATCAATCACACTCCCATTTACTCACCTGTACAGTTATACACACACCACCTCACTTATCTACACATATACTAACACATACTTACTCTCTAATGCAATAACTAATACAAGCACACACTGATCCAAACAGCCAATCTCACAATCACTCAATTTCACATATAGTCATTTATACACTCCAACACTCACATATACTGCATTTCACATATGTAGTTACTCACATATGTACCACTGAGGCTTCCATTCAATCACGAACACACCCATACACACACTCTCCCATCCATACAGGTCTTCACAGATGCACTCTTGAACCTATACAACCAGTGAAACATCCACTCACACATTTATAGACAGAGTTACACCCAACCCCACACATCCACACAGACACTCAGGCACCCATAGAGATACTCAAACAACTAATCAATAACCCATATAGATCCTCATTTAGGTACTCACCAACCCATAGAACCGCTTACACACTAAGGGGGTCATTAGGATCGCGGACGGACTTGAGTCCGTCCGCGACCCCAGAGCATGAGGGAACGTCCGCATGGGCTGCGGCGTTCCCTCTGTGCAGATTAGGATGTGACCGCCAGGGTGGCGGTCACATCCTCTATTTTTAACATTGCTGCGGGTGGAGCTTCAAGCTGCACCCGCAGCAATGTTAAAAATGCATGCACAGCATTTGCGTGCACAAAGCGGCAGGCACCGCGCAGTGCCTGCTGCATTGTGCACGCAAATGCAGGGGGGTACCATAGGTATCCCCCATATGCACCCCCCACCCCCCACTACACCTAGGGGGCCCGCAACGGGCCCCTGCAGTGCAGTTACACATGCTTTTCCACGGCGGAAAAGCCGCCGCGGAAAAGCATGTTCCCAAGCACATCCTAATCTGGCTGACGGTGTCTAAGAGACACCTTCACCATTTTAGTGCTTTTCCGCCGCGGTTGTAAGCCAGCCGCGGCGGAAAAGCTGCGGACCTAAACCATGACCCACCAGCCATCCTAATGTGGCGGTGGGTCCTGGTGGGTCCGCAGAGGATTTTCCGCATCCTCCGGGCCGGCGGTGGCTTCCGCCGGCCCGGAGGATGCGGAAAATCCTCCATCCTAATGACCCCCTTACTGACAAACTAAACTTTGTGAATATCTATATCAGTCACTAACTCATGCATTGAGTAAGACACAATTAATCACTTACTTATACAGTCAGTCACACACCTACAAAATCATTCATCCTGATACGCATACACCCATTCATTCTTCAATACACCTTGCCATATATATAAAACATATTTAAACTTTACAGAAACACACAGTCACTGGATGATGTCATCAGTGATGTCATCAGTGGTTTGATTTGAGATGTCATCACGGATGTCAACAGTGATGTCACTAACCATGTCATGAGTATGTGACATCATCAGCAGCGCATTGCGGGGGCGCTAGTTATAGTTAGCTGAACTAACTATAACGCCCGAATTTACATGATGTTGTACAAGTGAAATGTCCAACTAACTATAACATGCCCGAAACCTATGTTTTTTTTCAGTGAATATCTATACTACTATTATAAAGAGAGAACTTGCTCCTTTTGGCCAGGTAAACTCGGGAACCACAGCGCCAATCTACACACCCGATAAATCTATGAAAATGTCAGGGTGTGTAGATGGACATAGGCTATATAAATAAAAATAAAAAAGTAAATAAAAAAAATTAAGTTCGAAAACAAAGTAGTTCCCTGAAAGTAGCGCCGTCCGGGAACTAGCACTGGCCGCGACGCGATGTGCGTGATGACTGCGACGCGACGCGACGTGCGTGATGATGACGAAGGAGGAGCGGCGGTGCAGTGACGAGCGGCTGTGCAGTGAGGAGCGGCGGCACAGGTAAGGAAAGGGAAAGTTTTCAAGCTTTTCATAAACTCTCAGTGCGAGACTGTGTGATGCAGGGGGAGGCATCCCGGGGGGGGGTGAAGTGAGGCAGACAGACGACATGTCGATGGCCTTCCTAACGCGTTGGAAAATGTTGGAGCGGGAGTGAGTCGGGGCGGGAGGGGGGCGGGAGAAAGTCGGGGCGGGAGGGGGGCCTGGTCCGTGTCCGTGCATGGGCATGCACGGAGAATGTCGGGGCGGGCGGGGGCCTGGGTGGGCGGTTGGCCCTGAAGCCTCATTGCCCCAGGCAACGCTGGGGCGAGCTGCTAGTGTATATATATATCTATATATATATATATATATATATATATATATATATATATATATATATATATATATATATATATATATATATATATATATTCACTGAAAAAACCATAGGTTTCACACCAGTTATAGTTAGCTGAAAATTTTACTGACATAAAACCATTGAAATTCCATGTTATAGTTAGTTGGACTCACTATAACTTGCGCACCTGCAATGCACTGCTGATGACGTCACATATTACATCACTCATGACATGGTCAGTGACATCACTCATGACATCACTGATGACACCATCCAGTGAATGTGTGTCTTTCTGAATAATAAATATGTTTTATATATGTATATGAAAAAGGTCGATGGAAGAATAAATGTTTAAGTAAGTGTCTAAATGGATGTTTTTTTTCTAAAAAAATTATTTGTTAACTGCCTTATTAAGTGTATCTTAGTGAATACATATATTAGCGAGTAACTTTTAAATATTGAAATATATGTGTCAGTGTTTCACTTTGTGTATAAGTGGTTGCATGGGTTGGTGACTGACTCACTGTTTGTATGTGTTTTGAAGACAGCATATGTGCAGGACTGTATGTGTGGATGAGTGTGTATATGTGTGTGTTAGTGAGTGAATGACTGTCTCACTAGTGTCTTTATCAGTAAATACATATGTTTTAATCTAGTATATGTGAGTATTGATGTATATAAGTGAGTATATGTGAGAGCGAGAGATTGTAAGAGTTCCTGTTTAAAGAAGTATGTGTTTCTATAAGTGATTGTTTAAGAGAGTAAGTATGTGTAAATTTCCATAGAAGTAAAGTGGTAGTGTGTGTATAGTTCTATATGCAAATAAATGGATGTTCAATAGTTTATTTGCATGTGTGAGTATGTGTGTGAGTAACTTTTGGATGACTGTCGGTGTGTAACAGGATGTATAGGTGTATCACTACATATAATGAGTGAGTATATGTATGAGTGACAATATAGAACTGTTGGTGAATGAGTGGATGTGTATATAGATGGTGGAATTACTGAATTGTTTGTTGTAACTGGTATGGGTATCTCCATTTTTTTGAAAATGTTAATTTCTATTTTTGAATATGTGTTTCAAGGCTTACATTACACTGAAAGGAGGTCTGTCACTCTGTCACAAGGATGGTGTCATCAGTGATGTCATGAGTGATGTCACTGACCATGTCATGAGTGATGTAATATGTGACGTCATCAGCAGTGCATTGCAGGCGCGCAAGTTATAGTAAGTCCAACTAACTATAACGTGGAATTTCAATGGTTTTATGTCAGTAAAATTTCCAGCTAACTATTAACTGGTGTGAAACCTATGGTTTTTTCAGTGAATTTAATAGGTTTTTTAAATGCTAATTCCTAACTATAACTGGTGTGAAACCTATGGTTTTTTCAGTGAATTTCATAGGTTTTTTAAATGCTAATTCCTTTCTATATCGAGTTTCTAACCCACGATTTTTTTATAAATTTGCTGTTTTGTGTAAGTATTATTTTTTTTTAATCATTTTTTCGTGGGGCGCTCTGGATGCGCGCTCCGGTAAGCTCTCCGGAAAGCGCACCCAGAGCACTACTTTCGTTCGTGAAAAAAAATATGAATGAAAAGTAAATAATAACGCAAGACATTTAGTACCATACATATAAAAGCAGTTTTTTTTAAATAAGGAAATGAAAATGATTTTGCAATTCCGTGAAACTATCAAAACGTCACTTCGGCGTGCCGCGTAAGCGCCCCCGGAAGCACCTACGTTCGCGCCACGTATGCGCCCCGGAAGCTCCTACATGCGCGCCACGTATGCGCACCCGGAAGTGCTCCGGTGCGCGCAGCGTCAGCGCGTCAAGTCATGTGACCTTAAAATAACACTTTTCATTGGTTGCTAACAGTTTTTTTTACAAAGAATGAAATCTCCACCCATTTCCTTCACTTCTTCTTTCACTTTTGTGACTGAAAGACCTGCCTTTTTGCTCTTACATCTTTCTGGGTTAATCATGGCTGCCAGACCATCCAGCAGTGATGATGAGCATGAATTCATCGATGAAGAGCCTCCTCAGCCAAAGGCGAAGGAGCATTTCATTTGGAAATTTTTTTCAATACCAGCTGACCAGAAGAAGGTGAATGCTCCAAAAGTGGAGTGCAGGATCTGCAAAAAAGTCCTGTCATGGGGTGACCCCAAAAAAAAATATTCTTTTGGGAACTTCACAATGATACGCCATGTGGAGAGGAGGCACCCCCAGAATTTTGCCCGGGAAAGTGTCAGGGCTCTGGCACAAGAGGTTCCCAGTGATGGGTCCTCTACATCCACCAGAGGAGCAACTACTTCTGGAAGGGGGCGATTGCAGGAGCTGGTTCCTAATATACAACCTGCATTCAACAAAGGTGTCCTGAAATGCAGATACTGCGATCAACTCCTTACCTGTGGGGAGCAAAGTGTCCTGCTCATGGTTCGAGCATTGGAGAACCAACACTGCCGTTCCCAGCCCTAATTTTGTTTTTTTTTTTTGCTCCTGTTGAGCAGTTTCCATTCCCTGTTTTTGTTTCTGTTCTTAAAAAAAAGAAGAAAAAAAAAGTTATTTTCAAAGAGCTATATTCTTAAAAAAATGGAAAAGAGTAAGTGAAGTGGAGTGCATTGATAATGGAAAGGAAAATGAGTAAGAAAGAACAAAAAGGTATGAGATGAGAAAGGAAGTGAAGTAGGGGGACTGAAAGAGGTGAGTGTTGGGAAGGAAAGTAAGGAGAAGAAGAGTGAATATGGGGAATGTGGATATTCAAAGAAAATGTTGAAAAGGAACGGGGGTGTGGAAGGGTAAGAAAAGATGCATTGCTGGAGTTGAAGACTGAAGGCCTCATTTATGAGGCCCTGCGTCACTTTAACGCCACCAGAGCGTCACTTTTTGTGACGCATCAGTACAGTAAAAAATGCACCTTATTCAGTCATATTTACAAAGTGACGCATCTAGGTAGATGCGTCACTTTGTAAGCCCCTGCGCCACATTATTCCTACGTCAGGTGTAATGTGTGCAAAAGGGACGTATTGACACAAGAAAGGGTCATAGAGGTGACGCAGTGAAATCTATGAGATATCACTGCGTGACTTTTATGACGCTGTTGCGTCCAAATATTACGCCTGTTTCACAGCAGACGTGCAGGCCCTTTCACATGGGGCCTGGCCCTATGTGAAAGGATGCATTGCTGGAGTTGCATCATTTTTGAGACACACTCCAGCAATGCATCACTTTTGCGCTTACAGATACGTCTGAAATACTGACGTATCTGTAAGAACTTCCAACATAATACGTCATAAATGTAATATGACGCATGAGTAGAAGACTGAAGGCCTCATTTATGAGGCCATGCGTCACTTTAACACCACTGGAGCGTCACTTTTTGTGACGCACCAGTGCTGTAAAAAATGCACCTTATTCAGTCATATTTACAAAGTGACGCATCTAGGTAGTTGCGTCACTTTGTAAGCCCCTGCGCCACATTATTCCTACGTCAGGTGTAATGTATGCAAAAGGGACGTATTGACGCAAGAAAGGGTCGTAGAGGTGACACAATGAATAAACTGGGGGCCTCATTTATGAAAAGTGACGCATCGCTGCGTGAAAACAGCGATGCGTCACTTTTCACTGCGCACTCCTTACGACATTCCTGATGCATCATATTTAATGTATGACACATCATGTCGCAAGGAGTTACAGATACGTCAGTATTTCTGACGTATCTGTAAGCACAAAAGTGACGCATTGCTGGAGTGTGTCACAAAAAAGACGCAACTCCAGTAATGCGTCCTTTCACATGGGGAAAGCCCCATGTGAAAGGGCTTGCGTCAGTCTTACGCCTGCTGTGAGGCAGGCGCAAGATTTTGACGCAACAGCGTCCTAAAAGTGACGCAGTGAAAACATTTCCTCAAATTTGCCTCGTCGAGCTCCGCTCCTTCCCTGAAAATGTGGTGGGGATTCGTCAAGCGGGGGCCGAGATAAAGGGGGGGGTCCCAAAACGTGTTTTCTCCATGTTAATTTCCATAGGGCGGTCGAATTCACTTTTAGCCCGAACAGCTGAATGGATTTACACCAAACTTGGCAAAATTGTAGGGACTTGTATCCCGATGTGCCTTTGCTATGTCTCAAGATATGTGCTCCAGTGGATTTTGAGTAATTTAGGTTCAAAAAAATATATATATCTATAGGCGCGCCCCGGTACGCGCACCGGGGAGCGCACCGGGCGCGCTACGCGACTTGAGCACGGAAAGCTGATTGGCTCTCGGGTGTCTGTAAACATTTGAAACAGTCCGGAGCGGCCGCCATCTTGTGTCTCGGTAGGATCGAGACACAAGAGGTGGCAAAAACAAAGGGGGAAATGACCATAAGGGGGCAGGATACACCTCCCCTGACCCCCTAGGTTTGATGTGGGGGCCATAAAAGGGCCCGCTGGGCAAAAATCAAAAAACAAAAAATCAATTTTCGCCTGGTACGCGCACCGGTGAGCGCACCGGGGAGCGTACCATGGGGAAAAAGAATGACAGTTTTAAAAAAAAGTAGCTGTTTTAAAAAAAATTATTTTTGTTGTTTTTTAAAAATGTTATTTAAGTACCTACATGTAGGTACCAATGCAGAGTCTTAAATTTAATGTACACCGTCTCCTTTGTAGATATCTTGCATGTTGTTATAGAAGTTATTGCGGTATATGGAATTCATACCATAGTGTGTCAGGAAAGCAGAAACAGATATTTTAAGCAATCCCTGAGAAGTCCTAGGGGATCATGGGTAATCTATCCTGTTCCCTTATGATGAAAAAGAGATGTAAAATACACATTGGAGATAATATAGTGGGAGAAAGGTAGTAACTATGAGTAAACTTACTATGTAACACAAAAAAGTTGCATAGTATGCTATAAGTCTCACTTTATAATATAAACATTTTGGTACTACTTCATGAAATACATATTAAAATGAATAATGTCTCAAACAATTTTTAATTATTAAATATACATTTATTCTTCTGATTCTTTTTCAAAATTTAATAAAACTTCTAACATAATATCGTCCGGAATTTCCTCATAATCATTAGTACATGATTCTATTTGTTACAAAGATTCTAGTAACTGTTGGTCGAAAGAGTCATCCATGAAATTAAATTCATCTTTTTGTTCTTCTGGATTTTCCACCTTTACTTCCAAAGAAATAACAGTTGATTGTTTTTCTCCTTCCATTTTTTTGCTGTAAATTGCATAAAAAATAAATATATCAGTAGAGTTAGGGCACTGTTGGCTTTAAGTTCAGACAGGTACTTTTGAGTTTTTAACAGTGAAGTTATCTTTGGGCAGTGTATGATTTCAGGCAGGAAGTAGAACTATTAAAAAGTGCATGTGATGAAGCCTAAGTAAATTCATAATTATACCAGAGAAGCCTAACTCAATTCATAATAATAACAGAGAAGTCTATCTCAATCTCTAGCTCTTACAGAGGGACAGTATATAACTATCAGAAAACGTTTTCCCAAATTAACTTAAAGTGCATAACATAGTTCTCCTTTAACAACTTACCTTTTTCAAAGTAGTTGAAGTTTTCTGTCAAATTTTTTTCCAAATGTACCTTAGGTAGTATTAGTCAAAATGGCTGTGTTTCCCTCTCATTTTTCATATATATTCATTTACTTAACCAATCAAATGTCAGCAAAAAAAAGTACAAAATGTAAGTAACATTTTAATTGGTTGAAAATTCAAACAGTTTCATATGTGTTTTTGTCATGTAATTTACCTCAGGATATTTAGACAGGGCTACAGCCCAAATGGCTCAATGGAATACCACCAAATGTGGGTAAATGGTAGGGACTGCTATGTAGAAGGGCCTATTCTATATTTGGTGTAAGTGTCTCCAGTGGTTTTTATGTAAATTACTTTCCCACATTTTTTTAGGGAGCGCTTACTGGTGCGTGCCCCGGTACGCGTACCGGGAGCGCTACGGGAGTCCGCCATTTTGTGTTTCGGTTGAATTGAGACACAAGATGGAGGACAAACAACGTTGGGAATGGGTAAAAACGATTTTGGGAGCAAATCAATGGTACTATCTAATCCTTGTCAATATTGTAAAACCAATTCATGTGCTCAAAATATTTTTTTAGAATAACATTTAAAAAACAGAGATAAGGTCATATGTATAAGCATTATAGTATTTATATTGTTTACTTATTGTCATTGCTTTGTTGTTTGCTAATAGTGGTCTATAATGTGTTTTTTTTTGTTTACCACAGATTTAAATCAACATTTCAATAGTAAGGAAATATGCCCTCAAGGCAGAGGAGAAGGAAAGATGCTATGCGGAAAAAAACAAAAACAGCAACGGAATTAAAGCAGTGTCCTACAACAAATACTACAAAAAACGCCAAAAAAGCTCCTGGTAAGACAACAAAGTCTTTTTTTCGGAACATATGTAGATTAAAAAAAAATGATAATGTACATGTGAATTTACAGAAGGAGAGAGCAAATTTGAAGAGAAAAGAGAGCCCCCCCCAAAATCTTACTACTGCAGCAGGAGACAATAATATGTATAGGAATAGAAGGCAAAATGAATTTAGGGACGTTCGTAAACGAATGTTTCGCAATAGGGTAGTTTTAAATTTATTAAAAAACATTAAGAAAGGTACACAGAGAGCTGCTTTTTATAAGAAAAAGAAAAATGTAGAGAAGATTGTTGATCAAGCTTTTGAAGTTAAGAACAAATTATTTATTTTAGTAATCAATAGAATTAGGACACTTAACAAGACAATTGATGTTTTCAAATCAAACAGTAGATCCAAAAGAGTAATTAATCGAACTAATTTTTGTAAAGTTTTTTCTGGAGAATGGATGCATAGTTCAAGTTGTGAGCCATTTTTTAATGAGGAGAGTTACTTTCAGGAGAATGATTTGGTGCATGCAGTTGACACCAGTGGTCGAGCATATGAGGTGAAAGACGGTTGTCCGATTGAAAAAGAGAAACTTGTGTCTAGAGATGTAGAAGAGGTATTAAGTGATGAAGTTTTAGGAAGACGTACTAAGGGTCCAGTGTACAATTGGAAGTGTAGTAGTATTTGAAGTGTGCGACAGGATTCCATCGATGTGCTTCGTAATTTCTTACGTACATATAGTAAGAAAAGTCTAAAACAGAAAATGAAGATGTTGCAAGACTTAGATCCTTGCAGAGTGAGAGAAAACACAGGTTTGCATGGACATTCATTGGCTTGTCTTTCTAGAAAAGTATGTCAGAGTGTTTTTCATCATTTTAGAATGTTAGCAGTGCATCATAACAAAATGAGGAAATTAGTGAGAAGGTTGTATTATGCAAAAAGTCCAGCACTTAAGCTTAAACAATTAAACAGTGCTCTTTTGCATGGAACTGAATTAGATGTGAAGAAGATTTGTGAAGAAATTGAGATTTGTTATTTTTGTGAAAAAGAGGACAGTGTAGAAATTGACACACAGTAATACAAAGTAATGTTGAAGACAATGTACAGATTTCAAATATAGAAAAGTTTGACCAGGAAATTAGCAAGTTTCAGTTGAAATCAAGTGAAAGGCCTAATTTTACTTGTGTGTGTTGTCGACGGACTCATTATAAGATTCAGACTAGGTTAGTTGATTTATATGCAAAAAGTGAAATGGAAAATAATAGTGAATGGAGGAATTTTGCAACTTATTTGTTGGTGGAGAATTCGTTTGATTTGAGTTTTGATCAGCGTATTTGTAAATATTGTTATAATAAATTAAATGAAAACAGAATGCCTGCTAGAGCTGTTTATAATAATCTGGAGTTGGTAGACATTCCTTCTGAATTGATGGATTTAAATACATATGAATCTATTTTGATTCAATGTGTCCATCCTTTTCAGGCAATTGGTCGCATGGAGCCTAAGACAGGGAAATTGCCTCCTTCAGATTTACAGAGAGGATTAAAGGGAAGAGTTGTTTATTTGCCTCTAGATTTCAAGAAAAATATTGATATAATTGGTGTAGAAAAAGTGGAAGAGGAACCTTTAGGTATTCTAGTTAATGGGGTTCCGACAAAGAGTAAGAAAATCTGGCAAGATTTTGTGGATGTTAGGAAAGTCAAAAAGGCAACGTTTTATTTGGTCAAAAACAATGAGTACTACAAACATGTATGTGTTGAAGCAGAGGAAATAGTTGCAGACGAAGACAGTGATTGTTCAGTCGGCCAAATTGAAAAAGTTGATGTGTCTAGAGGTGAAGAAATATATGAACATTATACTGTTCATCCTTTGCATTCCAAAGAAGTAATGGGGAATGCTATTGACTTGTTTCAAATGAAAGCAGCAAAAGGAAGTCCAATTAGTGTATGGGAAGAAAGTTTGGAAGCTCGTTGTTTTCCACAGCTATTTCCAACAGGCCGAGGTGGACGATATGACGATCGACCAGTACAAATTCCTGCTTCTGAATACCGGACTTTAAGATTATATGCTGAAGATTCAAGGTTTCGTCAATGCATTCTATATTTGTTTCATCTACTGTATGAAAGTGACTTGTCTGGACTTTCATATGCAGTAAATCATATACTGAAAAGTGGAGCACATCTGCAAAATGTTTCGGCGAGGGACTTTATGGAGAAAGTCAATCTGCAAGATAATATTTTGGAATCTCATCTAATCAATCTCATGGCATGTCAGCGTGGTACAAACGAGTATTGGTACCATCGTCATGGGGAATTGAAATGTATGCTAAGAAACTTAGTAACTCCTACATGGTTCCTAACTCTTAGCTGTGCTGAGTATGCATGGGACGACTTACTTGAATTTCTACGCGAGGCAAATGCTAATATACAAAATATAGAATTGAAAACACCAAAAGAACTGTGTTCTTTGGATCCAGTGAATGTTTGCAGATATTTCAATCATAGATTTGAAGCTATGATGTCTGTTATTACCAATAAAAAAAATCCTTCTCTTGGAGAGGTTTTGGATTTCTTTTGGAGAAAGGAGTATCAAGCGAGAGGTGCTCCTCATATACACAGACTTCCGAGGCTTTGCTGACTTCCAAAAAACTGACGAACAGCGGGACCTACCAAGGCGTGGTAGGCACGGTGGACAGGCAGGCTGGTGGGCGGGAGGCGCTGGCTTGCCGGTTTACCGTCACTCCCGAGACACGGAACCATCGAAGTCTCTGTGCCTTCTCCCGCTTGCTATGTCAGCCTGAAGCCCGAAGCTTCACTTGCTGCACAGCACCTGCTATCAGCGAGGTGAAAACTGCAGAAAATAAGGCGGAGGCACCAGGACCGTGGGCTGCGGGCAGTGTGCGGTGCTGACCCCCTCCGGCTTCAACTGGCTTCAACTGCACCCGCCCGTGGTATTCGGCAGGGGGCGCGGTGGGATAGCCTAGAGCTGCACGGAGCACGGAGTGGCTGCTAAAGTAACGGGAGGCAACGGAGGATACCCCCAGATCCTGCCCTACACTGACCTTCACTTGCCGGAGCTGAACTCTCCCAGTGTCTGCAGTGCCTGCAATCGGTAGGCTGCCATCGCGCTCCTGCCATCTCCTGCACCCAGGTATTGCCACTAGAGGGGAAAAAAACAACCTGAGAACTGAGAACTGAGATCTCCCTAAGCACCCCCTGCCCTTCCAACTCATCCACACCTCTCCGCCACGCAGTGACACAGGAGTGAGAGGCTCGGGACTCGAGTCGAGTCAGGAGCTGCTTAAGGAAAAAAGAAAAAACCTAGAGTGGCTGAGGGGCCAAAATAAAAGGGGTGAAACTGCTGCACCGGCGGTGACAGCACACGCTGCAGCTGCAGCAGGGGGCCACCAACCTTCGCCAACTAACCCTCTCGAACTCTTGGGGAACCTCTCCTAAAACCCCTGTCAACCCCCATTAACACCTCTTTACTAATCCGAAAGCAGCCAAGAGTGGAGAGGAAAAGAGAGGCAAAAGGAGACATAAGAAGATAACACAAGGAGACCTAAGGCATAAGGAGAGAAGGAGAGAAGGACACGAAATAGACAAAGGACAAAGGACAAAGGACCAGGGATAAAGAGAAGAGAAGAGAAAAAACGCGAAATGAGGTCTGGGAAGCCAAGGAACAACGTGGCACCTACAAATCCCCCAAAAAGATTAAGAAAAGCTAAGAAGAATCTTAAGAGGGATCTAATGGATATGTGTAATGAAGGTACTGGAAATGGAAATGGAAAGGACAAGGGAACGAACGAATGTGAGGAAGGAGCATCCTCCCTGATATCCCCCCTGCTCACCAGCCCCGGAGGCTCTAAAGCCGGTGACCACACACATAACCCTACCAGCAAAAAACTGAGTTTTCAACCCAAAATTTATACAAAATTCACATTCATTAAAGATCCCAATTCAGTTCTCTACTTAAATAACGCCAGCACTAGCGACTTACCAACACCACTCCAACCAATCACAACAAACAGGTCAAATCCTGTAGAGCAGGGGCTAGAACAAGCGGCGAAGGAGGAAATGAACCTAGTGGATCCCAAAAAGAGGACACACACCTTTGACGAGGGCGCATCCGCAATCAGCGGAGAAATGAACAATGGGTCTCTGGGGGTCCTATCATCACAGGCATATGGCAAAAGACAGGAGTGGGTTGATTTAAATGCAGAAAAAACAGCAAAAGGCACAGCGCAAGACCAATCAAAAGAAATTATATCAGCATACCTAAGGGTGAACCCATCCCCCAACCTCCCACCAAACCTTCCATCAAAAGCAAGCTGGGAGATGTGCCCCATATCCCCCATAAGCATTATGAGACAAAATGCAACACAGACTGGCACTGAGGGGGCATACCATGAATGCCCAGCTCCAGCACCACAGTGGAGAACGCAAGGCATACCAAGAACCCCTGTGGGCTACGGTGGACCAGACAGGTCAACAAACCGGGGGCTCCGGGATCTCCCCTTGAAGGATGACACGCAGATGAGTGAAATCACGCAGAACACAGACCAAGCAACACAAAAAGAAACATCAACCGGCAAATATGCAGTGACAATGCCAGCGGACACACAAGTAATGTCACCATCCGGGGACACGAGAGATTCAACAACAATGGCAGACTCTGTCGCAGTAGGGCAATCAACCACCACACTAACACAGGAAACAAGAGATCAGTGCCAGAGCTCATTCCAAGTTAATGACCAATCACACGAGGCTCTCAACAAACTTGAGCTGCAAAATGGCGGCACTGAGCATGGCCATGCTCCAATATCTACTGGAATAAAAATCCTGAGTCAATTAACTGCCCCCAACACACAACCCAGCACAGGATTTACAATACCCAGGTCAAACGACCATGAAACCTCGTACCTCACCCCGGAGGAGTGGGAAGAACTGGTAGCATCCTACCCCGTGGAATCGAAGCAGGAACTGGCAGGTGAGTCCATCTGCGAAAATCCAGAGATGGTAAGACCAAACGCCAAGGAAGACATCTGGGCATCCCTCCTACACACAATGCAACTAACAGCAAACGCCATCCAATATCAGTCTGATAAGATGGACTTACAACTCTCTGTCCTTAATTCCCTGTCAATATTTGTTGCTAATATTGACGGTAAGTTAGCAGAGCTGAACGGCATGATAAAAAGGGTGCAAGGTGAGACACAATTAATAGGGCCGAACTGCTCTTGCATTGCAATAGTGGACAAATTGGTAACACTTCCAACAGCGCTGGACAATCTCCTCTCTGACATCAAGGTCGCAGTTAAAAACAACTATCCATGTAAGCACGTCGGGAGCAGACAAGAACCTGCCCTGTCTTCGCAAGCAGAACCACAATCTCTAAACCAGGAGAACCTAAAGATAACCTTAGACCCACCCCCGCCTAGGAGAAAATTAAATGATAAGACCACATCGGCCAATAACAAACAACAACCTGAAGGAGCTGAAACTCCCCCCACAGAGAGCATAGCGCACTCTGAAAAAACCTGCCAAAAAGATGGAGCATCAACCCCTCTCCAACAAGGAAAAGTGGGAAGAAAACAGAAAAGGAAGGGAAGAAATCAAAAGAAAACAACAGGGGTTATAGCATGGTGCAAGGGCACCTCCAATGAGAATCCAGCGGCAAACCCAATACAACCCAGCCCGATAGGAACTAGAGACACACAAGATAATGAGTGTACCAACACAGAAAACAAAGAGGGAACAGGGAAAAAAGTTGATACATACCCGTCAGTAGAGACAAGGCCTACCAATAGCCCCCCTACCGAAAGCGAGACAGCTACACCAAACTTGCCACAAGCATTGAAGAAGATCGGCAAAGAAGATACGCAAAAGGGGCCCAATCCACAAGTAGCCACTGACCCAACTGACAGGGAAAACTCAGATAGAACCCAACTGTGCGAGCAAAGGCATACCAAAAATTCCCCTCAGATAATGGAAGTTAAACAATATCGAACAAGCAACCAGTGGACCAAGACAACCAGGGTAATTACCACTAGACAAGAACTGAAGAAAAGCAGCAAAATGATAGACAAAAGCAATGCGGCAGGAACTGAGGAACCTCTGAACCGAGGGGAAGCCACAATCAATAACACCGGCAATATCCAGACATGCGATAGGGGGCAAGTCGGTACAACCATAGTACTGTTTCACCCAGAATATCGATCAAGAGGCCCAATGGATATCCTAAACAGGGGGAACATACTACGGCTACTGAAAACCATAGATAGCCTTAACACCATATCAACAACTGACTTGGAATCAGTAGAATTTTTGGAACCCCTGGAGTACCCCGGAGCAGAATCAACAAAAACTACATGGGTCACTACAGAATTCCCGGAGAGACTTTTAAAAGAAAAAGCAAAGTTCGACTCCTGGGGAATAAAACTACAGCCTTTTTACCAAACAAGATACCCAGATCCTCTACTGTATGATAGCCAACAAAGGGACAAGACAAAAGAACTGTACGACATTCAACAAAGGGAAAAAACAAAAGAACCATCCACCAAAAAAACAGTCCTAAGAGGAGCTCGAAGCAAAACCCCAGAGAACCTAGTGCTCAGAGACCAGCACGACAACAGAACAACGGTTAACGACAGTCTGCCCTCGCCTAACTGGAGCTGGCTCTCTAGGACCCTAAATGTGAAAGAGTCAAACCATTGACAAAGCAACACAAAACCAACAAACACAATCAGTACCCTAAGCTTATGCTCATGGAACATTAACGGCTTAGGAGATAAATTCTCAGATATGGGCCTAAACACCTACCTGAAAAAGTACACAATTATCTCTTTGCAAGAAACCTGGTCTGACTCTCCCCCAGCGCTGCCGGGATTCAATTTGAATTTCCTACCGTCATCCCAGAGCTCATTGTTTGGCCATAAGAAAGGTGGTCTGGCTACCTACAGCGCGCTATCAACGATAACAAAAGTAGTCCCATTAGTTTACAACTTAGCCGCCCCAAACGCAATACAAGCATTACGCTTGTCGCTCCGTGAGCAAGAAACAAAAGAGGATATCATTTTAATAAACCTCTATTTGCATCCCAGGGAGAAAAGGAAGGGAGCACAACAGCTGAAGGAAGAACTAGTAAAACTGCTCAAAATCGAGAACACGAACAACATAATTGTCACAGGGGATTTCAACCTAAATATGCTCAGCCTATCGGCCCAGGAAAACACAGATGAGGAGGATCCGTTTGCCTGGGAGCAAAACCGTCAAGACTGTACTTCGGGAGGTAGAAGCACAAAAACAGCGAGGAGCCTGCTGGCCAAATTTGAAGAGCTGGGCCTCAGGGCACTTAACGGCAGATTCCCAGGTGACAGACCACAATCCGCAACATTCCACAGTACACTGGCAAGCTCTACAATTGATTTTACATTCCTCTCCCGCAGTTTGTACCACAGGGTAAAAGACTTTCAAATTTGCCCGATGGACTACAGCGACCATCTGCCCCAGGAAACAAAGATAGAAACATCGGAAATACCAAGTCCACCATGCGCCAGCAAACTGGGCTTGGACTTCACAATAAACGAAAGACGGGTAAAGTGCAAAACTAGCGACCCACAAAACCTCTTAGCGCAAGCTAAACAAGCTCTGGCGAAGGCACAATCCATATCTCCAAACCTAATTATACGCTGGGAGGTATTTACAAAAAAAATGAGAGACATAGCTGAAAGAAGGGGGCACACAAAGTCCGATGGCCAGGGCAGCACCGTGACACATAAGAGTCATTATGATTTCAGAAAGGACAGCAGGCTAAAAAGGCTGAAGACTCAGATCAACCACACACTGCGAAGAGTAAAAACAGATCCCACCGCCTGCCAAGCGCTGAGAAAGCTAAAAGGCAACCGCAGGAAAATAATATGGCAACTAAAAAAGGACGCAGATGAGTCCCTTTGGGGAAAACTCCTACATGATGCGAAAACCAACAACAGCGCACAGTTTTGGCAAACGATTAATAGTGTGATTAATGAGCAAAGCCAGGGGATTGACTCCAATGTGACGGAAGAGGCCTGGATAACTTATATCAGCACACACTTTAGTGACACCCAAGAACTGCCAAAAGAAAATAAAGAACACATGCTCCCTCACAAAGAAACCCCCAGAAGTAACAGGGATTTACCAATCACAAAGCTACAAATAACCAACAGAATCTCGAAAGGGAGAACAGAGGGAGCCCCTGGCCCAAATGGCATACCACCGATCATATTTAAGCTAGAACCAGAATACTGGGCTATTGCCTTCAAACCTATGTTTGAAAAAATATGGCAGACCTCAATAATTCCACAATCATGGAGGGGGGCAATAATTTCACCAATATTTAAAAAAGGTGACAGAAGAGACCCTAGAAGTTACCGGTTAATAGCCTTACTGGACAACGAGGCAAAGTACTATGCAGGCCTCTTACTTCAGGAGCTGACATCGTGGGCGGAAGAAACATCAGCAATCCCATTCAACCAAACCGGCTTTAGGAAAAACATGGGAACGACTACAAATATTCTAGCCTTGTCACTTCTGATTGACTCAGCGCTAGAGGGAAAACAGCCCCTATACCTGTGCTACATCGATTATAGCTCGGCCTTTGATCGCGTAAATAGAAATCTGCTGTGGCAAAAACTAGAGAGAATGAAAATCCCTTCAACTCTGCTGAATCAACTAATCCTCCTACACAGTGACACGTGGGTCCAAGTCAAACTAGGAAATGGCGACTTTTTAACTAAGAAAATTCCAACCAGCACTGGAGTAAAGCAAGGATGCGTGCTAGCGCCAACTTTATTTAACCTTTTCATGGCCGAACTGTCAACTGTACTAAATGAAAACAACTCACACGCACCAAAATTAGGGGGCACTCAGCTGTCTAATCTATTTTATGCAGATGATCTGGTGCTAATCAGCCGGACCCCGATTGGCTTACAGCGGCTCCTTGACATTACCTCGCAATACTCCAAAACAAACAAACTCAGCATCAACTACAACAAAACAAAAGTCATGTGCCTTAACTCCCACAAAAAGACATCAACATTCAGCTGGTATTGGGACGCAATGAAATTGGAAGTTACAAACAAATACCGTTACCTGGGAGTGATTATAGATCATAGGGGGAGCTTCACACCACAGCGAGAGGCGATAAAAAAGAGAGGCCTAATGACAGCTGTTTCTCTAAGGAATCTGAAAAACAAGATCACTGGTCCAAACTTCACCCCACTACTAAAACTGATCCAAGCAAAACTGATACCATCCATTACATACGGAAGTGAAGCAATGAGAGGCAGGGATGCTGGAACATTAGAAGGAGTAATAACAAGAGCGTTGCGGATGTTGTTTGGCCTCCCGAAGTACACTTCCCCGGCGCAGATCCGACTCGAGTTTGGGTTGGTAAAGGAAGAGCTTGCACGCAAGGGAGCATACCTCAAAAGCTGGTATAAAATCAGTAGGGGAGAGGCAAACACCCTCAACGCACTCCTATGGAGAGACCTACAAAGAAAAGACCACAGCCCAGCAAGGCTTTTTCTGGAGGAGGCAATAACACAACTGGGGGCGCAACAACTGTGGGATCTGCAAGGGAATCTGGCAAGCTTCAAAAAAGCAGTAAATAACACTGTCAGGAAAGAATCTCTCCTAAAAGACAAAGCTTCACTAACGGAGCGAGCACACGGCTGGTTAACGATACAAACGTACAAAAAACTCACACCACAGACATACCTTTTGACCAGTTTTACCAAAAAAATAAAAGAGTCATTCCTAAAACACCGGCTAGGAGTATTGCCCTCAGCAGACCACATGGCCCCTTGGCTACGCCCACCAAAGCCAGCAAAATGCCGCCTGTGCGGGAACCACGAGGAAAATATTGTACACCTCATCACAATCTGTAAAGATCTGCAGCAAGACCGCAGGAACCTGTTGAGACCCCTATTCAATAAAAAAGGAATCAGGTCATGTAGACAGGCATCCCTGGCTTGCTTCTCGGGTGATGATGTCCAATTGGCCTGCCGACTGGTAAAATACTTCAAAGCCGTAGAAACCAGAATTAATACAAGGAAAGAACAAACGGATAAAGACAGTGCCCCCTCCACACTCCTAGAAACAAAACATTAAGACTGCATAGAGTCATAACCGGCTAACAAAACTAAACAACTGCGGATCACTAGAAGTTACGAGCACACAGGGAAAAGGATGGGCTTACTTCCATAAGGAATGCGGACCTCAAATAGGCCCTTGAACGGGAAAGGAGGCAAGGACTGACAAAAGGAACCTTCTCTGAGGAAACGCAGAAGTTCCCAGTGGCAGACAAACACTTCCTTTTCTTGTGTTTTTAACAAATTTTAATCCAATTTTTACTATTATCAAAAATGAAGCTCTTGTCTCAAAAATGTTCTTAACTTTTTATTTCTGTCGGTTTTTGTAATGGTTTTTATTAACTGTACAATAAAGTTAAACTCAAACTCAAACTCATATGTTGTTGTGGATTAAAGATGCACCCAAATTTGGATCAGATTCGGATGAAACAGTGATGAGTTTCATTGAAGAGTATTCAACATGTGCTGTTCCGAAAACTACTGAAGAAAACAATTTAAGGCAACAAGTTTTATGCTTTCAATCCCATCGTTTTGGGACGTACTGTCGTCGAAAATTCAAAAACAAGGAAAAGTTCGACACAAAATGTCGTTTTGCGTTTCCACAACCAGTGATTTCTAAGGGAAGAGCAAATAATTTGATGTCTTCTCTACGACATACTGTGACGAGGAAATCACCAAAAAATACATACAATTTAAAAAGAAACGAAGAGTCCAAGTACATCAACGACTACAACCCAGTGATTTTGTCCATGTGGAATGCTAACATGGATATTCAGTTCGTTGCTGACAACTCTATTGCTGTGGCTCGATATGTGACATCTTACATCACAAAAAAAGAAAAGACAGAACTAAAGGAAATGTGGGAGGACATTTCACATGAAAAGAGTCTAAGCAAGAAATTATACAGTTACAGTCTGAAGATGTCGCGTCGAGAAATTGAAGCATATGAATGTTCTGATCGGTTATCATCAGCAAGTCTCTATGCCAAATCTAGAACAATAATTTGGGTGAGTCTAGGTCTTGCTGCAACACGAAACCGAGTTTTGAAATCTGTACAAGAAATAGAGTATTTGGCGGAAAAAGAACCAAATAGTACAGATATTTTTAAGACAAACATGTTGGATACATACTATCCAAATAGAAGTACTCACCTTGAGAACACTTGTTTGTATGAAGTTCTGCAAAACTATAGTTATAAAAGGAACATCACAGAAGATATCAATAATGGAAAATATGCTGTCATTGGGTATGAAGGATGTCTAGTGAAGCAGAAAAAAGGCCATTTGATTAATCATCGAAAATTGAGTTGTGAATCTCCAGACAAAAGAGAATTTTACTATTTAGCTCTTTTGCAACTCTTTAAGCCATGGCGTACAGAAGAGGAACTACTTGGAGATTTTCTCTGTTACGAAGATTCTTTTAATGCAACCAAGAATACAATAGCATGTCCTGTTTTTCCAAATTATCTGCAAATGTTGAACGAAGAAATAGAGCAAGAAGCCACAATTGCTGAAGAGATTGCCAGAGACAGTTCTCAAGACAGTCAGAGTTCTACTTCATTGAGTCAGGATCCACTAGGAGGACCAATTATCCAAAATGAAGCTGCCACTGCCATGGATGAGGTGGAAAGAGCTATGGAACAAGCTCAAGAGGATGTAGTTAACTTAGAAGATTTGGTAAAGCAACTAAACGTTGAGCAGAAAAAGATATATGATGAAGTCACAGAACAGATTGAACATGGATTCAGACATGAGAAAAAAGAGTGCTCATGTACATCATTTAAGCCTGTCCGACTGTACGTAAGTGGAGAAGCGGGGACAGGAAAAAGTTTTCTGATTAAAGCAATTGCAACTTATCTGCAGAAAAGTCTTGCTGTCTTGTGTTGTAACCGCTCCAACTGGACTGGCAGCACATAACATTAAAGGGATTACTCTACATCGTTTACTGATGCTGCCAGTTAAGCATGATAATAAATTGCATTACAACAAGTTATCTGGAGATGCGTGTTCTGAAGTTTCCAGAGTCCTGAAGAAAATGAAACTTCTTATAATTCGTGAAGTAAGCATGGTCTCAAATTTAATGCTTGCTTTTGTGCATTTGAGAATGCAAGAAATTCTTAGAACAGAGTAAGATGTGTTATTTGGAGGAAAACACATTATTGTTTTTGGAGATCTATTGCAGTTGACTCCAGTAAAAGGACAACCAGTGTTTAAAATGCTTACACATGAAGATACTAGGAAGTCCCTTGGAAGCATTGGAAACGTTAATATATGGTTAAATTTCAAATATGTAGAACTGTTTCAAAATATGCGACGGGCAAAAGATGAAGATTATAAAAAAATTCTACAAGATATATGAATCGGAAAAGTACGCGAGCATGGGAAAGAAGCTTTACATGCACGATTAATTTCAAATTTGTAACCAAATGAAAACATTCTTCCAGAGAATATTTTTAAGAAAGTTACTGAGAACAAATCTGGAATATGTTTGATGCCAACTCTGCAAGAATGTTCCATCTTCAACAACAAAATGTTAAAGTTAGAAAATGAAGAGATTGTGAAACTAGAAGCAATTGATAAAATTGAGCATATGGGAGAAACAATTATTTTGTCAGAAAATTTGAAATCAAAATTGGATTCATTAGAGAAGAATATATCTAAAACAGCTGGTTTTGAAAAGACTCTGAATGTGTGTTTTAATTGTCGTATTATTTTGAGAAGGAATTTAAATGTTGAAAGAGGTCTGGTAAATGGAGCAATGGGTCATGTTGTTGATTTTATGAATTATAGAGATGGAATTGAATTTTTAAAAATTAAATTTGATGGCATTGAGCAAGTACAACAAATCAGTTGTTGTTCTGCTAGATGTTTGCTTGTAAAAGACTTATATGTTCACCGAAAACAGTTTCTTGTTTGTTTGGCATATGCGGTGACAATTCATAAATCTCAAGGTTTAAGTGTAGATAGTGCTTTGGTGAACATTGGAAGTTCTGTGTTGAAAGAGGGTATGGCATATGTGGCATTATCATGAGTCAGAACTTTATCAGGATTGTATTTGACTAAGTGTGATGATACAAAGATTTGTGCAGATCTGGATTGTGTTAAAGAATACAATAGATTAAGAAGAGAGTATGCTCCACATTTGCCACAATATCCTCTGTTTGAAAAACGTGTGGTAGGCCGAAAAAGAAGAAATGAGAGTAATTGTAGTGAGGTAGTAGCAAAAAGACAAAAAGTAGATAATGTAATTGAAAACAGAAAGAAAAAGGATTCTGATGAAAATGTTGTTGGATTTCAGTTTGAAAACAGTTCTGGTGTCAACTGCTATGCTAATGTAGTGGTTAATGTTGTTTTTTTTCTTCAAACTTTACAAGAACAGATTGTTGAAAATCGGGATCAAAGATTGTGCGGTTTATTGAATTCTGTGTTTGAGAAATGTAGCAGTGATAGAGCAAAAATGGAAAGTGTAACAGAAATTCGAAATATTGTAGACATGTGTTCTGGTCAAGAAAAATTTTCACAGAACATTCAGCAGGATTGTCAGGAATTTTTAATGTATATGTTTGGTGTTTTGGAAGATGAAGGTGTAGATGTAGAAAATCTTTTTAGCCTTTCTTATCAATGGCAGCATGACTGCGACAATTGTAGTTTATCAAGTACTACTAGAATAGACACTGAAAGATTTATATGTTTGACTTTACCAGACTGCAAATCAGTGTCATTTAATAATCTAGTTAAAGCAGCTGAACATAATATGGTGTGTACCCAATGTAAGTGTCCAATGCTATCCACATTATTTATACAAACTTATGGTCAGTATGTCATTTTAGTTTTCCAACGATGTAGACCTGATGGAACTAAATTGACAACTTGTATCAAAAATGTTGTGGCTTTTAGTTATCAATTTCAGGAAGAACCTTTACAACTGTAGCTATTATTTATCATGACGGTCCTTCGACAACATCAGGACATTATACATGCTACTTAAAATGTCAAAAAGGTTGGAGTTACTGCAATGATTCTCATTTGACTTTTAAACGTTTGCCTTTTGACTTAAAAAATTCTTACCTAGTGTTTTTAGAACCAACATTTTAGTAAAGGTAATTGGCCTATGAAGACGGGAGCAGTTAATAAAAGTTAGTTACTTAGTTAGTCTAATGTTTAAAATTATTTATCTCATATAGGTACTGTAAGTGGATCTCATAGTAAGTGATATCAGAATTATAGGAAATGTTGAACATGAGTGATCAAAAAAGGGAATATGGATTTTTAAACATTGTGAAAATGTTATATGAGCTTTTCTTTGAAAACATCGGGTAAACGGTAATTTCAGAGTTTAATTAGAGAAATTTCAAAATATACTCATATATCTGACACTATTTGGCCGTAGGAAAGTTGAAGATATGAGCAATAAGTTATAGCTTTACACAAAGAGGAAAATGGTTCAAAGGTTCAAAGGTTCAAAATAAGCTTTATTCGATATTCATAAAAATATCATATAAGCATACATTGTTATACAGAGTTTATAAAACATTATACTTAAAAAACAAGAAAGATTTCAGTTAAAAAGTGATCCAATACTCAGTAGGAAGTTAAAATCATTGATGAGAGAACTATTAAAAAGTGCCTGAATTTTATCACTAGTTTTAAAAACTGTTCCATTCACCAAGTATTATTGTTCATTACTCTGGGGCCCGGGTAAAAGTCAAACAAGTCCCAAGTAGAAATAGGGCCATCTCCGGGTTTTGGTTGAGAAAGTCTTAAATAGGGGACAATGTTCCTGTGTTTAAATCTGATTAATATCAGGTCTCCCGAAATGTCTTTAGGCAATCTGCCTAGCCACCCCACCCTCCTGACGCTCAAAATTCCGCCATCTAAGGCGGGCGGCAGCGGTCTGTTGTTATTAAGCCAAAAGATGGTCTTATTTAACAGATCCTCGCTTGTTTCGTGATGGCCCTGACCAAGTTCAGGCACCCCGGAAAGAACGGACACGTAGGGGGCTGCTTCAGGGGGTAAATTAAATCGATGCCTTCTTACCTGAGGATATCTAAAGGCTTTAAAAGGGGCACTAGTAGGTTTGGGAGTATTTTTACGGCCCCTTGGGGAGGGTATGCTCAGGGCAGAGTCAATTGTTCGTGCTTTCCTGTGATCAATGGAAATAGGCTTGTCAGGGTTTGTAGAGAGAGTGGAACCTTGGGAAACAGCAGAATTAACAGTTGGTGGGTGAATCCTTTTTATTATTTGTTCAACACTGGTCAACCTGTCTCCCAACTCCTTAATTTTAGTGACCAAAGGTAACAGAGCAGCATTCAACAATTGCTCAAATTGGGCCAATAGGGTCGATTGGGGGGGGGGAACAGGAGTATTTAAAGTAGTCCCTGCTTTATATGGCGTTAATACAATTGGATTGGCAGGGAAGGATGGGGAGCTACAGCACATTAGATCGACATTTAATGGAGTTTCCTCGTTGTTCAACAGGATTAAATCAGGGGATACAGGTACAGCCTGGGTGGTACAGTTTATAAGATCAGTGTCTTTCCCCACTCTGGGGGGGGTTAATAAATCAGGGACATAGTTTGTGCCGCACATGGCATTAAGCTCTTCCCAAATAGACATCATAGGAGGAGTGCGTAGGGCCTGATTACGACACTGGACAGCTGAACATAGATATGTATAAGGATTAATGTCTCAGTACCTCTTATGTTAGGACCAAGTGGGGTGGCCCGCCCCGTCCTCCTCAGGTCCTCTGTGGGCCACAGAGGGCCCGCCCTTTGCCCGGGCTTAGCCCCGGGCGCCAACCCGCGCGCGATCCCGCGACGCGGGGGCTCGCGCTGTCCTTAAGCGCACCTCCGGGGGCGGGGCAGGATGCTGGATGCGCGCCTTCCTGGGCGCTAAGGTTGCTGGGATGTGTAGTTCCCGATCTACCGCCTCTCCGCGGTGATCGGGATGCGAGCGTCAACAGGGTCCGGTGTCAGGGCAAAGCAGCACTCGGCTGCAAGCGTCCACAGCCCCCCAAAGGAAAGCAACCTCCCAGGTCAGTAGATGGCTCAAGTCCCCCGCTCCCCCGGGGCTCGCGCTGTCCTTAAGCGCACCTCCGGGGGCGGGGCAGGATGCTGGATGCGCGCCTTCCTGGGCGCTAAGGTTGCTGGGATGTGTAGTTCCCGATCTACCGCCTCTCCGCGGTGATCGGGATGCGAGCGTCAACAGGGTCCGGTGTCAGGGCAAAGCAGCACTCGGCTGCAAGCGTCCACAGCCCCCCAAAGGAAAGCGACCTCCCAGGTCAGTAGATGGCTCAAGTCCCCCGCTCCCCCGGGGCTCGCGCTGTCCTTAAGCGCACCTCCGGGGGCGGGGCAGGATGCTGGATGCGCGCCTTCCTGGGCGCTAAGGTAGCTGGGATGTGTAGTTCCCGATCTACCGCCTCTCCTCGGTGATCGGGATGCGAGCGTCAACAGGGTCCAGTGTCAGGGCAAAGCAGCACTCGGCTGCAAGCGTCCACAGCCCGCCAAAGGAAAGCGACCTCCCAGGTCAGTAGATGGCTCAAGTCCCCCGCTCCCCCGGGGCTCGCGCTGTCCTTAAGCGCACCTCCGGGGGCGGGGCAGGATGCTGGATGCGTGCCTTCCTGGGCGCTAAGGTTGCTGGGATGTGTAGTTCCCGATCTACCGCCTCTCCGCGGTGATCGGGATGCGAGCGTCAACAGGGTCCGGTGTCAGGGCAAAGCAGCACTCGGCTGCAAGCGTCCACAGCCCCCCAAAGGAAAGCGACCTCCCAGGTCAGTAGATGGCTCAAGTCAAAGAGGAAAATGAAAACGTTGAGAATTATTTCAGATGTTCTTAGAGCTTTTTTTATAGAAAGTCGATGAAATGAAAGTTTTAGAGAACAGCAGAGTATTTTCCAATGAAAAGGACCTTCACTATCTACTATTTGGCCTCAAGGAAAAGTAAGTGAATCAAAGATTAGTGTACATATATGATTTGTAAGTTTATATGGGTTTTTTAAAACACAATCTTTTAGATTGTGTTTTTTTTTTCCGCTGTTATATGATGAAGAGTTTGAACTCACTGTTTTTAGTGAAATTCAATATATTCTGAGAACAGCAAAAATAAACTATCTAACATGTTGTTTAAGTTATTCTATAGTTTGCATTGTGTAATTTATATTGTATTCCCATTGTCTCACACTCATTTTCCATTTTCCCACCCTTTTTCAGCTCTCTTTACTCACTTACACTGCCTTTTTTCACTTTGTTTCATCGCTGTTCCTTTACTCCACTTCTTTCACAACCCCTCAATCCAATTTCAACTGTCTGCATTTCTTCTCTCCCTTGCACCACTTTTCAGCTTTCTCACATTCTCTCAGTACCACTGCTTTAGTTCTCTTACCCTCTCTTTCCTTGGTTTGCTCCTTTACTCTTTTTCCTTTCTTCACTCATTGTACTGCACTTCACTCTGTCCTTCCCTTAGTCTTTCTGTGTACTTACTTCCTCACTCATGTTTCCTCTATCGTTCTATATTAACCTCATTCCCTTCATCCCTTCACTCTGTGACTCCCCTTCAGTCACTCTCAGTCATCTTCCATTCCTCTTTCTTGTAAATGGATCCTCATTTAGACTCCTTTCCCTTTCACTCATTCTCCTTTTACTTACTTCTCTTTCCTGATTTCGTTTTGGTATCTCACATACTTTTAGTATCTTACTTACCTTCAGTAATTTGCTCTCCTTCTATTTCTTTTTCCCTCTTTTTGTCCTTGTACATTACTTTATTTCCGTTTCTGTATCCTTCACTCTTGCTTTATTTCTTAGTACATTTTTTTGATTTTTAACCTCTTGACCTGTTTCTTCTATTTTAAAATATATATTTTACTAATTATAACTTTTTTTTCTTTTGTCTTTCACAGATACAAAGTGTAGTTTAAACATGCAATTAAGTTTACATTAGTTATATGGTAAGTGTGAGTAAAAAATGTAGTTTGTCATCACTCTTTGTTTTAACCTCACTACTTTTCTCTCACCCTACCTCACTCCTGTTTCCTTACTCTGCTTTCCTCACTTATTCTTATCCTCCATGTTTACTCTTTTCCTTACTTTCCTACCACATTCAACTTCTTTCAGTGCCCCTGCTCACCCATACTCCCTCACTTACCTTTTTTTCTGGTTCACTTAGTGCCTTTCTGTCACCCCTTCCTTTACTCTCTCTGTTCTTTCTCTCTGTCCCTCCCCATGTCTTACCCTTATTCACTTTTATCCACCCTCTTTCACCCCTCTTTACTTACACTCACTGCTCTTTTCTTTCCCTCCGTCACCGCTGTTCCTTTTCTCTGGTTCCGTCATTACCCATCATTCCCCATCCTTTACTTTCCTTCCTTTTACTTTCATCACCCATTCACATTCTCCCAGAACCTCTGCTTTAGTCTTCTTCCTCTTGCTTCTCTTCTTTTGCTCCCTTATTCATTTTCCTTTTCTCAGTTACTTCCACTTATACCTTTTCTCTGTTTTACTATTACACAGTCCCTCTGTGTTCTTCCCTCTAGCTCTCTTTCTCTTTACACCACTGTCTCTGTCCGCTTTGCTCATGCTCACTCCTTCATTATTTTTAAAAAAAAAAATTTTTGGTGCGCTCAACAGTGCGCGCCCCGGTACGCGCACCGGGAGCGCTCCAGGGTGAAACATAAAAAAAAAAAGAATATACTTTAAAAAAAATATTATATTAATATACAATATAGGATTCATTTTTAGAAAAAAATACCTTTCTTAGCTATAGACATTTGCTAATAAATAACCTTAGAAATTCAATAAAAAACACATAGGTATGAGGCCCTATATAAAGTTAGGAATTAGCATTTAAAAAACCTATGAAAATCACTGAAAAAACCATAGGTTTCACACCAGTTATAGTTAGGAATTAGCATTTATAAAACCATTTAAATTCACTGAAAAAACCATAGGTTTCACACCAGTTATAGTTAGGAATTAGCATTTAAAAAACCTATGAAATTCACTGAAAAAACCATAGGTTTCACACCAGTTATAGTTAGGAATTAGCATTGAAAAAACCTATTAAATTCACTGAAAAAACCATAGGTTTCACAGCAGTTATAGTTAGCTGGAAATTTTACTGACATAAAACCATTGAAATTCCCACGTTATAGTTAGTTGGACTCACTATAACTTGCGCGCCTGCAATGCACTGCTGATGACATCACATATTACATCACTCATGACATGGTCAGTGACATCACTCATGACATCACTGATGACACCATCCTTGTGACAGACTGACATACCTCCTTTCATTGTAATGTAACCCTTGAAACACATATTCAAAAATAGAAACTAACATTTTCAAAAAAATGGAGATACCCATACCAGTTACAACAATCAATTCAGTAATTCCACCATCTATATACACATCCACTCATTCAGCAACAGTTCTATATAGTCACTCATAGCTCATATAGTCAATCCAGCTACGAGCTTACCGGCCAGCACGCCAACACGCCGAGAGCAGCTCCAGCTCCTGGGTGGGGAACGCTATTAGTCTCGCCGCCACAGCTCCCTCCACGCGGCTGGAGACTACAGCTCCCAGCGAGCTTTGCGGGCACTTCCTGCCTCCCGCACTCTTCGCGCCCGGAGGCGCTACAAAGAGCAGATGCTCCCTGTGTGGAGCGGGGGGTCAATCCAGCTACGAGCTTACCGGCCAGCACGCCAACACGCCGAGAGCAGCTCCAGCTCCTGGGTGGGGAACGCTGTTAGTCTCGCCGCCACAGCTCCATCCACGCGGCTGGAGACTACAGCTCCCAGCGAGCTTTGCGGGCACTTCCTGCCTCCCACACTCTTCGCGCCCGGAGGCGCTACAAAGAGCAGACGCTCCCTCGGTGGAGCGGGGGGTCAATCCAGCTACGAGCTTACCGGCCAGCACGCCAACACGCCGAGAGCAGCTCCAACTCCTGGGTGGGGAACGCTGTTAGTCTCGCCGCCACAGCTCCATCCACGTGGCTGGAGACTACAGCTCCCAGCGAGCTTTGCGGGCACTTCCTGCCTCCCGCACTCTTCGCGCCCGGAGGCGCTACAAAGAGCAGACGCTCCCTCGGTGGAGCGGGGGGTCAATCCAGCTACGAGCTTACCGGCCAGCACGCCAACACGCAGAGAGCAGCTCCAGCTCCTGGGTGGGGAACGCTGTTAGTCTCGCCGCCACAGCTCCATCCACGCGGCTGGAGACTACAGCTCCCAGCGAGCTTTGCGGGCACTTCCTGCCTCCCGCACTCTTCGCGCCCGGAGGCGCTACAAAGAGCAGACGCTTCCTCCGCGTCGCGGGATGCGCGCGGGCGACGCCGGGCGGAGCCCGGGCAGAGGACGGGCCGTCTAAGGCCGTCAAAGCACGAACAGGGACGGGACGGGCCACATCCCTTTCATCATGGGTAAGCGTAAACTTGCGACATCGGTGGTAGGTGAAGTAAAAGCTAAGGTTCCTAAGTACACTACCAGCATTATTACGTATCTAACTACGAAAGTGGACGAACTATCTACCCAGATTGCTGAGTCTGAGCTTGTGCTGGGTCTTGAAACTATCCCAGTGGGCGCTGACACGCCGAACACTTCCACCATTAACTGTATTCTGCTAGAACCTAGGGTCATTATTGAGTCCTGTAGACCCATTATGCCCCAATCCCCTACTGTACTTCCGATCCCGGTATTGCCTGAAACAGTGATACCTCCTACACCGGTGGCCTCTGGTGACCTAGGGAGCACAGCAAGCAGTCAGCCTGGGGGTCAACGTGCTATGTACATCACTGAGGAGGGTATCTCGTCTTTACTAGAAAAACTTTTCTCGGACAGACTTGAATCCGCCCTAATCCAGATTGCCACTGACATCACTGAAACTTTGAAGGATTGTGTCAAGGACCTTCTGGCGAAATGCGAGCGCATTAATGACTTTTTAAATACTCAGGCCCTTTCTTCATCTATACAAATGTCGTCATGTCCAACAGTTGTACAGGTTTCTGCTCCCAAGGTTGGCGGCCCGTCAACTAATACGGCCAATACGGCTACAAATTTGGTCATTCATAACCCTGTGCAAAATAAAGGGAAAGTCGACAAGGGTATATCTACGCCTATTTTGGAAGCTGTACCTAGTTTAACTCCAATAGTTAGGCCTAGAGGTTCACAGGGTGGACGGGCGGGAATGGTACCCCCAGTAAATTTACCACCGGATGCAACACCGTTTGTAGCAATACTGGTTAATGTTCCCAAACCTGCTGACGGGGGGTAGAACATCACAAAACCCTTCTTAAGCATATTAAAAAATGGTGCAATGCGAACTGCACGGGCGAAAGTAACATTGCAGATAATATTCTGACAGGAAGAAGGGTCAACTGGGTGGGCAAAACTAAGAAATGTGTAGCAGGAGACTGTGTAATTGTTAATTTCAAATCTCGTAATGTCTCTAGCCGCCTCTTCTGGGATGGCTCCCCACTGGACCCAGTAGGTAAGGGCGTTCGCGCTATGCCTCTGGGTTTTTTCTATCCCCCAGTATACAGGATAGGCGGCGGCGAGAAAACTAGGTCACAGCATATTAATAAAGCATGGGCTGAAGACAGACTAATTTCGCCTCTACAAGTTAACCAATGGGTGACAAAGCAACCCAGGGTTGGTGGCTCGGTTAATACTGTAAGGAACACGCCTACAGACGATTTAATCTTGTCGAATAGATTCTCGGCTCTAGCAAATCAGACAGATATTGACTGACTAGAGCATGATCACAAAAGCCAGAATGCCCTTTGTAACGAAAATGCTTTTATTGTCCCATCATGTAATAAATCAACCACAGCCGATAATGGCCCAATAGATCTGGGCAGGGGGAAGGTCAGGCTATTATCCTGGAACATTGCGGGCTTACGCGCAAAGCAGGACGACCCGATTTGGCTACAAAAGCTAAAAGAACATGATATAGTGGCCTTACAGGAAACTTGGGCAAGAGAAAATGTTTCCTGGTTGGATGGCTATACATCGTACTTTGTCAAAGCTCAGAGTTCCTTGGCGGGAAGGGACAGAGGGGGCCTGTTGTTTCTAGTTTCAGTTAACATAGCAGGCAGTGTTAAGGAAATTCCCAGCTCCTCTTATTATTTTCAGTTGTTGGAAATCCATCAAGCAGATAAAAATAAGATAGTTCTAATAAACTGCTACAATTCTATGCAGGGGGGGCCCCCCTAATTTTGTTCTAGAAGGTTTATCTTCTTTTTTAACTAATTACATGTCAAAACAAACCACTTTTGTTCAACTCATACTCTTGGGAGATTTTAATGTTCATTTGTGTGGGCTACATTGCCAGATTGAGGATGATACCGGCCCTGATCATACTACTCTGCCACATTTCGAGCACAGCCCAAAGGGTGTAGCAATGGAAGATTTGTTATCATCCAATGATTTATATGAACCAGGGTTTTCTGATTTAAATGATCGTGTGGTCACATATAATGCGAGGGGAAGTGAATCGATTATTGATTATATTTTTATGTCCCCGGGTCTTCTCCGCTATGTATTGTTTTATAATGCCATAGTAAGTGGGTTCAGCGATCATAACCCGGTGTCGCTAGTTATGGACGGTTCTATTGGTCTAAGCAAAGGGGCCTTGATGGCCACCTCGGTGAAGGATGTAAAGAGCAAAGACCAGGGAAGGCGTCTAAAATGGTGTAAAGTTTGTCCTGAGGACTTTTTAGGTCTAATTGAACAAAAAATGGCAGTGGAACTTGTGACATGTAGGGATTTAGATATAGGGGGGAAAGAGGTAGTCACTGCTTTTGAGGCTATCTGTGCTAGAGTGGAAGAAGAGCTCACAGTTAGATCAAAGAGGGGCCCTGCCCCAGCTTATGGTTGGTTTGATCAAACATGCTCAAGAGCACACTCCGCTCTGTTGAAAGCCCTTAAACATTCCCCCAGAGACAAGTCACTGGTAGCACAACTGAGGAAGAAATATGCTGAGGCGGTAAAGACTCGGAAAAAGGTTATTAAAGAAGAAGCCTGGGATTCTTTAATGGATTCAACTTCACTATCCAAATTAAAATTCAGTATAACTGAAGTGGAGGTTGCGATAAAAGGTTCCAATGAGAACAAAGCCCCAGGTCCAGATGGGGTCCCTTTGGATCTTTATAAATTAAACCCAGAGATGTGGGCAAAGATACTAGCCAATGTTTTTAACTGTGTACCTGTGGGAGGTTTTTCAAAAACCTGGGCATGCTCAATCATAGTCCCTATTTTTAAAAAAGGACAAAGAAGTGACCCCAAATGCTACCGCCCTATATCCTTGTTGGATTCTTCTATGAAGGTCCTGGGTAAAGTATTGCTTGCGAGAATTAATAAGTGGACTTTGGAAAATGATATTCTAACAGATGCCCAGTACGGGTTCCGTTCAGGAAGAGGTACAGAGGACCAATGTTTAAATTTACATTTGATAATCTCAAAATATACAACGGCAACAAAGGGGTCAATTTATGTTGCGTTTATGGACCTGTCCACGGCCTTTAATTTAGTTAACAGAGCTCGGCTGTGGTCCATGTTGTTAAAACTGGGTCTTGATCCTCCTCTTGTCCACTTTCTGGCTGAACTTCACAAAGACTTAAAGGCATCGATTAGAATGGACCAAGAAGGAAATCGCACAGCTTGGTTTAAATCGAGCAGGGGTGTACGGCAAGGCCGCATCGTTGCCCCCATGCTGTTCACTTTATACATAAATTCATTGGAGAAAAATCTTTTAACTGCTACTTTGGATACACCGCGTGCAGGGGATACTCGCATCCCTGTTCTCCTGTACGCGGATGACGCTGCTTTAATAGCTCGGACACATTTAGGCCTGCAGAGACTTCTAAATGCATTTAGTGAATGTATGTCCTCACTTGACTTAGTGGTAAACAATTCTAAATCCCATGTTATGGCATTCGGGGCTGTCAAAAACAACACCAAATTGTTCTATTGTAATGGTGAAGTGATCACTAATGTCAAAGCTTTTACTTACCTTGGTGTAATTCTTGATACTAAGGGTAGCTGGATCCCTCAAATTACAGCCAAAACCAAAGCGGTGAGGAGCTCGGCAAATGCAATTTTAAGTTTTTCAAGGAGACTTGGAGGGAAGCCGAGCGGTGCATTATTAAGCTTGTACAGGGCAAAAACTTTGGCAATAGCCAGGTACGGTTCAGGCCTGTGGGGCTATGTGAATAGTGAAACCATTCAAAGGGAGGAAAATAAGTTCCTCCGGTCTATACTAGGGCTCCCCCAGTCGACAGCCACTTTTTCAGTTCATCAGGAGCTTGGTCTAGGGTACATTACTCATATCCTTTCAATGGCACCTATTCTTCTATGGATTAGGATTTGGACCAATAACAACTTAGGTTTAAATCATAAAATACTGATGGACTGTTTAAAAATGGACAAATTTAAAGATATTGTTTGGCTGTCATACATTTACAAGTGTTCTTTGGAACTTGGCCGTCCAGAGATTTTTTCCTCCCCTCTGGGTTTGAAAAAAGCTGATCTAGATCGGGTCAAGCTTAACTTCTTTAAATTGAAGACCTTGGAGAGAGAGGATTATCAACTTACAAAGCCCACGGTTAGAGCCCATTTTTTGACGATTACTTGCCTAGCTATTCAACCGTATCTTGCCATAGTAAACATCCCTTTTCACAGGTGGCTTCTGGTTAAATTTCGGTTTAATCAGATTTATACGGTTCTTTGTGACAGTCATGGTTGGTACAAGCTGGAGGATGCACCTGTGTGTAATTGTGACAATTTTTCACTGCAAGATAATATGCACCTAATGCTGTTCTGCCATTTTTACAATACGCCTAGACAGAAGTATTTGGTGCCTTTATTGAAGGGCAAAGCTTTTCTTCAGGCAAAACCAGCTCTCCTGTATTTACAAATGCTAGAATCACCTTTGGTTATGTTTAGCGTGGCTAACTACCTTGTTGCTACTGTCAGGATTAGGAGGAGGCGATTACAAATGTAATATAGGGGTCTGTACTGGAGGATGAAATGTTTTCTTTGTATCTGTAAAAATTTTAGCAAATAATTACTTTTTTCTTTCTAGCTGTTTTTATTACTGTTTTTAATACTGTGTATATATATTGCTATTGTTGTATGTAATTTTTCTATGAAATTGAATTGCCCTTTTTATTTGATTGTAGTATGCTTTTATGATTTTTAACTAAATCGAATAAAGTGGTTTTTGACTTGACTTTTGACTCATACATATACTCACTCATCATATGTAGTGATACACATATACATCCTGTTACACACCGACAGTCATCCAAAAGTTACTCACACACATACTCACATATACTAGATTAAAACATATGTAGTTACTCATAAAGACACTAGTAAGGCAGGCATTCACTCACTAACACACACATATACACACTCATCCACCCATACAGTCCTGCACATATGCTGTCTTCAAAACACATACAAACAGTGAGCCAGTCACCAACCCATGCAGCCACTTATACACAAAGTGAAACACTAATACATATATTTAAATATTTAAAAATTACTCTCTAATATATGTATTCACTAAGATACACTTAATAAGCCAGTTAACCAATCAAGTTTTTGTTTTAAAAAAAACATCCATTTAGACACTTATTTAAAAATGTATTCTTCCATCGACCTTTACAAATACATTTGCAAAAACATATTTATTTTACAGAAAGACACACATTCACTGGATGGTGTCATCAGTGATGTCATGAGTGATGTCACTGACCATGTCATGAGTGATGTAATAGGTGACGTTATCAGCAGTGCATTCCAGGCGCGCAAGTTATAGTGAGTCCAACTAACTATAACGTGGGAATTTCAATGGTTTTATGTCAGTAAAATTTCCAGCTAACTATAACTGCTGTGAAACCTATGGTTTTTTCAGTGAATATATATATATTTATATATATATATATATATATATATATATATATATATATATATATATATATATATATATATATATATATATATATATTCACTGAAAAAACCATAGGTTATAGACCATATATAGTTAGGAATTAGCATTTACAAAACCTTGAAAATTCACTGAAAAAACCATAGGTTATAGACCATATATAGTTAGGGATTAGCATTTACAAAACCTTATTTTACTCGCACAAAACCATTGAAATTCGCATATATAGTTAGTTGCACTAACTATATATCGCGCACCCGCAATCCACTGCTGATCATGTCACATATTACATCATTCATGACATGGTCAGTGACATCACTGATGACATCACTGATGACATCTCAAATGACATCACTGATGACATCTCAAATGACATCACTGATGACATCACTGATGACATCTCAAATGACATCACTGATGACATCACTGATGACATAATTGATGACATCTCATTTGACATTACTGATCACATCACTGATGACATCATTCATGTGATAATACGATGAACCTCTTCAGACTCTAATATAACCTTAGATACACTCAGTGTAAACAGACACTCACAGACTGTCACTCATCCATGGAGTTACTCACACACCTAGTCAGTCATGCAAAGAATCAATCACACCTCCATTTCCTCAACTATACAGTTATACACACCTTACTTATTCAAACATATACTAACACATATTTACTCTCTTATACAATCCCTGATACAAGTTCACAATGATCCATACAGCCACTCACACATTCACTGGCTCTTATGCACAGTTATTTATATATGTCAACTCTCACATGTACTGTGTTTTACATATGTACTTACTTTGACATGTAGCACTGAGATATCCATTCACTCACCAATACACTCATGCTTGCAAAGTGATTCCTCTGTCAACACATGGAATGGTGGCGTAGTTTTACCTGATTGACTCTCTCTGTTCTGTGTGGTTACTCGCTGATTCCTGCTCTCGAGGAACCTCCCACTGCTCTCCACTCGGCGTACGGACTTCCGGATTCCATAACGCCAGAGGAGGCAATCGTCTAACAGGAAGAACGAGGTGTACGCAAAACGCAGACTCAAACGCTGAATCTCGGAGCTCTGAAGGAACCGCACCGGGAATTGAAAACTGCATGAAGTACGGATGCAATAGCGGGAGCGGAACGGGCGGGGGAGCCGCACACGGTGAACTTGGGGGCTGGCACTCTTAAACCCTCGGCGAGCTGTAAATTGCGAGGCTGGGGGCAGGTGTATTTAGCTTTCTTAAGCCGGCCTGCAGCCCGCAGCTGAAGCGGCCCTGGGCAGGCGCCCCTAAAAGTCTAACCAATTGAAGGCATCGAGGATAGCCAATTCTGCGGCAAGTCCAAAGGGGTATATCTTTGTGTATCCTAGTGTTGCCGTGTATATAGGCCAAGAGGCAGTACCTAGAGAAAAATTGCTGTGCAGTGGTGGAGGTGAGAGCGTGGGCCCACAGAACAGAGGTAAGTGAAATCCTCCCTACTTTAAGAAACGTCAAGAGGAGCTACACTGAGGGTATTAGGAAAGGGGGTGGCTGTGCACCAGAAGCCCTTGGGAATAGAAAAGGAAGTTAAAGAAGGACAACTCCCGAAAAGTTGTTGTACCCCGGAAAAAAGGAGTGAAGGGGGTTGAAAGGGATGGCTTTGGGAAAAAATAAGCCATGCAAGGTTCCAAAAAACCCCAAGAAAACAGGAAATAAAAGCCCTAGGGTGGCGGACCTGACTGAATCATCAAGAAGTGTGGAAAAGACTAGTAGGGATGAGGCAATTTCCGTCATCAGTAAAACACCAGCGAGAGGGACTACCCCCCCGCCCGGACAAAGCTCAAAGAAGGTGGGGGGTCCCCAAAGAAAGCAGGCGTAAAAGGCGGATCGGCAGTCTCAAAATCTATCAAGGACTTCCTAGGTAAAGACTTTAAAGCAAAGGAAACGCCAGAAAAGGAGCCAAATGTGGTTGATCCGCTGCTTATTACCGAGGACCAGGCAGCTAAAAGGGTGGAATCCCTAGATCAGACTGATTTTGACATTGCTGAAATACCGCTGGAACTCCTCTTGTCATCTTCCCCACGGTTATTTCAGTCGTTAATAATTCAGGAAAAAGAGCTAGATGTGGAGGGAGAAGGAAGGGAGAGTCAGAGCACTATCTCGGGTGAGGGTGGTTCGGCCCAGAAGAATTACAGCCCACACGTTGATATAATAGGAGAAAACCTCTATGCTGCTCGTACTGACTTGCTAGGCATTACCGCACATAGTCTGGAGGTGACAGGATCATCTAGTTTATCTATGCTCGAGGTGATGCTAATGCTCCAGAAAACCTTACAGGGCATTCTAGAGGTTTCAGTGTTAAATAATGAAATTCTAAAAACGCATAGTAATCATTTCAAGAATATAGAAGGGGAACTAACTCAGATTAAAGCCTTAATGCCCACCCTAGTAAGAGCAGTGGAAAGTCAGGAGGATTTGGAAGAGGATGGGGAGGATGATGGGGTAGGAGAGGAGGAAGTGGTAAAGGAGGATGAAGTGAGAAGGGAGGAGGAAGTGATAAGGGTGAGCAGACCCAAAGAAGAGCAACCAACAGTATATATCTCCCGTTGCCCGATGATTATAAAGAGATATGGGAAAAGGAGGTGTATAAAACAAAAAACACTGAAACAGCAAAAGGGTAAAAAGGCTCCATATACTTACCACTTGGAAGAGGTTCAGGAGGCTGGGAAGGGGCCATCCCCAGACCCTAGGATTCGAGAGAAGTTAGTGCGATTAGAAACAAAAAAGTTATCCTTTGCAGACAACAGAGAAAGAGCCCATAGCTCTGAGGGCTCTAAAAAGGATCTAGGGAAAAGTAAGGTAAAGAATACCAAGGCCCCTTGGAGGAATCACCCCAGAGGAATGGTGAATGGAAAATTAGAAAGTGGGATTGAGACGCCTATATGTGTAGGGCACAGTAACCAATCACCTGACTTTAGCTGCAGGGCTATCGATAGAGAAGAAGTAAATAAGAAAGGAAGGGCTGATGAAAGATCCCAATCCTTACAGCAATCTAGGATGCTGGACACCTGGTTATTTCTAGAACCCATAGGGCAGGAAAAGGGGGGGAAAAGAGCAAAGAAACTTAAGCCCCTAAATCGGTCCCAGCTGCTCGTATTATTTGCAAAATGCCCTAGTTTAAAATATGTTAGCACAGATGATCTCAAAGAAGTAGGGTTCCTGAGTAACATCAGAGGGGATGAAGTAACAAAGGTCCTCCTTCACTCAGCACTAATAAAAGTTGCTATGGAAAAAGCAGAGACTGAGATGATAAAGGAAGGGATTAGAATATTGAAAAGAGAAGAGGTGATGATGGTGAATCAAGGGAAAACATTCCTCAGGAACCATGCGGGGCTAGGAGAACGACAAATAAAAATGATTACATCTGGTCGGGGTACTAAGGATGCCCTTGAAATTACGATAATCCCAAAAAATTTAGACTGGGAGGATGATGATCTTCTGATGGGAAATAGATACAGAGAACTGGCATATATGGGCCATGAGGAAGAGGGGTATCTGAGCAGCAATGACTAGGAAACTGGGTCGTCGCACAACCTATCTATTGTGTCCTGGAACGTAAATGGATATAAAAGAATAGTGTTAGAAGAAGGTTTTAAAAATATCCTTGGGAAGTCTGACATTGCATGTTTCCAGGAGACTTGGCTGTGCGATGAAACCCCAGTTACCGAAAGCTTTGCACATCATGTAAGGCCTGCAAAAAAGAATCAAGTAGGTAGGCCATCAGGCGGCCTGATGACCCTTGTGTCAACAAGGATAGCAAAAGACATACAATCACTCCAACTTAAATGTAATTGGGCATTAGGCAGCAGAGTATTGATATCAAACAGTTTTGCAGGTGGGGGAGGGCTATGCATAATCAATGTGTACATACAGAAAGGGAAATTAAAAGAGTATAACGTGGAGTTGGACTGCTTAAAGAAGGATTTGGAAGGATTGTATGACATATATCCTAAAGATGTGCTCGTAATACTGGGCGATTTCAATCATAGATTAAACCCCCATAAAATTGACTCATGGCAGAGTGACGAGCTAAGAGCCTATGACATAGAATTTGCGAATTTCTCTTACAGTGATAGCTCTACCCAAGATGTAAAGCTTGGGCAGCTGTTGGGAGCTATGGGCCTGATCTGTGTTAACGGAAGGAAAGAAACGGATCGACCAGCTAAACGTACTTTTAAGATAGGGCAGCAGTTGTGCCCCATAGATTATGTATTTATTCAAGCTTGGTGCTTCTACTTAATAAACCACTTTGAAGTACTTGGAGTGGAGTGTAGTGACCATTTCCCACTGCTGATAGAATTACAGATAAACAGGGACCCGCCGAGACAGAGGGTGCTACAAATTGATGTGGATTACCCAAAGCGGCTTACAACCCGGATTAGTGAGGAATTTCTAAAGAAATTGAGAGCTCTCCAATTATCAGTTGGGCTAGAAAACCCCCTACCAGGGGAGGCTTTATCCTGGTATGATGATACAATAAGTCAAATAGTGGAATGCCTTAGGATAAAAATCAAACAGAGAAAGTATGAGCAAAAAAGCAGAGTTAGGGCTCCCCCAACTAATAATCCTTGGTTTGATGATAATGTCGGTATTTAAAGGCTGTTATCAGGAAACACGAAAGAGGCCTTAGGGGTAATTATAAAGATATTTCATCATCAGAACTAAAAAACCTAAGGTTAAAATATAAGACGACCAATAGAGATAAAAAAAGGTTATTTAAGGAAAAATGTTGGATGAGCTTACTCGAGACTATTGAAGAAAAAAATGTTAAAGGATTCTGGAAACTGATTAAGGAATGCACGGGTGAGGTGGCGGGATCCATGCTGTGCTCCATCCCAGAGGCCAAGTGGGTAGCCTATATAGAGGAAATATATGTGAAATGGCCGAGCAAAGGGGAAATAATTTCATCAAGCTGGCCAGAAGTGAGGGATGATATACTAGTGCATTTCACCTCAGGAAATATTAGGAATGTAATAGCTGGCTTAAACCTAACCCGAGCGGCCGGACCAGACAATTTACCAGCAATTATCATAAAAATTAACTCAGAATGGTGGGCTGAGTTTTTTTCAAATATGTTTCAGGGGATATTAAAGACTGGTATCATGCCAGAAAGTTGGAAAGGGGCAATCATTAGACCTGTTCATAAAAAAGGCGATGTAAATTCCCCAAAAAATTACCGCCTAATAAACCTCCTCGATATTGGGGAAAAGGTATTCTCCAAAGTAATCCTAGGCCTGCTAAAGGATTGGGCAGAGGATAACCAGTTAGTACCCCCAGGACAGGGTGGGTTCAAAGAAGGGCATTCGACGGTGGACCACTGCTTTGCTCTCTGGGCCATCGCGCGGAAGTCGATAGAACAGAGGGGTAATTTATTCTGCTGTTTTGTGGACTTCCGCGCGGCTTTCGATCTTGTGGGTAGGGAGCAGTTATGGGCAACCTTGGAAGGATACAATCTACACGGAGACCTTTTGGCCATCATAAAAGCCTTACACACAGAAAACTGGGCCCAGATAATCTTGGACGAGGAGGGTGGATTGTCTGGGAAGATCCAGATTGGAAATGGCTTGAGGCAGGGTTGCGTACTTGCCCCACTGCTTTTTTCTCTGTTTTTGGCCGACCTACCAGCAAAACTAAGTGAGGTTAAAGGGGCAAGTCCAAAATTGGGAGGTAATCTTGTTTCGTGCCTATTATGCGCGGATGATCTAGTGATCATGGACCTGACACAGATAGGCCTCCAGAGGAAATTAAACATGTTCAATGAATACTGTCGGAATAAAAAGTTAACAGTGAACATCGATAAAACTAAAATGTTATGCTTTGGTAGGAGTAAAACTAGCTTCCTGTGGTATCTGGGTACAAAGCCACTCGAGAGGGTGAACGAATACAGATACCTGGGAATCTGGTTTATGAGTAACCTTAAATGGTATACCCATCTGGAGGCTCTCAAAATGAGGGCATCTGCCTCTGTGAAGGGGCTAAAAAGATTTAATAGTGTGTACGGAGAAAACTCAGATAGGTCGGTCATAAAAGCCTACCTAGCAATGGTCCCCCCCCCAATTCCTGTATGGGGCAGAAGTGCTCTATTTAAGTGGGAAAAAAGGGTGGGATAAAGAGGAGGGAAATATTTTAAAAAACCTGTTCTCTTTGCCTAAATCCTCTATGGTACATGCTGCAAGACTGGAGCTGGGAATTACCTCCTGGGCAGTAACTGCCTGTATGGCACTAATCCGCTTTTGGCAGCGCCTAGGGTCTGGAGAGAACTTAAAAATTTCACAGTGGTGTAAAAGTGAAATTGTCGCTAGCGAACTGACCTGGGCGAAAGAAACAAGAGCCGCACTAAGTGAAGCCTATGGTGTCTTGAGTTTAAAACTATGCCCGGAACTGGGTCATCCACGTATAGCTAGGAAGGAACTGAGGTCATTGGGAGCCGAGACGTCCCGCACATATGATAAATATGAGAAAGTTTCGGTGTCGTATATGACCCTGGCCTGGGAACTTAACCAACAGTACCCCTACTTAGACAGATTGCCCAGCTACCGCCTAAGACGTGAGGTCCTAAAAGTGCGAATGGGGATAAACCCCTGCTATGGGAACAAGGAAGCCAAAAATTTTATGTTGAATAATAATGGAACCTGTACTTGCGGGTTGGGTACCCACTGCGATATTGTACATATTTTACTAGACTGTATGATGTTTTTAGATTTACGAAAAGAAATTTGATGCCCGATTTTTTAAAAATACAGGATCAGAAATAGGATGCAAGCTGCTAGCTTTATAGCTGAAATGAGGTATTTAGATATTGCTTGTGCTATGGCGAAATTTTTGAATAAAGTCAAGTTGTTCCTAAAGTGTTCAGAGTAAATATCTTATGCGGCGCTCATGGGGGGAGGATGAGCTTGTACATGTAAAGGTTAACGCTATGATTTGGAACCTTTGGAATTGATTTGATGCTGATGGAAATTACCTGACTTAATTCCCTCTAGGGGAATTTTTGTATTTAGTACGAAGGAATGTACTATTTTACGGGAAGTACAAATGCCATGTTTTTAATATGAACTTGTTTAAGTTTTAACAGTAATTTTATGTATAGGGTATACTTTTAAGGTTGTAATTAACCAAATAAAGTTTTTTTACTGACTGACACTCATGCACACAGTCAACCGCCCATACAGCTGTTTCCACATGCACTTTTGAAGTCCTATATCTAGTGAATCAACTGCTCACACATCTATGCACAGAGTCATACACCTCCCAGCCACCCACACACACACTCCCATACAAATACTTGGGCAACCAATCAATAACCCATATAGTTACTCATATAGCTACTGATCAACACATGCAGCAGTTTACAGAACAACAGACATGATGATGCACAAATTAAGACAGTTTAGTCACTAAGCCATGCACTCCGTGAGACACATTTAAATCACTCACTCATACAGTCAGTCATGCACCTACTAAATCCTTCATCCAGACACTTATACATCCACTCATTCTTCAATATGTAAGACATATTTTAACTTTACAGAAACATACAGTCACTGGATGTTGTCATCAGTGATGTCATCAGTGATGTCATTTGAGATGTCATCAGTGATGTCATCAGTGATGTCACTGACCATGTCATGGATGATGTAATATGTGACATGATCAGCAGTGGATTGCGGGTGCGCGATATATAGTTAGTGCAACTAACTTTATATGCGAATTTCAATGGTTTTGTGCGAGTAAAATAAGGTTTTGTAAATGCTAATCCCTAACTATATATGGTCTATAACCTATGGTTTTTTCAGTGAATTTTCAAGGTTTTGTAAATGCTAATTCCTAACTATATATGGTCTATAACCTATGGTTTTTTCAGTGAATTTTTAAGGTTTTGTAAATGCTAATTTCTAACTATATATGGTCTATAACCTATGTTTTTTCAGTGAATTTCAATGGTTTTTTAATAGCAAATATCAAAAGCTGTAAAATGTATTCTTCTTTTAAAGGAAAAATATATTTTATATGTATTAATTAAAAAAAATGTATGCATCTGCCAAACCCTGACCTCTTAATAGTGCACTGTGGTGGAAATGATTTGGGCACTATGACTGGGGATGATCTTGAAATGCTTTTAAAGAACACCTTTCTTCATTTGATGACACTTTTTCCCCAAACTGCCATGGTATATTCCAATATATGTCAAAGACAGAAATGTAAGTGGTCCAGCCAATTTTTTGCACAATTTGAGTAAGCACAGAAACATGTGAATAAATCTGTTTCTGCTTACATGAGAGACTATGGAATGGGTTTAATATACAACAATAACTTGCGTTCCAACATTCAACACATCTACAGAAGAGATGATGTGCACTTCTCCGATGAAGGTAAAAGAATATTCGTCCTTTATTTAAAAGTGTGCATTGCAACCTACTTGTAGGTACCTAAATTAGCCACAGAACCCAATAGCTCTTTTCAGAGCTACCCTACCTCTGATCATTCAAAACGTTTATCTTTTTTTATTTTTTTTTCTTCACCAAAGTACGCTCCCCGGTTCGCTTACCGGTGCGCGGACCGGGTGCTCCCCCGCGAAATTTTCAAAATGTTTATTTTTTTATTTTTGCATATATCAGCGTCCTAATCCCCCCTCAGAAAACCTAGAGGGTCACAAAGTGTCTACCGTGCCCCCTTCTACCCATTCCGAACATTGTTTGTCCTCCATCTTATGTCTCAATTCTACCGATACACAAAATGGAGGACTCCCGTAACGCTGCCGGTTCACGTACCGGGGAGCGCACCGGTAAGCGCTCGATAAAAAAAGGTGGGAAAGTAATTTACAGAAAAACCACTACAGACACTTTGATCAAATATAGAATAGGCCCTACTACATAGCAGTCCCTACCATTTACCCAAATTTGAAGGAATTCCATTGAGAAAATTATGCTGTAAGCCTGACTAAATATCCTGAGGTAAATTACCTTACAAAAACAAGTGTTAGAATTGACAACCAATCAAAATGCTACTTTCAATATCTTCTATTATTTCATGACATTTGATTGGTTATGTACCTGAATATATATAAAGAAAGAGAGAGAAACACAGCCATTTTGACTGCTACTTCCTGAAGTACATATCAAGTGCATTTCAACTGAGAACTTAAACTTCTTTTCGAAAGATAAGATTATATTTTAAAAACTGAAGTATGTTCTGCACTTTAAGTTAATTAGGAAAACATTTTCTGATAGTTATATACTATCCCTCTGTAATAGTTATAGAATAAGATAGACTTCTCTGTTTTAGTTATGGATGGAGTTAGGCTTGTCTTGTATAATTAAGAATTAACTTAGGCTTTATTACATACATTTTTTTATATTTCTACTTCCAGTCTGATACCATACACTGCCCAAAGATAAAATCACTGTTTAAAAAACCAAACTACCTGTCTGTACTTAAACCCAGCAGTGCCCTATCTGTACTGATATATTATTTTAAAATTAATTTTACAGCACAAAAATGGAAGGAGAGAACAAAACTAACTTGGAAATTGTTTCAGGAAGCAACACAGATACAGAAATTGACTCTGAATTCTAAGATGAATCACGGGACTTTGAACTCCTGCAATGTGTAGAATCAGTATATTTCCTAATTGAAAATGAAAAAAATTCTGACAATGAATTATTAGAAGTTCTTTTTAATTTTGAAAACGAATCAGAAAAATAGATTTATATTTAATAATTCAAAAATTGTTTGAGACATTATTCATTTTTATATGTATTTTGTAAACTAGTAGCAAATTCATTACAATGTAAAGTCAGACTTTAAATATACTGTGCAACTTTTTTGTGTTACATAGTAAGTTTGCTCATAGTTACTTCCTTTCTTCCACTATATTATCTCCAATGTGTATTTAACATCTCTTTATCATCTCCTGCCTCCATGGTGTTTCTGCTTTCCTGACAGACTACGCTATGAATTCCATATACCACAATAACTTCTGAAACAACATGCAAGATATTTACAAAGAAAACGGTGTATTTTTATTTTTAGACTCTGCATTGGTACCTACATGTTGGTACTTAAATAAAAAAAATAAAAAAAACAAAAAGAACAATCAATAAACATACAATATTTGAACATTCTTTCATCCTATTTTCCCAATTTTACGCTTCCCGGACCGCTTCCCGGTACGCGTACCGAGCGCTCCCCCCGCAAAAAAGAAAATATATATATTTTTTTTTTTACCCCGCGGGGCCCTTTTAAAGCCCCCTCATCAAACCTAGGGGGTCAGGGAGGATGTACTCTGCCCCCTTATGCTCATTTCCCCCTTTGTTTTTGCCACATCTTGTGTCTCGATCCTACCAAGACACAAGATGGCGGCCGCTCCGGACTGTTTAGAATGTTCACAGTCACTGGGGAGCCAATCCGCTTCTCCTCGCGAAGTTCCGTTACGCGTCAAGTACGCGAACCGGGGCGCTAACCGGGACGCTGTCACAGATATATATGTTTTTTGAAACGTTAATTTCTCAAAATCCACTGGAGCACATATATTAAGACATAGCAAAGGCACGTCGGGCAAATCATATCTACAATTTTGCCAAGTTTCGTGTAAATCCATTCAGCCGTTCGAGCTAAAAGTGATTCCAACCGCCCTATGGAAAAATAAATGGGAAAAACACGTTTTGGGACCCCCTTTTTTCTCGGCCACCCCTTGACGAAACCCCCCCAAATTTTCAGGGGCTGCTCAGAAACAAAATGTGCCATTTTCCTGATAATTTCAGCCAATTCCGTCCACGAACGCCAAAGTTATTCGACATAGAATTTTCAGAAATCCCATAGGAAAAAAATCCTAACTATATATAACTATATATACAAACAGGAAGATGAACATTGGGGGAGGACAAGCCACAGTGATTGGGCGCTGAGGAAGGCCGTCAGAGCCGAAATGCATTCGCCGCCACTGCTTACCTGTTAATAAATACGAGCTGTTTGTCCTGCAATCCCTCTGGCCTCTGAGTTCTTCAATTGTGGAGTGCTTTTTTCGTCATATTTTCTACGCCTGCCGGACGACGCAGTACAGTTGGCCCCGATGCACCCAAGTGTCCCATCAGCAAGTCTGGCAACATGCTGCTTGCAGTACTTTGTTCATCGAGGGATCGATAGCTGATGGGACTGCCAGAGACACACGCGGCACCAGTGGGGAGTATTTGGTATTTCACCGAGGTGGGAGTACAGTCCGTATTGACTGCCCCTGCTCATTGGATACGCCGGGAGCGGTCTTTGGTTGCAACGGTACGAGGGACCAGGAACGGGTAGCCGTGGATATTTTCAGGTCATGGATGCGCGCCTACCACCACCTTCCTGCATCCAGCATAAGCCTACCGCGTATCCTACTCCCCTACGCCACCCACCCGGACCTGCCGCCACAGTGCATTCTGGATGTTGTGGTTCAAGACTTTCGTGAACTACTTAGGGTGAGCCGACTGCTTTAAGGGGGAGGGGACTCACACGCTGGAGGATATTTCAAACAGGAAGATGAACATTGGGGGAGGACAAGCCACAGTGATTGGTCGCTGAGGAAGGCCGTCAGAGCCGAAATTCATTCGCCGCCACTGCTTACCTGTTAATAAATACGAGCTGTTTGTCCTGCAATCCCTCTGGCCTCTGAGTTCTTCAATTGTGGAGTGCTTTTTTCATTATATATATATATATATATATATATATATATATATATATATATATATATATATATATATATAAACGCAGTCTTCAAACCTCCACACACACGAGCGGCGAAAGAAGAGGCAGACCCCACGTTGTCCAGGCAAGTTGTTTATTTTGTGCCTTTCAAAAATGTAACGTTTCGAGTACGGATGTACTCTTGTTTACATATATATATATATATATATATATATATATATATATATATATATATATATATATATGTATCTATATTACCTACTGGCGGTCGCCAGTAGGTATATATAGTTAGGACCTAGTTACCATAGGAAATCCCCAACATTCTATTGGGAATAACTTTGGCGCCGATTGAGGAATCTGCGTGTAATTTTACAGAATTTGGACAGCTACGCTCCGCTCCTTCCCTGAAAGTGTCGGGGGCATTCGTCAAGCGGGGGCCGAAAAGGGGGTCCCAAAACGTGTTTTCCCCATGTTAATTTCCATAGGGACCTTTAGACACGGCTACAGCCCGAACGGCTGAATGGATTTACACCAAAATTGGCAAAATGGTAGGGCCTGGTATGCACATGTGCCTTTGCCATGTTTAATTAAAATCCCTCCAGTAGTTCTTGAGAAAATTGAATTTGAAATTTTTCAAATGGCATTTACAATGGGACCTTTAGACACGGCTACAGCCCGAACGGCTGAACGGAATTACACCAAACTTGGCAAAATGGTAGGGACAGGTATGCAGTAGTGCCTTTTCTATATTTGGTGAAAATCCCTCCAGTAGTTGTTGGGAAAATTGAATTTGAGCAAATTATATATCTATATGCGCTCACCATACGCGCACCGTACGCGTACGGTACGCGTACAGTACGCGTACGTGAGTGTACCCTTACGTGCATGAGCGAGTTTCTGATTGGCTGGCAGTTGACTGTCAACATTCCAAACTGTCCAAACCAGGAAGTGTTGGCCACCATCTTGTTTTTCAGGAGAACTGAGAGCCCAAAACAAGAGTGGAAAACACGAAAAGGGGGCAGGGTAGAAACCCCCCAACCCTCAAGCCCTTCTCAGGGGGTCCCAGAAGGACCCCCAATGGCAAAAAAAAAAAAATGAAAAAATCGAGGGGTACGCACATCGTACACGTACGATACGCGTACCGTGCGCGTACCCCGCGATTTAAAAAAAAATATTAATTTTTGTTTGCACTTGGTGGCCCTTCTGGGACCCCCTGAGAAGGGCTAGGGGTTCAGGGGGTCTCTACCCTGCCCCCTTTTCGCATTTTCCACTCTTGTTTTGTGCTCTCTTGTGCCTCACTTCTCCTGAGAAACAAGATGGCTGCTCAGGTGGTCCCAGAAGGATAATAACATATATAAACGTTATCCGCTAATAGAATTAGAATTTACAAAACCTTTGAAATGTATTGAAAAAAAAAATATAGGTATCACGCCTGATTTAGTTAGGATCTAGCATTTAAAAAACCTTGCAAATTCACTGAAAAAACCATAGGTTTCAGGCCTTATATAGTTAGGAATTAGCATTTAAAAAACCTTGCAAATTCACTTAAAAAACCATAGGTTTCAGGCCTTATATAGTATTATAGTTAGGAATTAGCATTTAAAAAACCTTGAAAATTCACTTAAAAAACCATAGGTTTCAGGCCTTATATAGTTAGGAATTAGCATTTTAAAAACATTGCAAATTCACTTAAAAAACCATAGGTTTCAGGCCTTATATAGTTAGGAATTAGCATTTAAAAAACCATTGAAATTGCTCCTATATAGTTAGTTGTACTAACTATATTTCGCGCACCCGCAATCCACTGCTGATGATGTCACATATTACATCATTCGTGACATGGTCAGTGACATCACTGATGACATCACTGATGACATCTCAAATGACATCACTGATGACATCACTGATGACATCTCATTTTACATCACTGATCACATCGAAAAAAGCAAAACGCTGAAACGCGTCTGGTCGCTGTGGGTTTTTGAAATAAAACTGTGAACCCGCTCCTGTGAGTGCTTTCTCTTTTCTTTGGAACACGAGGCAAGTCAGAGCTTCAATATATATATATATATATATATATATATATATATATATATATATATATTATCTACTGGCGGTCGCCAGTAGGTATAGTTAGGCTTGTTTTCTATAGGAAGTCGGCAACATTCTATTGGGAATAACTTTTTGCGCCGGTTGAGGAATCTGCCTGTAATTTTCCTTAAATTTGTTTCGCTGCGCTCCGCTCCTTCCCTGAAAGTTTGGGGGAGATTCGGCAAGCGGGGGCCGAGATACAAGGGGGGTCCCAAAACGTGTTTTCCCCATGTTAATTTCCAAGGGCGGTTGGACTCACTTTTAGCCCGAACGGCTGAATGGATTTCCACAAAACCTGGCAAAATTGTAGGGACTGGTAGCCCGATGTGCCTTTGCTATGTCTCAAGATATGTGCTCCAGTGAATTTTGAGTAATTTAGGTTGAAAAAAATATATATATCTGGGCAGAGCCTAACCACACATCTGATCTGATAGGCTGTGATCACTTCATCCAAGAAGTGTTGGCAGCCATCTTGGGACCAATATACATGATAGCACCTCATTAAAAAGCATTGTAGTTAATAGAGGGTTTTAGGACTTTAGTTACATTATAAATCATTTGTTGATGGTACCATACTCATTTTAGGAATTGTGGTGTGTTCTAAGGTGATTTTACCATGTGAAAAAGCCTTCTGCTGTGATATCATGAATCATGTTTGAAAGAAAACTAATATCTCATGATTTTCCCACAGTGGTTTGGAATGGGATCTATAAGCTAAACTGAAAGCATATTTTCTGTAAATTCACATTATCCTTCTCAGTCATGTGAGAATTAAGTCTGACATTCTCAGTAAAACATGTACATCCAGCAAGGACAGAGACTGTCAGTTGATTCCTTTGTGTTCTACTGTAGCCTCCTAGAGTGTTCTAAAGAACAACTAGAGCGCTAACAGTCCTACTTATTACAAAGGTATAGCACACTTGAAGCCATCGGGATGGGAATAAAGTGGTAACTCTTAAAACATTTAATTTAAAAAGGAACAAAATGAGGGGGTATATTATGCCATAGAAAGTATTATTACTGCTGCAGAAAGAAAAATTATGGCACATTTTGAGTGACTTCTCAAATCCTCTTCTATTTCATTAAAAAATTCTGACATGCAGTCTCCCAAGATGGCCACCAGAGACAAAAGAGCCCAAATGTAGCCCAAATATCACCCAGATGTAGCCCAAGTATAGCCCAATGACAGAATGTCCCAGAGTGTTCTAAAGAACAACTAGAGCGCTAACAGTCCTACTAATTACAAAAGTATTGCACAGCTGAAGCCATCTTGATTGGAATAAAGTGGTAACTCTTAAAACATTTAATTTAAAAAGGAACAAAATGAGGGGGTATATTTTGCCATAGAAAGTATGATTAGTGCTGCAGAAAGAAAAATTAGGGCACATTTTGAGTGACTTCTCAAATCCTCTTCAATTTCATTAAAAAATTCTGACATGCAGACTGAAACATGCACTTTGAATACCAGCAGCAGACTTCCCTGGTGAGCAGTAGCTTTACTACAGTGATCTAATGAGCAACTAGAGTGCTAACATTCAAATTTATGGCAAATATGTGACACATCTGAATGCTTCTTGATGGAACTAAAGTAAACAAGCATTGAAAATGCAATAGATCTCCCCCTCGTTTAAGTTAAAGCCATTCTGTTTGTAATGAGGTGGCTTTTTAGCTTTGCTTTTATTAGTGTTTTTTAAACTTTCATGTAAATAACATGCATCTGTATGCATATATGTATATGTATGCATGCATTTATATTTGTATTTATATAGATATACAGATTATATATGTTTATATATGTATATATATATATATATATATATATATTCACTGAAAAAACCATAAGTTATAGACCATATATAGTTAGGGATTAGCATTTAAAAAACCTTATTTTATTTGCACAAAACCATTGAAATTCCATATATAGTTAGTTGCACTAACTATATATCGCGGACCCGCAATCCACTGCTAATGATGTCACATATTACATCATTCATGACATGGTCAGTGACATCACTGATGACATCACTGATGACATCTCAAATGACATCACTGATGACATCACTGATGACATCTCAAATGACATCACTGATGACATCACTGACATCTCATTTGACATTACTGATTACATCACTGATGATATCATTTATGTGATAATACATCTTCAGACTCTAATATAACCTTTGATACACTCAGTGTAAACAGGCACTCACAGACTGTCACACATCCATGGAGTTACTCACACACCTATTCAGTCATGCAAAGAGTCAATCACATCTCCATTTCCTTAACTATACAGTTATACACACCTTACTTATTCAAACATATACTAACACATATTTACTCTCTTATACAATCCTTGATACAACTTCACAATGATTCATACAGCCACTCTCACATTCACTGACTCTTATGTTCAGTTATTTATATATGTCAACTCTCACATGGAGTGTGTTTTACATATGTACTTACTTTGACATGTAGAACTGAGATATCCATTCACTCACCAATATACTCATGCACACAGTCAACTGTCCATACAGCTGTTTCTACATGCACTTTTGAACCCATACACCTAGGGAATCAACCGCTCACACATCTATGCACAGAGTTATACACCTCCCAGCCACCCACACACACACTCAGTCTCCCATACAAATACTTGGGCAACCATTCAATAACCCATATAGTTACTGATATAGCTACTGATTTAAACATGCAGCAGTTTACAGAAGAACATAAATATTGATTGCCAAATTAAGACACTTTAATCACTAACCCATGCACTCAGTGAGACACATTTAATCATTCTCTCATACAGTCATTCATGCACCTACTAAATCCTTCATCCAGACACTTATACATCCACTCATTCTTCAATATGTAAGACATATTTTAACTTTACAGAAACATACAGTCACTGGGTGTTGTCATCAGTGATGTCATCAGTGATGTCATTTGAGATGTCATCAGTGATGTCATCAGTGATGTCACTGACCATGTCATGAATGATGTAATATGTGACATCATTAGCAGTGGATTGCGGGTCCGCGATATATAGTTAGTGCAACTAACTATATATGGAATTTCAATGGTTTTGTGCAAATAAAATAAGGTTTTTTAAATGCTAATCCCTAACTATATATGGTCTATAACTTATGGTTTTTTCAGTGAATTTTCAAGGTTTTGTAAATGCAAATTCCTAACTATATATGGTCTATAACCTATGGTTTTTTCTGTGAATTTCATTGGTTTTTTAAAAGCTAATATCTATAGCTGTAAAATATATTCTTTATTAAGTGACGTATCACGTAGCCCGTGAGACGCCTCATGATGCATCGCATAACCGTGACGTATCGTCTCTGCAGCGCAAACCAAACCCAAAACGTAAGCGCGCCAGAACACGCTTAAAGATATATATATATTTTTTTAACCTTAATTAGACAAAATCCACACGTGCACATATCACAAACGTTCAAAAAACACAATATGTCGGACTACCGTTACGCTGCCGGTTAGCTGCCCGGTTAACGTACCAGGAAGCACCTTTACCGCGAAAATCGCACATTTTTTTTTTTTCACCCCCCAGGGAACTTTAATAGCCCCCTCATCAATCCTAGGGGTTCAGGAGGGGTCTGCCTTACCCCTTTCATTCATTTACACCTTTTTTTTTTCCACCTCTTGTCTCTCGATCCCACAGAGAGACAAGATGGCGGCCGCTCCAGACTGTTTACAATGATAACAGCCAATCAGCTTCTCCTCAGACTCCCGTTACACTGCCGATTAGCTTCCCGGTAGCTGCCCGGTTAGCTGCCCAGTTCGCGTACCAAGACGCGTCTCTACGGCGTTTGTTTTTTTTTGGCCCCACGTGGCTTTATAATATCCCCCTCATAAATCCTAGGGGGTCAGAAGGGGTCTACCTTGCCCTGTTTCCTTCATTTCCCCCTTTGTTTTGGCCTCCTCTTGTCTCTCGATCCTACCGAGAGACAAGATGGCGGCCGCTCCGGACTGTTTACAATATTGACAGCCAATCAGCTACTCCTCAGACTCCCGTTACACTGCCGGTTAGCTTCCCGGTTAGCTGCCCGGTTAGCTGCCCGGTTCGCGTACCAAGACGCGTCTCTACGGCGAAAAAATCTGATTTTTTTTTTTTTTTGGTTACACTGCCGGTTAGCTTCCCGGTTAGCTGCCCGGTTAGCTGCCCGGTTCGCGAACCAAGACGCGTCTCTACGGCGAAAAAATCGGATTTTTTTTTTTTTTTTTTTGGGCCCGGCGTGGCTCTATAATATCCCCCTCATCAATCCTAGGGGGTCAGGAGGGGTCTACCTTGCCCCCTTTCCTTCATTTCCCCCTTTGTTTTGGCCTCCTCTTGTCTCTCGATCCTACCGAGAGACAAGATGGCGGCCGCACCGGACTGTTTAGAATGTTGACAGACACCGGAGAGCCAATCAGCTTCGCTTTGCAAAGTTCCGATACGCGAAAAGTTCGCGAACCGGTTAGCTGCCCGGAGCGCTGTTACAGATATATATCTTGATTTAAACGTTAATTTCTCAAAATCCACTGAAGCACATATATTGAGACCTAGCAAAGGCACATCGGGGTACCAGTCCCTACAATTTTGCCAAGTTTCGTGGAAATCCATTCAGCCGTTCGGGCTAAAAGTGAGTCCAACCGCCCTATGGAAATTAACATGGGAAAAACGCGTTTTGGGACCCCCCTTTTTTCTCGGCCCCCCCTTGACGAACCCCCCCCAAATTTTCAGGAGCTGCTCAGAAACAAAATGTGCCATTTTCCTGAAAATTTCAGCCGATTCCGTCCACAAACGCCAAAGTTATTAGACATAGAATTTTCAAAAGTCCCATAGGAAAAAAATCCTAACTATATATACCTACTGGCTATCGCCAGTAGGTAATATATATATATATATATATATATATATATATATATATATATATATATATATATATATATATATATATATATATATATATATATATATATATATATATATATACATTCACTGAAAAAACCATAGGTTTCACACCAGTTATAGTTAGCTGGAAATTTTACTGACATAAAACCATTGAAATTCCCACTTTATAGTTGGTTGGACTCACTATAACTTGCGCGCCTGCAATGCACTGCTGATGACGTCACATATTACATCACTCATGACATGGTCAGTGACATCACTGATGACACCATCCAGTGAATGTGTGTCTTTCTGAAAAATAAATATGTTTTATATATGTATTTGTAAAGGTCGATGGAAGAATAAATGGTAAATAAGTGTGTAAATGGATGTTTAAAAAAAATGATTGGTTAACTGCCTTATTAAGTGTATCTTAGTGAATACATATATTAGCGAGTAACTTTTAAATATTGAAATATATGTATCAGTGTTTCACTTTGTGTATAAGTGGCTGCATGGGTTGGTGACTGACTCACTGTTTGTATGTGTTTTGAAGACAGCATATGTGCAGGACTGTATGTGTGGATGAGTGTGTATATGTGTGTGTTAGTGAGTGAATGACTGTCTCACTAGTGTCTTTATCAGTAAATACATATGTTTTAATCTAGTATATGTGAGTATTGATGTATATAAGTGAGTATATGTGAGAGCGAGAGATTGTAAGAGTTCCTGTTTAAATAAGTATGTGTTTCTATAAGTGATTGTTTAAGCGAGTAAGTATGTGTAAGTTTCCTTAGAAGTAAGGTGGTAGTGTGTGTATAGTTGTATATGCAAATAAATGGATGTTCAATAGTTTATTTGCATGTGTGAGTATGTGTGTGAGTAACTTTTGGATGACTGTCGGTGTGTAACAGAATGTATAGGTCTATCACTACATATGATGAGTGAGTATATGTATGAGTGACTATATAGACCTGTTGGTGAATGAGTGGATGTGTATATAGATGGTGGAATTACTGAATTGGTTGTTGTAACTGGTATGGGTATCTCCATTTTTTTGAAAATGTTAGTTTCTATTTTTGAATATGTGTTTCAAGGGTTACATTACACTGAAAGGAGGTCTGTCACTCTGTCACAAGGATGGTGTCATCAGTGATGTCATGAGTGATGTCACTGACCATGTCATGAGTGATGTAAAATGTGACGTCATCAGCAGTGCATTGCAGGCGCGCAAGTTATAGTGAGTCCAACTAACTATAACCTGGAAATTTCAATGGTTTTATGTCAGTAAAATTTCCAGCTAACTATAACTGGTGTCAAACCTATGAGTTTTTCAGTGAATTTAATAGGTTTTTTAAATGCTAATTCCTAACTATAACTGGTGTGAAACCTATGGTTTTTTCAGTGAATTTCATAGGTTTTTTAAATGCTAATTCCTAACTATATATAGGGCCTCAAACCTATGTTTTTTTCAGTGAATTTCAAAGGTTTTTTAAATGCTAATTCCTAACTATATATAGGGCCTCAAACCTATGTTTTTTTCAGTGAATTTCAAAGGTTTTTTACTAGAAAATTTCTATATCTATGAAATGTAATATTTTTTATAATGAATCCTATATTGTATATTTATTTAATACTATTTTTTTATGTATATTGTTCATGTTTTTTTTTTTTTTACCCTGGAGCGCTCCCGGTACGCCAATCCCATGATGTCGGGCCAAAAGAATGCTTGATACTAATGAATTTAAAGGAGGAGCTTGAAGGTTACCCTCTTGTTGATAGGGAGCCAGTGTAGGTCTCTCAGGTGGGGTGTGATGTGGCTGTGGCGGGGCATGTCGAGGATCAGTTGTGCCAAGGCGTTCTGGATGCGTTGCAGCCACCTCAGGAGTTTTTTGACATTCCTGCGTAGAGGGCATTTCCGTAGTCCAGCCTACTGGAGACGAGGGCCTGGGTTACTGTTCTCCTTGTTTCGATGGGGATCCACTTGAAGATTCTGTGGAGCATTCGTAGGGTGTTGAAGCAGGATGAGGAGACGGCGTTGACCTGTTTGGTCATGGAGAGGGTGGAGTCGAGGATGACCCCCAGGTTGCGTGCGTGGTCAGTGGGAGTCGGGGCTGTTCCCAGCGATGTCGGCCACCAGGAGTCATCCCATGCTGAAGGGGTGGAGCCGAGGATGAGGACCTCCATCTTGTCCAAGTTCAGCTTAAGTCGGCTGTTCCTCATCCATTTAGCGACGGTCTTCATTCCTTCGTGGAGGTTGGTTTTGGCAGTGTGAGGGTCTTTGTTGAGGGAGATGATCAGCTGTGTGTCGTCGGCGTAGGAGATAATGTTGAGGTTGTGCTGGTGGGCGACGTAGGTGAGGGGCGCCATGTATATGTTGAACAGTGTTGGGCTGAGGGAGGAGCCCTGGGTTACGCTGCAGATGATCTCGGTGGTGGTGGAACTGAAGGGGGGGAGGCGGACGCTCTGTGTTCTGCTAGAGAGAAAGGATGTGGTCCAGTCCAGGGCCTTCTCTTGGATCCCGGCATCATGTAGGCGTGTTCGTAGTGTCTGGTGGCAGACCGCGTCAAAGGCGGCTGACAGGCCCAGGAGTATGAGGGCTGCTGTTTCTCTGTTGTCAATCAGGGTCCTGATGTCGTCGGTGGCGGCAATGAGGGCGGTTTTGGTGCTGTGGTTGCTGCGGAAACCAGACTGGGATGGGTCCAGGATGTTGTTGTCCTCGAGGTAGCGGGTCAGTTGCTTGTTGGTGATTTTTTCGGTGACCTTCGCCAGGAACGGGAGCATGGAGATGGGAAAGAAGTTCTTGAGGTCCTTGGGGTCCGCCTTAGGTTTCTTGAAGAAGGCGTTGATCTCGGCATGCTTCCAGCTCTCTGGGAAGGTTGCTGTCTCGAAGGAGGTGTTGATGACTTTCCGGAGGTGGGGTACGATGATTGTGCTGGTTTGTTGAAGACATGGGGTGGGCATGGGTCAGATGGGAATCCGGAGTGGACAGAGTTCATGATTTTGACGGTGTCATCGTCGTTGACATTGGACCATGCGGTCAGGTGGCAGGTGATCGCAGCGGTGGGGGTCTCGGAGGTTGGCGGGGCAGTCGTGGTGTTGAAGATGTCGTGGATGTCTGCGATCTTGCGGTGGAATTAGGTGGCCAGTGAGTCGCACAGGTCCTGCGAGGGCGGATGTCGTTATTGGAGCTGGGGTTGGAGAGTTCCTTCACAATGTTGAAGAGCTATTTGCTGTTGTGTGCGTTGTTATCTAGGCGGTCCTTGAATGCGGTCCTCTTGGCAATTCTGCTGAGTTGATGGTGTCTGCGGGTGGTGTTCTTGAGGGCCGTGTGGCTGTCTGCTGATCGTTCGCGGAGCCAGTTCTTCTCTAGTTTCCGGCAAGTATGCTTGGAGGCCTGGAGGTCTTCAGTGAACCAGGTGGCTTTCTTGCTGATGTGGCTGTTGGAGGGTGTCTTGAGCGGGGCGAGGGTGTTGGAGCAGTCGTAGATCCACTGTCGGAGGTTGAGGGCGGAGGTGTCGGGTTCGGTGGGGTCGGTTGGTGGGCTCTGGGCGAGGGCGGTAGCTAGCTGCTCTTCGGTGACATTTACCCAGCAGCGGCGAGGCATCTGTTGGGCTTCCTGAAGGTAAAGTGGACTCAGCGGTGGTTGGCCCAGTGGGGTTCGGTGGTGTTGTTGAAGGATATGTGGGGGCTAGTGGTGAAGATGGGGTCTAGCGTGTGACCAGCGGCGTGGAAGGGTGTTGTCACAAGCTGTTTGAGTCCGAGGTTGGCAATCAGGGTGGTGGAGTTGAGGTCGTTGTTGTTCTCGAGGTGGAAGTTCAGTTCCCCGAGGAGGATGTAATCTGTGGAGGCGATGGCGTGGGTGCTGATAAGGTTGGTGATGGAGTCGCTGAACTGTGGTCTGGATTCAGTGGGTCTGTAGATGAGGGTTCCTCTGAGGGTGGTGTTGGGGTCGGTGTGAATCTGGAAGTGCAGGTGTTCGGCGGTGCTAAGGGTGTCGGTGGTGCTGGTCGAGACGCTGAGGGTGTTCTTGTGGACGATGGCAATTCCACCTCCTGTTCCGTTGGTGCGGTCTCTGCGGGCGATCTTGTAGCCTTCCGGGATGGCTATGGCGATGTCAGGTGCTGAGGTGGGGGTCAGCCAGGTCTCCGTTAGGAAGGCGACATCTGGGGCGGTTGAGTCGAGGAGGTCCCAGATTTCAACGGCATTTTTGCGGGCGGCGCAAGTGTTGAGGAGGATGCATCTCAGGTGGTTGAGTTCGTTGGTTGGTGGTTTCACGGGTTGAATACTGGTGAAGCTGCAGTTCTGGCAGGTGAAGGGCCCTTGGGTGCGATTCGGGGTGGCCTGGTAGCAGGTGTTTTTCTCTTCCGGGGTTGAGGGCGCGGAGGGTGCTCGCGTTGTAGTGTAGTCGGGTGTCGTGGTGTCTTCGGGGTCCAGGGGTTCTGGCGCTGGGCGTGGTCCAGGTGCGGACGGGCGCAGACAAGCTTGCCTTAGGCACGCCTACGGTGCGCCAGCGGCGCGGCCGCATAGCGGCCCCCATATAAGGGGATGTGGGAGGGAGGAGCAGCTGGGAGGTGGGAGCGGGGTGGTGAATGGGAGAGCAGGGTCGCAGGGTCGCTGGGAGGCAGGGACAGGAAGGGACGGGAAGGCGAGATGCAGAAGGCAAAAGGGACGGGCAGGGATGCTAAACAGTCAACAATGCAGGGCAACAGAGATCAGTAAACAGTGATGAAAAATAAAAAGGCACAGTACAGTTAGGAGAAAAATGACAAAAACAAGGAAGAAAGTCACTGTACAATTTTACCAGCGGAGGAGGGGGTGGCGAACTCACGAGGTCGCAGCAGCTGGCTCAAGGCAGACACACACAGGTGGAGCTGTGCGGTGTGGGGGGGGCGGCCTGACCTGCAAGCAGGGTCACAGGTCGCTCCCTCTACCGCGCAGCGGCCGCCATATAAGGGGATGTGGGAGGGAGGAGCAGCTGGGAGGTGGGAGCGGGGTGGTGAATGGGAAAGCGGGGGGCATGGCCGCAGGGAGGCAGTGGCAGGAAGGGACGGGACGGCAAGCTGCAGAAGGCAAAAGGGGTGGGGTAGGGGTGCTAAACAGTCAACAATGCAGGGCAATAGAGATCAGTAAACAGTGATGAAAAATAAAAAGGCACAGTACAGTTAGGAGAAAAACAACAAAAACAAGGAAGAAAGTCACAGTACAATTTTACCAGCGGGGGGGGGGCGGCGAACTCACAAGGCGGCAGCAGCTGGCTCAAGGCAGGCACACACAGGCGGAGCTGTGCAGTTTGGGGGGGGGGGGCGGCCTGACCTGCAAGCAGGGTCACGGGTCGCTCCCTCTACCGCGCAGCAGCTGCCATATAAGGGGATGTGGGAGGGAGGAGCAGCTGGGAGGTGGGAGCGGGGTGGCGAATGGGAGAGTGGGGGGGGGGCAGGCCACAGGGAGGCATCGGCGGGAAGGGACGGGACGGCCGAGATACAGAAGGCAAAAGGGGCAGGGCAGGGGTGCTAAACAGTCAACAATGCAGGGCAACAGCGATCAGTAAACAGTGATGAAAAATAAAAAGACACAGTACAGTTAGGAGAAAGATGACAAAAACAAGAGAGTCACAGTACAATTTTACCAGCGGAGGGGGGTACACTAAGGGCAAGACAATGCGTTTCGGCGTTTAGCCTTTATCGAGTGATGTGACATTAGCAATTTCCCTTAGAAATAAACAACAATGTTTATCGACATAGGAGAACTACTGCTATAATTCTCCATACACTTCCATTATTACAGTCGATCTCCCGCAAGATTTCAAAACAATCAATGATTATAAAAGGTAATTTCCAAATAATCTTCAAAGGGCATAATTTAGCAGCGACCTCAAATAATAGTAAATGATAAATATAAGTTGAATTGAAATCATAATGAAGACACCGCAAATGTGTGTTTGTATACTTTGTGCAATAAAGTTACACATGATTCCGCACAAAAAATGGCTATGCGCTCTTCACGCTACCAATACTTTTGTTGTAGCCATTGTAATTCTTAAATAGAAAGGTACAACACAGAAGGATCTACTGTTCAAGGACGTGCATAAACAATAAGCGGGTGCCACAAACAAGAATGATGACACACCAAGAATGATTACTACCTTTAGTAATGGGGCAACAAACTTGAGGAGAATTATGAAAGCCCATTGGAGTCTACTCATAGCCGACCCCATAATAGGTAAATATGTCGGCCTGAGTCCCAAAATCACATATAGCTAAATCTCTAAAAGGCTTCCTAGTCCCCAGCTACCCCCATGAAGTTACCAGTTCTCATTGGCTGAACCCCCCGAATGGTTTTACAACCTGCGGGTCATGTAAGGCATGCCATAATGGTGTAAATCGCAAAACTTACAAAACAAGGTCAGGAATAACCAAAAGTATTACCAAAATCATCAACTGTAATCGTGATTTTACCATCTATGCTTTGGAGTGCCAGTGTGGATATTACTGCGTGGGCAGCACTAAGCTTCCTCTGAAAAAACACATCCTGCAACCCCTACGAGCGATAACAAACCGGAATAAAATTACCCGGTAGCTCAACACTTTGCCCAGGTACACAAAAGCGACAATAGGTTGTTGAGCTTTTTTGCCATTGACAGAATCCTACCCCATGTTCGGGGTGGTGATAGGGAGAAAAATCTCAGAACACTAGAATCCAGATATATATTTGATCTGAATACCAAAACTCCAAATGCCCTGAATAGTGGAGAGGAACTGGCCACACATATTGGTTGCTTATCCTTTCACTCTCAATTGCAATTTGCTTTCTTTAATAATTACATTCGGATAATTTCACTCCATCACAGTTTTAAATAGGAACTTAACAATCAGGCCTTTGTCTGTATCCCAGGAAGATTTAACCATGAGGGTAATGATTAGGAACACATTTGTGCACCAGTTCAGATAATTGTCAAGGATTATTGGCCAAGCAACTGAGTACAAAGAAATAAAGAGGTACCCAGTAATCCTGACACTTCACATGAACATTTGAAGCAGAATGGTAAGCCAAATAGTGGAGAAAACCTTGACCCAAAGGCAATCCATATTTCTTTTCTGTTAAAAGGAATCTCAGATACACAGTAACACTGACATTACACAGGAGGAGCATGGCCAAATGGCGACTAGAGTAGAAGTGTAAATCAAAACTCTAAGTGGTGTCTTCCATATTCCTGCTTCTATCCTACAGAGTGGAGCATGCCGAGCAAGTTGTAGGGAGCCACCAATGAAGTTAGACTGTCTTGTGGGGAGTGGGAGTCTGGGCCAGACAAAGACTAGCTCAACCTTGCAGGCTACAGAGGGTGACCTCAGCTAGTTGAGGTGACCCTCTGGTGGCAGTAGATGTGGCACTGCATCTTTAGATGGTCCAGTGTGCTTGTAATCAGCTGTCAGGCACACCCATGCATCTGAGCTTCTGGACCAGCATTCTGCCAAGCAACCTGGAAGTGGCCTTAGGCGCTGAGTGTGACTCATTACTCAGAAGTAGCCACGTTCCCTGTGCTGGGGCTGGTAAGCACAGAGGCTTCCCCCTCCCAATCAATGCCCACTGAACTATGAATAACAAATATTTTATTTACAGAGCATTATCTTTAGGCCCTTCTACCCCCCACCCCCACCAAGGAGAAGGGACCAAACACATTATCGATCTATGGATGCCAAGAGTGTCACATAGCCAGGTTAGAAACAATGCCATTTTCATGCTCACGTTTCTTAAGTTGCCTTCTTTCTGCAAAACTGTGACTTTTGACAGTCATTTGTGTAGGTGTCAATGTAGGATACGATTCTCCAAAACTGCATTTGCTTTCACTTTAACTTTGTAGGCACACTATCATGACACCTTGAACATTCAGTGCGATGTATAAAGTTCACTGCTTATACCTCATGACTTATTTTTCCCTGTAGGCGACAATGCTATTTAGCTAACAAAAACAATTGCAGCCTGACAAAGACTTTGACATGCCAGTGTGGGCACTGTTTATTATACATTTATTTGAACCTACTTTCTTGTTAAAATCAGAGGAGCACTCTGCTGACACTTCAAGGTCGTGGCATGCCAGAATTCCAGCTCAGCTGACTCCAGTCACCTCCAAGAGGGATGTCTCGCTCTACAGCAAGACGGACAGCCTGATTACACTTGCCCAGGTAATGGGGAGTTAGATCACCCAGCAGGGATTCTTGGCAGATCACTCACCCAATGCAAAGCTAGGTTAGGGAGCATTAGCTAGGAATATAGTATATTACACTGCATATAGGCCTGCATATATACATTGTTTTAGCAGAATGGTGTAATTATTCATTCTTTCCACTGTTCTTGTATTACTAATTATGTTAATATGTTTCTTTCTATTAGTAATTGTAGCACACACATTTTATTAAAACATCTCACTGTCAATAAATATTGAAAATGTAGGATGTGTATTTCTTGTATATTTCCTTTGGGTATGCATGAGAGTCCAAACAAAAGGGTTCTAGATTTGTTACCACAATTTTCTTGGGGAGTCCGGATTGTCATGCTCTGAATTTGCACACACATTTATTACCCTTTAAGGCTAGGGGTGCGAATGATGCACTGTGTGCTAGCAGGACTATAGGCCAACATCTCATGAGGGGGTGCGGGGAATCAGACTCACACCATCCCATCATTTATGTTGCCCAACAAATGCACAGTTTTACCACACAAGATAAAAGCCATATGACATGGCGTTGCCAACGTTAGAGTTTGGGCTCATATTTAATGGATCGTCTGAGTAGTTTTCTTTTGTATACCCAAAGAACCCTACTTACCTACTATAGGGAGACATTCAAGGTCTCCTCCTCAGCTGAGTATGAGACCCCTCTGTATTGGCTGTTGGTTGTTCAAGCTTTAACATTTCAAAAATGGTTGTCTTGTAGTGGTACTGTCACTGATTTCAATATACTCTGATGGCCGCACCAGCAGCAATATACAAAGCTGAAAACTGCAGGTATGCACTTACTCAGATGCAGCAACAACATGGTCTCACACTCAAGGCTGGGTAAGTTACCTTCCTGTTTGAGGCTCACAAAACATTTATTCAGAGGTGTCCTATTCAAGAGTTAAATTCTCAGCAGCAGACCATCACTTGAGATTGTTTCATACATACACTGCAACTCACCTTCCACATAACTACACAGTTTATGAAGATCCAGATATACCACTAACACACCAAGAACACCAAAATTGGTTTGATGGTGCTCTACCACACACAATAGAAGAAGTTAGACTTGACCCCCCTCAGCAACGAGGGAGCTACATTGCCAGTCTAAGCAAGCAAAACACCACATCAAAATATTGCTACTTTAACAGCTACACAAGTAGGAACATTATATAATAATTTAGTCAGAATATATAGAAGCCTGACACAGTTCATTATGCAATCAATGACTAAATCCTGTGAGGGCTGCTCAAACTGCACAACCATAGTTGGCTACAACGGGCATCAGCCCACAAATAATCAATGCAGTTTTTTTGTTTAAATTTGTTCATTAGATTTTAACAATTTAGATACAGAGAAGCACAGGTTCATTCATGAAATACATGCTTAGATACATTGGCATGGGTTTGGTAGTTGATTATACTTTGGTAGTGATCTTCATACATAAGTGCAGCTGATCATCATTACAGACCCAGGAGTACATGCATATTGAGGTAATCTTGTTTGTGTGTCTTTGGTAGGGTGCCTATAAACATGTACCCTGGTGTGGGAGCTACTCCTATCTTGGTGTCCTTGGGAGTCATGATTTTCTGTCCCCTCAATTGAGCTCCTATATCCTCTGCTAACTAGTGTTGATACCAAACTGCTGTCTTGTATCTCTAACTGGTAATCTGGGTGTTGAACTGGGGTATTGATACGGGTCAGTGGGGGGGTGCAGACGGGAGGAAAGTAGGTCCTCTATCCTAGTTTGCATGAAGATCTAACGGCCTACGGCTGGGGATGTGGGGAGGGGTTGTTGATTATCGCCCCTAAATTAACCTGGCGTTGTGCTCCCATGCAAGAACTGCTATAGGGCGACCCTGGTTCGTGTGCTGTCCAATTCGGTGTGCCTGTTGCGGGGTCCTATTTGTGTGATGGGTGTTGTCTGGGTTTGGGGTGCTTCGACTGGTTCATCCCGTGTGGCTTGCTGGCTAAATTGGTACAGTAATTGTGCCCATTCCATGGAAATGTGGTGTTTGTGTGTTACTTTCACTTCCTCGTCTCGTATCGCTTCCACAAGAAATCAATGCAGTTATGGATAAAGTTACCAAACAAGTCAGCTTGAAGCAGTTCTTTCCCATACGGGACCCCAAGAAAAAGCACAGGAGTCTTATCATTTGCATGCCGATGGGGATGGCCCCGATCTGTAGATGACTGCACCACTTGGGGCACAGTCTACGTAGCAGTATATGACAAAACACATGGTACACCCTCATTAGTTGTTTTGCCAGAAGTTTTGAAACAGATCCTACATGAGTACAGGGCGGCCCCTGCCCAGGACTTGGGTATTAAAAGGATGGGCATTTGTGCTGCAGTGTCTGCCATAATGTTAACTCCTTCTGTGCTCATGACAAGCTCAGCTCGTCATGAGTCACAGTGGAGCTGTGCTCATGACGAACGGCTGCGGCCCGCCCACGTGCTGTTAATTCCCCGCCTGTGCAGGAGAATTTATCAGTGGGCGGTGTTGTGACGAGCCCAGCTCCACTGTGAGTAATGATGAGCTGGGCTCGTCACGAGCACAGCCGTCTCGCGGACCCCCCCCCCGCACTGTGGGGGAATAACCCCCGCAGCGAAGGGGTTAAGTAACATTAGAGGGGAAGCAGCAGCAGTGGGTATATGTCAGTGCCTAAGTGATTTGCCTCCAGGATAGCAGTAGCGTGATTTACAAAAAAGCACTGCAGAAACTTATGCAACAGTGGGTAGAGATAATTTAGGAGCCAGACCTGGTAAACCACAAATTAAGAGTAATTCTGAAAAGAATAATTCAAAGCAAGCAGCCAATTCTTCAACTAAGAAGAAGTGGGATAATAAGAAAAACAAAGACAAGACTAAGTCACAGGGTGGTTCTCCTCACCAGGAATCCACTGAAAAGTGCTATAATCTGCAGATCTGTGAAACTATCAAAACGGTATAGGAATATTGATGCATGTCCATCTTGTTCCTTTCTGGAATCATTTATAAAAGGCTTAGAGAGAGGTGGACGATCAGAGCACAGATCAGAGGAGTAAGTGAAACAGAAGAAGGACTCACAATGCTCATATGACTACATAAAAAAGGAAGACAAACCTAAACAGTCCAAGACTCAATTTAAAAAAAAAAGTGTCAGGCATCAAAGTGAAGAATTCCATAGATATTGAGGACAATGCTTCTGAAAGGGAAAAGGGCTCTGACCATGCTGGACAGCGTGGCAGAAGTCATGATAGTTCGCCAGAACCATATGGATTGTCTGGCTGCAGTAGCATTGAGCAACTATATCCAGGTGGAAACACCGGACTCGAGAGTGAGTGTTCTACATGAGGTATACAAGATGGAGCTCCAAACCAAAAGGGAATATACAACGCCCAATAAATATTCTCCTTTGGGAGAACCTGTCATTCAGCTACAACATTCTCTTGTCTGAAAAGGATTGGCCACCAGATTTCTAATGGACTGCCCAAAAGGGGAAACAGTGACTTTACCTGCTTCTCCAACCTAGTCCCAGAATCAGTTAAACATTCTTACGCCAAGGAGGGGGCGTTAGCACTGGATGCCTGTTATACCAAATCCATGTGGGATGGTATGACTGTTCCCCATATCACATAATATCAGTAAGGTCAAACCCACAGCCTCAATGAGAGTACCCCAGCAAAACGATGCCAAAAATCAAGTTAGAGAAATTGTCAGGCAACTTGAATACCAAGGTGTAATAGAAATGTGAACATATCCTATGAATAATCCTCTATTTCCAGTAATGAAACCAAACCATACATATTGCATAGTATTAGATTACAGACATCTAAACACAGCCACAAGTGCATTATCAGTACAAAATGCACACAGGGCAGCACCAATGAACAACATAGCACTAGCTCCTGCATTATACCAATTTCATGTAGGGTAGGATGCAGAGTCACCTGACCATGATATCCCAGTGAAAACGACTCCAAATTGACAGAGGCAGTACACCATAAAACATGACACAAAAAAGAAAGCAAGTCATGGAGATCTTAGATTAACTTGAATATCAAGGTGTGATTGAGAATTGCACCTCTTCCGTGAATAATCTTTTGTTTCCCCTAACGAACCCCGACAATTCATACAGTCTAGTTTTAGAATACAGGCATTTGAACACATGTACAAAAACATTTGCCGTACTAAAAGCATGCAACACAATGATGAATAACATTGTGCTGAAAAAATATAAAACAACACTAGATATCTCAAATGGATTATTTTGCCAAAATATAGCACCTGAAAGCAGACATTTGACAGCATTCTCGGCCCTAGGCTCTTAACGCCAATTCTGTAGACTGCTCCAAAGGTATAAGAATAGCCCCAGGTTGTCTTCAGAAAGAGTATTGGAGTTACTTCACAATTTTGATGAGGAGGCATTGTCATATGTAGATGATATTTATCTGATGGAAGATGAATTATTGGATCATTTGAAAAGGGAAAACAACACCATTCTGGGATTCGCCTCTGAGTGCTACCAATGTAACTTTAAAAAATCGAAAATTGCCCATCTCAATTTCCTATTTTTAGGATATGAGCTCTCAAGTGAAGGGAAAAACTTGCAGCTAATTTTTTTGAAAAATGAGCGCTGCTTCAACCTCCAAAGACTTACAATCCATTTTAGGATTCTTAAATTTTGGCAGAAAATACAGTTTGGATTACGCAAGAAAAAGTGAAACCTTTCTAAGACTTAATTAGACCTTATTTTTCAGTCCGACATTGGACACAAGCTCACACAGAAATACTCTGTTCCTTGCAAGCTGACATGATAGCTTCCAAACACTTACATACATGTATAAATACCACGAATTTGGTGATCTGTGTAATAGCGGGCCAATCAGGATACACATACCTAATCTTCAAAGAAGGCAAAACGGTATTAATTGCATACGAATTCCATTTGTATACAAATGCTGAAATGTGTTTTGCATCAACTGAAAAAATACTGACAGTAGTACAGACTGATGTACTGAGAGAAAGAGCACTAGCTCAGGGGAAATGGATAATTGTGGTAACTCCAGTACCAACCTAAGAGGCTGTCACAAACGCAAGCATTCCAAAAGCGAAAGCACTGCATACAAGATGGATTCAATGGGCTAATTCTCTCACTGCAACAGATGTAGACTATAAATTTGATTCTACATTAAAAACACAAACATTCTTGCAGTATGAACAAGAATATCCTCCCCCGAATGAAATAATGCCTCTAGATCAGTATGAATACATAATATACACTGACGGATCTGCTCAGTCAGCCGTAGGAAGTAAACAGCAATACAGCGCTGCATGTGCGATTGTAAAGGGATGTATGCGGGACGGCAAGTTCCATCCTAGCAATACGCAGACACAGTGTCTAAGGTGCACGGCATGGCTGGCAGAGCTAAAAGCCCTAATACTGGCACTAAAATATACAGATCGGGAATTCCACACACTTATTTGTGTGATTCATTTTACTGTGCCCAGTCTTACAATGAATATCTACACTATTGGGGTCAGAATGGGTTTAGAGATTCAAAAGGTTGCACAATAAAACGCAAGTTGCTTTGGGAACAAGTGGTAGAGCTGAAAAAAGGCTTGCCACGGGCTCACGTGATTCATACGCTGAGTCAGCAGCGTGTTGGCGTGCACGTTGAAGGGAATTCATTGGCTGATGAATCTGCCAAGGTGACAGTGAGAACCGCTGCCATTGCTGGATCACTCGTTATAGCACGAGAATAGATGGACAGATAATGGTAGCTGTCAACGTAACATGTAGTAACAGCTCGGCCTTGACAAAAGGTGTTCCACTCAAGTATTCCTACAAGTTAGTTGCACAAAATATTCTGTATGCTCAAATTAGAGAAGTGGGAGCTAGAGTAATACCAAACGAGGATCGCAGATTAGGTTCAATTCTAGCTGCACACAAGGTTCTGGGTTCAGCACACGTAGGTATTACTGCAACAGTTTCGCTACTGAAACAACGTTATTGGTGGCCAGGTCTTACGAAACAGATCAAGGGCTTTGTCCTTAAGTGCGACATCTGTCAGCAGATGAAGGATTCCACCATAGCATCTCCACCACAGACACCATTACTGATATCAGACAGACCTCTCGCATGTGTCTATTTGGAACACTGTGGCCCCCTACAATCCTTAACAGCAAGAGAATTAGATTTGGGTGGCAGTTGGGTCAATCACCTATACGGGGTTGAAGGCACTTAATAACGTGCCTAGACGTTCCCTAGGAGGCCGTACTTTATATGAGGTCCTGTTTGGGACTAGAGTGTGGGTACCCAACCTCGATTGTGGCAGCACAGTGGTGGATGAAAAAGCATTTGACATCAGTGATCGTTTGGCTATTTTACTGGAACTCAATTAATTCCAGGCATTACAAAGCAACATCCAAGTAAAATGCACCACCACTGGGGAAGTGAAAGATGTTCCGGCAATACCTGCCTGGGTCCCAAAGATCAGGGACCTAGTCAGAGAAAAGATTGTGGACAAAAAGAATTTGGGATATGTTACAGAACGCCTGTACCTGTCCTGGCAGTCGAAGCAACAAGAACAGTTCTTCTTCCACCTCTTACTGGTATAAAAGAAAAGAGATTTGTCTCTAATGATCTGATCAAACCACACTATGTGGCCGATACTGAATAGCAGGCCACGTGGGCTTCTAGGTAGACGTTGACTTCCTCCTGCTACCATACAGGAGGTTCAGACTGGAAGGTTAATAAGGTTTGAAGATTCTACTATACGATGTAACCGGGTAACCAACAATGGAATGGAACTAATGCCTACTGAAATTGAACAGCAACAAAATACAAATGAAACACAGATCTCAATACGGCCTAATACCGACATCTATGTGAATATGTCTCGAAACGAGCCATCTGCCAGTTCAACAAAACCTGCTGAGCTACCAAAGATAGATCGAACTGCATCTGGCTACTTCATTGATTATGATACCTTTCTCTGGCTCCAAGTGAGCCTCAGTCACTGCCAGCTTCTGTTGCCCACAAAGAAAAAATATACGATCTCCACCTTTGGTTGAAAAATACTTACTTTGTTTCTCCCTGGCTACAGCTCTGGCTTGCGATTGGTCTACTTTTACTAGTTCTTTGGATAGGTGTAGTGACTGTCTTTTTCCTCCTCCTAAATGGACTCTAGCTCCCAGAATGCTCCGCAGTACCACATGTGAACTTGGTCCTGAAACCACATACATCACCTCATTGTGAACAAATAGACCTATCCTTTGTGAACATTACACCAGTTCCTGTTCCTGAAGGAATAGGTTGGGATAGAGTTCCATATGATGTATTTGGTCCCACTGAACCTTTGAAAATACCACATTTAATTAAAATGTCTTTGAATGATATTATCACCACCAGTACTTTCTCTGATGATTGGGTCTTTGAAACTGTGAATAGCATGCTGTCTGATTTAGAACAATCTTCTGCATTCTCTAATAGTGAATTGTATGATGATACATCTGATTTTGAGATCAATGTTATCTCCTTGCACACCTGACTTGTCAACAATGGTTTAAGCGTAAGTTCTTTTTGGCGCAATCCTTGACGCACTGTGTCTTTCAGTGCCTTCCAATGAATTGTGCACAATGTGTGATCAACAAATCACAAAGGACGCGCTCCTTTCACGAGAAACAAAGGAGTTTCTTCACTCACTCATCATGTAAAGGTTACGATTTTTCCATCAATTCCATAAATTCATGAGTCTTTAGTTTTATGAGATCATAAATTCTTTTATTTGTTCATTTCTTATCATCCTGTTCAAGGTGTTTCAGGTAATTCGTTCTAGTCATGAATATTACGTTGCTTATAATATGCCCAATGCATTTCGGGTTAATGGTCTAACCCTTCATCAGGGGCCTGTGAAATGAAAAACATACAGGACCTTAGCATTCAGAAAAACACCAAGTACATACATATTACAAAAATATTAACCAAGAAACAATAAAGTCGCTGCAGGGCAATGTACATGTATCACGGCTGTTGCCATAAACACAAAAACATTTTCGAAGCATTAAGGTGCGTGTGCACACTCTTTACCAGGTTTAACATGATACTGGGGCCAGCCAAATGTGCATGTGAGTATGGGATTGCTCGAGAAAGCCAGACTGGCGTAATACTAAATCGTATCATCTAGTGTATTTAGAATGAGTACTAGCGTATGCAGTGAAATATAACCAAACCGGTATATTGCTGGAAAATTGAGGAACGCAAAGTGTGGTTACCCTAAAGCTACGAAAGAGCAGCATACAATGGCAAAATTTAATGTATACGGCTGATTGCAAGACGAAAAATGAGGACGGCGGGGTGTAAAACTTACTGCAAGCAACGCGTTGTGCTCGTTCCTTTCCGGGTACGGGATCGGATGGATGAGCACGAAGCCAATCACAAGGCTTCTTGTATTGTGAGATGGGTCACGTTGTGTATCTTAGTGCCCGTTAGTTATCGAACAAAAACTACGTTATAGCGAAAAAGTACCGCACTGTTAGGCAACAAAGGAGGTTATGATGGAAAGGCTTCACCTGACGAGCAGGATGGTTAAAAAAGCGCTCGGTCAGATTTCAGTCTTTTAACGCGGGCCTGGTAGCCATAGCAACTAAAGAGAGGCTTGGCTATTGGATGGAGGTGCCGATCACATGATCGATGAAGTCGAAAAGAATAATAACGTTTTCAGAATACTGCAGATTAAGACGTGGGGTTTCTTAAAAAAATGCAATCAACCTAACATATCGAAAAAAAGGTAAAGTGAAACCCGGATGTAGTACAAATATTGCCAACACTGGCTTAATGACCAAAGTAACAGGGACTACTGATCACGTGATGACTCATGTTGAAATAATACAGTGAACACAAGGTTGGCATAGGCTATGCTGCACTCAAATGATGTACAGTGATTGAACGGATTGTGCATCAAGGGTATGAAAATGTAAAATGTAAAATAAGAAAGGCACATATGCACAAATACAAAAGAATATTTTGAGATGAGTATAAACATGAAATACACTTTCAGATTGGAATGCTGGCTATACACAATACATGGTGTCTGATTTTGACACCATGTATTGTTATTAAGGGCCTTGTAGGAAAGGTCATGCCAATCATATGGGGTACCCTGACCCATAGTGTTCCCTAGTTTATGTAGTTGTTTTTCTGTATGCTATGCCTTAAGCATAGCACCCAATTCCACAGATAGTGCGGACAGCATCGCTCACTGACTGGGGAGCTCATCTCTTAAACCATACAATTATGGGCAGGTGGACCCCCTCAACAAAAAGGCTCCATAGCAATAGCCTGGAATTACTGGTAATCTTTCTAGCATTAAAATCTGGCATCTCGGCAACAAAACTGTCCTTGTCTGCACGGACAATGACAGCAATGTATTGTATACAAAAACAAGGAGGAACATTCTGCGCAGCTTTCTCAACTAGCCCAAAGCATAAGGCGATAGGCAATCCCACAAAAGATATACCTTCTATCAGAACATCTTCCAGGAATACACAATCTCATCGCGGATCTGCTCAGTCGTCGGACACACCACATCCACAAATGGGAACTTCATCCAAGTTCTCCCCTGAATCTCTCACCTTGCCTTTCTTTTCCCCTTACGTATTTGTGCTTATTGTTTATCTCAACCTTACAAGTAACTATGTTGCCATGTTATAAGAACTGTGTAACCTTTGTAACGATGTAACCTGTAACTATGATCCGATGCTCATGTAAAGCGCTCTGATACCTCCGGGTCTAGCCAGCGCTATATAAAACTTTTAAAATAAATTAACAATATGGTCATAATTTTTTGCACAAAGCAAGTATCGCACATAATGTTTCCACTTACCACCAATGGGAACTTTGCCCGACAAGTCTGAAAGTTAGTTCACAAACGTTTCCACAGAAGTTTGCTTATATTTATGGGTTTAACAGTTCAGACCCGACCTCTTAATATTATAACGTTGCACTTACACCTGTAAAGTAAAATATACTCACTAACCTAAAACAGATATACTCTACATCCTTTGTTTCCCAACTATCTGAACAGGGTTTCGACTTACGGAAAGACACTATAGACATAAAATCTGTCTGGGAGACTAAAGAATGGCAATTTCAGGGAACTGAGGCATTATTTAGAGCATGTCTCATACCACAGCAGATTATCTTCCTGAACAACACAGTGCAACAGACTTCCCGTCTTGGATTAGCCAAGATTAAGGAATTGAACACACCTCAGATTCCCTCGCCTACACACTTTGAGGGATGGCAAAATCAAACACAACATAGTGAGGATAAACTGAATGACATTCTACATGATGGTTCATATAATTCATCAGGCCCCAATTTGAAGGGATGGTTGGTTTGGCCTATCAACACAAATAGGTGTCAGTCAAGATTTAGGTGTTCCGCCAAAGGGTTTAGTATCCATAGGCCTGACAAATGCTACGTACAATGAGAACACCCAAGGATGGTGACATGGTACAGGGTTGGGAAGTTGCACCTAGAGTGGCTAAAATCCTCAACACTGTCCCAGGTGAAGCTACACTTGTCCTTACTCTCAGACAACGTGAAACGTAGGGATTTTTTGTTAGGTCCCCAAAAGCCACATATAAAACGCTTCTTATGTGCTATTTACAATGAAGTATGGAAAATCTCTCAACAGGAAGCTGCAAAGAGATTATGTGAAATTGACAGGATTAACGTACAAAAGGCTTTGGCAGTAGAAGACAATGGCATGACTACACTAGCGTCCAGAATGTATTCACTTGGAAACATTGTGTCTTCTGCAATAGATATAATAGAACAGGATTAGTCTATTCAGCATGGGCAGCATGGGCAATTATTAAGCTGGATGTTACACTTGTTGCGCTCTGGTCACATGCCCTGGCAATACATCAACAGTACGTCTATGTTTTCTGCATATAATCTAACAGAAAGACTGACAACAATGGCATGAAGAGATGCGAAATATACAATGTTGTACATTGAAAAATTAGATCAAATACCTTTTACAGTGGCTCAGTCACCCTCCACAGAATGGTTAATCCATGGCCATATTACACTACCAGACATGATATTCTTTTCAATATTGTCTACAGTGTCACCAAGTAGGCAGGTATGAAGCGTAGGATAAAGAATAAATACATGAGCCTTGGTGATTACAATACAGGTTTAGATGCAGGAATGGAGAGACTGAAGTCTTTCTCAGCGGTTCAGACTGTGAGAATTTATTACGTGGGTCGCTAATTTGTCAGGATATTATGCTTCACATAGCTTGTAATGCTTTGGTTGCAAACCTATTGTGTCACATAAAAGTACCCGCAGCTGCCATGATTCATCCGGTGTTCAAATTGCTCTTTAATGGGAGTTATTTAATGTTGAATGATCAAAGTTGTTGTGAGATGCTACCAGACATTGCATATCTTGTCACTGTATGTTCCAGGGTTACTTGTTTTTTGCAAGTACTGTTTCCACAGACCCACACAGTCAGGGGGCACCGTTATGGCCTTCATTGAATGTTTCCCTTATACGGTTTGATTCTCTGCGCAGACTGAAAGCCATACTTTTACGGAAGCATGTGGCCTTAACCTGAGAGACTTTTGATCTCCAGGTCACAAGGTCTTTGGCTGAGAACCAGGCATTAGTCCGAACTAACTTCCCTCTCCATTTCAGAGAAATGGTACATTGTATCTTTAATATGTCTAATACGAGTGAGATATAGTACATCTATTTAAGAGCAAAGGTTCTGGACTATTAAGTACCTTTCAGACGATCTTCAGAGTTATTCCAGCATATATACCCTTTGTATAAGGAAGCGTTTTTAGAGGGCTTCCACTTGTCCTACTATTTGTAGTGGGTATCCTGGTTTTAATTTTCTTGCTCTGCAATAGACGTCCCAATTTCCAAAGAGATTGAAAAAGCACTCCTTGTTCGACGATGCTGTGAACACATGGTACTCCATCTGGGCACATCTCGGCTTTTGGAGCTAAGAAAGGATTGGCTCCTATCATTTAGATCTGTTTGGGTTGACTGTGTCTTGCCTGTGCTCCGCTGCCTATTCTATGGATACAAATGCATGTTGGACATATGTCTAACACTTCCATCAGTTGCGTCTCCGAAAGTGGATGTACTACTGGCCCATTAAAGGCCCACGTATTGCAATGTCCTCAGCGTATTCCAATGTTGATGTTGGCATTCTTAGAGCACCCACAGGATGCTTCAGCTCCTATCGGAATGGACGCCGGCTCTACCACAGGCTTCAAGTACTTCCTCAGCAACTGCTGTGGGAACTGGAGAAGATAACCTTTGCTCTATTGACCTGATCCAAGAGGTGTTACAGGGACCGTCATCTGCGAAGGCAAGCAGCAGTGATGTTTCTTCTCCCACACAGGACACATAAACATTCTGCTCTCGTTGTGCGTGAACAACTCAGCCTTTTTCCAAAACAACCAAAATTGGAATTCAACAGCATCATTTTTGTTTTATATTTCTCTCTTGCTCTCACTGAGCACTATGGTTCTCTGTGTGCTCAGTTGGTCTAACAGTGTACCATGTTTTCTAGATGTTTTCATACTTATATTTTAGCAGTATTTTTTATGCTTTTTAACCAGGCATATTTTAGCATTTGTTAATTTTTTTCATCCAGTCGGGTGAGGAGTGGGTGTTATCCCTCACTGGTTAGAGGAGGCAGACCTGGAAGCAGAGGTCAGCCCGGGACCAGGGTTCAATTCCCAGCTCGGCGGGGTCTTGAGTCCTAAAATGTCCATGGACTCGACAATTCTAGCTCCGGTGCCTACTCGATTCACGGGTTCACACTCTGCGACTCTGGGCAATAACTTGCTTAATCTCCACAACGGCCCCTCGCGGCGGGATGCCTGGCTTTCACCTTGCGGATACCCTGCAGGGGTTATCTCTCAGGGGAATACCAGGACGGGTTCCCTAAGCAAGCGCTTAGAAACCGCTCTGTGATTTGCGCTATATAAAAAATTCCAGTACATTCCAGTATCCCCAATGTACCGCAATATAGGCCTAGGTAGTTGTACGACATTTTACCTACATTCGTCCTACCTTGCTCTAGATAGTGGCTCTGGTGCTAACCTTTTACCTAGTTTGATACGGAATAAATGTTGCATGGTTTTCTTCGAAAACTAGCCTCATTTATAATGCATGAGGATTCTTAGTATCACAGCAGGTTTACCATCTTCTGCATAGTAACTGTACAAAAGTCACCACTATCATCATCCTTGGTCAACAGGCCCACAGTACCATAACACTTCTATGTAGAACTCTTGAGGATACCTTTTGGGTATATAAATACCACATCTCTGCTGGGCAGACCAGAGGAGGATAAACTTCCATGCTGACACGAGGCACTGAATTCTCTACACGCAGACACTCCAGTACGCAGTGGTCTGACATCCCTTGGGTGGTGTCCAACTCGAGACTAAGACAGGTCCTTTATTCTCTCACATCAGATAATGGGGTTGGCTCTTTCTTAGGGGGGATTCTTGGCTTTCTGCCTACATATATGCTAGGTACACTTAGGTACATCTAGTTAGGGTTTGCATCTTAGGACTACTCATGCTTACTGCCATGTATCTATATGCCTGCATATATTAATTGTTTTAGCACCATGGTAAAATGCTACCTTTTATTTACTCTGCTGGTGCTTATAATTGTATACATCTGTATATTTCTAATGGTTGTTGCCGCATACATATTTTACACTAAAATGACATGGGTTCAATAAATGCTTATTGAAAATGTCCCCACCATTTATTCTGCATATCTCTCTGAGGATGAGTGAGCACGAGTGACTAAGTGAAAAGTACTCTACTGTTTCCACGATCTCAGAGGGGTCAGAGTTGTCATGTTCGATATTTGCCAGGAACGATTCGCCCCTGGATAAGGTTTTGGAGCTCATGGTGGCACTGTGAGCTAGCTGGTCTATAGGCTGACATATCCTTCGGGGGTGGCTGGAATCTTTCTGGACACAAATCCCTTAGTTTATGTTGTCTAAATTCGCCGATCCTATATACATTTGAAGGAACTACACGACAAAACAACTGCTGAATTCACTATTTTCTGAAATGTACGCATGTTGCTGCCAATCCTCATAACAAGGCTAAGCTTACTATACACTGTAGGAAATGTGCAAATGTACAGTACCAAAGAAAATGGATGCTGGGTTTCAGAAAGCCATAAAACATAGCAGGCATGTTAAGGTCACTGTGTATGTTAAGCCACGATAGAAATGTCATTACAATTCAACATAAAATATATTTGTGAATATTAAGGCTTAAAGATTCTGACATTAAAGTACATTAATAAATTCTTCTGCCTTCTCACAAATAAACCTCTCATACACATGTCCTTATTTGGGAATGCCTATAATGAACATATTGAGAATAAAATAGGGGAATGTAATTTCTGAATTAACTTGCATTGGAATCAAGGAAGAGAGTGAAAGGCAAAAATAACTTTATTATTTGCTTAAAGAATAAAAACACTCTCGCCTAAATTGGTATGTTAGCTGATTGATAAGCTATAGCAAACTGAGAATAGGAAAAGACAATAAAATATAGAATACATACAGATGCCCTTATTGGGCTATTAGTCACCTCATCCAGCCCTTGGCCTACCTTTCCACACCTCTCGCTGGCTGTTAGATCACATCATATGTCCCTCAGAAACCCGGACCCAGCATTCAGAGGTTTTCATAAGCCCTTAAGACCCTAGTCACCACTAGACACTCTTCCTTAAGAAATCCCCTGACAATTCTCAGAAAACCTAGTTGTGCCTTAGAGACCACGAGCAGGCTACCAGCATGCCCAATGAACATCTCTACTGGGTCTTAGGCATGATCATCTGTTCCTCTGCATGCCTTTAGCCACCAGCATCTGGTATTTTAACAATCCAGGATTGCTCTCAGATACACTTGGTGTGTCCTCAGTCACTTCCAGTTTACCCTTAGAATCTATGAGTCTGCTCTCAGAGTCCTTCAGACTGCCCCTAACATTCTCAAATGGCCATCAGAGACCATTTGCTTCCCTTATAGAGCATCATCTAGACTTTGCACACACCTATTTGGTCCTTAGAAACTAGAAATGTGGACTTCGACTTGCCAAACAATAATTCTCAGTGGCCGACCTATGTCGCCCACTAGCTGCTCTCCTGCCCCAGGCATCCTATATCATGAGCTCTGATCAAAGAGATTTTTCATCACCGGAGCCTGTTGGCATTGTGAACAAGACTCCAAACCTCTAAGCCCTTTTTTGATGCACTGAACCTGTGGTTATAAGAGTAGCCAGGGGCTAGCTATTTGTCCCCAGCATGAACCAAGTATCTGTGATTGCTCTAGCCACGATTCAGAATCCTCGAATTTATTCCAGTCCTCCATTATCCAAAATGCTAATCCCTATGAGGGGGTGCTGCCCACCATGCTTAGTGGTTCACAATGACAGGCATGTCTGCCTGCAACTCAGTGTCTGTGGATGGGAGTCTAATTTTTAGGTGACCGAATATTAACCCAGGAATGAGGCGAAACATGCAAAGCATGTATAACTGGACCGCCATGTTGTTATGTAACATCATGCAGGCGACCAAACAACAAATTATTTACAAAGAAAGTGGTCCTTAAACCAAGTAAACCTGTAGTCTAAGGCAATTTTTAACCTTACTGAACTTTAGAATGCTGTGTGGATCCAAAGATGTTTTTGAAAATACAAAGCAGTTGTGCAATAATGCACTCAGCTGTTGGCCTTTTATGAAACTGACACAATTTCAAAAGAAGAAAACGATATTTTCAAACGCTAACAGGAGGCCTGAACTTTGCTAAATCTCCTCCAGAGGCAGGGATGGAAACCTTGCTACTGGTTACAATAGCAAACATCAGAGCCCAGGGCTCTCTGGGCTGTTTCCATGCCAACTGATTCCAAGGTGGATAAGGAAACAATCAGCAGCGGCCTTGAAAACACGGGTGCAGGTCAGGTGGCACAGTTCAGACACGAGGCTCTGACCGGCCGTGGAACTTATTTCAGACTGAGACATCTGACATGGAGGCCCAGAGAGAGCCCACTTTCATAATTAATAGCATTTGTGATCTTCTGTGACAGAGGAGCTCTTGTAAAGGGGCTCCTAGCCCGCAGGTAGAACAGCGCGTGGGCTCTTAGATTGGATTACGGTGGCCGATGAGGAGATTTGCTTGGGGTTAATCTCTGCTGCGCTCTGGGAGCCAAATAAAAGAGTCAGTTAAAAAATGGCGAGTAACAATTATTGTTCTGATGTGTGACAGGAATACGCTATTACTGCCTGAAAGCCCAATCGAATTCCTGTGCATTGGCAACGACGCTGTTTATTTTATTTCTTTTCTTTTCACAGATTTGCACAGCATAGTCCAGGTCCCTGGGAGCATCTGGCACCACAGCATAAGTATACATCGAGTAAAGGGAAAAATTATCATAAACATATTTTGTAATTGGAAGACATTACCTGCAAAATTATTGAAGAGTGTTAGGGTCCTCTCGGCCAATAGGGGCGATGGGGAATGGATTTGGGATGGGGGGAGCGAAGATGATGACTACTTTGTGGGAAGGGAAGAAAGACTTCTGGTACGGACAGCGTATAATTTGTAAGAATAAATGTTCACAGATCCAAAGATGCTCTTAGGCGTCTCTCTCCTGCACTGCTGAATGCTGGAAGTGACAAATTCCAAGGCTACCTAGTTTGGATTCCACATATGCCTTTTTATTCAGCGAGGTCACAGGTAGGTAAACCAGCAGGCAGGCATACAAAGGAGTTTGGACTAGTGTTTAATTTGTAAGAAATAAGTGTCAGGGCACTTCTCAGAGGCCACTGCAGCTTGCACCACACATTGCACCTGTCAGCGCTGCCAATGACATTAACAACATAAGACCTAACCATCTCACTCCTACAAGTGCGGCAATTCAAACTATTTTAGGTCACACAAAGCTATCATAATGACGCAAGAGGCTGGTATTATTCATTTTCATCGGTGTGCCCCTTTCAAAATTAAAGACAGTGCCATCATGTGGTGGACTGTCACTAGAGACTGTGCTGACATTTAAGTGAGGCACAGAGCACCGGATTCCACCGGCTCAAATTAAGCACTGGGTTGGACTGAGCCCTCACCAGACATCAGTGTTAGTCAGGGGTGGAATGTGAAGAGGACCAGGCCACAGAGTCCCTTTTCCTGCTGCTGGAGATTCCAAAGAGCCACCTTTGCTGGAATGAATCACTCTCACAGGGAGCATTTCTTCCTGTTGGTGGATTCACTTTACTTAAGAGCCAGATAAGAGGAAATTAGTGAAGTAGCAAGAGTAAGAAAGCATGTGGGAAATTATATCTGAAATATATCACCACCTGAGTCTCTAGGCACCTCTAATACTTGAGCAAACACTACCTGTCTGTAGACAGACTCAGGAAAGTTAGGCACAAGTGGGTAGGGGTGATACAAAACCCCTAAGGAAGAAGTCTGTAGGTCCAGAGCAATTCAGTGAGCTCCTAGCAGCAATTGAGCACGACAGAAGCCTGGAGGCTGCATAGGAGGGTTCCAGCAGCAGTAGCTGGCTTTGAAGTGTGGATAAAAAAAGCGAGGAGAGTAGTGCCAAATTAAACTCAGTGGCGGCCCTTAGGCGGTCATAATTTCGCCTCCCCCCCTCGCAAGCAATTTAAGAAAGCTCGATTGCAATTTTTTTTCAAGATCAAATCAATATTATTATGAGCCGTTGTCGCGGGCCATTAAAAGGAGTGGGGCCTATAGGCTGGTGCCTACCTTGCCTAGTTGGTAATCCAGAACAGAAGGAGGTCACTTTTTCTGTCGCAACTCTCCTATGCACCCTCCAGGCTTCGAGTGATACTAGCAGTTAGGCCAACAATGGCCTTTTGTGTCTGATGTAGACAGTGGTGTTGGAAGGTGGATACCTGACTATGGTTACCCCAGATTTTTTGCCTTGTGTTTAGCTGGTTTTCGACTTAGTTGGCCTGGTTCCCTGCTAATCAGGGCCCCAGGCTATCTGCTCTCTCTGTAAAATGGATTCCATGTACCCTAGGTGCATAACTAAATTGGCTTGGGTCACCTTATCAGCCCCTGTACAGAGCACTATAGGTGCTTGGGCATAGGTGCATCCAAGGCCTACCAGGGGCTGCAGGTTATCTTTTGCCACCCCCGGCTGGCCATCCAAAATTGACACAACTGGCTGATCACTCAGCTGGGGCAAGGTGGTGTAATCACCCCTTGCTTAGATATAGTAAGCCTATATCTAAACCTATCTGGACACATAGAAACCTATAAGCCACTCCTATGGCAGGCCTTAACAATCCTGGAGGCAGAGTGCGTGGTTTTATGTGAGATGGTGCTCTAGCATGAGCTGAGCCTGTCTGCAGCTGTCGGGACCAATTCCCTTAGCTGTTCCGGGATATTGCCATACCATATGCTATTAAGTGCATTATAATCCTCGCGGTTATATGTTAACTTTGGTTTGGCTTTATCAAAACATGTCGTGTAAGGTGTCATACGATTTGGAATACTATCCCCTCGACAGTCCTGTTGACGGGGATAGCATTCCACCCCTCTAGAGGGAGACGACATGCTACTTTGCTAAAACGCGGTTGATTTTAAAAGGAGCCTCAGCACCACAAAATGGATGCTTCTGCCACAGACACCAGTCTGACCTCCTGCAGCTGACCGAAACTCAGCCAAGGAGGCCTGGACAAAGGGTTTCCTGTCACAGGGAGGTGTCACACCACCCCAGACAGGAGATAGTGGATTGTAGCAGGGAGGTTTGAAAGAAACCAGACACTGCCTGGGGAGCACAAGGCTTCCCCTTGCATAATCCGGTCAAACCGGTTCTGGGGCACACCAGCCCCAGACCCAGCGTGACCCTGGACAAAGGGAAAGGGGTGTAACCACCCCCTTCCTGGGGCACACCCATAGGAGGGACCGAGCAGGTAATCCAGCCCCCTAGATTGGTATAAGAATGGGAGCAGTGCCAAAGCACTCAGATTATCCTGACTGAAACTTATTAAACAAAACTCTGGACCCTCGACATCCTACTCGACGTAGAAGACTGAAGAATCTCCCTTGTGGTCAAGGAGTGACCACCCTGTGCAAACAGGCACCATCCAGCACCTCGACATTTGCTTTGTTGCAGGTCCCGTCAGAACTCGAGCAACAGAGATCAACAAGACCAAGCGTGCCTGCCTTCTAATAGCCCGATCCACAGTCCCTGCAGGGCTGAGACCCGTGGAGGCGACCGGAAGCGTGGGGCCCGCCATCTTGGAAAGACCACGAGACACTGACCGTGCAGCCCACGAGTGACCCTTGAAGCTGTACATTGGGGTTTGAGAAGCCCAAGCCCTGAGCCTCTTTTGCATTGAAGCTCACCCCTCTACACTCACCGAGTGCTGCGTGGGGCCCTTCTGCTTCTTTTGGCTCAATGCGTTGGCCCGGTCACTTGCCCGTTGGCTTGTGGCCCCTGTGCCAACGAACTACAAAATCTAACTTGTGATTCTGGTTGCTCCAGACTTGCACTCGCTCCTCTGAAAAGGAGCACCCGCTCTGATCCTCCTGGTCCGATTGAGAAGCAATCTTCCAGCCCTGCGTGGATTGCTCTTGCCAAGTGTTGTTTGCTCCAATCCTGAAGCCGACACTGCCAACGGCGAGAACCTTTGTGGGACAGCTTGTGATCCACTCCTGAACATCGCAGATGCCCTAGAGTCCACGTGGCAGTGGAGAGAAGCTCCTCAACAACCACCTAATTGCACCTGACATTACCTGGTTCCGTCCTGGTTCCACCCTGGTCACTGCTGAGTGACCCAGACTCTGTCCCCTCTGCTTTCAGGTACTCTACAACTCCTATCCACCCTTAGATCACACCGGACACTTCTCCTTCACAATGCCTGCGGCATCTTCAGCTCCAAGCACCATCAACCAGCTTGACAAAACCCAACACTACTTCGCACCTGTGCACCCGCTTCCTGTGGGTGAGGTAACTCATCAACGCCAGTGTTCCCACACTGGTACACACCTCTAGTGTATGTGTCTCAAGTTTCTTCTTGCTAGGTTAAGCGGAAGTCTCCTTAAACTATAACTTTATAACTTTTACATACCATTGACTTTGCATTGGTGCATGCTTGTGCTTTTAGCGCTGCACCCGAATCCCGCGGGTTTTTCCCGACTTCAGCATTGCTAGTCCCGACTGATCCCAGCGATTCCCTAGGCCCTAGGCCTAACCACAGTTCGATTGGTATCTCTTATACCACTTTTTTGATATATGGTTTGCGTGGCCCCCCGGCCTCATCCATAATTGTGCAACTTTCATATGTTTAACTGTGCTTTTGTTTAAACGCTTGTGCCTCTGCACTCATAAAGAGCACAGAGGATTATTCTAGTAATAAATACATATATTTTTATAATATATACTTGTGTGGTGTCCTTTCATTTGATATTACAGGATTGTGATTGGTAAAACAGCTTGCTTAACACGACCTCTAGAGTTAAGCCTTTAAGGCTGCTTAGTCCATGCTACCATTAGGATAGCTTGTCTATAAGGTTGACTTACAACCAGACACCATAAGGGATTGTTTGGACTGATACAAGGTGGTTCCAGAATTGGAAACATCAAATATCAGGCCAACTTCTCACAAGTGGGCACAAAGAGATTAAAAAACAAAGGTTAGGAATAGATCAGGGCATGATACAAGAATAGAATCGTGCCCACATAGTAGACAGCGTGAAGCTAATTGTAAGCGCATTATACTGAGTTTCCTTTACAGATCTAAATAGTGGATTGTTAGGTTACAGATGCTGTTTGACTAATTGCCAATAAGTATTGCTTTTAGCTCTTTCCAGAAAAGGACGAGGAAGGGAGCACAATGAAATGAGGAGTGTTTCAGATCTTTGGGGTGCCACCATAAAAGTACTTGCTCAACCCTTGCCCATTTTTCCAGCGAGCATTACAAGCACAGTATGTCTTTGGCCTGGAATCTCAGCAGCCTCCAGATTTAGTATGTTAAACTGGTGTACGAATGTTTAGTTAGAGAGCATTATATGTCAAGGATGATAACCTGAATCAGCAGCAAGTCTCTAAAGAGAGCCTTTGGAATGAGCACCACGGGTCATATGACTGAAACCGCAAGTGTTTGAAATCCAGCTTGCTGGTCTGCAGATCTGAGGGTGCCGGGGCAAAGGGAAGCTTTTTGGAAAATCAACAAAGAAAGGTAGTGCAGTAGTCATTCCTTGGTATGACTGTAACTTTACCACTAATTAAAGGCACGATTTTGAAATTAAATGTTTTGACGATGCAGCAGGAATTTGGCACCTTTGTCCACATTTTTTATATGGTGGTCCATTTCAAATGTACAACCTGAAACACAAGTTAATTACCTCTGCTATCAATTGAGGTTGGAAAAATCCAAGATCTGAGAGAGTCAAAATCTATTTTTTGTTTATTTATTTTTAAAAAATACATATATTTGCATATAAAATATAAATGTAAAATCATTTAAAATAATTAATGTTAACCTGGAACTAATAAAAGGAAAAGCTACCCGCATTAGCTCCTCAAAATAAATCGGTATTAATTTATAAACATATGTTTTTTTTAAACAATAAATGAAACATGAAATTACCCCCTCACTAACTTTAGCATGTATCTAATTTAAATAGTTTTTTTTAAAAAGGGTTGCCATTTAATGTTTTTAATTATGTTGCATATTAGTGTATTAAAAAAATGAAAAATGATAATAAAACATACATTTTCTCTCTCTTACACACACACGCACAGCCCCCCCCACACATACATGCATTATATATATCTATACCTCTGCTCTCTACCACGCACAGTCTTCACACAAATGATGTAATTTTTAATGTCACAAGTGTTCTCATGAAAGCTATAATTAAACATACGAAAAGTGATATAATACGATAGGGCATAAGCAGTATGGAAGGCACGAGTTATAGTTAATTTAGTCTAGCTAGTGAGTTGATAAGACTCTGTACAGATGCACACGAGTTATAGTAATTTAAGGGCAGGCATAAATTATAACCTAAAGTTATAACTATAAAGCTATAACATAATAATTTTTAATGTTTGTGTAGTTTAAGTTATATTTTCTATAAATAAATATTAAATTACGTCTCCCAAACTATAGCTGATCCTTTAAAATGTGTATGTTTTTTTTTAAATTAATATTTACCATATAATGTTCTTTATTATGGTTTTAGGTTGTTTTTTATTTTGTTGGTACCACAGTCAGTTTGATGTATGTTTGTAAAAAAATTTAATTCTATTTACACCAAATACTTATTCACACCAAATACTCATACTGTATTTAAATTATGGGCTTAGGGTTTCATGGCTAATTATGTTTTGTAATCATCTATGTGCTAATAGTAAATCTATAGGTTGTATTTGTGAATTATACCTGTAGCATGATACTATTGAGATACTACAGTGGTACTTTAACTTATGTAAAACAGCATTTCATTGACTTAGAACTCTGTCCATTGTAGGAAAAAGATAGTGTACACCCTTTTTCCTCATTTCAATTGAGATCCTAAAAGAGGATGGTTGGGGTCTATCTAAGAGAGAAACTTAAATAGCTCACAAGAAGATCCTGTCCTACTGCAAAAGGAGGAAGAAGAGGTGGAACCAAGGACACAAGAGGAGAAAGAGTAGGTGGAGAGGAGGAGAGGAGGAAAAAGCTAAAAGATTTAATTGTGTGGGAGTTTTTCTCATTGCCACCTGATGAGAAAAAAGTCTACTCCCAACTGGTAACCTGCAACCTCGTCAACAAGGTAATATCTGTGGGAACATCAAATAATACTCATGTTGTACTACAGGAATGAGAAAATACCTGCAGGCAATTCATTCGACCAGGTTGGCATTGGACGAAAGAAGGCATCAGAAGGTGTTGGAAGAGGCCAAAGCAGGAATATCAGCAGCGGCCACTTCTTCAGCTTGTGCAACACCTTCAGCTTCTTCTGTCTGGCCAGGACCCCACCCCCCGCTCCCACCACCACCTTCTTTATCTGTCTCTCCAGTAACTTCTTCAGCTCCATCACCATGTTTACTACCACACCGTGCATCTGTCCCTGCTTCAGTACCTGCTCCTGGTACCGTAGAGTCAGTAGATCAATGCAGGCAAGGTAGACAAATTATAGAGCTGTATTCCAGTACTGCCACATACTGTCCCTGCGCTATACTGTGATTGTTGTAGGAGAGGCTGATCTGACTATCCACTGGGAGCTTGTTATGGTTCACAAGAGTCCCCCCACAGCCTATTTTTAACATTTGTTATCCTACTGTTATCTGATTAGACTTTTTTTATGGTTGGTCATGTTGACCTTTGGAGAAAAAAAAGTACAACATTTAAAAAAAAAAGGGAAAAAGGCTCTTTTCAAAACTAATCTAATATCTCAAAAGATAAAGAGCTTGTACCATACACTGTAATTAATATAGAGATAAAAAGTAAGTGAAACATGTACCTTATGGTGTATTCATACTAGATGGTGAGATTACAATAGGCTACTACAGTGATATGTGATTTTATTTAGAGTAGAGTTCATTATTGTACAATGCAGTGGCATAGAGTGGAGTGTCATAGAGGGGAATGTTATAAAAAGAAGGGTCATAGAGTAGAGTGTCGTTGAGTGGAGTGTCATAGAAAGGAGTATGGTAGAGTGTGGTATAGTGGAGTAGAGATGGGTGGCATAGCGTGGAGTAGAGTGTTGTAGAGTTGAGTAGCGTACAGTGGAGTAGAGTGGTATAGTGAAGTGACATGGAGTGGAGTGACAGAGTGGTGTAGAGTGGAGTGGCGTAGAGTGGAGTAGTAGAGAAGAGTGGAGTAGTGTGTCATAGAGGAACGTGGTAGTATTGTACTACATTTGTAGCCCAAATTGTGTTTAATCCAATAATTGTCATCTTTCAAAATTAAGTTGCTGATATTATGTACTTTTCTAATGGCTGATCATCTAACTCATTATATATTTGTTTGTCTGCCTCTGTGTTTAATTTTTGGGCCAGAGAACATGCCAAGAAAGCAGATATTGAAAGTGATTTAAGTTAGAAAGGAGTTGAAATAACTAAATTGGTGTAAGATGTTAGAAATTGAATCAGCTACTCCCTCTACTTTCCTCCATTAGTAATGTGACCATCCCCACTTTTTGGTTGTCCGCTGTGGAGGCAAAGATATAGGATACATAACTGGAGTTAAACTGGACATTGAGATGAAGGAGACATTTTCCATCTTAATGTCTATGTTTCTGAACCCGTTTTGTGTTCGCAAATATGTGTCAAAGACAAGGGGGGGGGAAATGGTAGACATGTCAACAAGGAACCCTCAGTATTCCTTCGAGATCATGAAATGTCTTCCTTTTTTCATTTGAATATAACATATTCCAATGCAGCACTGTATTTTCCTGATGGTGTACATTTCACAACTTATAGAAACCGTCTTTTCATTTTAAACATAAACACTTTGCTTGACAAACTTATTTAAATATGTTTAGGTAAAAAAACAATGGCTCTTTTAAGAGTCAACCAACATTATGTCTAATTCAATTTTTTCATGTATGATTTTTTTTTTTACATTTCAATAAGTACCATAGTACTTTCTAGACCCTTTTGCAAGAGTACTGCATTACTCAGTAAACTTTTAAAGAAATACATACATCAATTAAACTACTTTTCCCTACTTCTAAAGAGTTTAATAAACTGCCTCATTTTTTTCTCTACATTAAAATAAAAGTTATAACCTATATTTCACATTAAGATACAGAACAAAGGCAAAGTATGGTCTAAACAATATGGCTGCCTTTTAATTTTGCAAGGGCTTTTATTAACTAATCATATTGTTTTTCATCATAGTAAGGTACTGCGGTACACAGCAGCCCAAGATATCACTGAGAGTTTGTCCCTAGGGTATTACCTAAAAACGACTGCACCATTTTAGATCAAATAACAAAAAGGACCCTTTCCACACCACACCCTATATTCCTGCCAAGCTTCATGAAAATCAGTTAAGCCATTTTGTAGTTACTTTACCAAAGAACCATGGCAAGTTCTTTTGATTTGAAGAGTGATAGCAATATATTAATTAAACCATTGGACATAGGGATAATGTAGTGCTACTATCAAAAAAATATTATGAACCGGAAGCACTACAACAATTGTCAGCCCGTGACTACTATGAACCCATTCAGAAAATTGATTATATGAATAGTGTCAAAGCATTTCATGAACTACTTAGTGATTGGAGGGACAAGGGGACTTTGGAATTGGAAGAATATCAATTCCTAAAATGTCAATTTCTGCACATACCCACTTTCTACCATATCGCCAAGGTGCATTAAGATGCTAGTCATTCCCACAAGGTGTCCCTTCATTTCCTTTTAATCTAGTCTGCTGGAAAATCCGTCTGCCTATGTTGATTATTATTTATTTCCACTTGTCAAAGACTTTAGTTCATACATAAGAGATACTAAGGACTTTTTACATAAGATTGAAGGTATTATTTTGGAAGATAATTTTCTCATGAATACACTTAATGTCACAAGTCTTCACACTAGTATTGCACACAAGGCTGGAGTAAAGGCAGTGGAGTACTTTCTGTGAAGTAGGGCACTCAAGTACTATGAACACAATTGAATGATTGTACAGCTGCTAGAATACTGCCCAAATCAGAATATATTTCTGTTTGGAGGCCAGTACTAAAGAAAAAATATGGGACAGCTATGGGCACCAAAATCACCCCCAGCTACGCACATTTATGCGTGAGCTGGTGGGAGAAGATGGTGGCCTGGGCATATAAGTAATCACCATGGGTAGATAAATTAGTTCTATGGGCCCGCTACATGGACAGCTTTTTCATAATTTGGAAAGAACCAAGAGACTCAGTGGAAGAATATATAGCACTTTACTAGCCACATTAGTCAGAGTGAGGTGACTTTCTTAGATTTAACAGTCCATGTTAAAGATAATATGTTACACACCTCACTATACAGGAAACTTACACCTGGGAAGTCCCTCTTGCATACCAAAAGTAGTTATACACACAATCTCAAATGGAGTATTCCCTATGGGGAACTCCTATGTATTAAACAAAATTGTTACATTAGGGTAGACTTTGCAAAAGCTAAGGCAGATTGGATAAGTAGATTTCAAGCCAGGGGTTATCCCATGCCTGTCCTGAATATGGTCAGAAACAAAGTCAATCAACTGACCCATAAAGAACTATTATTAGACAAGAAGGAAAAGGAAGAAAAAGTGACCCAGGTCAGGATGATCACAGATTTTGCCACAAATACAGCACAGATATCCACCATCTTTAGAAAATATGACAAATACTCCATACAGATAATGTCATAGGAGAAAATATAGCTATTCATCTGCAAATCGCATAGGAGAAGGGCTTTTCTAAAGGATTATCTAATACATAGCCAATTTTCTTTGCAAATCAAAAGGCAACCAAGTGAGACAACAATGGGATTCTATCCATGCATGAAGTGCAAAGCTTGTAAATTTGGCAGTACAGTAAAGGAATATGAAGTTCCAGTGAAGGCCAACCCATGACAATCAAATACATACTCAACTGTAACTCAGACTACACAGTATACTATATATTGTATACTCTATTCAATAAGAAACATAGGCACCACAGCACATCCAGCCCAAAAATGTACTCTGGAACATATATAAGCCATTACTGATAAAGATTCAACTTATCTTGTTGCTAGACACTTTGAGATGTTCCTTGCAAGCAAAAAGGATCAGCTGAATTTTTTCTGCCTTGACCACGTACACCCCAGGGAAAGGAGAGGAAACAGAGTGTTGACATTGAGACGATTGGAGTCTAGGTACCTCATTAGTTTACAAGCCAAGAAACCGGAAATGTCTGAATAGTGATGAGGAACTTTCCTAACCTTATCCTCCCTGTAAAGTTTTTTTTTTCAGTGAATTTCTAGTTTTTTTTATGGTAAAGTAATATTTAATTACCATACATTATTCCAACTGCTGCCAGGCACCACCTTTGGCCGTGTGCAGCAGGGGGTTGGCCACAGGACTTGGCCTGTGGCCAGGCCTGCAGTCATCCCCCTGCATGCAGCCAACCCCACGCTGCGCACCGCCTTTGGTCATCCACAGTGGGGGTTGGCCAAAGGGCCTGTCAACCAACAATCCCAAAAGCAGCCAACCTTTGGGCTCTCTTCCCGGCCGCTTTTGGACCCAGGGACTATATCTTCTGGGACCTGGCAACATATTTCTGGGGTGCACACAACCCCTGCCCCTGGGCTGATTTTGGCCCCGGGGACTTCCTTCTCCCAGTGCCTGCCACTATGTTTACAGGGCGGCAGCTCCCCTCCATGGGCCAATTTTGGCCCGGGAACCCAATCCCCAGGTCCTTGGCCATATTCCACAAAAAGGGGGAGGGGCACACAGCCCCCCTTCCATGGCCAAGATCGACCCAGGGACCTCAACCTCAGGGGCCCACTCAGTACCAAAATGAGGAGGAGGGCCCTCTTCCCGGAAACATTTTGGCCCCGAGGGACAAAGGGTGTGCACCCACTATACTATGGTTGGGGCCCTGGGGATGCCTCAAGGCCCGTGCAGGCCCAGTCGGGTCCCCTTTTCCAGCAGGAGCCAGCATTGCTCCCGCCCATAGGGAGCAGATCAAAATTGTGCTCCATGCAGGTAGGAACAATATTTTTATCTGTTTCCCTGTCTTCTTCAGTGAAGGCAGGGAAACAGATGAAAAGTCTACTCCCAGTGGGTGGGAGTATTTATCATGCTCCCGCCCGATTAGAGCAGGCTTGTTGCTTGCTCCCACTTGGCAGGAGTTAAGAAATTGCTCCTGCTAAGTGAGAGCAAACACAGGTTTCCCTCCCTGTGCCAGTGAGGGCAGGAAAACTGCTATGTTCTGTGGGCACTCGGGGACATATCATGGCTCAGGGACGGGGGCAGCATAGATCCCCTACCCTTTGTAATCTGGGAGTAGGGCCACGTGCATCCCTCCAACTTTTTTTTAAAAGGCTGGGCCTTGGGGGATGGGGTCCTACAGGGCTGAAATAGGCCTGAGAAGGGGGGCTGCATGCTCCCTTTAGAATACGCTTTGTCCGTGTGGGATGAGGTCCTCAGGGCTAAAATCAGCCCTAGAGTTGGGCTGCATGCCCCCTCACACATTTTCTTTAAAGTCCAGGCCCTAGGGTATGGGATTTCCAGGGTCAAATCGCCATTCTCACCTTCATCTTCTCAAAATCGTACAGGCCCCAACTGCATGCCCCAAATATATATATTATTTCCTCCATGACTTGCCTCAACCTGGGGGCATACAAAGAAACAGTCATGGAAGACCAAAAATAAACAATTGCCACAGATACTCCACGAATTCACATCAACATTTTTAAAAAAGTATCCATACCCTGCCCCTATGTCTTTTTTTGTACTTTTTTAGGACTCGGGACCGAGTCCTGAGTCCTAAGATGGCTGCCAACACTTCCTGGTTGAAGTGATGGGAACCAACCAGATCTCATTTTGAGATCTGTCAGATCCGCGGAGGATCTGCGTCTCTAGATATGTATAAATCTTATTTCTTTAATAACTTCAAAACTACTGAATATATTTTCACCCAATTACAAAAAACACAGTTTCTGGGCCAAGATCTAGATTTTTGCCACATTTGGTGTATTCCAGGTCAGCGGTTTGGACAATAGTCGTGTCTAAAATCCCTATGGAAAATTACATAGGGAAAATGAGTTTTGGGACCCCACCTTTTCTTCGCCTCTGCTTGATGAATCACCCTGAAACTTTCCAGACAGCAGCTGAAGTGACTGGCACACTAGTTTAAACATTTTGTGAAGATTTGTTAAAGGGAACCAAAGTTATCAGAAAAACAAAAAAACACTTTTCCTGTGGAAGCTAGGTCCTGACTATAACTATCTACACACCAAATCTGGCAGAAAAGCTAGATCTTGGTCCAAAAAGAGTGTTTTTGGTAATTTGGTGTAAATCTATTCAGTAGTTTTGGACTTATTGAAGAAAAACGATTTATAAATATTTAGAGACGCGGTTCTACTGTGGCTCCACTGTGGTGGATGCGCGGATCCATGTGCTAACTATTATCACATGATTGACTGTCTGCAACCTGAGTGAAAAGTTGCGACTGATATTTTGTCAATCAGGATATGGTTCAGGTTAGGTGGTATAAAGTGTAAATAGAATATAAGATGACAGGAAAGAGGTTTCCTGACCCCAAGGGACTGATGGAGGGGTCTGTGAGGGACCCCTCATGGGCAAGAAATTATCCCAAAATGTTTTTTGTGCATGTGAGGATCCACGGTTCACCTGTTTTGCTCAACACGTTTCCCTGTGCGAATCTGTGGCACTCACCCACACAACCACTTACACACCCATTCACATACTGCCAATCACACACCCACTTAGAGACACAGAACACAACTCACACACCCATATAGCCACTCACACACCCACTCAGAGGCCAGAAAACCACTCACACACCCATTCACAGATCCACACACTTATTATTATTATTATTATTATTATTATTATAATTGCATTTATTGAGCGCGCAGCTACCCGGAGGTTTCCCGGCGCTAGTGAGCAAACAAAAGGTAAGGTAAGCTGAGAAGGATTAAGCAAACATATTTAAGAATTAAAAAGCCAGGTCTTAATTCCCCTGCGGAATTTAAGATAGCAGATTTCGGATCGCAGGGGTTGAGGCATGGAGTTCCATAGAGAAGGTGCTAGAAGCGCAAACGAGCGACCGCCCATTTTGGCTCTGTTGAAGCGCGGGATCTGAAACTTATTTTGCGTTAAGGATCTCAAAGTGCGGGGAGGGACATAAGGCTGTACCAAAGAGGTCAAGTATTTCGGGGCTTTGCCAGTTTTGATATGATGCATTATGCAGAGAGCTTTAAATTTCACTCGGCTCTCAATGCGCAGCCAGTGCAGCTTGCGCAGATGGACGGCGACCGAGGACCTGGCAGGCAGATTACAGATGAGGCGAGCTGCCATATTCTGAACCACCTGTAGTTTCTTGGTGACCTCCTTGCAGGCACCCAGAAGAAGAATGTTCCCGTAGTCCATCCGTGAAGTAACAAGGGCCTGGACTACAGTCCTCAGGGTGTCAGCTGGAAGCATTCACATGATCTTTCTCAGCCACCTTACGATGGTAATGCAGGTGGCTGAGACTTTTACCACATGTTGCTTCAATGACAACTGGTTGTCAAAGAGGACCCCAAGATTACGAGTTGTTGCTGACGGGGTAGGAATAGGGCCCATCTGCTGAGGCCAGTGTTGCGGGCCCCAGAGCGATGGATTTGGACCAAATAAGAGCAACTCCGTTTTGTCTCCGTTTAGTTTTAATTTATGTCTATGCATCCAATTGGAGATTTGTTCCAGACCAGACTGCAGGGAAGACGTGGGCAGATGCTTATTAGTTGATAGAGAGTAGACGATTTGAGTATCGTCTGCATAAGAGTAAATCGTGAGACCTGCTTGCTCGGCTAGGAAAGCTAGAGGTCTCACATAAAGATTAAAGAAAAGGGGACTGAGGATAGACCCCTGGGGAACACCGTGAGAGGAAGCGTGGATGGAGGAGACAGAAGTTGAGGAGAAAACTTGAAAAGTACGATCAGAAAGAAAACTAGCAATCCAGGCCAGGGCAGAGCCGTCAATGCCCACAGATTTCAAGGTGGACAAAAGGATGGTATGGGAGACAGTGTCAAATGCGGCACTCAAATCTAACAGAATGAGTGCCACTGTCTCCCCATTGTCCACCTGTCTTCTGATGGTCTCTGATACTCCAAGAAGAGTGGTCTCAGTGGAGAAGCCAGCCCTGAACCCGGATTGTGAGGAGTGAAGGAAATTAGAGGATTCAACATAGGAAGTCAGAAGAGAATTAACGTGCTTTTCAAGAATTTTGGAGTAGCATGAGAGCAGAGAGATGGGCCGGAAGTTGGAGGGATTATTTGGGTCCGCATTGGCCTTTTTTATCAATGGAACCACCATCGCGTGCTTCCATGCTTTAGGAACTGTGGCTTCAACCAGTGAAGCATTAAGAAGATCTAAAATGATCTGGAGTGTAGATGAATCCAGGGTGCCAAGTATTTGCGGAGGCATGGGGTCAAGGGGAGAGCCAGTTTTGATTTCGTTTAGATATTTTTGAAAAAGAGAGAACGAGATCAGATCCCAGGAGTGGAGTTGGGGGGCAGGGGGAGTTATACTAGGTGCCTCAATCGAACAGGAGTTGGATGTTTGTGGATCAGAGCTGGATAGATCAGAAGAAGGGAAGCTAAAATTAGCGTAGATTTTGTCTATTTTCTCAAGGAAAAAATTGGCAAGAGAATTACATTGTTATGTGTCAAGACAGGGGTCTTTAGGTACAGAGGACATGCCTGATAGATCTTTTACTACTTTAAAAAGAGCCTTAGGTTGATTTTGGGCATTAAGTATAGTGATATTGGCATGATTAGCCCTGGCAGTGTCACAGGCAGAATGGTATGCTTGAAGGGCAGCCTTATATCTTATTTTATTATCCATGCAATAGTTGGAGCGCCAAATGCGTTCCAGTTTCTTGCAGCGAGATTTTTCCTGACGAAGTGTATCATTAAACCAGGGTGCCGGAGGATGGTGGATATGAGGCTTATTCCTCTGAGCTGGAAGGCAAGAATCTAAGGCTGATATCAGCCAGGAGTTGATAGCAGACACATCTCTAGTAGTGATGGTAGGAGGCGTGGATTTAGAATTCTCAAGGATGATGTTAAGTTGGACATTGTCTAAACATTTCCAATTCCTGCTGGCTTTATGTGGATGTAAACTAGTAGAAGATTTGTGGTAATCAGATATATTTATTGAAAAGTTTATGATAAAATGATCGGACCAAATGACAGGTTGAGGGGGAAGGCAGGTGATGCTATTGAGATTAGAAATAATGGGATCTAGTAAATTACCAGCTTTGTGGGTGGGGCCAGAATTATGCAGGTGTAAGTCCAAGGCGGCTAAGTCCTGTAGCAAACGAGTGCTAATGGGGCAGGATGCGTGGTTAAAATGAATATTTAAATCACCCACTATTAAGAAGTTGGTGGATTGTAACATCAGAGGGGCAATGAGCTCTGGGAAGGAGGATGCCCATGCACAGGCCGAGCCAGGAGGACGGTAAATAAGGGTTCCAGTCAAAGTGAAATTAGGAGAAAGTAAAAGTTTAAAGAGACCAGCTTCACAATTGGGAAAATCAAGATCTTCCCATTTGCAAGAAAATTCCCTTTTAAAAATTATAGCAATACCACCACCATCCTTGAGTACTCGGTTTCTCCCCAAAAAGGTGTAGTTGTTAGGGAGAGCCATGGCGATGTCCGGGCCGGAGCTCTCATTTAGCCATGTTTCCGTCACAAACATGGCTGCAGGGCTAGAGGACACAAGGAGGTCAAAAATGTCTCTCTTATGTTTAGAGAGAGATCGGCAATTTATGCTGATAAAGGCCAAATCAGGACAGGTTTTGTGAGTACTAGAAGTAAAATGAGTGACAGATGGAGTATCCCAGAATGTAGATGATGTAGTGCATACATCCGGGGTAACAGAGTCAAGCGTGAGAGAACAGTTTGGACACCTCAGCGGCGCGTCTTGGCAACGGAGTGCTGGAACAAAAGTACAGGGAGGCGGCTGCAACCTCAATAAGGTAGTGCGGGAGTATGTTATATGACCAGGAGCAGAAAGAATGGCCCCTGGTCCCGTCCTGTCGCGGACGGGCGCAGACAGGCAGGACTTTGGCACGACTTCGGCGCGAAGTCGGCGCTCCCGCTGTGCTCGTCCGCTGCGCTTCCGCCACTGCGTCATTAAATACACGGTGGAAAGAAACACACTAGCCCGCTAACCTGCAGATTGACCAGCAAGGCAGAAGTGAGGATGTGAGGCCGGATGCAGGAAGTAGCGCTCGTATGGGCCCGCCGCTGCAAACGGCACAAGCCATGGCGGATCGGTGCCTAGAGCAAGAAAGAGTGTCTGGCCAAGGAAAGAGCGTTGCGCCGAGGAGCGGCGTTCAAGAAAGGTACATTTGTTATTAAAATCAACAAATTACGCGTTGCGCTGAAAAGCGGCAATCAAAGTAAAATAACACTGAAAGGTATTTTTAAAATTGCAAATACTAAACGCACAGAGCCTCAGCAGCCTGTCTCACCAACTGTCAGCTCCAACTAAAGGGTACACTGGTCTTAAGTAGCCTACCAATTCCGCTCACTAGCCCGCTAACCTGCAGATTGACCAGCAGGGCGGAAGTGAGGATGTTAGGCCGGATGCAGGAAGTAGCGCTCCTATGGGCCCGCCGCTGCAAACGGCACAAGCCGTGGCGGATCGGTGCCTAGAGCAAGAAAGAGTGTCTGGCCAAGGAAAGAGCGTTGCGCCGAGGAGCGGCGATCAAGAAAGGTACATTTGTTATTAAAATCAACAAATTACACTCAAGTAACCACTCACACACCTCTACAGCCACTCACATACCCACACAGAGACCCACAAAACCACTCACACTGTGATAAAGTGCCCTCTTTCTGCATGGTTCTCCCACTTTTTGCTGAACTGCTGTTGTGCTTTGACTGAGTGTGCCAAACAGGTTCCCAGGGCCTATGTTCTTTCCCTAAAACTGCATTGAAGACCAAACCCAATTGGCACTCTCTGGCCACAGGTCAGTCCCTGGTAAATGATACCACAGGTACCCAGGGCACTGTGACCAGGGAATGCCTCTAAGGGCTACAGCACTTATTGTGCCACCCTTAGAGGCCCTGTACCTTTACACTCACACACTGCCTTTGTAGACTGCGTGTTTTGGTGCAGAACAAAGTGAAGATTCAACATGGCACACATCCCTGTGTGCCATGCCTACAACCCACTTCCCTTGCATCGATCAGTCGTCACCCCTTTAGCTGGGTGTACATTACCAGTGGTGAGGGTACAGGTGCATGAGCCCTGCACCCCTACAGTGTCTCAGTTAAATCATAGGCATTGTAAGTGCAGTGCTGCCATTAACAGCATATGGTGCTGGGAGTTTGTCATTACAAACTTCACAGTACCATTATGGCTGCACTGAAAACTGAGAAGTTTGGTATCAAACTTTTCAGCACATTAAACCCACACTGATGCCAAGGTGGGATTTAATGAAAAATGCACACAGAGGGCATCTTAGAGATGCCCCCTGAATAACGACCTACCACTAGTGTCCACGCTGAGTGGCTGCTTTCAGTTGCCACCACCACACATGTTTCTGGACCCCTGGGTCAAGAGCCTGCTGCTCTCGGGGGGCCTGAAACAATGCACATCCTGGGACAAGGTGCCAATTCTCATCCCTAGGATGGGCAGGGTCCATGAAGGGGGAAGCTCCAAAGGCTTGCTGTCTTTGTGAGTTTCCCCAGGCAACTTGCGGCTTCCAGCAACTGGTCCCCACTGGTTATGACCCTCACTTTGGGCAGAAGTACCTGTGGGAAAACCAAGTGAGGAAGGGAGATGTGCCCACCTCTGCCAACTCTACCCCTCAGGTGGGGGAGGTGAGGTGAAGCACAACTCTCTGTCCCTGCCATCTTGTAGATCGGGGTGTAGTGTAGTTCCTATATTTCCAATAGGCTCTGCACATTGGAATAACATAAACAATAGTTTAGACGTAGGACTGAAGTCGACTAGGCCTCTATTGAGTATGTTAGACTTAATTGTGAATGCCAGCTAGCTCAGAGGTCACTAGAAACTTTCTCGAATAAACAAGAAGGGATTAGTTTCTGACAACCATATAACATGACAACTTTGTTCCCCAAGAATATAAAATATATCTTCAGAGTCGTGGAAACAATAGATGGCTATTTCACTCAGTCAATCGTGAAGGCTTCGTTTCACCAGGGTTTTTGCAGAGAAATAGAGAGACAGGCATTTTCAATAAAAAGGTTATTTATTGAGCAGTCTTCTTTCTCATGCAAGAGAAGTTAATTGCAACAATTGTAATACTTGCTATGAAGTAAAGTGCGTACAGTAAAAAGAGTATTATGAAATAATATTGTAAACGCATTTATATGGTTTCTAAGCTATAAGATACTTAAAATATATAAAATACATACAATGATAAATAATGACTAAATGTACTCAACTGGTGCATCTAAAATACGCCTACCCCAGTGTACCTAACCTAAGTCTAGTACAAGGGAAGAAGTAAGTGAGGTGTAGCTTGAGTTAAATAGTTTCTGTCAAGAATCTATCCAAGAATTCTCTAAGGGTCTAATCAGCTCCGTACCTTGTTTATAGAATGAAGGAGGTCTTGTATCTCTCTCTCAGGACTCGATCTCACAGTAACCCGCAAGGGTAGTAGGGAAACACTGGAGCTGGATTTCTCGGCAGGAGAAAAGACAGGGTCTCTCTCAGTGCGTCAGCTGGAGGGTCGGCTTCCTTCGGCACTCGCTACAGCAGGGCGTCGGGCAGGTAGTTAGTCGATCTGCTCCAAACCACTGTGTGTTTGCTAGGGCAGATGTGGGTATATTTATACCTGAAAGGTACAGAGTTTGACGTAAGGATGAACATAATAACGTCACTAAGAACTCAAAGTTCTTTACACGCTCCAGGAGTTCTGAGACAAATCAATACTGAAGCAGGGGGAAGTCCCGTACTGCTGAAGGCTGGTTGTCTTCAAGAACTCGTTGTACTCTAGGAGCTTAGTGGAAGTAGCCATGCCGTATTTGGACTGCATTGGCTGTGCTTAAATATGGTTATGATTCTCATGCCTATATAAGGATATGATAAGCTATACCTATATAAGGGCATGAATCGGGAAAATTACACTAGAGCCCTAGATACGTTTACAACACCCACTCCACGTAGAATGTCCATCTTTACTAAATACTAAGCAGTTATAACATTTCTAAGCATGTATTTACAATCCCACCCCAAAAATACATAAACATGCATTTGAAATGGTTTGTACATGAAAAATGAGTATTGTACTGTACGTTTTCTAAGCAGTGGTATCATTCAAATAATGCATATAGTTTTACATTTGAAATGCTGGCTGAATGATTCACGAAATTACATTTATGAAATGGCCCTTAATACAGAAGATAAGGTCGAGACCATTTCATCACAGATTTATATAATACTGTACATGTGCTAGAGGCTAAGTTTAAATATTGTCTCTAGGTATCAAAAAATAGAAATCTTGTTCTCTAAGAATAGTTCTACATTAATCAGATTACTCTGTGCCAAACAAAGGTAAATATTTTGGTATTGAGAAAAAATAATTTTGTTGTAGTAAAAAATAGTTCAAAATTTTAGAAGTTCTGTTTATCAAAACTGAAGGCCGAAATCAAAGTTCAGGGAACGCTGTGTGCTTGTTTCTCAAGAGTTATTCTCGTTGTTAGGAGAAAACATTAACTCAGATAGGCTGGCAATGAATTTGTCTACCACAGTAGGTGAAAGTTGAGCCATTTCCGAAAAAGTAGAATTAGTGCATATGTGAGATGCATTACCGCCAGTGTCATCTGGATCAGTAATGTTCACAGAAAGTTGTACCTGTGTGCCGCTTTCATCTCGTACCTCACCGCCACCTAGTCGTAATGTTGAGGTCTCAATGAATGCCGTCATCAGAATTGGTAGCCGCTGCATGAGCCGTTACCGAACCAAGCAAAGTATCGACATCCATAGTTACTGCTGATGGAAGTGAGAGACAGATGTCTAACACACATTCTTCTCCACAGAGCAGGCATCGTAGAACAGGTAAGATGCAATCTTGCCAGATTGGTCTGAATGATAGAAACCATGTGGTATTCAGATCTCTCAGACGAGCCAAGCCGAAGACCTGTGTTATCTTATTTCGGTACCGCATTGCCTGGATCATTTGCTCCATGGTAATCTGGGTATCGCTGGTGACTGGACTTGCCATATCGGAGCAGAAGGAACAAAAATAGAATTCCTGCTACGAGTCCCAAAATGAGAGGCAGACCGCCGAACACAGAGTGGACGAAATTCGTAAAAATGCTCAGGACTGCTTCAAAGGGTGCTAACAGTCCCGTAAAAAGTGTCTTAAATACATGTGCGATGCCACTGGTATCTGACATGTTGAAAATTTGACCTAACATTTCTACGAAATGTACGGGGCCGTTAGTTGATAATGTGTGTATCTCTGCTGAGGTCCTTGCAACTTGCAGATCATACGTTTCTCTAGACGAGGTTGAAGGCACAGTTTTTTGTAAAAGAATGGCTTTCATTCTGCTTAATGTATCAATTTGAATAGAAGAGATATTCAATGAAGGCCAAATTGTTGCCTCCTTGTCTGGCTTGCTGTTTGGATACAATACTTGCATACAACAAGTGACCCTGGATGTAACACTGACGAGATAGGCCGTTCCTGGCAACATGCCACAACAGCTGTGGTCACTTAACATAACGTAGCTGCCGTTAGAAAGCTGCCTGAAGACAGGTTCTATTTGTGTGGCTGGGGTGCCGTGCAAGTGGCAAGAAAGGTCATTAAATGAACCATCACAGGCTCCATGTAAATTAATTTCTTGACACAGAAGTGTACCACTTAGCGAGTTTTCACAATTTTTCCCACTAAGAAATACTTCTTTGTTACGCCCACTCCAACATCTATGTGTGTAAGGTAAATTCCAGGTCGACTTAATGTATCCTTTACCCAATCTTTCATACAGGCCCGCTGGTATATGCTGTAGGCAGTATTGAAACTGGAATGTCGTTATTGGTATTGTTATGGTACCATGTATTATCCATTCAATGACAGGCCTCTCGGAAACTGTTAATGGTAATCTTTCTAGTTTTTCAATGTTCAGCACTGCATAGTCTGCTCCTTTTTGTGCCAAAGAGATTTGTTTATCTGTAAGGTTAAAGATAGAAAATAATGAAGTTGTGTCGATTAGACGCCAAGGCACGTAGCCTTAACGCAGATTTTGTAACGTCCAGCCTAACTGTACAATGGAATGTAATTGGGACTGCCATGTTGTAACATTAGCATATCCTGTTCTATTATATCAATAGCAGATGATAACAATGCTGTCCAAAAAATAAATTCTGGAGGACAGAGTCGTTAACCCATTGTCCACTACAGACAGTGATTTTTCCAAATTAATGTGATCAATTTCTTGTATTTTTTCAGCAGTTTCAATTTGCTTTACTTTCCAAGCTTCGTTGTAAGCAGCATACATACTGGCATACATGAAACGTTTTTGACGCTGTTTGCGAGGTCCCAATAAGAAATCTCGCAAGTCAGCACCTTCTTTAAGTAAGGTCAAGTGTTGCTTAATTTTAGGTAGTGTGGATTTCTGTAGCCATTTGAGGCATAGTTTTCCTACACTGTATGTTGTTATTATCCCTGGATGTTGTCTCTGGGAATATCTTGGGTCTGGCCTGTTCTGTTTGAACCCCTGTGTTTTGTCCAGGAATCTATCTTGACAGTTATTAGTGTCTGTGGGCCAGATCAACCATTTTTTCCAATCAGGATTAGTTCTGTTTTGGTGTGAAATATGGGACACGTCTAACCCCTCATCTGTAGTGCTGTTTCTATCAGGCATAGCCTTTGGTATAGACAGGTTTTTAAAATCTTTTATCTTGGCTAGGCCAGGACAGGTTGTTTGTTGAATGGTTTCATTCAGGAACATCATTTGTTCTGGGATCATGCAGGCTCTGAATAATGTTTCTAATCCCTGTACTTGCCAATCTTTTGAACCCCAGATTGTTTTTGTTTCAATGTTATCTTTCCAGAATTCAAAACCAAATGTAGACAATTGTTCCTAAAATTTTGCAGAATATATCTGTTTTGTATTGGTCAACATATTTTTCATTCCTGTCTTATTCACATTTTTGAACTAAAATGCATCTGGATCTGTGATATTAACCCCTGAGAAGTATGGAAATTTCTCATAAAATGTTTTCGAGCTGCGTTTTGGCGGTGTTGGACAATGTTCCCATTGATTGTAAGTAAAAACATTTCTAGGTTTTGCAGATTTATGCAAATATTGGTGCCCATAATGATTAAAGCGATACATTTCTTCATAATCAGATGAACCTTCTAAATAATCATGATCTGTAAATTTTGCTGACATTTCTAAATCAGACATCATATTATTAATAGTCTCAAAGTCCCAATCATCAGTGAAAGTGCTCGGTGAGACAAAGTCGCTTGAAGAAACCTTAAACTGTTGTGGATAATTCAAGAGTTCAACCGGGCCATAGATGTTGTAATCAGTAGCGTCCCATGCTACACCACCAGGTATAGGAATGGCTCTGATGTTTACTGATGACAGGTCTCTTTTTTCAACATGAGATGACTTGTGAGGTTTTAGGACCAAGTTGATTTTCTGACTTGCTGTGTCCATTGTACTGTATTTTCCATCAATCATTCTTCCCAAGCTTAAAACTAAAATGAGCTAGAACAGGAGGAAAAGTACACCTAACACAATCCACAATTCAATCCATGGTGAAATCAGATATATTTCTCCAAGTTGATGAAAGAGTTCTGTTATTTTTTCTTTGAATGTCTTGTTTGCTGGCTTTTCTTCATGTTCACTGGGATCTTCAGAAAAGTCATCGAAATTGATGAAATAGCCAGAGGCAGTTCTGTCAAAAGTTGGAATCGCATCAGGATTGTTATTAATCTTTGTATTTACTTCTTCCTTTGTCATTTTAGTATAGTCAGAGGCTACGTCATTGTAGACAGGTGTTTCTTGACGAACTGTTGCAATTTGGGGTTCAAGAGGCACAAGTTCCATGGCTTTGATGCATAGTCCTTTTTAATTCACTGCAGGTTTATCAAATGTGATTAGTCTTTCAGTTTGAACCCCTTGAATTGTAGCAATGTTTGGTCTTCTGCTACATCTTGGGAGTCCACTGGGCCTACTACTTATTATTGGCCACATGGTTGTGGTTTTACCAGGTCGATTGATACAACTCTGTTCTCCTTTTTACCAGCAAGGGGCAGTAGTACTACTGATCTTGTTCCGTTGATTGCTAAGACAGGTACTGTTTTTCTATAAGAAGGCCCACATTCCTTCTTTACCGCGATCTTTTCTCTGACCAGATCCCCAATCTTTGGAATCCAGACAGGTCTTGCTGGGACAGGTGGTTTTTCTTTCAGTGGCCTTTGGCTTTAACTTTGTGTTACTCAGACTTCTTTTTGTTTCATTTAAGTCCTGTAAAACAGCCAAATGATCTTTGATATCAAAGGCTTTTTGTTCCACCACTGAAGTCTGACTATCAAGGTCTTCGATTATCATTCTAGTACCAAACAAAAGTTCATACGGAGTGATTCCACCCAGAGAATTTCTTGGCAGATTATTAAGACTGCGTTGGACACTTATTAGATATTTACCCGCCCATCACCCGAACCAAATAACCTCGCTGTTATAGATTGCTTTATGTCACGGTTTTTTCTTTCCACTATCACATTATCCTCAGGATGGAAGGGACTAGAGTATCGCAATGCAACGCCCAAGCCGGTCATGGCCTCCTTGTAAGCTCGAGAGCTAAACACAGGACCCTGGTCAGAATGTAGCGTGCCGATTGCATACGTGCCGATAAAGACTTGCAAATCTTTTATAACAGTTCTGGCATCAGCCGAGCGCTGGGGCCACTTCCAACTGAATCTCGTCCTAGTAGTTGTGGGACCGCATTTGTCTGTAGGGACTGCGGGTAGATAGCCTAATGCTGTCTAACAGAGGTGTCTGTATCTGGCTGGCTACTCTGTAGTCAGGTGTCTGGGGCGGTTCATTAGTTACTTGCAAATTCGTAACTGTCCAAGCTCATCCCTGGCCACCAGTACACTTTGTCTAATTCCGGTATGGAATCTATGATCTTTTGATGTCTTAGACCCTCTCCCATGTGTGCTTCTTGAATCAAGAAAACTCTCCGCTTCCTGTTTGGAATTACTCTGTCCCCCACTCCAGGGATTTCAGCAAAAGGAACGGAGTTTGCATCAATTATGTATGTATTTCCGAATGGATAGTTTAGAGGTAACGCCGCATAATTGCCTTACATTGAGGCTTTTACTGATAGTAGCGTTTCACCGTCTATTCTTTTTTAAGAACACTTAATTGTAGCTACGGAAGCCGTGTGGACGGCTGCCTTTGCGGCTTCATCAGCCAATGAATTCCCTGCAACGTGAACGCCATCACGTTGATGACTCAGTGTATGGATCACGTGAGTCTTTTGTAGTTCTTTCTGTAAAAGAACTACTTGTTCCCAAAGCATTTTATGCTTTATTGTGCCACCTTTTGCATCTTTGAAACCGTTTTGAACCCAGTTCTGCAAGTATTCATTGTAAGACTGGACGCAGTAATACGAATCGCACACTATTAGTGTGGGGTATTCGCGATCGGTATTCTCAAGCGCCATCTTGAAAGCCTGTAGTTCAGCTCGCTGAGCTGTACAGTCTCCGAGTGATTGAGTTTTTGTGACCATAGGTCTGAATTTACCTTCGCGCCAGTGACCTTTTACAATCGCGCACGAAGCACTATAGGCTTGTTTACCCCCAATTGCGGGCTGAGCTGATCCATCTGTATATATTATACAGCCATAATGTTCAAGAGGCAGAATTTCGATCGGCAGAGGACATTCGTACTCCTATTGGAGAAATTCTTGTGTTTTCAAGCTAGGGTCAAAAACGTATTCAACGTCTGTTGCAACAAGAGAATTAACCCATTGTATCCATCTTGGATGTAAAGCTTTAGCATTTGGAATGCTCGCTCTTGTCACTGCCTCTAAGGCAGGTACAGGGTTAACGACCGATATGCGTTTTCCCTGTGCGAGGGCTCTTTCTTTTGCTATAGCAGTTTGAACCACTGTCAGAATTTTCTCAGTTGAAGTGAATTTTATTTCAGCTTGTGTGTACAAGTGTGATTTGTAAGCTATTGGTACCGTTTCACCTTTGTTATAGGTCAGGTACGTGAATCTGCATCTTCCTGGGATGACTCGGATTACAAGGTTGCGTACGTTTACATGTGTTTGCAGCTTTGTTTTAGCTAACATGTCTGTTTGTATTGAACGTAAAGTTTCTGTGTGTTTCTGAGTCCAATTAGTGTGTTTGAAATTGGGTTTTATTAATTCGCAGAGAGGTTTAACCCTCTCTGCGTAATTCAGAACGTAAGTTCTTCCAAAATTTAGGAAACATAGAATTGATTGTAAGTTTTTAAGCGTTTTTGGTGCTTGGAGCAGCGAACATTTCTCTAATAAATTGGCTGCTAGGCTTTTCCCTTCACTTGATAACTAATATCCTAGAAATAGGACAGTGAGGTGGGCAATCCGTGATTTTTTAAAGTTAAATTTGTACCCTTCAGATGCGAACCCAAGTATAATGGTGTTCACTATTTTCAAGTGCCTGTCTAAATCATCGTCTGTTAGATAGATGTCATTGACATAAGATAACGCCTCATCATCATACATTTGTAGTAACTCTGTTAATCTAGCTGAAAATAATCCTGGGCTATTCTTGAATCCCTGGGGGAGACGGCAAAAATTGCCTCTGGGCCCCCATACTTGAAAAAGCGGTCAAATACCTGCTTTCTGGTGCTGTTTTGACAGAAGAAACCATTTGAAATATCTAATGTCATTTTATATTTTTTGCGCACAATGTTATTCATCAATGCTGCACTGTGTGAATTTTGTACTGCAAATGTATTGCAACAAGAGTTTAAGTGTCTGTAGTCCAATACTAGACGATATGAATTGTCTGGTTTGGAGACAGGAAACAAAGGAATGTTCATTTGTGAGGTGCATGTTTGAATCACCCCCTGGAACTCAAGTTGATCTAAGATCTCCCTGACTTGTTTTTTAGCTTCTTGCTTGACAGGATACTGCCTTTGTGCAGTAGGTTGATTTTTTAACTGGATTTTATGGTGAGGGGATTCCTCATTCCATCCTACGTGATTTTTATATAATGCAGGGGCTTGGGCCACTGCCCATTTTCTTGCATATGTGTATTTTTTATGAATTGGAATATGATTTGAGAAGGCAGGCATAATCATTTCTTTGCCATGTGGGCACTCCCTAACAAATTCTGGTGGCCAGTCTTTCTAAGCTAGAAGAACATCATAGCCTTTAGATAGCTTCTCCCAAAAGAGAGTTCTTAATTTCCTAGTTATGTCCCCTTCTATACGCAATGTTATTTCATATAATTTATGGAGTACACTAACTCTGGTGTCTGCAGTTTCCACCTGAATGTACTCATTCGTGTTCACTGTCTCCAGAAGATTCATCAGGATCATGCGAGCTATGGTCACTTCTGCTGCACTGTCTAGCATTGTTTGGGCCCACTCTCCGTTCTTGAGTTGTGTCCTCAGGATCCTCGGCACGTTTTATCTTTATGCTTGCTACCTTCTTTTTGGAAAATTGCGATTTTTTACTTTGGTGAGCGGGTTCCTTGTCTTTGAACTTGACGCGCTCTTCTTTATGTTCTGACCGTCCTCTTCTTTCTGATTTCTGTGAGGAAGTCTGAAAAGATCGAGAGGGACGTGTATCATTATCTTGATATCTGTCAGGTTTTTTCAAATTATCCCTATTTCTGAGGTTATATCTTTTCTAAGAGGGCTCGCGTTGTGGAAACCTACCCCCCCCCCCCGTTCTGGAGATCTATCTCTCCGTTGTGGAGACCTTCCTCTGGGCTGAAACTGTTTCTCTTTAGGAAGATTCTGTCTGACAGTTTCCCATTTCTTTTTAGGAGTAATTAAACTACTTTAATGAAAGTTTTTTCAGGATTTTCTGTTAGTTGTGGTTTAGTGTTTTCCCACCAAAGCTATCTCTACCTAATTCTTCATAGGATTTTTTAATTATTCTGGCAAGTTCAAAAGGTTGTTCTGCTATATCTGTTTCTTTTAATCTTTGGCGGATCGACACTGATGCTGCTTTTCCTTTTATGTTGGCTAGTAGTATAGCCGAGACTTGCTTAAAATCTTTCAGTAATTTCTTACCTAGATTTAAAGCAGGCTCTGGATCGTACTCGTTTTGAATCTGTCTTAGTACATCTGGTATAACCGGCATAGACAGAACACCATTGGTTTTTGTGTAGATTGAAGCAAAGACTGTTCCCCAAGTGTCACAGTCTTCCACATGTGGTGCGATCCCCATTGGTAACCAGATTGTCAGAATTCTGTGTTTTTCATGAGGTGTACTATCAGGGAATACTGCCTCTATTTGAGTAATCTTTTGATCCAACCAGAACGGAATTTGTTCCTGTTTTTGCGGGTAATTTACCAATGACTGATTGTATAGTCTGTGGTGTAATTTTGTTTGTATTCCCCTGGTGAGGGGTTTGCTGTGGAATTGTTATTGCTGGTTGGACTGTTAAAGTCCGCATGACATATTGGACTAATTGTCTATGTATTTTAAATAATTGTTTTAGTTGAGCTAACAGTTCTCTGTCTGACATTTCTTCAATATCAGGACGTGGTGTATAGCTGGCTAGCACCGGCCATGTGACTTCTGGTCTACCTAGTGGACCGAGCCTGGTAATGTGATTTTGATGTTTTAGGGCGCCATTAAACCAGGGCTGATGCTCCTGGTAAGTTAGTGGAATTTAGAAGTCCTCGAAAGGAACGTATTATGCTGGAGGTTCCTCTGCTTTGTAGTAGTGGAACTCGCGTGTTACAGCATTTGCTGCTGGAAAACTTAGCCATGAATAGAATACCTCTGTCTGCCGATACTCATGTGCCTCTACCACAAATATGACTGTACCACCTCTCGATGATACTCCATTATTTATTCGTTTGTAAGTTACACTCTTTCTTACATTTACCGGGATGATTACTGCATCCGGGTTGTTTTGCTGAAGACTTGTGTCTTCTGCTAATAGTAGAGTTGCTATTCTAGCTCTCTCTCTCTCGTCGTCACTCTCCATCATTTTGCTGACAGAAAGTTTACAGAGCAAGTTTCAAGGAAACAAAGATTAGCTGCACAATATTTTGGAACACTGTATCCTTCAACGTTGAATAAATCAAAAACTAATACTACGGATTCTCGTCCTATTTAGTTCTGGCGGATACTAACCTTTTACCCACTCCAGATGTCTATTGGAGTTTTTACGGAAAAAGGGGTCTGTGTGAAAAGCACAACTCTAGTATCTAGCGTTAAATTATCGCCTTACCAAACGTTGGGCGCCTTGTAGTGTAGTTCCTATATTCCCAATAGGCTCTGTGCATTGGAATAACATAAACGATAGTTTAGACGTAGGACTGAAGTCGACTAGGTCTCTATTGAGTATGTTAGACTTAATTGTGAATGCCAGCTAGCTCATACGTCACTAGAAACTTTCTCGAATAAACAAGAAGGGATTAGTTTCTGACAATCATATAACGTGACAACTTTGTTCCCCAAGAATAAGAAATATATCTTCAGAGTCTTGGAAACAATAGATGGCTATTTCACTCAGTCAATCGTGCATGCTTCGTTTCACCAGGGTTTTTGCAGAGAAATAGACGTTTTCAATAAAAAGGTTATTTATTGAGCAGTCTTCTTTCTCATGCAAGAGAAGTTAATTGCAACAATCGTAATACTTGCTATGAAGTAAAGTACGTACAGTAAAAAGAGTATTATGAAATAATACTGTAAAAGCATTTATATGGTTTCTAAGCCATAAGATACTTAATATAGATAAAATACATACAATGATAAATAATGACTAAAAGTACTCAACTGGTGCATCTAAAATATGCCTACCCTGGTGTACCTAACCTAAGTCTAGTACAAGGGAAGAAGTAAGTGAGGTGTAGCTTGAGTTAAATAGTTTCTGCCAAGAATCTATCCAAGAATTCTCTAAGGGTCTAATCAGCTCCGTACCTTGGTTATAGAATGAAGGAGGTCTTGTATCTCTCGCTCAGGACTCGATCTCCCAGTAACTCGCAAGGGTAGTAGGGAAACACTGGAGCTGGATTTCTCTGCAGGAGAAAAGACAGCGTCTCTCTCAGTGCGTCAGCTGGGGGGTTGGCTTCCTTCGGCACTCGCTACAGCAGGGCGTCGGGCAAGTAGCTAGTCGATCTGCTCCAAACCACTGTGTGTTTGCTAGGGCAGATGTTGGTATATTTATACCTGGAAGGTGCAGAGTTTGACGTAAGGGTGGACATAATAACGTCACTAAGAACTCAAAGTTCTTTACACGCTCCAGGAGTTCTGGGACAAATCAATACTGAAGCAGGGGGAAGTCCCGTACTGCTGAAGGCTGGTTGTCTTCAAGAACTCGTTGTACTCTAGGAGCTTAGTGGAAGTAGCCATGCCGTATTTGGACTGCATTGGCTTTGCCTAAATATGGTTATGATTCTTATGCCTATATAAGGATATGATAAGCTATACCTATATTAGGACATGAATCGGGAAAACTACACTAGAGCCCTAGATACGTTTACAACAGGGGGACCCAGTCATCCAGGATCAGGCTTATGCCCCCTCCCACTGGAGTGTGGCATAATAGGGGGTGTACACACCCCAGCGAAGGGACCCAGTGGTCCCAACCTTTTACCTACCTGTAACACCCCTACATCTAGTATTTAGGGTCACTCCTGAACCTTGCTTCTTCAGACAAGAAACCAGAAGAAGAAAAGAAGATGGACCGACCAGCTAAGCCGAAGCTAAGAAGAGGAGGATGCCCACTGACGTGGCCCCAGGCCTACCAGCCTGGCCCCACCTCGAACCTGCAGAAGCGAAACTCCGGTGTGTCCTGCAGCCAGCAGCCTCAAGAACCCGAGGACCTGCCCTGCCTTCAAAAGAAAAGACTCTGTCTCCTGTGAACACCGGATTTGTTCACCAACAGACTCCAGGTCAGGCAAAGTCAGTGAGTCTGAACCACTCTGCACCCGATGCCCATGTCCTAAGTTCGAGTGGCCCAACACCAAGAGGAGGTCTCCCCGGTGATCCTGACCCAAGATCAGGTGAACCCTGACCTGCCTCAAGCCTCTAACCGGGACCAGGAGCTGGTAATAAGATCCGACCCTAAGAGGCACCCCTGCACCCAATGCCCCACGGGCTTGGGTGGCCCATCTGACGGTGCTTAACCAACCCCCACCATCCCAGCTTACCTTTCCAAGTAGTGATCACACTCAGAAGGCCTTTGCTGCCGAGCCTGCAGTGTTTTTGCAAACCGGAGACTCCCCATTGAAAGCTACATGGCGCCCGACTGCAAAACAGCACTATCCACCCTGCCGCCCCAGTGCCGCTGACAGTGCACCTTGTGTGCTGGCCTGAACCCCCATTTGCCCTGAGCTTAAGTCCAGGAGCTTTGCTCCCACAACCTAGTGGCCTGCGCATCAGCAGCCACCAACCGGAGGCCCCCTATCCCCCATTGGAAAACATTGGGCCTCAGCACTCTGCACCCGCCGCCCTAGTGCCACTGAGGGTGTAACAAGAGTGCCTCCATGACCCTGGGGGCCCCTGAGTCTACCCCCAGAATACCAACTCTCACAACTGAATACTTACCTTTGAACCGATAACCCTATTTTCCTCCATAGGAGGAGTGTGGAGTTGGAAAATCTAAGAAACACTTTAAAACTGTAACTAAATAACAAAAACGCTCTTTCTTACCTATTACAGGAAATGTCCCAGGGCAGTATCCAGGGATGATGCACTGTGTAAGAAAAGTAATCTATAAAGTAATCTACTTGACATTCTACTAAAAAGCCACTATAATGTAAATGTACAGCATATCTAAAGCATTGCATTACTAGTTGCTCTACTGTAATCAAATCAAAGTGCATATACAATTCAAACTGTTTACAAACCTCATTACTACTGTAAAGTATTTATTGGTTACCTGTGCCGGGCTTGCTTGGTTCTAGAAAATAAAATAACTAAAAGAAATTTTTTATACAAAACCAATTGGTCTGAAGTTCAGTCTTTGTGTGTGTGATATCATTTGCTAATTGAGTGTGTACAACAAATACTTAACACTACTCTCTGATACCGCCTTACTGCTCGACCACAACCCCACAAATAAGAGAGTAAGGTGCTATCTACTTTTACCTCTGCCTACCTTTGGGGTTCCACTGGACTCTGTGCACACTATACCTTACTTTGGTATAGTATATACAGAGCCAGCTTCCTACACGCACCCAGTCACACATTCACACATTCACTCAAACACCCATTCACACACTCACACACTTACTCATACACCCCTACATCCCCTCACATACCCACCTAGAGATCCAGAAAACCACTCTCACACCATACAGCCACTCACACACACCCACTCAGAGACCCAGGAGACAACTCACACACCGACGTACAGACCACAGATACACCCCTAAGAGAACCACTCACACACTCACATAAACATACATACAGCCACTCAGAGACCCACATAGCCACTCACACATCCACTCACAGTCACACCTAATAATACTCACCACTCCCTCACACACCCACTTACACACCCACACAACCACTCACACACTCAGATGGCAGGGACATTATAGTTAGGAAACAGCATTAAAAAATTGAAATTCACTGAAAAAAATAAAGTTTACAGGGATTTTATAGTTAGGAATTAGAATTTTAAAAAACCTTAGAAATTCACTAAATGACAAAGGTTACAGGGATGTTATCATTAGGTTTAGGTGTTACACACACAAAACCATAGAAATTCATCAGAAATTGAATTTCTATGTTTTTTTATAATTCCATTTCCTAATTATATTGTCCCAGTAACCTTTGTTTTTTTCCATTGAATATATATATATTGCTGGGTACATATATATGTAGATATAATATTTAAATATCAAAATATTTTCATTAATTTAACATTATTTCCTATGGGGTTCCATTTTAATTTCCTGTCTCTACTAACTTATATGAGAGTGTGTTTCAGTATGAGTGATTTACCATATGAAGTGCTGAATTCTTACATGGCTAGGGTGGAGTTCATTTAAGCCTGTTTTGACACTTTTGGGTCTGCAGTAACTTTAGAAGTGTATTTTGTGAATTGAAATAGTCTCCTCTTTGAGGAAATGTGTTTTATAGTAGAATGTCCCTTTCAAATCCTCTTCAATTTTTCATAAACCCTGCCCAGTTTTGAGTTATTATTCTCAATTGTCTAACCATACCCCAGGCCCTTCCTTATTACCAACAAAGTAATTTACTTATGTGTGCAAAGATCTCCTCTTCACAAAAAAGATAGAAGAGCCTGAATTCTCCAACTGCATGTTTGTGAATTGCATTTTGTAGTGAATAATGAGTACTACAGCTGTACAACTTTACATACTGCAAAATGTAGTTTGTGAAACAAGACCTGAATCTTTAGAGCTTTTGTGAAAATGGGCCTTTTAGTTTCTTTATTTTTAATGTAAGGGATACTGGTTCATTGATGGTCTAGCCTCATACTGTGGTATATAGTTGTTGCAACACGTATATCATCAATATTATCCTTCAGTTGTAGGCACATGTTAGTAAGTGGGCAAATTTGACTCTGCCTAAGTTGTCTTTTCTCTGAACTACACTTCATTATTTCTCTGATGTTCACTGTTTCACACCCAGTCCCTCAATTTGATGTCAGGCAGACCGCCACCGACAAGCTGCCGATGGGGGTCCACTGGACATCCAGGGCATTGGTCTGACTGTCAGATTACAATACTGGTGGTCGGAGCGATTATGTTGAGAGGGAAGACCGCCACCTACAGCATGCTTGAGGAGCCTACAGGGTGGCGGTCGGACACTAAGCCCTACAATGGAGGTGGTGCCTGTGCAGGCTTTTGCATATTGGTCTCCCACTAAGTTCAGGAAACCAAGCGTTGTCAGCAGTGTTAGTTGTTAAGCGCTATGACTAGAGTTCGCTAGGTTTGCATAACAAGAAGCACGTCTAGAGCATTAAAGTGAGAGACACATTTGAGTGGACGTAAACATATAAAGAGTGCACTATGAATAACAAATAAATACAATAGGTTTGAAATGTTAGCATTTATGCGCAAGTAGCTTTAATGTGTGCCTAGAACTACGAGCAAAAAATTGTGTTTTGTTCCTACAGACACTAACCAAGTACAATTGAACTTTGGCACTATGAGGTAAAGGTTATGTCTTCTGCTGTAATGTTCCATTACATGAAATAAAGGCACTTATTTGCAATACAGGCAGGGATATTGCTATATCAAAATCTACATTGAGTAGACACACTTCTTGATGATTCTTACATTGTAAACAAATACACAAATATCAGCCACAAGAAGAATTATTGGTTTACAGATGCGTTTTTCTGGTTATGGTGTTTGAAATAGGAGTACTTGTTACCCGAATAGAGTACATCCATATTGTTTGTTTGATGCCCCCTCTTCACTAGTGACTTTATTTTCATTACAGGGCAGGGTCTCATATACCTGAGTGGTTACCAGGTGAGGTGAGGCTTGTACCTCATACAAGACAGGTGAGTGCATCTGTTACTTCAGAAATAGCCAGCAAAATGACAGTATGTCTTATGCGGCAGGGCGAGTATGTGAAACTGGTGCAATATTTCACAACATGTGTTTATGTCGCTATCTCTTACAGGTGTGAAGACCACCCTGCTTGTACTGAGGTATTATGTACAAGGTTGTAATTATTTTATGCACATTTGCATGAATATAATAATGCAGTAGCTATTTAAAGCTTAGGTCCTGAAGAAAGCCTGGGAAAGTGGCCCATCAGACTGAAACTAGTCGACCATCTCTGAGAAGTGGCCTATTTGTTAAAAGCCGCTTTTGCACTTTTTTAAGAGGATTCGAAGAGATATTGAAATAAAAGTATTTTTTCTTCCAAATCCTTTTTAATATTCACTGACTTGCACTGCACGAATATTTTCCATCACCCAACTAAATAGATATCCTATGTTTACTTCCTTGAAATAAGTGACTAAGCTGGTCATTCTTCTTACCCTCCTTCTGTACTTCCTCTTGTTGTGATTTCAGTGATCCGTATGAAATCCGAACCACATGTTTCCCTTCTGTGATCAAGAGGTGTTGTGGTAGGTAGGAAGGATATCCAAGTGATGACACTGGCATCTCGTGGCAGTTGTTGGAAATCCGACTATTTCGTAAAAGTCGCTTTCTCATCGATAGAGCATATCTGTTGGGTTTTTGCACTCTTGTTGTGTGGTATGTAACTAGTTTTTTGCTCCCCTTCCGCTCCTTCTTTTGACCACAAGATTTGTTTTGAATGGATATACGTTGAACTGGGGATTAAATCTGTGAGTTGGTCGTTAAACTGTCCATAGGACACTTTTTCCCTTGTGGATTTGTTATGGTTCAAAGATTCAACAGGACCATGAAGGGCGTTATAATGGGTCTGACTAGGCCCATGAGGCAGAAGTTGGGCTTCCTCTTGTCATACCTGCTGTTTGCCTACAGACAGATGCCACAGAAAGGGGTTGGGTTTATCCCATTTGAGCTCCTCCATGACACCCTGTTAGGGGACCCCTGAACTTTGTGAGAGAGGGGTGGGATCTAGCTACCAGGAAACCTTGTAAGGATGCAGTCAGCTACATGTTGTCCCTCCGTAACCAGATACAGCGCTTCTGGAAGAAGGCTAAAGACAATCTTGTGGCCAGTCAAAAAGTAATGAAACTCTGTGATGACTAAATGGCAACTTTGGGGAAAATTCAGCCTGGCCAGAAGGTGTGGATCATGGAACCTGTAGAGCCAAGAGTTCTGGACAAGCCAATATGAGGTGAAGAAAGAGAAGGGGAATCGCAAGACCCAGGAATCTTCATACAGGTGCTCCACATAAACCACCTCAAACTGTACTTTGAGATGTCTTATGTCACCATGCTCCTGATGACTGATGATGGAATGGAAGAGAAGAGTACACCTCTACCTGACCTCCTGTCTACCCAGGAGCACAATGGGTCAGTAGAGGGCGTTAACCTCTCCCCTATTCTGAGCCCAAACAGCAAAGTCAATGTTGCCAGTTAATGTGGCAGTTTTCTTCCCTGAATTCACACACAGCTAAGCTCTCAAATATGTGTGTACTTATGATCTCACATCAGGGTACCGGCAGATTGCTCTGACTGAGGGGGCAAAAGAGAGGTCTGCATTCTTGACCCAAGCGGGCCCCTTCCAGTTCAGGGTGATGTCCTTTTGTTTAAAGTATGTCCCTGCCACCTTTCAAAGGATGGTGAACAGGATCCTGGTTTGCATGAAGGCTTCTGTGCCACCTACCTAGATGACATAACTGTCTGCAGCTCCAGCTGGAAGGAATACCTGTACCACCTCGAGGATGGACTTCAGGCCCTGCTGCAGATCAAATCACACCTGTATATCAAATCCAGAAAGTGCCAGATAGGGCAGGGTACTGTGCCTGGGTCAGGCCACCACAATACTAATGGTCTATCCAAGTTATTCTACCTTAGTAATGAGAACTCTCAGGAGGTTGGGTAGTTCTCCCCACTTTCAGATAGAGACGGTGGGAGAACATGTGTTAGACCTGTCAGCCTTAGGGTGATCTTCCCCCAGACCTTTTACTTTACTCCTCCATTTTTGCTGATCTCATTTTTGTTGGGCCTAGCTCTCTGTGCTCTTTACTCCTGCTGACAAGTGCTAAAGCGTGTGTGCTCACTCCTTAAAACATGGTAACATTGGCTTACATCCAATTGCCACATTACCTTTTCACGTAAGCCTATAGCAAAGTGGTGCTATATGTACTCAGGGCCTGTAAATGAAATGGTACTAGTGAATCCAAAGCACTGCTTGTGCCGTACAGCTGTGGTCTTTTAGGCAGAATAAACACAGTGTGATGCATCTCCTCACAGCCCCACACCAGAACAACCACTGTGCAATGTATTCCTGTGGTACGGCCTCACATCAAAGCCTGCAGTCTCTCGTAACTGCCACTGTGTGATGCATCCTAAACTCAGGACTTGCAAGCCTAGTAGACAGCTTCATCTGAACCACTGCTCTGTGGCGCATCGTCAATGCAGGCACATACATTGCTGCCCGCAGCTGATCAGGACTGCCGTTGCGCAACACAACGCACCCTCACGTGGGATCGTGCAACATTTGTCAACTAGGATTTAAGGTAATTTGTTCAGCAGGCCTAACTTGGTCCCTGTATCTGGCCGGCACTCTCTTACAGTCGGCTTCAAATTGCGTCTTTGACCAGGTCCAGCATGACTAGATAGCCACAGTTGATGCTTTGTGCTTTTAGGCACTAGTTTCACTTAAATCTTTAAATTTACATATCTTTGATTCTACTGATTGGATTTTGTCATTCTGGTCTCAAATTATATATTACATTTGACTCCTTTCTATTTTGCTAAATTGGTGTGGGATTTTTCTTGTCTTGTGGTTTCACTTTATTTATGTTTGAAGTGCTGCATAAATACTTTACAGGTTGCCTTTAAGTTAAGCCTGACAGCTGTTGTGCCAAGCTCCCAGAGGGCTAACCACAAGTTAATTTGGGGTTGCTTGTGGCCTCACCCTAACAGAAATCGTGGTGCTTGAGTAGAGTGTCACCCCCTTCCCCTATCAATAGCCCACTTTCCTATACATTGCTTAAGTCCTGCTCTTCAGTTCTGTTTATTTCTATGGTTAATTGAGAGAACCTCTCTTTTGAAATTAGGTAGGTATGCACTGAGAAAAAAGCAGATATTTAGTTTATTTATATAGCAATCATGCTGAAATTGTTTTAAGTTCTCCACCATTTGGAAGAGCAATGTCATTTTCTCAGCATTACACAGTGCAATTGAATGACTTGAGTGAACCATGGTTGGACCTCTGGTGGGGCAGCAGCTACCAACCCAGTCACTAGACCTTATTTCGTAAGAAGATGTTTGCTGAACAACAAGGACAAACAGTATATTTTCCAGCATGCAGCTACCTCTGAATGACCAGTAGAGGTGTAACACAGGAAATGTACTCATGACTGTGTCTTTGTTCTACTGGCTCTTTCATATGCTTGTAAAATCCTGCTTCTGCCTCAAACAATGACTACAGTCAATGTACATCAGTGCACATATGTTTTACGAGGTTTTTAGGTCTGGGTAAGGAGAGCTTATGCTATCTCTCCAGAACTTTTGCAATAGACATAGAGAAGGGCTTTGGGTCAAGCCCTCCAGCCATTGTTTGCTCAAGATGCCATTCACATTTTGGATCAGCCCACAGGACAGATACTTGGTAGTTAGAGGGCTAGCCATTGTGAATGGGACTATTTTGTCTCATTATTACATCTGAGCCACTTTTATGTTATAGACAAGGTACATTATTCTAAGGAATAGTGGAGAGGTGATAGTGGCACAACTAATGTTTAAAACAAATGCACTCACACTCCAAAGGCTCTCTCATAATTCTTCCATAAACTGATACAGTCAAGTGGGGGAAAAATCAACTGCCCAGGTCAATACTTCTGTACAAGGACTCCTGGTGCAACTTACCGTAGAATTAATAGACACAACACAAGCATACAATGTGCAGTCTCCCCTCACAGACAGAGGAGGTACAGTACAGGCACTACCTAGCCAGATTTCTAATACTAAAGATACAATTAAAGTTTCCACAGCTCACACTTCCCTAGCATACAGAGAAAGTACATTACAGGCATGTGCAGGGTAAACTTCTACCACATACACAAGAGGTACACTTTAGGCATCAGCAGTGTAAGCCTCCCTCACATACAGCAGATGTGTGGAGGGTTTCCCTCAGCTCACTCATAGAGCATGCACAGCACTGCAGCAATGTACGTTTATGTACATAAAAAACTAAGTACACTGCTGACAACAGAAGACCGAGCTTCACCAACACAGAGGAGGTGAAATAAATTCACTTCTAATGCAAGCTTCTGTCACACAAAGAGCAGATCTAGGATACGTATCAACAGTGCAAGCTTCCCTCACATACACTGACAACTGTATACATATTAGCAGTGCAAGTGTCCCTCACAATCAACTACATTCAATTCATCCTGAGTGTCAACCTCCCTAACACACAAATCAGGTACACTACAGGCATCCATATGCCAGCTTCTCTCCCGCAAAAAAGCAGGCACATCGTAGTCATCTTCAGTCCAAGCTTCCCTAACGCACACAAGATGTATAGTAGCAAGCACCTCACCTCCACCCCCTCACTTCTGCCTCAACAAAACAGATACAGAGCTTGGATGCATGTCTTTAGGGAAAGTGTCTGCAAGTGTCTCCCGGGCAAGTAAAGGACGAAACAAAGTGTGGAATTGGGTGGGTTTGTATAAAGCTAGCAATGTTACGGTACACCTTGAGTGGCCATAACTTGTGTCTTAGATATTGCCCCGACAGATTTACATATTTATGGTAAATTGCGGTCGCAAAATGTTGAATTTTATTGCACAGTAGTATGAAATGTATAGCAGATTGTATATTTATTTTATTTTATTTATTTATTTATTTACGTAATTTTTATAGCGCAACAAATACCCTGGAGTGTCTCGGCGCTGTAGAACTACTGGAGTCAGCCATCCTCTTACTGGTTAAACAACCATGTTTTTAAGAGCCTGCGGAAGCTCATCAGGTTCGGGGCAATTTTGATGGCCAGTGGCAAAAGATTCCAAAGTTTTGGAGTGGCCACAAGGAAGCGCCTGTCTCCCCAGGTGGCCGTTCTTGTGCATGGCACAGGGAGGAGACTGGTGTTGGCCGATCTTAGTTGCCTTCTGGGAGTATACAGCTGAAAAGCTTCGGTCAGGAACCTAGGTCCTATGCCATGTACTGCCTTATATGTAATGCAGAGGGCCTTAAATTTAATGCGGCTCTCAACTCTCAGCCAGTGGAGCTGACGAATACCAAGAGTGGTGGATTTGCGGCGAGGAATGTTTAGAAGGATCCTAGCAGCCGCATTCTGGATGGATTGCAGCTTAGTTATGACACGCTTCTAGGTATGAAGAAAGAGAGCGTTCCCATAATCTATTTTAGAGAAGACTAAGGTAGAGACCAGAGTCTTCCCAGCTGAGGCAGGGAGATAAGGTAGTAGTTTCTTAATTTTTTTCAAAATAAAGAATGCTGACGAGACAACCTTGTTAGTGTGGAGGTCAAAAGCCAGCTTGCTGTCAAAAATCACTCCCAGATTTCTGTCTTTTTCCACTGGGACAGGTGGATGGCCGAGCTTTTCCGGCCACCAGCTAGGGGACCATTCAGGGGAGAGTTTTCCGAAGGTCATAATCTCGGTCTTGTCCGAGTTGAGCCTAAGACAATTCGAGGCCATCCAGGTACTGACCTCAAGCATAGCTCTCTGGAAGTTGGCTGCCACAGTGAGGCCGTCCCTGTGGATACCCAGAACCAGCTGGGTATCATCTGCGTAGGATGTAAGCCGTACCCCATGGGCCTTTATTACCCTCGCTAAGTCCGCTACATAAAAAATCTTTTAGTCCCATAGTGCGATTTTAGTTTAAACTTATTTTTATGACACAGTAAATTGTTAGGAAATTTGTTCTGTCTAAATCTGGGGGGCAAATTTCATCATTTCATAATTTTTCATCTTTTAATGTCTCACTTTTAACTGATTGTTGTGTGTGTATATTGTTACTGTCTTTAATGATCTCGATTAATCGAAATAAAGAAATTGGTAAGTGTCTGCAGTACAAGATTCTCTAATATAAAGGTCAGTAATGCAAGTAGACTGTCATTGTACAAGCATTTGAAATGTATGGCTCCCTTGGCTCACACAGAAAACATTACAACATAGACAAGAGTACATGTTTCTGTTACAAAGACATACTGGGTACAGCACTTCAGCTTCACTCACACAAAGCAGGTACAGTAGAGGTATCGAGAGTTTCAACCAAAACATGTACAGTAAAAGCAATTGCAGTGCATGTTTCACTCGCATTGAAAAGGTACAATATGTAGATGTGTGTCCTTAGGAAAACACTCCCAGTTCAAGCTCCATTCAAACACAGCAAATTCAGCACAGGCATCCCCAATAGAAGCTTCCTTAACTAATGAGTACATTACAGTCATCCTTAATAGGGGTTTAGCTAACACACAGACCTGACACAATACATTATTGAAAGTGCAAGCTTCCCTTATACAAAGATCAGGTAGAGTACCGGCTTCTGCAATTTCTAGCATACAAATACAAAAAGCAGGTATAGTAACAGTCTTTACACAGATACACTCTGACAGACTGGCTATAGAGAGCACAACAGAGGGAGAAGCTTCACTCAAATGAATAGGAAATCACATCCATCTGTAACATACGCTTCTCACAGATCAAAGGTTATGGACTCTCAGACAGAGAGTACAGTGCAAACATTCCCAGAGAATGTTCCACTCCTATAGAAGAGAAGCAGGATGCAGATCTAGATCTTATCCTGAGAAAAAGCATCAGCCAATCGAGTATCACTCACATACTCTAGGAACAGTGTATCCATCTGTAATCCTAGGTTACCTCACAAGCAGGTACAGTACAGGCATTGGCAAACTTCCCTGACACAAAGAGGAGTAATAATAATAAGATCATATATAGGAGCTACATAATAAATATATACTAGGAAGGAACTATTAGACATTGGCCTTATAGGGAAGTTAAATGGTTGTGAAGCGTTAACTGCAAGGGAATTTCAAGTGAATATTGATGCCATATGCGTAACTAGGCATTTAGGGGTCTATTGGCATATCGGGCATCTCACCACCACCCGTATGGTCGTGGTGATCCGCCCGACACTTACCTCCGCCCGCATCCCAATTCACCCCGCCATATTATGATGGCAGAGGGGTCCGTGGCAGACGGAAAGACCGTCTGCCGCTTTTCCACTAGTCGACTCGTGAACCGGGTGGAAAGCATTTCCAATATGGTGGCAGTGTCTGCAAGACACTGCCATCCATATTAGAATTCAGACAGAGATCAGCCTTTCCATGGCGGCGTTGGGGGGGTGGGGATGCACATGGGGGGTACCTATGGTACCCACCTGCATTTGCATGCACACCGTGGCAGGCACCGCGCAATGCCTGACATGTTGTGCATGCAAATGCGCAAGGTGCATCAACAGCATTGTGGCGGGCGGTGCTGTGTGCACAGCACGCCACAATGTTGTGCATGGGTGATGCCACCGCCACCGTGGTGGTGGCATCCTAATTGCCGGTCCAGGACCGATGCACCACTGGCTGCTGGTCCCAGCACCGCTAGGGGAGGCAGGTGGACAAAAGTCCGCCCGCCATCCTAATAGGTCCCTTAGTCTCCAGTCCACAGGTGGCTGTAGTAATATAGATTCTACAGCCTCTATAGGTAATGCCAAGAATTCAAGGTGCTCAGCTGAGCCACTCAGCTGTGTCTAATTAAATACAAAAGGACAGATTTACAAGCCCCTTGCACCACTTTTGCCTCACTTTTAAAATGGGAAAAGTGATGCAAAAGTGGCACAAGGGGCGTTGAAATGGGCCTCAAGGTCTCTAGGTAAAAACAAATACGTAGTTGCGAATTTTATGGAATTATATGTTCTTGACTTGTTATTTCTAACAAAACTTGAACAGATCTCTGGTCAAAACCCAACCTGAAGTTTGCAATCCCAGATGGGATCGACATATTTAGAACTGACAGACAAGGAAAACGGTGGGGGTGGTAGGGAGGGGGAGGGAGGGGTTTGCAGTGGTCTATCGTACCCATTGTAAAGCTGTGCTGAACCCAGCCTTACAATTATAAAGTGAAGATTTGATGGTTACCTTTAAACTTAATAACAATACAGTTTTTAATGGATCCCTGGTATATCATCCACCCGGTCCTAAAAATAGCTTTGGGTCATCTGTTCGGACATTTGTAGAGTACTGTATGGAATTTCCTAACTTCACCTTGCTGGGAGATTTCAATTTTCATTTAGAGATAAGTGCAAATATAGATACAGAACACCTGATAGATTGATTACAGAGCTTTGGCCTTAATCAGATGGTTACTCAACCGACTCATAATCCTAATCACACATTAGATGGAATTTTTACAAACAATCCTGCAGTAACCATTGACAAAGCTATACCATTAACTTGGTTAAACAATAGGGCAGACTTCCTAAAAATGGTGGTTCCGGAAAAACAATGCCACCACTTCAAACGTGCTAAAGTTGTAAAGATCCACCCTTGGCAGAAAATAGATAGATCTGAGCTTGAGAGCTTGTTAAGTAATCAAGGTCCTGAACTAAGTATTGATGTTGAAATCACTATAAACAATTGTAAGCATTGTATAAATAATACAGTCACAATGTTAGCTCTGGAATTTATTTAAAATCTTACAGTAAACATCCTTCTGCTCCTTAATTTTCTCATGACTTAAAAAATCCAAACAAAAATATAGGGCCCAGGAATGAAGGTGGAGGAAAGAATATGATGCTGAGGAAAAAGAGAAATATAAAGTAGCTATTGAGGAATGTAAAGCACTGATCAACATAGAAACATCAAAGTATTATACAGAAAAATGTGTGCGGCTAAAGATTCCCCAAGCAAACTCTTCAAAACAATAAATACCCTCTTTAAGTATAATAATACTCATATTTTCACCCCTTCACAAGTTTTTTGTACTAAGTTGGCCAATTTCTTTCAAGCCAAGGTCAATGATGTTTATGAAGAATTGAGATGTGCATGGTAAGGTTGGAGCTGACAGGAATATTTTAGATAATTTCACCCTGTTAAATGAAGACAGAGCAAGCGGGCTTTTGGAGACTATTAAATCAAGGTACCCTTTGGTCCCTTGTCCTTCGTATGTGTTACATATAGTTTCCAGGTACCTGGCTGGTCTCGGGCCCTTATCCAACAGACTGGAATAAACCATTGATATGGCCTTCACTGAAATAAACGTCCTTAGATCCTGGCGATACATAACATTATCAGCCAATATCTAGGCTCTCTCTCCCCACAAAACTATTCGATGAGGCAATAAAAGAAGATCTTATGTATTTTCTAGATTGCACAATGTTTTGGATTCATTTCAACATGGTTTAGACCTCAACATTGTATGGAATCCACTTTAATGTTCGCTATGGAAGAGATTCGAAAGCAGGTTTAACAGGGAGGAAGGACTGCGTTGATTCTTCTCAATCTCTCAGCCACTTTTTATACAGTGAACCATTCCATACTTCTAGAGAGTATTGTGATCAAAGGTGCAGATCATTCCTTTAAGATAGAGAGCAAGAGGTTACCTTTGGAGATTTTACATCAGATTCTTTTTCCCTTCCTTGCAAGGTACCTCAAGGTTCATCATTACCGCCTACATTGTTCAAGATCTTTGTTACCCCTCTGACAAAACCCATCCGTTCATGTGGGTTTGTGGCAGTATCCTACGGCAATGGCACACCAATATTGGTATCTATAGCATCAGACATTGATGAGGTTGCCTGCAAATTTAAAAACTGTCTGGCTAATATTGTCATCTGGATGCAGGAAAACTGCCTTAAACTGAATTCAGAAAAGACAGAAGTAATCCGCTTTTCTGCAAACACCTCTTTCTGGAATATGACTTGGTTGCCTTCAAATATTGGGCCTCTTCCCTGCCCTGTTCTGAAAGCAAAAACCCAGGGAGTCTTATCTGACAAACATTTGAGTTTTTCTTGTCAAATTAACCAGGTCACTTCCTCATGTTTCCATCAAGTATTTTCATTTATTCTGGCAGAAATGCATAAAATGGTTGTTGTGCCTTTGCTACTATCCAGAATAGATTATTACAATGTATTAAATCTGGTTATGCAGAAATGCTTGCATTTGAAGCTCCAATCTCAAATGCGGCAGCTCGTCTGCTTTTAGGAATTCCAACATGTGCTTGTATTTCTAGAATATTTGGGATCTTCATTGGCTGCCTGTTAGCGAAACAATGACATTTAAGGCTCTTTGTATAGCCCATAAGGCCATGTATAATAGTGGCCCTGACTATTTCCAAGAGACCTTTTCATGGCATGCATCCATGCGGAATCTGAGATCTGACTCCGCAAAACTTGTCTCAGTCCAAACAGCCAGAGGGATACGGAGAAGTTTCTCCTTCCTAGCTTGTAAACTCTGGAATTCCATGCCTTTGGTATTGTGATTCCAATCAAATTGATCCCCTTTCAGAAAGCTGTTAAAAACCTAGCTTTTTACTAAACATACAAAATAAAGAGTCTCCAGCTTGCTTCTGAAATGCTAGCACCAAGATGCCTTGGCATTCGTGAGCTGTATAAAACTTTTGTTATGTAATTTTGGCATTTCTGGAGCATGTTAACCCAGAAGGTATCCTAGAGGTGAAAACAGAGGAAACTGTTTTACTCGTGCAGATCCCAAGCATTGAACTCCATAACTATCTCGCGACGAGGAGTAGTTTGCAAATAACCACATTTTCACCTGCTTGTGAAAAATAAGGTGCAAAGTTAAGCTCCTGATCTGCTCTGGGAGGGAGTTTCATAGCCTGGTGGCGCCACTGTGAAACCCCGCTCCCCCCACCTGGCTTTCTTGCACCTAGAAATCATAATCTTGTGTTGTCCAGATGAACGCAGATACCTCCATGGAACATACTAATTAAAGGACGTCCTGAGGCAAAATGACCACTGAGAATGGAGAGCTTTGTGAGCCAAACATAGGGCTTTGAAGTGCAACCACTTCTTTCCTGGAAGCCATTGAAGTGATCTCAATCCTTCCCTGACCGAAGAGTGTTTAGGGACTTTCTTACCTAATAAGGACATCTGCAGTGCAAGCTTATCTAACACACAGCCCAGGTACAATAGCAAGCATTTCTCACACACACACAGACATATACTCACAACACATTGCAGTTTTCCTGCATTGCCGGATCCTGCTGGGCTATCCGCACAATGGCCTCATCAAAGCTACAGTCTCTTTGTTCCCAGGGTCCTGGTGGACAGCAGATACAGGCAGAGAGACTCAGGGCAGAAATATGCATATCTGAGTGTGCAGCTGACGCTCTCTGGCAGCACGTATCCAAGTCACCATGCCAACTGTTTTGGTTAATGGTTAATACTGTAGAGGAGGCACATCCCTTTATTGTGAATGAAACCCTCCACTACTCAGTATCCAGGCTAGGTATTTATTTAGGCAAGCCATATTCAATCCTTCCTATACTTTTCCTTTTGGTTATCTGAAGTATCATGGCAGATAATTACTTCCTTTGACATCTGCATGCTTCCTTCCGGGTGAGTTACTTCCAGACCATAATAGGGGCCCTGTCTGATGCCCAGAGTATCACTTGTCTGTAGTGATAGACTACAGAAACGGTGTAAAATTGATGTAAGAACAGATTTAATCTACACCAAATAAAGAGATGCTACTGGAGTGCAAGCAGGTACTCTTGGCTTTCTCCCAGTCTCAACCCCCAACTGTCCAACACATTTGAAATCCCAAAAATGATCATAGAACCTGATGTAAGCAGCATTCTACAACAAGCATAGACCGTTGAGTCTTAATCCCTAGTGTAAACCCTTAACGCTCCTAACACAGTCACTGTATGATAAGATATAACATAGTCCAGTTGTGAAGGTTCATCATTGCTCATTGTGCTGCATCGGTTGGTGCCGCCTTCACATTCTTATGGCCAGACCTTGAATTCTTGGCATCCTGCCTGTGACACTTGTTCTACCTATTCATGAGGTGTTTTTCTTGCTTCCAGGTTTTTCATCAGAGGTACTAGATTATGATCCTTTCACTATTTCACCTTTTTCCTTGATCTTTCTTGTGTCCTTTGAAGAAGCTAAGGAGCTTAATGGAAACAACAGCCTCGTGCTCATGTAAAGAAGGCCATAGGCCCAACTCCCACTAAACCAATGCTTGAAGTGGCAGATGAAGAATGGGGATATTTACCCATAGGATATTCACAATACATCCACAGTACAACCTTCCCTAGCTCGCAACTCAGGTTCAATAGGGCACGCTTTCAGCTGTTTGACTGAGTATCGCACTGCTGACAGAATTGCAATCTTCCTTCATACACATAGCAGGTACAGTGTAAGCATGTACAGGGCACGTTTCCTCCAGCTCACACACAGAACATCCACATTGAGAGCAGAAGTGCAAGATTCCTTTCCTAAAGCAGATAAATCACAGTAATGGCAACAGACGGATAAGCTTCATCACACAAAGGAGGTACAATAAAGGCATCTGATTGCTAAGCTTCCCTCACACATGGAGTAGGCGCAGGACAGACATGCTTCTACACATATAGGCACAGTTCCAAGCTTCTCAGATACAACAGGTACAGTACAAGAATTCACAGTTCAAGTTTCACCCCAACCAGAACAAAGAAAAGCAACCGTAGTCTAAGGCCCAGATGCATCAAAGAAAAAACCGGTCGCAAACGGGCAGATTCTCTGAATCACAAAACATCACAATTTAAGTGATCTCTAAATTGCGATTAATTAAATTGCCATTGCATTTAAAGAATCGCAAATTGAGATTCCTTAAATGCAATGCATTAATGTAAAAAAACTAGTGATTTAGCTAATAGGGAGCGCAAATTACTTCGAAAACCACAAACAATGACAGCGGAACCTACTAAATGACAGCACCTAACCTGGTTATTGTTACTCTATAAGTAAGTTGCCCACCAAATGGGGTGGAGACTGTGTGCACACTGTTTATAGTACCCACTGTCACAGTACTAGATCCCTACGGTATTTTAACATTTAAAAAAAAAAGAAGCAAAGGTGCACCACCCCAAAAAATTTCTATCAACACAGGTAAATCAATAGTCCATATCAAGGAAACAGATAGAATCTTCAGTCTTTCTCTTTTTTTCTCTTTCCTTATTTTTATTCTGAGAGAAACAGCACAACGAACAGCTGACATGTTTCGTCCATATACAGGACTTCTTCAGGGCTGTTAAGTACAAACAGATAAAAATACAAATATAAGAACAGACTCACAACAAATATATGATACATCATTCATCAAGGAAGGCAGCCTTTATTTCCTGCCTACATGCCACAGCTAAGACAGACTAACATCATATTAAAAAACATTACAACAATTTTGGGTGGTGCACCTTTGCTTCTTTTTTTTATAAAAGGGAGCGCAAATTACCTTGAAGTTGAACTTCATGGATATTTGCAAAAACCTTGAAAAATGCACTAAAGTGCATTTTTCAAAGTTCCATTTTACACACACACATGCCCGCGGGGCATGTGTGTGTGCAAGATGTACTCATATGCAGATTCTAGGGGTGCAACAGGGTGTCCTTTTGACACCCTGGCACCCTTGAAATTGCATTCTCATTTTGCGATTCTCTAATTGAGAATCGCAAATTGAGAATGTCTTCCCATTCATTCCTATGGGCCTCAAAGCTTATAGGAATGAATGGGGAGGTAATCCTTAATTGGGTCTTGCAATTTGCAAGTCTAAGGAATGTTTAGAAATCGCTATTTTTTAAGTTATTTCTACATGCATAGCCCTTTGCTATTCCTTATTAGCAAATCCTTATTTTTCGCTAATAAGGAATCGCAAATGGCATTGTTGATGCATGTGCAAGTGTGATTCCTTCAGCACCTACAGTACAAACATTTGCAGTGCCAGCTTCCGTCAGCTCACACTAAGAAGATGCACAGCACGAACATCAGTGCAAGATTGTAATAGAGACTCATTGCAACACTCAATAATAGAAGCAGAAGCGTTTACTAATATACAAAGTCACTACAATAGAGGCATGTGTAGTGCAAGTTTTACAGTTCACCTGGGTTAAGAGATCCACACAATCCCTGATATGGCAGAACCAGATTATTTTTTCAAATGTGAGAGACAGTGGTAAAAGTGGGGCTCTGTCTTAAAGAAGTTGTGTTACATTTTGTTTTTGTCTGATGTTTTGGTATGATTGTAATATGAACTTACTTGGCCTCATGCTAGCAAACATTTGAAAATCTGGTGCTGTGTGTTTCCTTTGTTTCCTGTTGGCCCACATTGTGGATCTCTACTGCTTATTTAACCCATCCACTTCTAAGTATTTGCACTCCTCTGAGCCGAGCTTTTTTATTTTAAAAAACAAGGGTTTTAGTTTGTTTAAACACATGCTTCTCTTTGGCCTCTTGGGCCACTCATCCAAGCTATTCGTGTTTTTCAGAACATACAGGGCTATGTATTGGTGCAAACATTGCATCCCTGTCTTCTTGCAGCCAGATGATATAATAAAAAATGTAGAGATATTAAACATTTTTAACAAATGTGTTCAATATTTCAAACAAATTATACCCAGCTCAGATGCATGTTTGTTGTAGTGTCCAGGCCTGGCTAGACACATGCTGCACTGAGGCTAAGCCTTTGACTTCGGTCGCAGCAAAGAAGTGCACACATACACTTATAGTCACCCGGGTGCATGCAGGCATGTTACAATGTAGAGTGCGTGCCGGGTGGCACTGCCACTACATCCCTTCAATCTTTTAGATACTATGTTCTTATAATGTTCATGACTTATTCCTTAGACATACGGGCCACAAAGTCTCTTAGTCTTTGGCTGGGGGCGGGATTCAGACAAAGACCATACCTCCGGCTCCGGGATTTGTTCTCAACCCTAGTCCCCGCAGAGTCACCTCCCGATGATTGTGTGCTCACACTAGGGTTTATCTGCTCGGCACCAGCCAGCGTTCCTCTTTCTGGATGCATTGGCACCATTGCATGATCATTCCGGGGGGTACTCTGTGGCACCATTTCTTCTCCCCACTCTTCCATTCCAGTTTCGCTGGGAGCCTGGCCTCCACTTTCTTGAACCACAAGATGTTCTTCGTGACCACGTGGGTCCCGTGCTTGGCTGACACCATGGTTCCCTGCATGTTGGTGACCTCCCACACCTCCGGCTCATATGGGGTGCGGTACTTCCATCCAGGGTACGGGTCCTTCACAATGTCCCTGTCTCCTACTTGGATGTCCGCCGTTTGCACCCGGCGCACTAGGCTTGCCTTGTCGTTAGTGGTCCATTTCCTGGCTTTTGTAGCAGCTTGTTCCAGATCCGGTGGACTCCAGGATGGATCCGCGGGAATGCTGTCTGGAGGCACTTTCCAGAATAACAGATGCATCAGGGCACACTGTGTCATACAGTGGGGAGTCTGACGGTACGCACTCAAGAATTGCTGTAGTGCTCAGCATCCTCGGCCTTTTCAACGCCAATCCTAAGAGCACTGTTCAGAGTCCGAATGAAGCGTTCTACTTCTCCATTAGCCTGTGGCCACTGCGGCATGATCTTGCAAGTCAAGTCAAGTCAAGTCAGAGAATTTATATAGCGCACTACCTACCCAGAGGGTCTCAAGGCGCTTAGAAATGGGAGGGGGATTACTTGTCAAATATCCAAGTTTTTTTTTTTTTTTTTTTAATTTTTGAAAACCTTTATTGTGCATGAATAAAAGAACAAATACGGGCCTACAACCGTCAGGCCGGCCACGATACAATGTCAGCACAGGAGCAAGCTTTACAGTTCCCCCGCAGCAATAGTTAAAAATTCAAGAAGCAATGAGCGTTACACTGGAAGAATCATGTCGCCGGGGGAGAGGAGAGTTGAAGGTTAATTTTTTAGGTTTTTTTGCGTTTTCATCATAAGATAAGTCAGTGAAGAGTAAAAACTAAGAAGATTCGAGTCCGCACAATGGCTTCACGACACGGGTAAGCGGCGTTGTAGCTGAAAACAACAGTGGAAATTAACATCAAGTACAATATGGCGGTGCAAAATAACGGCAAGTCGTCATCCAGTATGTACGCACCCCAATAAGCGCCGCCCCCACCCTGCCAACCCCAGTTCAGACCCAGAATCGAACCAGATCAAGAAAGCGCAGAGAATAGAGAAAAGAAGGCCCATAGAACTAAAAAATGCCAAATTACCCCACCCACCCTGCATCATTGTGGAGGCTACGGCCTACCCCCCCCCCCACAGAGTGCCTGTCGCCCTTTAAAGAACCCGAAATATAGACAAGAAAGAAGAAGGAAAGAATGAAGAAAGAAGAATAACATTAACACCTATAATATAGGGAGTGAGAAAGAATAAATCAACCTAAACTCCCAAAGAGAAGAAAGTGGGGAGGAGCCCACTCGATATCAGGTCACCCGGAGTTCCCGGCCCTCCTCAGACTCCCACACCATAGATATCATCCATTACTAAAGCGTCAGTACAAAATCAATCAGCAATGACTATGCAGTTGAAGAAAGTCATCGTGTGATGCGTGCCCATGAAATATATACGAATCAGTTCCAACCCCATCCCCGTCAGCCAGCAAAACAGTTAGTGACAAAAACAGCCTAGCCCTGACCCGATCGTGGATGTAACTTTGAGCGTATGTCCCCATGAGAGCCCTCCCCCCTGTGCACAAAGGGACAATATGGCCGCTTGAAAGAAGAAGACAAAGCAGGATCACAAAATGTCCGCCGATTATCGGTAGAGGGTCCGTTGTCCACAATACATAGTTCCATAAGGGCATCTGGAAAATAGAGACTCCACAGGGGGGAGGGTGTAGGCCACCAATTAAAAATCAACAAGCCAGACAAAAGTTGCGAAACTGGATCCATAGACAAACGCGATGGTACAGGCAACAATGAGTCAAGCCCCGAGGGAAGGGGAGACAATGTATCAAACACAGAGCTTGAGGGCTGCCAGCCTTCGGATCCGGTAGAGGCAGCAGCAAGTACAGGATCATCATAGGCACAGGGAAACATTGTATCCTCATAGATCGGAAAAGGCAGACCCACGCCTCGCTGGAGGCAGACGTTGCGTTCGCGAGCCTCATCAGACAGCATTCTATCAAATCTCTCACCCAGTGCTCGGAGGCCATTACACATCTCCGAGTGGAAGTCACGCAGGGCGGCCAGGATGGATCCACAAGATGGTGGAGGCCGCAATTCCCTCGAATCCGATTCCAGAGCCGGTGCTCGCATGCCGGTGCACCACGCAGGCAGGGCAGGGCAGTCTACGGGCAGGGACGGGTGAGCTCCCCCCAGCCGCGGGTGGTCAAACGGGGCCATGATTCCGGTAGTGCAGTATTGGAGCTGGGGAGGGTTTAGCATAGGCAGGCACCACTGCAAGATTCCGACACTACCAGGGTCGAGAGCAGACGGGTGCACCTCCCATAATACCGCCTCGCATCAGGCTGGGCACCGGACGAGAAAATCGGCAGTCTGCGCTGAGCCGGCCCACTGGGCACCCTACGCCGCTCACCTCTCACTCAGAGCCGAGAATCCGCGTCCTCGGGGCTTCACCATTCGGCCGTCTCGTCACAGGCGCAGCCTGGGTTGACATCGGTAGCAGCGCGGCGGTGATCGCCTCACATGGAACGGCGCCGCGTGTAAGTCCTCGGCACTATGCAGCAGTTCCGGCCATTTCCGAGCCTCCGAGAGCCGATGACGAGCGGCATTGCAGGCGAGGGTCCGGGGCGGAGGACGTTACATCAAATATTTCCGTCATCCGGGCAGGCTGAGACGTCGGGGAAAGACCAAAGTATTCAGCTCCTCCTCAAACACATTCCGCCACCGAAATCGATCAGGATGGAGTACAGGATCCCGTTGCGGAGCTCAAGGGCCGGTGGAGCCGGGTGACTACACGTCCGCTCCGGTCGCCATCTTGGCTCCTCCCCAAATATCCAAGTTTTAAGTTGCTTTCTGAATAATGGGAGGGGGATTACTTGTCAAATATCCAAGTTTTAAGTTGCTTTCTGAATGCTAAGTGGTTCTGGGTGAGGCGAAGGTAAGCGGGGAGTGAGTTCCATGTTTTAGCAGCCAGGTAAGAGAATGATCTGCCTCCCATGGTGGTCTTGTTGATGCGAGGTACAGTGGCGAGGGCTTGGCTGGAAGAGCGAAGTTGGCGGGAGGGGGTGTAGAAGGATAGTCGTGAGTTGAGGCATTCTGGTCCGATGTCGTAGAGTGATTTGTGTGCGTGGGTTAGCAGTCGGAAGGTGATTCTCTTATTGACGGGTAGCCAGTGGAGGTCTTTCAGGTGGCCAGAGATGTGTTCGTTGCGCGGGATGTCTAATATGATCCTGGCTGAGGCGTTTTGGATTCGTTGGAGTTTCTTCTGGAGTTTAGCGGACGTACCTGCGTAGAGGGTGTTTCCGTAGTCCAGACGGCTCGTGACTAGAGCATGGGTGACTGTTTTCCTTGTTTCGGTGGGGATCCAGCGAAATGTTTTTCTGAGCATGCGAAGAATGTTGAAGCAGGATGAGGAAACGGCGCTGACTTGTCTGTTCATTGAGAGTGAAGAATCCAGGATGACGCCCAGGTTACGTGCGTGGTCTGTCGGGATGGGTGCTTTTCCAAGGGCTTCCGGCCACCAGGAGTCGTCCCATGCAGAGGGGGATGTACCTAAGATGAGGACTTCTGTTTTGTCCGAGTTCAGTTTCAGACGGCTTTGTTTCATCCATTCGGCAACTTCTTTCATTCCTTCGTGTAGGTTAGTTTTGGCGGTGCTGGGGTCATTGGTGAGAGAAAGGATTAGTTGAGTGTCATCCGCGTAAGAGATGATGTTGAGGTTGTGTTGGCGGGCGATGGCCGCGAGTGGGCTCATGTAAACGTTGAAGAGGGTGGGGCTGAGTGAGGATCCTTGAGGTACGCCGCTGATGACTTCAGTGGCCTCGGACTTGAATGGTGGGAGGCGGACTCTCTGGGTTCTTCCGGTGAGGAATGAGGTGATCCATTCAAGTGCTTTTCCTTGTATTCCGATGTTATTGAGGCGTTGTAACAGGGTGCTGTGACAAACTGTGTCGAATGCTGCCGAGAGGTCGAGGAGGATGAGAGCGACTGTGTCTCCATTGTCCAATAGAGTTCGAATGTCGTCTGTTGCTGCGATGAGGGCGGTCTCAGTGCTGTGTTTTGCTCGGAAGCCAGATTGTGAGGAGTCGAGGGATTTGTTGGCTTCGAGGAAAGCGGCGAGCTGGTTGTTGACGGCTTTCTCGATGACTTTGGCCGGGAATGGAAGGAGCGAGATGGGTCGGTAATTTTTGAGTTCGGTGGGGTCCGCTGTGGGTTTTTTCAGAAGGGCGGTGAGTTCAGCGTGTTTCCAGCTTTCCGGGAAGGTGGCGGAGTTGAAGGAGCAGTTGATGACGTCTCGTAGGTGCGGTGCTATGACGGAGTCTGCTTTGTTGAAGATGTGATGAGGACATGGGTCAGTGGGGGAGCCTGAGTGGATGGAGTTCATCAGGCGCATTGTGTCCTCAGTAGAGATTGGGTTCCAGTCGTTGAGGGTGTTCACGGGGGGAGAGTGTTCAGCAAATGGTTGGGTGGGTTGGTCTCCGGGTTGGTTGTTGAAGCTGTTGTGGATGTCTGCAATTTTGTTGTGGAAGAATGAGGCTAGGGAGTCGCAGAGGGCTTGAGAGGGGGTGATGTCGTTGGAGTTGGCCGAGGGGTTGGAAAATTCCTTGACGATGTTGAAAAGTTCCTTGCTGTTGTGGGCGTTGTTGTCAAGTCGATCCTTGAATGCTGTTTTCTTGGCCTTTCGGATCAGTTGGTGGTGAGTGCGGGTGGCGTTTTTGAAGGCGTCCTTGGTACTGGTGGTTGGGTCTTTTTTCCAGGCCTTTTCAAGGGATCGGCAGAGTTTCTTGGACTTCTTAAGATCGTCGTTGAACCATGAGGCCTTCTTGTTGCCGGGTTTGCTTTGACGTTTTTTCAGTGGTGCTAAGGTGTCGGCGGTGTTGGATAACCATCGGGTGAAGTTGGCGGCGGCTTGGTCTGGGTTGGAAGAGTGGGCTGGGGTGTTTAGAAGGAGTGATGAGGAGATCTGGTCGGTGGTGATCTTGTTCCAGTTTCTTTGCAGAGTTGGTTGGAGGTGGTTAGTGGGTTTTGGCTTGTTGTAGGTGAAGTGGACGCAGTTGTGGTCAGTCCAGAGGAGATCTGTAGTATGGCTGAAGGAGACATGATTGCTGGAGGTGAAGATGGGGTCGAGTGTGTGACCTGCGATGTGGGTGGGGGAGGTGACTAGTTGTTTAAGTCCGAGGTTGGCGAGGTTGTCCAAGAGGGTGGTGGTGTTGCGGTCGTTGATCTTTTCGAGGTGAAAGTTGAGGTCTCCCAGAAGGATGTATTCTTTGGAGGGGAGCGCGTGTGGAGTGATGAAGTCCGTGATGTCTTCACTGAATTTAGCTCGGGGTCCTGGTGGTCTGTAGAGGAGGGTGCCTCTGAGTGTGGTCTTGGGGTCGATGTGTATTTGGAAGTGGAGGTGTTCGGAGTTGGCGAGGTTGGTGTCAGAGCTGGTTGAGATGCGGATTGATTTCTTATGGACGATAGCGATGCCTCCTCCTGTGTGGCCGGTACGGTCTTTGCGTGTGATCTTATAGTCTTCCGGGATGGCAATGGTGATGTCTGGGGCGGAGGAAGCGTTCCTCCATATTTCCGTTAGGAAGGCGACGTCTGGAGAGATGGTGTCTAGTAGATTCCATAGGTCAATGGCGTGTCTGTGGACCGATCGAGTGTTGAGAAGGATGCATTGTAGGTGGTTGGGGTCGGGAATCTGTGGTGTGGTCGTGGCGGAGATGTTGTCGGAGCCGCTGAATTTGCAGGAGTAGCAGGAGAAAGGTCCATGAGTGTGTCCAGGAGCGGCTTGGACGCAGTTGGGGGCGCGACCGGGGTTAAGGGCTAGTAGGGTGGCAGCATCGTAGGTAATGCGGGAAGGCTGGGCAGAGCGAGGGGCAGGGGGTCTGGCGCTGGGCGCGGTCCAGGCGCGGACGGGCGTAGACGGGCTTACCTTTGGCGCACCTTCGGCGTGGCCCAAGCGCGTGGACGCTGCGCGTGGGGGCATTGGCCATAAATGGATGGTGGAGGGGGCGGAGCGTGGGAAGGTCAGCAGCTGGGAGGCGGTAGCGGGGAGGAGGGGCAGGGAAAACAACAACAGCAAACAAAATGGAGGTCAGAGGGGAGGCGAGGCAGGGGCAGTAGGTCGCCTGGGACAGCGAAAAGGAGATTAACACAGTAATACACGTTGCTGGCAGGTGGGCAAACACAGCTAAATGCAATGCAGGGCGGGCGGCGCTACAATCACATGCGCTATGAGCTATGAGTTTCAGAAAACACAGCGCAAATTGGCCAAATGCAGGCGATACCGCTAATTTACTAAATGCAGGCGATACCGTGATGTCAGTCAGCAGTGCGAAGATCCCCAGGCAGACAGCAGCAGTACTGGGAGAGGAGCAAGGAGGGAGCAACCGGTCAGGAGCGAGTCCGGGCGGTCACAGGGGCTGAAAGGACGAGGTAGGCTCTGTGAACGTGGGTGGGAGGGTCAGCAGCTGGGAGGCGGTAGCGGGGAGGAGGGGCAGGGAAAACAACAACAGCAAACAAAATGGAGGTCAGAGGGGAGGCGAGGCAGGGGCAGTAGGTCGCCTGGGACAGCGAAAAGGAGATTAACACAGTAATACACGTTGCTGGCAGGTGGGCAAACACAGCTAAATGCAATGCAGGGCGGGCGGCGCTACAATCACATGCGCTATGAGCTATGAGTTTCAGAAAACACAGCGCAAATTGGCCAAATGCAGGCGATACCGCTAATTTACTAAATGCAGGCGATACCGTGATGTCAGTCAGCAGTGCGAAGATCCCCAGGCAGACAGCAACAGTACTGGGAGAGGAGCAAGGAGGGAGCAACCGGTCAGGAGCGAGTCCGGGCGGTGTCAAATTACAAGGGACGTCAGGTACTCCTGGAATTCTCTCCCTTGGAAGTCCATTATCTGACTTTACTTCTTCCGGAGGTACCGTCATCCCGAAGGCGCGGTCGAGCGTGGCTTTGACCTCAGGAATGCCACTGACGACACCCCCTCCACCACTGGGAATTTGGAGTGTGAGTCAATGAGGACCAGAGTACTTTGTCTATCGGGAAATTATCCGAAATCAATGCTGACTTGAGTCCACGGCTCAGTACATGGCGCTTCAGTAATGACCGGAGTTGGCGCCGGGTCATTGCCAATGTTATTACACGACTGCCATGTGTGGATGGCTTCTTCAACCATAGGGGCCCATTAGGATGGTGGGCGGATCGCCCCCACCAGGCCGGCGGTGGGGGCGATCCGACCGCCATCCTTGCCAGAAGGACCCCCCTCCATATTAGTATGGCTGGGGGTCCGCGGCGGACGGAAAGACCGTCCGCCGCTTTTCCGCCTCGGTCGCCTTGTGACCGTGGCAGAAAAGGGTTTATATAGTGGCGGTGGCTATCAGACACCGCCAGCAAATATTAGGATGGGCAATTTGCAATGCCTTCCCGTGGCGCAATGCTGCCACGGAAACGCATGCAGAGTCTGCTTTGGGGGCCCGTTGCGGGCCCCCAAGGACTCCGGGTGAGTGGGGGGTGCACATGGGGGGTGCCTATGGTACCCTCCAGCAGTTCCATGGACAACATGGCAAGCACCCCACGGTGCCAGCCATTTTGTGCATGGAAGTGCACAGCATGCCTTCCTGCCATTGTGGCGGGCGGTGCTGAGTGCTCCGCCTGCCACAATGGTAGGAATGCTTGATGCGCCCACCACTGTTGCGGTCGCATCCTAATGCCACCAACGGGACCCCCGCCCTTATGGCGGGCGGTCCCTTTTTGTGATGGGATGGCGGGCAGACAAAGTTCACCCATCATCCTAATGGGAGCCATAGTGTCCATGTCAGTGAACCATACTTTGTTTCTGAGACGGACTTTCGTTTTCGCGATCCCTTGATGCCATTAATGCGCCAGAATGATTACTCTCTCTTACAGGCTCCTGGTGATCACCAGCGTGGTACCGTGCAAAACAACCCCATGTAGTCCTTTGCTCAGTTCACTGTGGGCCCTCCACAGTTGTTGACAGGACATTCTTTCCTCTTCTGTCAGGGCATGTGCTGCATCGAGAAAGTGTTGCTAGCTCCGGTCTGCCAATGTTGCCTTTACCTTGGCCAAATCTTTGTCTTGGTGGCCTTTCCAATGTTTTGAAGCGTGAGCACATCTGGGCACGCCTCGTGAGATATCATCAGGGCAAACTCCTCCGGGTTGTCATCATCAGCAAGCCGTCCTGTTGATGCGTCAGTCTTGGCCTGGTGACGTGACAGAAAGACAGTCGGGTTGTGGACCCCAGGCCGAAAGATGACCTCAAAGCGATTAGCTTGCAGTTGCACTGCCCATCTCTCTATTCGCGGGGAAGCCAATCTGGAAGTGCCTGCAAAGAGGGGAATCAGAGGCTTGTGGTCTGTGACCACACAAAACTCCTGCTTGTAGAGATAGAGGTGAAAGTGTTGGCATGCCCACTCCATAGCCAAAGCTTCATGCTCTATCTGAACATACCACATCTCCGTCCGCCTTAGGGCTCTGCTGGTGTACTTTGACTGGTACCCACTCTTTCACCGTTGTCTCTTGCATGAGAATGGCTCCTAGATCTACGGGGCTAGCATCTACCACCAGCTTGGTGCGTCTGTTGGGTTGGAAGAACGCCAAGACCTTTTTGTTGATGAGAGCCTCCTTCACAGCATGGAATGCAGTGTCTTCTTTTGCTGTTCAGCCCAGGGTTGTCCTGAATTTCTGGGGGTCCGGAGAGGCTCAGAGAGAGAGGCCAGATTTGCAATGAATCAGCCACAATATGTGGCCATGCCTAGGAAGCTGCGAACTTCCATTGGCCTTATGGGTCTCGTGGCAGTGCATATGGCAGTGGCCTTCTTCGGGTCAACCTAGAGGCCATCTCGAGAGAAGATGTAGCCGAAGAACTCGACTGACTCTTGGTAGAACAAGCACTTGGCTCCGTGGAGGGTAAGTCTGCTTTCCGCAAGTCGTTGAAGGGTGTCTCTGAGATGCACGAGGTGATCCTCCAGTATATCATCAATCAAGTTGATAACTCTGTGTAATCCTGTGAGCGTTTCCCTTATAGCATTCTGAAAGACTTCCGCTGCGGAGGATAACCCAAAGCTCAGCCGCTTGTATCGTCGTAGACCCACATGAGTGGAGAATGTTGTGATATTCCTGCTGTCTGGATGAAGTTCTAGCTTGTGATAACTAGCGTTGAGGTCGAGTTTTGTAAACCACCTGGCCCCATTTAGGTCTGCCATAATGTCATCCACGGTGGGCGTGAGATGTCGCTCCTGCTTCATGGCTTGATTTGGAAGGCGCATGTCGACACATAGCCGAATGGCTCCAGGTTGCTTTGGCTTGGGGGCTATGACCAGGGACGACACCCATGGGGTGGGGCCCGGTACCTTCTGTATTACTCCTAACTGCTCCAGCTTTTGTAACTCCTCCTCCACGTGAGGGTGTAGGTGGAACGGCACCCTCCTGTGCCTCAGAGCTGTGGGCTTGACCGTTGGATCAATGTGGAGTTTGAATATCTTTCCCTTCAGGCACCCCAGCCCCTCGAATAACATAGGAAATTCTTTGAGTGTATCTAGGGTGTGTAAGTCATGCACCTGGTTGGTGAGAAAGACCAGCTCCAGGTCTTCCGCCATGTGGCAGCTGAGGAGTGTTCCACATTTTCCCTCGGTGATGTGAAACTGCGTGTGGAGGCGGTGCTCTTCACTGGGTACTTCAACCTCCATGACTCCTCGCAGGGAAAGTGTCTCCATCCCACCATTGGTGTTTATCTTTGCCCTGGAGGGTGCGAGCGGGGGTCATAGGGATAGTCAGTCATATTTCTCACTATCCATAACATTCACTGATGCCCCAGTGAGAGCTTTGACTGAGGAACCTGCAACAGTGACGGTGCACATGGGTGGGGGCCGACGTCTCGGATCCTCTTGACTTACAAATGATACTATGGAGACGTCATCATCGTCCGCGCCTAAACTATAACCCGGCAGGGTGGCATCCACTTGCTCCAACGGGTCTTCCAGCATCAGTTGTCTAACTGCTGTTGACGGTTCACGCTGTCCCATAGTGTTTATTCTCCCTCTCCCTCCTCAACAGACCTTCGCGAAATGGTTTAGCTTTCCGCACTGCAAGCAAGTCTACCCCCTTGGAAAACATCAACCAGACGGCGGATGATCCAAGCTGCAGTTACCACATGCGCTCTTCTGTGACTTATTTTTATTTATTTTTATTTTAAAGGTTTTATATAGCGCTGGCTAGACCCGGAGGTGTCAGAGCGCTTTACATGAGCATCAGATCATAGTTACAGGTTACATCGTTACAAAGGTTACACAGTTATTAGAGCATGGCAACATAGTTACTTGTAAAGTCAAGATAAACAATAAGCACAAATACGTAAGGGGAAAAGCAGGCAAGGGGAAAGATTCAGGGGAGGGGGAAGGAGCTGGGGAAGTAGACATGTAATGAAGGCAGGAAAGAGGAGGGGAGGGTAAAGGACACTGCATGGAAAGAGGAGGGGAAGGGCGACTGGGACACAAACTGGTAGACGAGACAAGGCAACGTCCAAAGTCCAGTAAGCTGTGATCCCAGGGGAAGTGGTATCACTTCCCTATCTCTCTTGCGGGAGGCTCCCTTTACGCAGTGGACTCTCTCAGAGGGATCTCTGAGACTCCAAGGCCTACATACTGGATCCTTCCCCAAAAAGGGGCGAGGGAGTGCTTGGCAAGGGGTGCCATATAATACCTCAGCTGTGAGCGGCTCCCTTGGTGCAGTGGACTCTCTCAGCGGGTACGCTGAGACGCCAGAGTAAAAATATTGGATCTTTACCCAACAAGGGAAGAAGGAGTGCTTAGTCAAAGGCACAAAGGACAGGGGGCTAGGCAGACTAGCAGGCAAGGTGCGAGATTCAGGGGAGAGTGTATAGGAGCTAGGGAGGTAGACAAAGAGAGATAGAGTACTAAATGGGAACAAATTTAATTAATGAGTTATTATATAACGCTGGCTAGACCCGATGGAATCAGGGCGATTTACATGAAGGACAATAATGTTGAAATTTACATCAGTTCAAAGTTACATAAGTATCACGAAACGCATTTAAAGAACATAGGGGACAAATTGAATAGAGCAAGGAAGGGTAAGGGGATAGGGTAAAGGGGTAGGAGAAAGATAGGACATAGAGACGAAGGGAAAATCGGCCCATGGTCCGGCTGGGTAGGTGACGACATGGAGGGGGAGTCCACAACCCATCTCCTCTTTAGCTATATGTAGCTCCACCGGGCGTCAGCCAAATCGCTAGGTCTCCACAGTCTGGGATAAGTTCTGCGGGATCCAAGTCCTGATGTGTAGGCAGGTTAGGGAATAGGTTCAAGGTCTGGTCAATGTCAATTGTTGTCCCAGGGAAGTAAAACAACGTGTAGGGGACCACTATGGAAGCCATCTTGGGGTCAGGCAGGGGACTGTACTGTACACTGGTACACTGGTGGCCATCCTAAGGTCAGGCATCAGTCAGTAAAAGTCAATATCCAGGACAGCGACCGCCAGAAAATAACAAATCAAGCGTGTGCACACCATCACACACACAGACATGCACAAGCACGCACCAATGTGAGCACACACTCTCATATGCACACTGACGCACAGTCACAGACACGCACATAGCCAGATACATCCAGGAACACAAGCATACATAAAATCCCAGGCTCTAATACAAAAACACCCAAATGCATGCACACGCAAACACCATCACATACACAGACATGCACAAGCACACACAAATTCGCTCACTCTCATACACGCAGACACACACAAACACACAAGCACACTTACAGAAACTATCAAAAACACATGCACACATACAATCACATGCTCCAGAACAAAAATACTCAAGGACGTACACACAAATACATGCACACACACACACACACTATCACACGCACAGACATGCACAAGCACACAACAAATGTGCGCACACACTCTCATATGCGAACAGAGGGCGAACATACAGGAATATACAGAAACATCCACACGCATACATACAATCCCATGCTCTAATACAAAAACACTCAAATACATGCACACACCATCACACGCACAGACATAAGCACACATACAGAAACATCTGCGCACACAAACACAAGCACAAATAGAATCATATGCTCGAAGTATGCCGCCAGCAGCACATGCACCTTCGTTGTCTTAGGAATCCACCCACTTCCAAATGGGCACATCTATTAATGTGCAACGTCTCACAGTTTATTGTATAGAAAGTGGTATTTACCCTGGATCATAGGCCATTCACATCATTGTTAGGCAGCATCTCAGAACGTGTTAGCTACTCAGTTGTTGGAAAAGTGTTGCAAAGTGCCTTACTTCAGAGCCATAGTGGACTGTTCACATTTACAGTCCCCAACAGTCACTCAGTTACGTCTATCAGGAGTCCGTACCGCCTGCGATCTGGTCACTCGCAGCGGCACTATTACCAAAAATCGCTAGAGAAAGTATTAGCAGTTCCTGTGGGGCAATGTAATAGCCGTCATGTGTCAGGGTGTTATTCACAGCCAATTACACCGTCGCGACGTCTCCTCCGCACACCAACCCCACAACCTTAGGCAAAGTCACCGGGAGCAGCAGGCGAATCGGGGCACACAGTTCATTCTGCTTCCTGCGGAGCCGGCCGTCGTCTGTCAGCCCACAAGCTCTACCCCAACACGGCAACAGGAAAGGTTTAACAGGCTCAAGGCATCTTACATATTCGCCAGTTGGCTGGTAGATATAACACCATAGCAGAGGCAGCTTACGATGTAGGTGCCGTACTTCCGGTGTCGTCTACTCCTCGATGCACGTCTCGGCCATCTTGTTGGAATATAAGGGGCTCGGAGTCTCTCTTTCCCTCTGGGTGCTGCTGTTCATCTCTGAATGGTGTCTACCCTCTCTTCTTTAATTACCGGAGGTTGAGAGGTTCCGGACTGAGGAGTAGGTCAGTTAAGGGCAGCCTCCATCTCATCCGCCCGGGCGTTGGACAATTTGTGGGACCTTGCGAGCACCAGAATCTCGTCTGGAGTGATACCCAGCTGCCTGAGTATCAGGCGGCGCAGAGTCACCAACCTGCACCCTTGTATGACTTGCACCCTAATTTCTTCCCTCTGGTTGTATAGCGTGCAGGAGCTCGCCAGTTTTCCTAGGCGAGCGTAGAAGACGTTTATGGTCTTGGCTTCACCTTGTCTTGCTTGTAGGAGCTTGAATCACTCGACATCAGGGTTTATCTGAGGGTTAAAATGCCTGTTCAAGGTCGCCACCGCCTCTTCATAGTTGTTGTCATCAGCCCCTGTGTTTGGCAGGGTTTTGAACAAGTCACAAAGTTCCCCTCCTCTGTAACACGTAAGGAGCAACGGTTTCACCCTACATTCTGTCTCTCTCATGCCCACACAATAATGATCCAGGCGACCAATCCAAGATTTCCAACGTGCTGCTGCCGTGGCCGGATCTGCAAGTTCCTGAACAGGGGCAGGGGGGCCACCGTGGCATGGCCTGGTTGCGGTAGTGCGTGCAGAGGCACCTGTAGTGGGACCTGTTTTTGTGGCGCAGGAGCTCCAGGTCCATCCGGGTTGGGGACGCTCATGGCTGCTCAGACGCAATGCTTCTGGATGAGAGCGACACCTGCTGTGCTCACAGGGGCAGATCCGTGGGCAGGGCGTGCTCTGGCTGGTCACCTCAGCGCTGTAAACAAACAAAAGAGGAGTACCATCAGAGACTGCTTAGATAAAGCGGTCTGAGTGGGATGACTGAAAAAAGAAGAGAGTCCTTCCTTTATTAATAAACCCCTCACTCACCGACCCAGTCGGTGACATGCTTCATCATCGGGGTCCACCCTGATAGCCGAATGCCATCAGGGTGTGCTGCGACACCTGGACTACAGTGGAGCTGGTATTTGTGTGTGTGAAGTGAACAAAAAAAGTGTTAACAATAGTCCTGGTATACTTGTGTGAAAAAATGTATTTGCAAGTTACTGGACAATATTAAAATTAAGTGTGTGGATACAATAAGGTTTATTATGACCGTGTGTATCACTTATGTGTGAGGTCTACATGTTTCATCCCGTAGGATGGAAGGTACCGGGTTTTCGTCAGGACCAGAGGAAAATGGTTGGTCAGGGCACACTAACGTCCTGCCGATCCCTAGATTCCTGTACAATACTGACAAAAATCTGTCAAAGTGAAAATAAAGAGCTCAAAAACAAAATAGTCGAGCTAAAAGCAAAAAAGACCTGGTGGGAGAAAGAGGCAAAAAGTTACGAGTATACTTAATACAAGCCTATTACGAAGTGCCATGCTGGTTCTCACGTGCCTGCTTATATATTGTGCATCCCATTCAGAGCTTAATGTGATCGATAGTGTCTGTCTATCACTAGAGCTGGCACACTCTATCAATAGTGTTGTGCTCAGTGATCAATAGGTCGTTAATCCAACACTCGAACGCACTCAGCACTCCCTTGTGCGTGATTTGACTGCTCACAATTCCATTAGCGTGAGATAACAACGACGTGAAGTATTTATATACATTCTGAACTTTGACTCGAGCTGACACACTCTATCAATTGTGGTGTGCCCAGTGGTCAATAGGTCCTTAATTTTAAACAGTCGGAAGCACTCAGCACTTCCGTGTGCATAACTCGACTGCTCACGGTATCAATTAATGTGAGTTAATAACGACACGCAATGTTTGTCCCATCAAACATACATTCACACTACGCATACATACATCACACATACATAGACCGGAAAAGGAATCAGGGCTTACTCCTGTTTCGGGTCTTTTAGGCTTCACGGGGTGGAGGGAAGGTATTTAGACTCAAAATGCCATATTCTGCGATGAGGAAATGAGAGGAGACAATTGTCAGGGGACATGCTCACGAAACCGTGACCAGAAAAGCGGGCCTGGATCGGAATATGAGCGGTAATGTTACTTACAGTTATGTTGAGGTTAGGTTTCTATGTACCTACTCGCCTCTCCGTGCCTCCCCGCTCGTGTTCTGAAGCAGCCGGCAGGAATATAGCACCAGCGTTGCTTCTGGGGCGGGCGGTGTTACGCAAATACGTGATGACGCACTAGCGTAGCATTATTGGAAATGGAAGAGGGAGTATGCTAGGGATTGAATGATGTTTCTGGTGTTTCTAAGCAACGGTGATCTAGGAACAGCAAATGGCTATTCAGACTAGAATTGGAAGCGAAGGAAAGTCTGGAGCCTCTTGAAGGATTACAAGTAATCCATTTATGAGGAAGCGAAACAGAGGGGAGACATTTGACAAGCAAAGGCACGTATTTGATACGGCCATTAATAGTTTCGTTCAATAATCAAAAATTGATCCGACAATAAACAGGTTAGAGAGAGAGAAGGTTCATGTTAACTGGGGCATAAGTTCAAAAAATGTTGGCCCAAGGAATATTGTCGTTCAATCCTTTAACATGTGTGGATAATCTGTATATCCATCTCTGTTCTTTCTCGTATAGTCGTTTCTGAATGTTAGGTCCAGCAGTAATTTGTTTGATAACAGTCCATCTCATATCATTTGGTGTGTGGTTGGATTCAAGGAAGTGATCTGTCAGTTTTGTGGCGTTTTTCTTGCAGCGGATGGTGCTGCGATGCTCGCAGATTCTTTGCTTTACTTTCCTCGTCGTCATCCCCACGTAGCGTTTGTTACATGTACATTCGATCAGATAAATCACATTGCAGCTATTGCAATTCGTGTGGGATTGCTGCCTCCATACTTTATCAGTCTCGATATTCAGGGTTTTGGTGTTATTTGTTAAATGACATACGCTGCAGTTACCGCAGCGAAAATGTCCTGTAACATCAGGTAGACCCCAAGCCTTTGTGAGTGATTGGTTGTCAACACGTTCTTTCAGCTTTGGTCTAGTATTGACCAATGTGTCTTTGAGGCTAGCTGGTTTTTTGTAGGAAAAAAGAGGCTTGTCCCAACGAAGATTGCCAGTGCTGAGAATGGACCAATGTTTTTTAATGCTTTTGGACACTTGGTTGGAGACAACGTTAAAAGTGGTCACACAGGTAAGAGGTATCTTATTTTCTGTAGCTGGTTTTGTCTCTAGAAGAGCCTCTCTTGGTTGGTTCCTGGCTCGTTTCTGGCTTGTGTTTATGATTTTTGCAGGATACCCACGGACTTGGAGTTTCTCAGTTAGATCAGAGGCTTGTTTTTTATACTCCGTTAGTTTGCTGCAATTGCGCCTCAGTCTTAAAAATTGTCCATAAGGAAGATTTTCTTTGAGTGGGCGAGGATGAAAACTCTCGAACTTCAGCAGGTTGTTTTTAGCAGTATACTTGTAATATGTTCTGGTCTTCAGATGGTCATTCTCCTTTGTAATCACCACATCAAGAAACACTATTTCTTTCTCACTGAAACAGTGGGTGAATTTTAGGTTCTGGTCGCACGTATTGATCCAGGTCGTAAATTCAATTAGTTGGTCCAGCGGTCCTTGCCAGATGGCAAGGACATCATCAATATTGCATTTCCAGAATTTTAGATGGTCTCTGAAGGGGTTGAGATTTCTCAAAATGAACTTAAGTTCGAAGTCATAGACATAGAGACCCGCCACACTAGGGGAAAAAACACTGCCCATAGATGTGCCCCCGGTTTGGAGAAATAAAGCTCCTTCAAATTCAAAATAGTTACGTTTGAGTGCTAATTTAGCACACTCGATGATAAAGGCTCTGGGTGTGTTGAATGTCCAGTCCATATTTCCTAGGGTATTCTCCAAAACCCTTAACGTGTCATCTTGAGGTATGCTTGTGTATAGACTCTCTATATCAAAGCTTAGTAAGACAGTGTTATCATCCACTGTGATTTCCTGTAGAAGACTCAAGAGACTTTTAGTGTCCTGTAGATAGCTAGATGTTTTTTGTGCAATGGTTTTGAGAAAGAAGTCACAAAATCTTGACAACGGTTCAAGTAGTGACCCGATGCCTGAAACAATACGACGGCCTGGTGGTGGTAGTTTCCCTTTATGCATTTTAGGCAAGGTGTAGAAATACGGTATCTTGCATTCGGTGTCGCATAGGTACTCTGCCTCCTATTTGGAGATCTTGCCCAGTACTTCTGCGGTTTTAACTAGTCCTTTTATTTCTGATTGTAGTTCCATAGTGGGATCTGATTGCAGGATCTGGTAGTTCTTTATATCACCCAGCAGGCGCAAACACTCCTCGCGATACGCACTGGTGTCTATCACTACAAGTCCGCCCGCCTTGTCGGCGGGTTTTATTGTTATGGTGTCGCAGCTGCGGAGATCTCGTAGAGCATTGCATTCAGCTCGGCTCAAGTTTTGGAACTGTGAAGTGTTACTCATTTTTTCCACATCATTGTAGACGGCCTGCTCAAACGTAATTACTTCTACTGGGACTGCATGGGTCGGTGGTACAAAAGAATATTTATTTTTTAGTCCACTCTCATTCTGATTGTTAGCAGCCACATTGGGTCCTTGTTTCTCGAAAAAAGCTTTAAGTCTCAACTTTCTAAAGAAAGTTGCCAGTTCACAATGCAGTTGGAATTTGTCAAGACGTGCGGTGGGAACAAAACCTAGACCTTTGTTTAGCACACACATTTCTGTATCTGATAGTGTTCTGGAGGATAAGTTAGTAACTAAGTCCTCATATTGCTTGGTCCTGCCTTGCTCCTGGTCTGGCCGCTCACAGGTTCGTCTTCCTCCCAGTGTACTTGGTTCATTTGCCTTCTTCTTCCCTTTCCCCGCCTGCCTCTGCCTAAAAAAGGAGGGCGGTATTGGTTTTGTTGAAACGGTGGTGGTTGGAAATGTGGTGGGAAAGGTGGTTGCCAACCGTACTTTGGGAATCGTGGTGGATGGTTATAGGGATCTTGGAACATTGGTGGATTGAATGGTTTCCAGTGATTCTGACCTCTGTAACCCCCTCTTGGTTTTTGTTTCATAGTACTAGTATTTGAGCCATTGCTACTGTTGGATGAAACGCTTGAAGCATCAGAATCAGATGCAGGTTTGGTTGTAGGTACAAAGTCTGGATCAGAATATGGATACGCTTTCACAAAGGAGAAACGTTTCAAATCTTTTTGAAATTTGGTCACCTTTTGTTGTGTAAGGTTTTCTTTATATTCATTAATCTCCTTGTTTAGTTCATCTAACTTATTTTTGTATCCAGATATGCTGGTTTTTATATGAGTTTCTGTTTTCTGGATATCTATTAGGATGACTTCTGATAATTGTAAGGCTGTTTTCAGAATTAGCATAATCCAGTCATGTGTACAATGCCACGCTATTAGGGCCCAGTTTTTTCTAAAAGTGGCATCTTCTAGAAAAATACGGGGAGCATTAGTTACCAGGAGACCCTTCGGGGCCATGTTGTTAGTCACATATTCCTTTAAGATGGTTCCATGTAGTATAGTTCTAATTCTGTTCCTCTTCATCTCAGTAAGTTTTTTCCAATCCCCTGTATGGGAGATGGTTTGTGAGATGCTTGCATCAGCGAACCCGGAAATATCTTCCAAGATAGCATCAATTTCCTCGGTGGAATAAGAAAGGCCTTTGTTTTCCGCCATCGTGTGCCTGATGTGTGAAAAAGTGTAAGCTAGGTGTGATGTCGAATGGGGAAGGACAACTCTCACAGCTGTGTGCTGCCTAGATACAATTAAACAAGAGAGAGTGAGGGATTGAATTCACAAAGGTGAATGGAGAGTACTCCTAGTCCCCTGGGTATCAGTAGTAAACAAACAAAAGAGGAGTACCATCAGAGACTGCTTAGATAAAGCGGTCTGAGTGGGATGACTGAAAAAAGAAGAGAGTCCTTCCTTTATTAATAAACCCCTCACTCACCGACCTAGTCGGTGACATGCTTCATCATCAGGGTCCACCCTGATAGCTGAATGCCATCAGGGTGTGCTGCGACACCTGGACTACAGTGGAGCTGGTATTTGTGTGTGTGAAGTGAACAAAAAAAGTGTTAAAAATTGTCCTGGTATACTTGTGTGAAAAAATGTATTTGCAAGTTACTGGACAATATTAAAATTAAGTGTGTGGATACAATAAGGTATATTATGACCGTGTGTATCACTTATGTGTGAGGTCTACATGTTTCAACCCGTAGGATGGAAGGTACCGGGTTTTCGTCAGGACCAGAGGAAAATGGGTGGTCAGGGCACACTAACGTCCTGCCGATCCCTAGATTCCTGTACACTACTGACAAAAATCTGTCAAAGTGAAAATAAAGAGCTCAAAAACAAAATAGTCGAGCTAAAAGCAAAAAAGACCTGGTGGGAGAAAGAGGCAAAAAGTTACGAGTATACTTAATACAAGCCTGTTACGAAGTGCCATGCTGGTTCTCACGTGTCTGCTTATATATTGTGCATCCCATTCAGAGCTTAATGTGATCGATAGTGTCTGTCTATCACTAGAGCTGGCACACTCTATCAATAGTGTTGTGCTCAGTGATCACTAGGTCGTTAATCCAACACTTGAACGCACTCAGCACTCCCTTGTGCGTGATTTGACTGCTCACAATTCCATTAGCGTGAGATAACAACGACGTTAAGTATTTATATACATTCTGAACTTTGACTCGAGCTGACACACTCTATCAATTGTGGTGTGCCCAGTGGTCAATAGGTCGTTAATTTTAAACAGTCTGAAGCACTCAGCACTTCCGTGTGCATAACTCGACTGCTCACGGTATCAATTAATGTGAGTTAATAACGACGCGCAATGTTTGTCCCATCAAACATACATTCACACTACGCATACATACATCACACATACATAGACCGGAAAAGGAATCAGGGCTTACTCCTGTTTCGGGTCTTTTAGGCTTCATGGGGTGGAGGGAAGGTATTTAGACTCAAAATGCCATATTCTGCGATGAGGAAATGAGAGGAGACAATTGTCAGGGGACATGCTCACGAAACCGTGACCGGAAAAGCGGTCCTGGATCGGAATATGAGCGGTAATGTTACTTACAGTTATGTTGAGGTTAGGTTTCTATGTACCTACTCGCCTCTCCGTGCCTCCCCGCTCGCGTTCTGAAGCAGCCGGCAGGAATATAGCGCCAGCGTTGCTTCCGGGGTGGGCGGGGTTATGCAAATGCGTGATGACGCACTAGCGTAAACAGAGGGGAGACATTTGACAAGCAAAGGCACGTATTTGATACGGCCATTAATAGTTTCCTTCAATAATCAAAAATTGATCCGACAATAAACAGGTTTGAGAGAGAGAAGGTTCATGTTAACTGGGGCATAAGTTCAAAAAATGTTGGCCCAAGGAATAATGTCGTTCAATCCTGTAACATGTGTGGATAATCTGTATATCCATCTCTGTTCTTTCTCGTATAGTCGTTTCTGAATGTTAGGTCCAGCAGTAATTTGTTTGATAACAGTCCATCTCATATCATTTGGTGTGTGGTTGGATTCAAGGACGTGATCTGTCAGTTTTGTGGCGTTTTTCTTGCAGCGGATGGTGCTGCGATGCTCGCAGATTCTTTGCTTTACTTTCCTCGTCGTCATCCCCACGTAGCGTTTGTTACATGTACATTCGATCAGATAAATCACATTGCCGCTATTGCAATTCGTGTGGGATTGCTGCCTCCATACTTTATCAGTCTCGATATTCAGGGTTTTGGTGTTATTTGTTAAATGACATACGCTGCAGTTACCGCAGCGAAAATGTCCTGTAACATCAGGTAGACCCCAAGCCTTTGTGAGTGATTGGTTGTCAACACGTTCTTTTAGCTTTGGTCTAGTATTGACCAATGTGTCTTTGAGGCTAGCTGTTTTTTTGTAGGAAAAAAGAGGCTTGTCCCAACGAAGATTGCCAGTGCTGAGAATGGACCAATGTTTTTTAATGCTTTTGGACACTTGGTTGGAGACAACGTTAAAAGTGGTCACACAGGTAAGAGGTATCTTATTTTCTGTAGCTGGTTTTGTCTCTAGAAGAGCCTCTCTTGGTTGGTTCCTGGCTCGTTTCTGGCTTGTGTTTATGATTTTTGCAGGATACCCACGGACTTGGAGTTTCTCAGTTAGATCAGAGGCTTGTTTTTTATACTCCGTTAGTTTGCTGCAATTGCGCCTCAGTCTTAAAAATTGTCCATAAGGAAGATTTTCTTTGAGTGGGCGAGGATGAAAACTCTCGAACTTCAGCAGGTTGTTTTTAGCAGTAGACTTGTAATATGTTCTGGTCTCCAGATGATCATTCTCCTTTGTAATCACCACATCAAGAAACACTATTTCTTTCTCACTGAAACAGTGGGTGAATTTTAGGTTCTGGTCGCACGTATTGATCCAGGTCGTAAATTCAATTAGTTGGTCCAGCGGTCCTTGCCAGATGGCAAGGACATCATCAATATTGCGTTTCCAGAATTTTAGATGGTCTCTGAAGGGGTTGAGATTTCTCAAAATGAACTTAAGTTCGAAGTCATAGACATAGAGACCCGCCACACTAGGGGCAAAAACACTGCCCATAGATGTGACCCCGGTTTGGAGAAATAAAGCTCCTTCAAATTCAAAATAGTTACGTTTGAGTGCTAATTTAGCACACTCGATGATAAAGGCTCTGGGTGTGTTGAATGTCCAGTCCATATTTCCTAGGGTATTCTCCAAAACTCTTAACATGTCATCTTGAGGTATGCTTGTGTATAGACTCTCTATATCAAAGCTTAGTAAGACAGTGTTATCATCCACGGTGATTTCCTGTAGAAGACTCAAGAGACTTGTAGTGCCCTGTAGATAGGTAGATGTTTTTTGTGCAATGGTTTTGAGAAAGAAGTCACAAAATCTTGACAACGGTTCAAGTAGTGACCCGATGCCTGAACAATACGACGGCCTGGTGGTGGTAGTTTCCCTTTATGCATTTTAGGCAAGGTGTAGAAATACGGTATCTTGCCTTCGGTGTCGCATAGGTACTCTGCCTCCTGTTTGGAGATCTTGCCCAGTACTTGTGCGGTTTTAACTAGTCCTTTTATTTCTGATTGTAGTTCCATAGTGGGATCTGATTGCAGGATCTGGTAGTTCTTTATATCACCCAGCAGGCGCAAACACTCCTCGCGATACGCACTGGTGTCTATCACTACAAGTCCGCCCGCCTTGTCGGCGGGTTTTATTGTTATGGTGTCGCAGCTGCGGAGATCTCGTAGAGCATTGCATTCAGCTCGGCTCAAGTTTTGGAACTGTGAAGTGTTACTCATTTTTTCCACATCATTGTAGACGGCCTGCTCAAACGTAATTACTTCTACTGGGACTGCATGGGTCGGTGGTACAAAAGAATATTTCTTTTTTAGTCCACTCTCATTCTGATTGTTAGCAGCCACATTGGGTCCTTGTTTCTCGAAAAAAGCTTTAAGTCTCAACTTTCTAAAGAAAGTTGCCAGTTCACAATGCAGTTGGAATTTGTCAAGACGTGCGGTGGGAACAAAACCTAGACCTTTGTTTAGCACACACATTTCTGTATCTGATAGTGTTCTAGAGGATAAGTTAGTAACTAAGTCCTCATATTGCTTGGTCCTGCCTTGCTCCTGGTCTGGCCGCTCACAGGTTCGTCTTCCTCCCAATGTACTTGGCTCATTTGCCTTCTTCTTCCCTTTCCCCGCCTGCCTCTGCCTAAAAAAGGAGGGCGGTATTGGTTTTGTTGAAACGGTGGTGGTTGGAAATGTGGTGGGAAAGGTGGTTGCCAACCGTGCATTGGGAATTGTGGTGGATGGTTATAGGGATCTTGGAACATTGGTGGATTGAATGGTTTCCAGTGATTCTGACCTCTGTAACCCCCTCTTGGTTTTTGTTTCATAGTACTAGTATTTGAGCCATTGCTACTGTTGGATGAAACGCTTGAAGCATCAGAATCAGATGCAGGTTTGGTTGTAGGTACAAAGTCTGGATCAGAATATGGATACGCTTTCACAAAGGAGAAACGTTTCAAATCTTTTTGAAATTTGGTCACCTTTTGTTGTGTAAGGTTTTCTTTATATTCATTAATATCCTTGTTTAGTTCATCTAACTTATTTTTGTATCCAGATATGCTGGTTTTTATATGAGTTTCTGTTTTCTGGATATCTATTAGGATGACTTCTGATAATTGTAAGGCTGTTTTCAGAATTAGCATAATCCAGTCATGTGTACAATGCCACGCTATTAGGGCCCAGTTTTTTCTAAAAGTGGCATCTTCTAGAAAAATACGGGGAGCATTAGTTACCAGGAGACCCTTCGGGGCCATGTTGTTAGTCACATATTCCTTTAAGATGGTTCCATGTAGTATAGTTCTAATTCTGTTCCTCTTCATCTCAGTAAGTTTTTCCCAATCCCCTGTCTGGGAGATGGTTTGTGAGATGCTTGCATCAGCGAACCCGGAAATATCTTCCAAGATAGCATCAATTTCCTCGGTGGAATAAGAAAGGCCTTTGTTTTCCGCCATCGTGTGCCTGATGTGTGAAAAAGTGTAAGCTAGGTGTGATGTCGAATGGGGAAGGACAACTCTCACAGCTGTGTGCTGCCTAGATACAATTAAACAAGAGAGAGTGAGGGATTGAATTCACAAAGGTGAATGGAGAGTACTCCTAGTCCCCTGGGTATCAGTAGTAAACAAACAAAAGAGGAGTACCATCAGAGACTGCTTAGATAAAGCGGTCTGAGTGGGATGACTGAAAAAAGAAGAGAGTCCTTCCTTTATTAATAAACCCCTCACTCACCGACCTAGTCGGTGACATGCTTCATCATCAGGGTCCACCCTGATAGCTGAATGCCATCAGGGTGTGCTGCGACACCTGGACTACAGTGGAGCTGGTATTTGTGTGTGTGAAGTGAACAAAAAAAGTGTTAAAAATTGTCCTGGTATACTTGTGTGAAAAAATGTATTTGCAAGTTACTGGACAATATTAAAATTAAGTGTGTGGATACAATAAGGTATATTATGACCGTGTGTATCACTTATGTGTGAGGTCTACATGTTTCAACCCGTAGGATGGAAGGTACCGGGTTTTCGTCAGGACCAGAGGAAAATGGGTGGTCAGGGCACACTAACGTCCTGCCGATCCCTAGATTCCTGTACACTACTGACAAAAATCTGTCAAAGTGAAAATAAAGAGCTCAAAAACAAAATAGTCGAGCTAAAAGCAAAAAAGACCTGGTGGGAGAAAGAGGCAAAAAGTTACGAGTATACTTAATACAAGCCTGTTACGAAGTGCCATGCTGGTTCTCACGTGTCTGCTTATATATTGTGCATCCCATTCAGAGCTTAATGTGATCGATAGTGTCTGTCTATCACTAGAGCTGGCACACTCTATCAATAGTGTTGTGCTCAGGGATCACTAGGTCGTTAATCCAACACTTGAACGCACTCAGCACTCCCTTGTGCGTGATTTGACTGCTCACAATTCCATTAGCGTGAGATAACAACGACGTTAAGTATTTATATACATTCTGAACTTTGACTCGAGCTGACACACTCTATCAATTGTGGTGTGCCCAGTGGTCAATAGGTCGTTAATTTTAAACAGTCTGAAGCACTCAGCACTTCCGTGTGCATAACTCGACTGCTCACGGTATCAATTAATGTGAGTTAATAACGACGCGCAATGTTTGTCCCATCAAACATACATTCACACTACGCATACATACATCACACATACATAGACCGGAAAAGGAATCAGGGCTTACTCCTGTTTCGGGTCTTTTAGGCTTCATGGGGTGGAGGGAAGGTATTTAGACTCAAAATGCCATATTTTGCGATGAGGAAATGAGAGGAGACAATTGTCAGGGGACATGCTCACGAAACCGTGACCGGAAAAGCGGTCCTGGATCGGAATATGAGCGGTAATGTTACTTACAGTTATGTTGAGGTTAGGTTTCTATGTACCTACTCGCCTCTCCGTGCCTCCCCGCTCGCGTTCTGAAGCAGCCGGCAGGAATATAGCGCCAGCGTTGCTTCCGGGGTGGGCGGGGTTATGCAAATACGTGATGACGCACTAGCGTAAACAGAGGGGAGACATTTGACAAGCAAAGGCACGTATTTGATACGGCCATTAATAGTTTCGTTCAATAATCAAAAATTGATCCGACAATAAACAGGTTTGAGAGAGAGAAGGTTCATGTTAACTGGGGCATAAGTTCAAAAAATGTTGGCCCAAGGAATATTGTCGTTCAATCCTGTAACATGTGTGGATAATCTGTATATCCATCTCTGTTCTTTCTCGTATAGTCGTTTCTGAATGTTAGGTCCAGCAGTAATTTGTTTGATAACAGTCCATCTCATATCATTTGGTGTGTGGTTGGATTCAAGGACGTGATCTGTCAGTTTTGTGGCGTTTTTCTTGCAGCGGATGGTGCTGCGATGCTCGCAGATTCTTTGCTTTACTTTCCTCGTCGTCATCCCCACGTAGCATTTGTTACATGTACATTCGATCAGATAAATCACATTGCCGCTATTGCAATTCGTGTGGGATTGCTGCCTCCATACTTTATCAGTCTCGATATTCAGGGTTTTGGTGTTATTTGTTAAATGACATACGCTGCAGTTACCGCAGCGAAAATGTCCTGTAACATCAGGTAGACCCCAAGCCTTTGTGAGTGATTGGTTGTCAACACGTTCTTTTAGCTTTGGTCTAGTATTGACCAATGTGTCTTTGAGGCTAGCTGTTTTTTTGTAGGAAAAAAGAGGCTTGTCCCAACGAAGATTGCCAGTGCTGAGAATGGACCAATGTTTTTTAATGCTTTTGGACACTTGGTTGGAGACAACGTTAAAAGTGGTCACACAGGTAAGAGGTATCTTATTTTTTGTAGCTGGTTTTGTCTCTAGAAGAGCCTCTCTTGGTTGGTTCCTGGCTCGTTTCTGGCTTGTGTTTATGATTTTTGCAGGATACCCACGGACTTGGAGTTTCTCAGTTAGATCAGAGGCTTGTTTTTTATACTCCGTTAGTTTGCTGCAATTGCGCCTCAGTCTTAAAAATTGTCCATAAGGAAGATTTTCTTTGAGTGGGCGAGGATGAAAACTCTCGAACTTCAGCAGGTTGTTTTTAGCAGTAGACTTGTAATATGTTCTGGTCTCCAGATGATCATTCTCCTTTGTAATCACCACATCAAGAAACACTATTTCTTTCTCACTGAAACAGTGGGTGAATTTTAGGTTCTGGTCGCACGTATTGATCCAGGTCGTAAATTCAATTAGTTGGTCCAGCGGTCCTTGCCAGATGGCAAGGACATCATCAATATTGCGTTTCCAGAATTTTAGATGGTCTCTGAAGGGGTTGAGATTTCTCAAAATGAACTTAAGTTCGAAGTCATAGACATAGAGACCCGCCACACTAGGGGCAAAAACACTGCCCATAGATGTGACCCCGGTTTGGAGAAATAAAGCTCCTTCAAATTCAAAATAGTTACGTTTGAGTGCTAATTTAGCACACTCGATGATAAAGGCTCTGGGTGTGTTGAATGTCCAGTCCATATTTCCTAGGGTATTCTCCAAAACTCTTAACGTGTCATCTTGAGGTATGCTTGTGTATAGACTCTCTATATCAAAGCTTAGTAAGACAGTGTTATCATCCACGGTGATTTCCTGTAGAAGACTCAAGAGACTTTTAGTGCCCTGTAGATAGGTAGATGTTTTTTGTGCAATGGTTTTGAGAAAGAAGTCACAAAATCTTGACAACGGTTCAAGTAGTGACCCGATGCCTGAACAATACGACGGCCTGGTGGTGGTAGTTTCCCTTTATGCATTTTAGGCAAGGTGTAGAAATACGGTATCTTGCCTTCGGTGTCGCATAGGTACTCTGCCTCCTGTTTGGAGATCTTGCCCAGTACTTGTGCGGTTTTAACTAGTCCTTTTATTTCTGATTGTAGTTCCATAGTGGGATCTGATTGCAGGATCTGGTAGTTCTTTATATCACCCAGCAGGCGCAAACACTCCTCGCGATACGCACTGGTGTCTATCACTACAAGTCCGCCCGCCTTGTCGGCGGGTTTTATTGTTATGGTGTCGCAGCTGCGGAGATCTCGTAGAGCATTGCATTCAGCTCGGCTCAAGTTTTGGAACTGTGAAGTGTTACTCATTTTTTCCACATCATTGTAGACGGCCTGCTCAAACGTAATTACTTCTACTGGGACTGCATGGGTCGGTGGTACAAAAGAATATTTCTTTTTTAGTCCACTCTCATTCTGATTGTTAGCAGCCACATTGGGTCCTTGTTTCTCGAAAAAAGCTTTAAGTCTCAACTTTCTAAAGAAAGTTGCCAGTTCACAATGCAGTTGGAATTTGTCAAGACGTGCGGTGGGAACAAAACCTAGACCTTTGTTTAGCACACACATTTCTGTATCTGATAGTGTTCTAGAGGATAAGTTAGTAACTAAGTCCTCATATTGCTTGGTCCTGCCTTGCTCCTGGTCTGGCCGCTCACAGGTTCGTCTTCCTCCCAATGTACTTGGCTCATTTGCCTTCTTCTTCCCTTTCCCCGCCTGCCTCTGCCTAAAAAAGGAGGGCGGTATTGGTTTTGTTGAAACGGTGGTGGTTGGAAATGTGGTGGGAAAGGTGGTTGCCAACCGTGCATTGGGAATTGTGGTGGATGGTTATAGGGATCTTGGAACATTGGTGGATTGAATGGTTTCCAGTGATTCTGACCTCTGTAACCCCCTCTTGGTTTTTGTTTCATAGTACTAGTATTTGAGCCATTGCTACTGTTGGATGAAACGCTTGAAGCATCAGAATCAGATGCAGGTTTGGTTGTAGGTACAAAGTCTGGATCAGAATATGGATACGCTTTCACAAAGGAGAAACGTTTCAAATCTTTTTGAAATTTGGTCACCTTTTGTTGTGTAAGGTTTTCTTTATATTCATTAATATCCTTGTTTAGTTCATCTAACTTATTTTTGTATCCAGATATGCTGGTTTTTATATGAGTTTCTGTTTTCTGGATATCTATTAGGATGACTTCTGATAATTGTAAGGCTGTTTTCAGAATTAGCATAATCCAGTCATGTGTACAATGCCACGCTATTAGGGCCCAGTTTTTTCTAAAAGTGGCATCTTCTAGAAAAATACGGGGAGCATTAGTTACCAGGAGACCCTTCGGGGCCATGTTGTTAGTCACATATTCCTTTAAGATGGTTCCATGTAGTATAGTTCTAATTCTGTTCCTCTTCATCTCAGTAAGTTTTTCCCAATCCCCTGTCTGGGAGATGGTTTGTGAGATGCTTGCATCAGCGAACCCGGAAATATCTTCCAAGATAGCATCAATTTCCTCGGTGGAATAAGAAAGGCCTTTGTTTTCCGCCATCGTGTGCCTGATGTGTGAAAAAGTGTAAGCTAGGTGTGATGTCGAATGGGGAAGGACAACTCTCACAGCTGTGTGCTGCCTAGATACAATTAAACAAGAGAGAGTGAGGGATTGAATTCACAAAGGTGAATGGAGAGTACTCCTAGTCCCCTGGGTATCAGTAGTAAACAAACAAAAGAGGAGTACCATCAGAGACTGCTTAGATAAAGCGGTCTGAGTGGGATGACTGAAAAAAGAAGAGAGTCCTTCCTTTATTAATAAACCCCTCACTCACCGACCTAGTCGGTGACATGCTTCATCATCAGGGTCCACCCTGATAGCTGAATGCCATCAGGGTGTGCTGCGACACCTGGACTACAGTGGAGCTGGTATTTGTGTGTGTGAAGTGAACAAAAAAAGTGTTAAAAATTGTCCTGGTATACTTGTGTGAAAAAATGTATTTGCAAGTTACTGGACAATATTAAAATTAAGTGTGTGGATACAATAAGGTATATTATGACCGTGTGTATCACTTATGTGTGAGGTCTACATGTTTCAACCCGTAGGATGGAAGGTACCGGGTTTTCGTCAGGACCAGAGGAAAATGGGTGGTCAGGGCACACTAACGTCCTGCCGATCCCTAGATTCCTGTACACTACTGACAAAAATCTGTCAAAGTGAAAATAAAGAGCTCAAAAACAAAATAGTCGAGCTAAAAGCAAAAAAGACCTGGTGGGAGAAAGAGGCAAAAAGTTACGAGTATACTTAATACAAGCCTGTTACGAAGTGCCATGCTGGTTCTCACGTGTCTGCTTATATATTGTGCATCCCATTCAGAGCTTAATGTGATCGATAGTGTCTGTCTATCACTAGAGCTGGCACACTCTATCAATAGTGTTGTGCTCAGGGATCACTAGGTCGTTAATCCAACACTTGAACGCACTCAGCACTCCCTTGTGCGTGATTTGACTGCTCACAATTCCATTAGCGTGAGATAACAACGACGTTAAGTATTTATATACATTCTGAACTTTGACTCGAGCTGACACACTCTATCAATTGTGGTGTGCCCAGTGGTCAATAGGTCGTTAATTTTAAACAGTCTGAAGCACTCAGCACTTCCGTGTGCATAACTCGACTGCTCACGGTATCAATTAATGTGAGTTAATAACGACGCGCAATGTTTGTCCCATCAAACATACATTCACACTACGCATACATACATCACACATACATAGACCGGAAAAGGAATCAGGGCTTACTCCTGTTTCGGGTCTTTTAGGCTTCATGGGGTGGAGGGAAGGTATTTAGACTCAAAATGCCATATTCTGCGATGAGGAAATGAGAGGAGACAATTGTCAGGGGACATGCTCACGAAACCGTGACCGGAAAAGCGGTCCTGGATCGGAATATGAGCGGTAATGTTACTTACAGTTATGTTGAGGTTAGGTTTCTATGTACCTACTCGCCTCTCCGTGCCTCCCCGCTCGCGTTCTGAAGCAGCCGGCAGGAATATAGCGCCAGCGTTGCTTCCGGGGTGGGCGGGGTTATGCAAATACGTGATGACGCACTAGCGTAAACAGAGGGGAGACATTTGACAAGCAAAGGCACGTATTTGATACGGCCATTAATAGTTTCGTTCAATAATCAAAAATTGATCCGACAATAAACAGGTTTGAGAGAGAGAAGGTTCATGTTAACTGGGGCATAAGTTCAAAAAATGTTGGCCCAAGGAATATTGTCGTTCAATCCTGTAACATGTGTGGATAATCTGTATATCCATCTCTGTTCTTTCTCGTATAGTCGTTTCTGAATGTTAGGTCCAGCAGTAATTTGTTTGATAACAGTCCATCTCATATCATTTGGTGTGTGGTTGGATTCAAGGACGTGATCTGTCAGTTTTGTGGCGTTTTTCTTGCAGCGGATGGTGCTGCGATGCTCGCAGATTCTTTGCTTTACTTTCCTCGTCGTCATCCCCACGTAGCATTTGTTACATGTACATTCGATCAGATAAATCACATTGCCGCTATTGCAATTCGTGTGGGATTGCTGCCTCCATACTTTATCAGTCTCGATATTCAGGGTTTTGGTGTTATTTGTTAAATGACATACGCTGCAGTTACCGCAGCGAAAATGTCCTGTAACATCAGGTAGACCCCAAGCCTTTGTGAGTGATTGGTTGTCAACACGTTCTTTTAGCTTTGGTCTAGTATTGACCAATGTGTCTTTGAGGCTAGCTGTTTTTTTGTAGGAAAAAAGAGGCTTGTCCCAACGAAGATTGCCAGTGCTGAGAATGGACCAATGTTTTTTAATGCTTTTGGACACTTGGTTGGAGACAACGTTAAAAGTGGTCACACAGGTAAGAGGTATCTTATTTTCTGTAGCTGGTTTTGTCTCAGGAAGAGCCTCTCTTGGTTGGTTCCTGGCTCGTTTCTGGCTTGTGTTTATGATTTTTGCAGGATACCCACGGACTTGGAGTTTCTCAGTTAGATCAGAGGCTTGTTTTTTATACTCCGTTAGTTTGCTGCAATTGCGCCTCAGTCTTAAAAATTGTCCATAAGGAAGATTTTCTTTGAGTGGGCGAGGATGAAAACTCTCGAACTTCAGCAGGTTGTTTTTAGCAGTAGACTTGTAATATGTTCTGGTCTCCAGATGATCATTCTCCTTTGTAATCACCACATCAAGAAACACTATTTCTTTCTCACTGAAACAGTGGGTGAATTTTAGGTTCTGGTCGCACGTATTGATCCAGGTCGTAAATTCAATTAGTTGGTCCAGCGGTCCTTGCCAGATGGCAAGGACATCATCAATATTGCGTTTCCAGAATTTTAGATGGTCTCTGAAGGGGTTGAGATTTCTCAAAATGAACTTAAGTTCGAAGTCATAGACATAGAGACCCGCCACAATAGGGGCAAAAACACTGCCCATAGATGTGACCCCGGTTTGGAGAAATAAAGCTCCTTCAAATTCAAAATAGTTACGTTTGAGTGCTAATTTAGCACACTCGATGATAAAGGCTCTGGGTGTGTTGAATGTCCAGTCCATATTTCCTAGGGTATTCTCCAAAACTCTTAACGTGTCATCTTGAGGTATGCTTGTGTATAGACTCTCTATATCAAAGCTTAGTAAGACAGTGTTATCATCCACGGTGATTTCCTGTAGAAGACTCAAGAGACTTTTAGTGCCCTGTAGATAGGTAGATGTTTTTTGTGCAATGGTTTTGAGAAAGAAGTCACAAAATCTTGACAACGGTTCAAGTAGTGACCCGATGCCTGAACAATACGACGGCCTGGTGGTGGTAGTTTCCCTTTATGCATTTTAGGCAAGGTGTAGAAATACGGTATCTTGCCTTCGGTGTCGCATAGGTACTCTGCCTCCTGTTTGGAGATCTTGCCCAGTACTTGTGCGGTTTTAACTAGTCCTTTTATTTCTGATTGTAGTTCCATAGTGGGATCTGATTGCAGGATCTGGTAGTTCTTTATATCACCCAGCAGGCGCAAACACTCCTCGCGATACGCACTGGTGTCTATCACTACAAGTCCGCCCGCCTTGTCGGCGGGTTTTATTGTTATGGTGTCGCAGCTGCGGAGATCTCGTAGAGCATTGCATTCAGCTCGGCTCAAGTTTTGGAACTGTGAAGTGTTACTCATTTTTTCCACATCATTGTAGACGGCCTGCTCAAACGTAATTACTTCTACTGGGACTGCATGGGTCGGTGGTACAAAAGAATATTTCTTTTTTAGTCCACTCTCATTCTGATTGTTAGCAGCCACATTGGGTCCTTGTTTCTCGAAAAAAGCTTTAAGTCTCAACTTTCTAAAGAAAGTTGCCAGTTCACAATGCAGTTGGAATTTGTCAAGACGTGCGGTGGGAACAAAACCTAGACCTTTGTTTAGCACACACATTTCTGTATCTGATAGTGTTCTAGAGGATAAGTTAGTAACTAAGTCCTCATATTGCTTGGTCCTGCCTTGCTCCTGGTCTGGCCGCTCACAGGTTCGTCTTCCTCCCAATGTACTTGGCTCATTTGCCTTCTTCTTCCCTTTCCCCGCCTGCCTCTGCCTAAAAAAGGAGGGCGGTATTGGTTTTGTTGAAACGGTGGTGGTTGGAAATGTGGTGGGAAAGGTGGTTGCCAACCGTGCATTGGGAATTGTGGTGGATGGTTATAGGGATCTTGGAACATTGGTGGATTGAATGGTTTCCAGTGATTCTGACCTCTGTAACCCCCTCTTGGTTTTTGTTTCATAGTACTAGTATTTGAGCCATTGCTACTGTTGGATGAAACGCTTGAAGCATCAGAATCAGATGCAGGTTTGGTTGTAGGTACAAAGTCTGGATCAGAATATGGATACGCTTTCACAAAGGAGAAACGTTTCAAATCTTTTTGAAATTTGGTCACCTTTTGTTGTGTAAGGTTTTCTTTATATTCATTAATATCCTTGTTTAGTTCATCTAACTTATTTTTGTATCCAGATATGCTGGTTTTTATATGAGTTTCTGTTTTCTGGATATCTATTAGGATGACTTCTGATAATTGTAAGGCTGTTTTCAGAATTAGCATAATCCAGTCATGTGTACAATGCCACGCTATTAGGGCCCAGTTTTTTCTAAAAGTGGCATCTTCTAGAAAAATACGGGGAGCATTAGTTACCAGGAGACCCTTCGGGGCCATGTTGTTAGTCACATATTCCTTTAAGATGGTTCCATGTAGTATAGTTCTAATTCTGTTCCTCTTCATCTCAGTAAGTTTTTCCCAATCCCCTGTCTGGGAGATGGTTTGTGAGATGCTTGCATCAGCGAACCCGGAAATATCTTCCAAGATAGCATCAATTTCCCCGGTGGAATAAGAAAGGCCTTTGTTTTCCGCCATCGTGTGCCTGATGTGTGAAAAAGTGTAAGCTAGGTGTGATGTCGAATGGGGAAGGACAACTCTCACAGCTGTGTGCTGCCTAGATACAATTAAACAAGAGAGAGTGAGGGATTGAATTCACAAAGGTGAATGGAGAGTACTCCTAGTCCCCTGGGTATCAGTAGTAAACAAACAAAAGAGGAGTACCATCAGAGACTGCTTAGATAAAGCGGTCTGAGTGGGATGACTGAAAAAAGAAGAGAGTCCTTCCTTTATTAATAAACCCCTCACTCACCGACCTAGTCGGTGACATGCTTCATCATCAGGGTCCACCCTGATAGCTGAATGCCATCAGGGTGTGCTGCGACACCTGGACTACAGTGGAGCTGGTATTTGTGTGTGTGAAGTGAACAAAAAAAGTGTTAAAAATTGTCCTGGTATACTTGTGTGAAAAAATGTATTTGCAAGTTACTGGACAATATTAAAATTAAGTGTGTGGATACAATAAGGTATATTATGACCGTGTGTATCACTTATGTGTGAGGTCTACATGTTTCAACCCGTAGGATGGAAGGCACCGGGTTTTCGTCAGGACCAGAGGAAAATGGGTGGTCAGGGCACACTAACGTCCTGCCGATCCCTAGATTCCTGTACACTACTGACAAAAATCTGTCAAAGTGAAAATAAAGAGCTCAAAAACAAAATAGTCGAGCTAAAAGCAAAAAAGACCTGGTGGGAGAAAGAGGCAAAAAGTTACGAGTATACTTAATACAAGCCTGTTACGAAGTGCCATGCTGGTTCTCACGTGTCTGCTTATATATTGTGCATCCCATTCAGAGCTTAATGTGATCGATAGTGTCTGTCTATCACTAGAGCTGGCACACTCTATCAATAGTGTTGTGCTCAGTGATCACTAGGTCGTTAATCCAACACTCGAACGCACTCAGCACTCCCTTGTGCGTGATTTGACTGCTCACAATTCCATTAGCGTGAGATAACAACGACGTTAAGTATTTATATACATTCTGAACTTTGACTCGAGCTGACACACTCTATCAATTGTGGTGTGCCCAGTGGTCAATAGGTCGTTAATTTTAAACAGTCGGAAGCACTCAGCACTTCCGTGTGCATAACTCGCCTGCTCACGGTATCAATTAATGTGAGTTAATAACGACGCGCAATGTTTGTCCCATCAAACATACATTCACACTACGCATACATACATCACACATACATAGACCGGAAAAGGAATCAGGGCTTACTCCTGTTTCGGGTCTTTTAGGCTTCATGGGGTGGAGGGAAGGTATTTAGACTCAAAATGCCATATTCTGCGATGAGGAAATGAGAGGAGACAATTGTCAGGGGACATGCTCACGAAACCGTGACCGGAAAAGCGGTCCTGGATCGGAATATGAGCGGTAATGTTACTTACAGTTATGTTGAGGTTAGGTTTCTATGTACCTACTCGCCTCTCCGTGCCTCCCCGCTCGCGTTCTGAAGCAGCCGGCAGGAATATAGCGCCAGCGTTGCTTCCGGGGTGGGCGGGGTTACGCAAATACGTGATGACGCACTAGCGTAAACAGAGGGGAGACATTTGACAAGCAAAGGCACGTATTTGATACGGCCATTAATAGTTTCGTTCAATAATCAAAAATTGATCCGACAATAAACAGGTTTGAGAGAGAGAAGGTTCATGTTAACTGGGGCATAAGTTCAAAAAATGTTGGCCCAAGGAATATTGTCGTTCAATCCTGTAACATGTGTGGATAATCTGTATATCCATCTCTGTTCTTTCTCGTATAGTCGTTTCTGAATGTTAGGTCCAGCAGTAATTTGTTTGATAACAGTCCATCTCATATCATTTGGTGTGTGGTTGGATTCAAGGACGTGATCTGTCAGTTTTGTGGCGTTTTTCTTGCAGCGGATGGTGCTGCGATGCTCGCAGATTCTTTGCTTTACTTTCCTCGTCGTCATCCCCACGTAGCATTTGTTACATGTACATTCGATCAGATAAATCACATTGCCGCTATTGCAATTCGTGTGGGATTGCTGCCTCCATACTTTATCAGTCTCGATATTCAGGGTTTTGGTGTTATTTGTTAAATGACATACGCTGCAGTTACCGCAGCGAAAATGTCCTGTAACATCAGGTAGACCCCAAGCCTTTGTGAGTGATTGGTTGTCAACACGTTCTTTTAGCTTTGGTCTAGTATTGACCAATGTGTCTTTGAGGCTAGCTGTTTTTTTGTAGGAAAAAAGAGGCTTGTCCCAACGAAGATTGCCAGTGCTGAGAATGGACCAATGTTTTTTAATGCTTTTGGACACTTGGTTGGAGACAACGTTAAAAGTGGTCACACAGGTAAGAGGTATCTTATTTTCTGTAGCTGGTTTTGTCTCTAGAAGAGCCTCTCTTGGTTGGTTCCTGGCTCGTTTCTGGCTTGTGTTTATGATTTTTGCAGGATACCCACGGACTTGGAGTTTCTCAGTTAGATCAGAGGCTTGTTTTTTATACTCCGTTAGTTTGCTGCAATTGCGCCTCAGTCTTAAAAATTGTCCATAAGGAAGATTTTCTTTGAGTGGGCGAGGATGAAAACTCTCGAACTTCAGCAGGTTGTTTTTAGCAGTAGACTTGTAATATGTTCTGGTCTCCAGATGATCATTCTCCTTTGTAATCACCACATCAAGAAACACTATTTCTTTCTCACTGAAACAGTGGGTGAATTTTAGGTTCTGGTCGCACGTATTGATCCAGGTCGTAAATTCAATTAGTTGGTCCAGCGGTCCTTGCCAGATGGCAAGGACATCATCAATATTGCGTTTCCAGAATTTTAGATGGTCTCTGAAGGGGTTGAGATTTCTCAAAATGAACTTAAGTTCGAAGTCATAGACATAGAGACCCGCCACAATAGGGGCAAAAACACTGCCCATAGATGTGACCCCGGTTTGGAGAAATAAAGCTCCTTCAAATTCAAAATAGTTACGTTTGAGTGCTAATTTAGCACACTCGATGATAAAGGCTCTGGGTGTGTTGAATGTCCAGTCCATATTTCCTAGGGTATTCTCCAAAACTCTTAACGTGTCATCTTGAGGTATGCTTGTGTATAGACTCTCTATATCAAAGCTTAGTAAGACAGTGTTATCATCCACAGTGATTTCCTGTAGAAGACTCAAGAGACTTTTAGTGCCCTGTAGATAGGTAGATGTTTTTTGTGCAATGGTTTTGAGAAAGAAGTCACAAAATCTTGACAACGGTTCAAGTAGTGACCCGATGCCTGAACAATACGACGGCCTGGTGGTGGTAGTTTCCCTTTATGCATTTTAGGCAAGGTGTAGAAATACGGTATCTTGCCTTCGGTGTCGCATAGGTACTCTGCCTCCTGTTTGGAGATCTTGCCCAGTACTTGTGCGGTTTTAACTAGTCCTTTTATTTCTGATTGTAGTTCCATAGTGGGATCTGATTGCAGGATCTGGTAGTTCTTTATATCACCCAGCAGGCGCAAACACTCCTCGCGATACGCACTGGTGTCTATCACTACAAGTCCGCCCGCCTTGTCGGCGGGTTTTATTGTTATGGTGTCGCAGCTGCGGAGATCTCGTAGAGCATTGCATTCAGCTCGGCTCAAGTTTTGGAACTGTGAAGTGTTACTCATTTTTTCCACATCATTGTAGACGGCCTGCTCAAACGTAATTACTTCTACTGGGACTGCATGGGTCGGTGGTACAAAAGAATATTTCTTTTTTAGTCCACTCTCATTCTGATTGTTAGCAGCCACATTGGGTCCTTGTTTCTCGAAAAAAGCTTTAAGTCTCAACTTTCTAAAGAAAGTTGCCAGTTCACAATGCAGTTGGAATTTGTCAAGACGTGCGGTGGGAACAAAACCTAGACCTTTGTTTAGCACACACATTTCTGTATCTGATAGTGTTCTAGAGGATAAGTTAGTAACTAAGTCCTCATATTGCTTGGTCCTGCCATGCTCCTGGTCTGGCCGCTCACAGGTTCGTCTTCCTCCCAATGTACTTGGCTCATTTGCCTTCTTCTTCCCTTTCCCCGCCTGCCTCTGCCTAAAAAAGGAGGGCGGTATTGGTTTTGTTGAAACGGTGGTGGTTGGAAATGTGGTGGGAAAGGTGGTTGCCAACCGTGCATTGGGAATTGTGGTGGATGGTTATAGGGATCTTGGAACATTGGTGGATTGAATGGTTTCCAGTGATTCTGACCTCTGTAACCCCCTCTTGGTTTTTGTTTCATAGTACTAGTATTTGAGCCATTGCTACTGTTGGATGAAACGCTTGAAGCATCAGAATCAGATGCAGGTTTGGTTGTAGGTACAAAGTCTGGATCAGAATATGGATACGCTTTCACAAAGGAGAAACGTTTCAAATCTTTTTGAAATTTGGTCACCTTTTGTTGTGTAAGGTTTTCTTTATATTCATTAATATCCTTGTTTAGTTCATCTAACTTATTTTTGTATCCAGATATGCTGGTTTTTATATGAGTTTCTGTTTTCTGGATATCTATTAGGATGACTTCTGATAATTGTAAGGCTGTTTTCAGAATTAGCATAATCCAGTCATGTGTACAATGCCACGCTATTAGGGCCCAGTTTTTTCTAAAAGTGGCATCTTCTAGAAAAATACGGGGAGCATTAGTTACCAGGAGACCCTTCGGGGCCATGTTGTTAGTCACATATTCCTTTAAGATGGTTCCATGTAGTATAGTTCTAATTCTGTTCCTCTTCATCTCAGTAAGTTTTTCCCAATCCCCTGTCTGGGAGATGGTTTGTGAGATGCTTGCATCAGCGAACCCGGAAATATCTTCCAAGATAGCATCAATTTCCTCGGTGGAATAAGAAAGGCCTTTGTTTTCCGCCATCGTGTGCCTGATGTGTGAAAAAGTGTAAGCTAGGTGTGATGTCGAATGGGGAAGGACAACTCTCACAGCTGTGTGCTGCCTAGATACAATTAAACAAGAGAGAGTGAGGGATTGAATTCACAAAGGTGAATGGAGAGTACTCCTAGTCCCCTGGGTATCAGTAGTAAACAAACAAAAGAGGAGTACCATCAGAGACTGCTTAGATAAAGCGGTCTGAGTGGGATGACTGAAAAAAGAAGAGAGTCCTTCCTTTATTAATAAACCCCTCACTCACCGACCTAGTCGGTGACATGCTTCATCATCAGGGTCCACCCTGATAGCTGAATGCCATCAGGGTGTGCTGCGACACCTGGACTACAGTGGAGCTGGTATTTGTGTGTGTGAAGTGAACAAAAAAAGTGTTAAAAATTGTCCTGGTATACTTGTGTGAAAAAATGTATTTGCAAGTTACTGGACAATATTAAAATTAAGTGTGTGGATACAATAAGGTATATTATGACCGTGTGTATCACTTATGTGTGAGGTCTACATGTTTCAACCCGTAGGATGGAAGGTACCGGGTTTTCGTCAGGACCAGAGGAAAATGGGTGGTCAGGGCACACTAACGTCCTGCCGATCCCTAGATTCCTGTACACTACTGACAAAAATCTGTCAAAGTGAAAATAAAGAGCTCAAAAACAAAATAGTCGAGCTAAAAGCAAAAAAGACCTGGTGGGAGAAAGAGGCAAAAAGTTACGAGTATACTTAATACAAGCCTGTTACGAAGTGCCATGCTGGTTCTCACGTGTCTGCTTATATATTGTGCATCCCATTCAGAGCTTAATGTGATCGATAGTGTCTGTCTATCACTAGAGCTGGCACACTCTATCAATAGTGTTGTGCTCAGGGATCACTAGGTCGTTAATCCAACACTTGAACGCACTCAGCACTCCCTTGTGCGTGATTTGACTGCTCACAATTCCATTAGCGTGAGATAACAACGACGTTAAGTATTTATATACATTCTGAACTTTGACTCGAGCTGACACACTCTATCAATTGTGGTGTGCCCAGTGGTCAATAGGTCGTTAATTTTAAACAGTCGGAAGCACTCAGCACTTCCGTGTGCATAACTCGCCTGCTCACGGTATCAATTAATGTGAGTTAATAACGACGCGCAATGTTTGTCCCATCAAACATACATTCACACTACGCATACATACATCACACATACATAGACCGGAAAAGGAATCAGGGCTTACTCCTGTTTCGGGTCTTTTAGGCTTCATGGGGTGGAGGGAAGGTATTTAGACTCAAAATGCCATATTCTGCGATGAGGAAATGAGAGGAGACAATTGTCAGGGGACATGCTCACGAAACCGTGACCGGAAAAGCGGTCCTGGATCGGAATATGAGCGGTAATGTTACTTACAGTTATGTTGAGGTTAGGTTTCTATGTACCTACTCGCCTCTCCGTGCCTCCCCGCTCGCGTTCTGAAGCAGCCGGCAGGAATATAGCGCCAGCGTTGCTTCCGGGGTGGGCGGGGTTACGCAAATACGTGATGACGCACTAGCGTAAACAGAGGGGAGACATTTGACAAGCAAAGGCACGTATTTGATACGGCCATTAATAGTTTCGTTCAATAATCAAAAATTGATCCGACAATAAACAGGTTTGAGAGAGAGAAGGTTCATGTTAACTGGGGCATAAGTTCAAAAAATGTTGGCCCAAGGAATATTGTCGTTCAATCCTGTAACATGTGTGGATAATCTGTATATCCATCTCTGTTCTTTCTCGTATAGTCGTTTCTGAATGTTAGGTCCAGCAGTAATTTGTTTGATAACAGTCCATCTCATATCATTTGGTGTGTGGTTGGATTCAAGGACGTGATCTGTCAGTTTTGTGGCGTTTTTCTTGCAGCGGATGGTGCTGCGATGCTCGCAGATTCTTTGCTTTACTTTCCTCGTCGTCATCCCCACGTAGCATTTGTTACATGTACATTCGATCAGATAAATCACATTGCCGCTATTGCAATTCGTGTGGGATTGCTGCCTCCATACTTTATCAGTCTCGATATTCAGGGTTTTGGTGTTATTTGTTAAATGACATACGCTGCAGTTACCGCAGCGAAAATGTCCTGTAACATCAGGTAGACCCCAAGCCTTTGTGAGTGATTGGTTGTCAACACGTTCTTTTAGCTTTGGTCTAGTATTGACCAATGTGTCTTTGAGGCTAGCTGTTTTTTTGTAGGAAAAAAGAGGCTTGTCCCAACGAAGATTGCCAGTGCTGAGAATGGACCAATGTTTTTTAATGCTTTTGGACACTTGGTTGGAGACAACGTTAAAAGTGGTCACACAGGTAAGAGGTATCTTATTTTCTGTAGCTGGTTTTGTCTCTAGAAGAGCCTCTCTTGGTTGGTTCCTGGCTCGTTTCTGGCTTGTGTTTATGATTTTTGCAGGATACCCACGGACTTGGAGTTTCTCAGTTAGATCAGAGGCTTGTTTTTTATACTCCGTTAGTTTGCTGCAATTGCGCCTCAGTCTTAAAAATTGTCCATAAGGAAGATTTTCTTTGAGTGGGCGAGGATGAAAACTCTCGAACTTCAGCAGGTTGTTTTTAGCAGTAGACTTGTAATATGTTCTGGTCTCCAGATGATCATTCTCCTTTGTAATCACCACATCAAGAAACACTATTTCTTTCTCACTGAAACAGTGGGTGAATTTTAGGTTCTGGTCGCACGTATTGATCCAGGTCGTAAATTCAATTAGTTGGTCCAGCGGTCCTTGCCAGATGGCAAGGACATCATCAATATTGCGTTTCCAGAATTTTAGATGGTCTCTGAAGGGGTTGAGATTTCTCAAAATGAACTTAAGTTCGAAGTCATAGACATAGAGACCCGCCACAATAGGGGCAAAAACACTGCCCATAGATGTGACCCCGGTTTGGAGAAATAAAGCTCCTTCAAATTCAAAATAGTTACGTTTGAGTGCTAATTTAGCACACTCGATGATAAAGGCTCTGGGTGTGTTGAATGTCCAGTCCATATTTCCTAGGGTATTCTCCAAAACTCTTAACGTGTCATCTTGAGGTATGCTTGTGTATAGACTCTCTATATCAAAGCTTAGTAAGACAGTGTTATCATCCACAGTGATTTCCTGTAGAAGACTCAAGAGACTTTTAGTGCCCTGTAGATAGGTAGATGTTTTTTGTGCAATGGTTTTGAGAAAGAAGTCACAAAATCTTGACAACGGTTCAAGTAGTGACCCGATGCCTGAACAATACGACGGCCTGGTGGTGGTAGTTTCCCTTTATGCATTTTAGGCAAGGTGTAGAAATACGGTATCTTGCCTTCGGTGTCGCATAGGTACTCTGCCTCCTGTTTGGAGATCTTGCCCAGTACTTGTGCGGTTTTAACTAGTCCTTTTATTTCTGATTGTAGTTCCATAGTGGGATCTGATTGCAGGATCTGGTAGTTCTTTATATCACCCAGCAGGCGCAAACACTCCTCGCGATACGCACTGGTGTCTATCACTACAAGTCCGCCCGCCTTGTCGGCGGGTTTTATTGTTATGGTGTCGCAGCTGCGGAGATCTCGTAGAGCATTGCATTCAGCTCGGCTCAAGTTTTGGAACTGTGAAGTGTTACTCATTTTTTCCACATCATTGTAGACGGCCTGCTCAAACGTAATTACTTCTACTGGGACTGCATGGGTCGGTGGTACAAAAGAATATTTCTTTTTTAGTCCACTCTCATTCTGATTGTTAGCAGCCACATTGGGTCCTTGTTTCTCGAAAAAAGCTTTAAGTCTCAACTTTCTAAAGAAAGTTGCCAGTTCACAATGCAGTTGGAATTTGTCAAGACGTGCGGTGGGAACAAAACCTAGACCTTTGTTTAGCACACACATTTCTGTATCTGATAGTGTTCTAGAGGATAAGTTAGTAACTAAGTCCTCATATTGCTTGGTCCTGCCATGCTCCTGGTCTGGCCGCTCACAGGTTCGTCTTCCTCCCAATGTACTTGGCTCATTTGCCTTCTTCTTCCCTTTCCCCGCCTGCCTCTGCCTAAAAAAGGAGGGCGGTATTGGTTTTGTTGAAACGGTGGTGGTTGGAAATGTGGTGGGAAAGGTGGTTGCCAACCGTGCATTGGGAATTGTGGTGGATGGTTATAGGGATCTTGGAACATTGGTGGATTGAATGGTTTCCAGTGATTCTGACCTCTGTAACCCCCTCTTGGTTTTTGTTTCATAGTACTAGTATTTGAGCCATTGCTACTGTTGGATGAAACGCTTGAAGCATCAGAATCAGATGCAGGTTTGGTTGTAGGTACAAAGTCTGGATCAGAATATGGATACGCTTTCACAAAGGAGAAACGTTTCAAATCTTTTTGAAATTTGGTCACCTTTTGTTGTGTAAGGTTTTCTTTATATTCATTAATATCCTTGTTTAGTTCATCTAACTTATTTTTGTATCCAGATATGCTGGTTTTTATATGAGTTTCTGTTTTCTGGATATCTATTAGGATGACTTCTGATAATTGTAAGGCTGTTTTCAGAATTAGCATAATCCAGTCATGTGTACAATGCCACGCTATTAGGGCCCAGTTTTTTCTAAAAGTGGCATCTTCTAGAAAAATACGGGGAGCATTAGTTACCAGGAGACCCTTCGGGGCCATGTTGTTAGTCACATATTCCTTTAAGATGGTTCCATGTAGTATAGTTCTAATTCTGTTCCTCTTCATCTCAGTAAGTTTTTCCCAATCCCCTGTCTGGGAGATGGTTTGTGAGATGCTTGCATCAGCGAACCCGGAAATATCTTCCAAGATAGCATCAATTTCCTCGGTGGAATAAGAAAGGCCTTTGTTTTCCGCCATCGTGTGCCTGATGTGTGAAAAAGTGTAAGCTAGGTGTGATGTCGAATGGGGAAGGACAACTCTCACAGCTGTGTGCTGCCTAGATACAATTAAACAAGAGAGAGTGAGGGATTGAATTCACAAAGGTGAATGGAGAGTACTCCTAGTCCCCTGGGTATCAGTAGTAAACAAACAAAAGAGGAGTACCATCAGAGACTGCTTAGATAAAGCGGTCTGAGTGGGATGACTGAAAAAAGAAGAGAGTCCTTCCTTTATTAATAAACCCCTCACTCACCGACCTAGTCGGTGACATGCTTCATCATCAGGGTCCACCCTGATAGCTGAATGCCATCAGGGTGTGCTGCGACACCTGGACTACAGTGGAGCTGGTATTTGTGTGTGTGAAGTGAACAAAAAAAGTGTTAAAAATTGTCCTGGTATACTTGTGTGAAAAAATGTATTTGCAAGTTACTGGACAATATTAAAATTAAGTGTGTGGATACAATAAGGTATATTATGACCGTGTGTATCACTTATGTGTGAGGTCTACATGTTTCAACCCGTAGGATGGAAGGCACCGGGTTTTCGTCAGGACCAGAGGAAAATGGGTGGTCAGGGCACACTAACGTCCTGCCGATCCCTAGATTCCTGTACACTACTGACAAAAATCTGTCAAAGTGAAAATAAAGAGCTCAAAAACAAAATAGTCGAGCTAAAAGCAAAAAAGACCTGGTGGGAGAAAGAGGCAAAAAGTTACGAGTATACTTAATGCAAGCCTGTTACGAAGTGCCATGCTGGTTCTCACGTGTCTGCTTATATATTGTGCATCCCATTCAGAGCTTAATGTGATCGATAGTGTCTGTCTATCACTAGAGCTGGCACACTCTATCAATAGTGTTGTGCTCAGTGATCACTAGGTCGTTAATCCAACACTCGAACGCACTCAGCACTCCCTTGTGCGTGATTTGACTGCTCACAATTCCATTAGCGTGAGATAACAACGACGTTAAGTATTTATATACATTCTGAACTTTGACTCGAGCTGACACACTCTATCAATTGTGGTGTGCCCAGTGGTCAATAGGTCGTTAATTTTAAACAGTCGGAAGCACTCAGCACTTCCGTGTGCATAACTCGCCTGCTCACGGTATCAATTAATGTGAGTTAATAACGACGCGCAATGTTTGTCCCATCAAACATACATTCACACTACGCATACATACATCACACATACATAGACCGGAAAAGGAATCAGGGCTTACTCCTGTTTCGGGTCTTTTAGGCTTCATGGGGTGGAGGGAAGGTATTTAGACTCAAAATGCCATATTCTGCGATGAGGAAATGAGAGGAGACAATTGTCAGGGGACATGCTCACGAAACCGTGACCGGAAAAGCGGTCCTGGATCGGAATATGAGCGGTAATGTTACTTACAGTTATGTTGAGGTTAGGTTTCTATGTACCTACTCGCCTCTCCGTGCCTCCCCGCTCGCGTTCTGAAGCAGCCGGCAGGAATATAGCGCCAGCGTTGCTTCCGGGGTGGGCGGGGTTACGCAAATACGTGATGACGCACTAGCGTAAACAGAGGGGAGACATTTGACAAGCAAAGGCACGTATTTGATACGGCCATTAATAGTTTCGTTCAATAATCAAAAATTGATTCGACAATAAACAGGTTAGAGAGAGAGAAGGTTCATGTTAACTGGGGCATAAGTTCAAAAAATGTTGGCCCAAGGAATATTGTCGTTCAATCCTGTAACATGTGTGGATAATCTGTATATCCATCTCTGTTCTTTCTCGTATAGTCGTTTCTGAATGTTAGGTCCAGCAGTAATTTGTTCGATAACAGTCCATCTCATATCATTTGGTGTGTGGTTGGATTCAAGGAAGTGATCTGTCAGTTTTGTGGCGTTTTTCTTGCAGCGGATGGTGCTGCGATGCTCGCAGATTCTTTGCTTTACTTTCCTCGTCGTCATCCTCACGTAGCGTTTGTTACATGTACATTCGATCAGATAAATCACATTGCAGCTATTGCAATTCGTGTGGGATTGCTGCCTCCATACTTTATCAGTCTCGATATTCAGGGTTTTGGTGTTATTTGTTAAATGACATACGCTGCAGTTACCGCAGCGAAAATGTCCTGTAACATCAGGTAGACCCCAAGCCTTTGTGAGTGATTGGTTGTCAACACGTTCTTTTAGCTTTGGTCTAGTATTGACCAATGTGTCTTTGAGGCTAGCTGGTTTTTTGTAGGAAAAAAGAGGCTTGTCCCAACGAAGATTGCCAGTGCTGAGAATGGACCAATGTTTTTTAATGCTTTTGGACACTTGGTTGGAGACAACGTTAAAAGTGGTCACACAGGTAAGAGGTATGTTATTTTCTGTAGCTGGTTTTGTCTCTAGAAGAGCCTCTCTTGGTTGGTTCCTGGCTCGTTTCTGGCTTGTGTTTATGATTTTTGCAGGATACCCACGGACTTGGAGTTTCTCAGTTAGATCAGAGGCTTGTTTTTTATACCCCGTTAGTTTGCTGCAATTGCGCCTCAGTCTTAAAAATTGTCCATAAGGAAGATTTTCTTTGAGTGGGCGAGGATGAAAACTCTTGAACTTCAGCAGATTGTTTTTAGCAGTAGGCTTGTAATATGTTCTGGTCTCCAGATGATCATTCTCCTTTGTAATCACCACATCAAGAAACACTATTTCTTTCTCACTGAAACAGTGGGTGACTTTTAGGTTCTGGTCGCACGTATTGATCCAGGTCGTAAATTCAATTAGTTGGTCCAGCGGTCCTTGCCAGATGGCAAGGACATCATCAATATAGCCTTTCCAGAATTTTAGATGGTCTCTGAAGGGGTTGAGATTGCTCAAAATGAACTTAAGTTCGAAGTCATAGACGTAGAGACCCGCCACACTAGGGGCAAAAACACTGCCCATTGATGTGCCCCCGGTTTGGAGGAATAGAGCTCCTTCAAATTCAAAATAGTTACGTTTGAGTGCTAATTTAGCACACTCGATGATAAAGGCTCTGGGTGTGTTGAATGTCCAGTCCATGTTTCCTAGGGTATTCTCCAAAACCCTTAACGTGTCATCTTGAGGTATGCTTGTGTATAGACTCTCTATATCAAAGCTTAGTAAGACAGCAGGACGTTAGTGTGCCCTGACCACCCATTTTCCTCTGGTCCTGACGAAAACCCGGTACCTTCCATCCTACGGGTTGAAACATGTAATCCAGGTGTCGCAGCAACACCCTGATGGCATTCGGCTATCAGGGTGGACCCCGATGATGAAGCATGTCACCAACTAGGTCGGTGAGTGAGGGGTTTATTAATAAAGGAAGGACTCTCTTCTTTTTTCAGTCATCCCACTCAGACCGCTTTATCTAAGCAGTCTCTGATGGTACTCCTCTTTTGTTTGTTTACTACTGATACCCAGGGGACTAGGAGTACTCTCCGTTCACCTTTGTGAATTCAATTCCTCACTCTCTCTTTTGTTTAATTGCACCTCAGCGCTGTCCCACTTGCCAGTACTTGATGGCTGATTTTGTCTTGGTGGCCTGCATGCAGTGGGCGCTGAGCAGGCAGAACCTTGGCTAAAGTCAATCTTGTCCTTGCTCCGCCTAGTGCTTATTTAGTGGTCTGGGCGCGTGAACGTGTAGCTGCAGCTAGACAGTGATCAGCAGCGCTTGAAGGTGCAGGATGCCTCTCTCTCTCTTGCTCGCCGGCCACAGGCATGACCACATGACAGTGGGAGCGCTGTATACGGCCAAAGTGGGCCTACTCTTGCTGGGGTTGCAGGCTCGACCACGTGGCAGTGGGAGTGCTGGTGTGCAAGCAGGACTGGCTTGACTCACATGCGTCACTCGGCATCAGACACCGCCCAAACAATTACACTCTCTTCCCGCAGGGCCGGCGCATCTACTCAGGGCTCCCGGCAGCGGCACAGTGACGGGTGGGCATCCACCGAAGCCGTTCGTGCTGGAGCTCCTCTTCCGGACTCCTTCACTAAACCGGATACTGCGACGGGGACCGCACACCATGCTCCTCAGCACCAAGAGAGGTAGCGAAAGCAGGTGAGATGCGGCAGAGGCGTGGGTGGGACCCGCCTCGTCTCCAATGTGGTGTCCATGCCTGGCTGGACACGTGCTGCGCTGAGTCTAGGCCTATGACTTCGGTTGCAGCAAAGAAGTGCACACATACACTTATAATCATGTATAAGCCAAAACCCGGATCGGTCTTGTGCTCCTTTATTTATGCCTTTCTTGCGAGCCCGCCCTCTGAGTGCGTGCAGGCATGTTAAAATGTAGAGCGCGGGCCGGGTGGCACTGACACAGTAGGGCCGGGGAAAATCTAGGTAGTGGGCCCTGTGTCGCGTACCTTTACACTCACAACTCCAGCCCTCAGAGAGCTGGAATTAGTTGAATGCTTTGTGCACTCAATGCCGGGTGCCCTGTTCTCAAATGGGCTACTTTGGCTTGCATTGGGCTATTTTGGGCAACTTGACTGTACAGTGACGTAAAATGCTGCAGAACGTTGCTACGAGTCATGGCTAGTGTGGATTGTGGCTGTAGTGAGAGGGGGTTGCTGCATCCGGGTGCTCCAGTCCTTTGGGCTGTGGACGCCAGTACCAATTACCCCCTGCATGATTATCCTTCTATTTGTCATTTGCTATGCAGAGGAGGAAGCTTCCTCCCCACCTGAAGCTGCTTGTGCTCATGTCTCTCACTGGTTGCTGGTTGGGTTGCTGGGTGATGGTTAGTTAGCTGAATAGCCATTCCACCTTAACCCTGGAAAACTGGGCTTCAGAATTGTTCTGTTTGTTTACGTCTGCTCGTCTGTTATCCTAGGGTCCCTGGACTCTCCCAGCCTTTAAACCTCTGCTCACATACTGCCTCCCCTGTTTGTTATTTGAGGAAGTAGTGAGGTGAGTCAATTTGGAAGGAGAGGTTGCGGTAGGAGAGTGCAATATGCTTCGACTGTGTCCGGCTGAGTTTGGTTGTGAGGGTTGCAGTAGGTATTATAGGGTGCTGCTAATGTCGGTGATCACGACCATTAAGTCATCTGGACTGGTGCCTGAGGTTCTGGTGTGAACTGAGACAAAAATACTGCTAGAGGAGCAGCTTCTGCTATCAGAACCACAAAGGAATTAATTAACACTTTTTTTCCTTATGCTTTCAAAGTATGCCTTTGGTTCCTATCTTGGTGTTATTACTCTTGAGGACCCGAGGAAGCCCTGTTCAGAGCTCTTTGTGCAGTGTAAGATTTCCAGGTCATTATTGGGGGCTTCTCTGCAAGGTGAAACAGGCACATTTTAGTAAATTATTCAAAGGCACTAAGCTGAAGTATTCACTTAAGCAATCTGACTCCAGAGAGGAACCCAGAGAAGCCACAACTGACAAACCAGGCAGTGTGGTGAGTAGAACCTGGTTTGTTTTGCCTATGCTGCTAATACTATAGTTCCCGTTGATTTTACACTTTTAAAATGCCAATCGCAAAGAAGAAGCCAAAAAAGCACAGAGGTTTCAAGTCACGGAAAACAAAGTGGGTTGATTGGATTCTGTCTAGGAGATGGAAAAATAACCTGTAGTACTGGACTCTTTCAGTCTTGTTACTCCAGCCAATAATGCTAGTGGTATTCAAAAGTCTCCATTGCTGCTAGACATTGCCTCATTGGTTATCTCAATAACAGATTTTGTTAGTAAGTACTAAAAAAAAATAAAGAAGATCCATTTTTAGAGTCATCATGTGACACTAGAATGAAGGAGGGGGTTCAAATGGACTAAATCACTTCTTTGGATATAGAAGCACCCCCCACCTCTTTCTAGACTCAGGGATGCACCCACTCCAGCTCCAGTTATCTTTCTCTTGGCCTCATCCAATTATAAGATCAACCACTGGAAACTACTTCTATTGAGGAGGTTATGGCAGACGAAGGGATCAAATAGGATAGTTGAGCAAAAAATCATAAAGGGCGAAGAAACTCGTTGACAGGGAGACTAATATTCACGCAAATCAGCTATCCTTTACCAACTTGACAACATCGGTGCCCCTACATCTTCGATGCAGAGAACTTTATGCAGGATTTTCAAAATGGTATCTTTAAATAACGAGGGACTGAAAAATCAGTCATGTCTCTTGAGGAATATAAATGAGGAGCTAGAGCTAATAAAGCCACATATGGCCACAATGGTTCACCATGTTCAGGATTCTAACTCCAGTGAGGATGAATACGGTCATTCAGAGGAAAAAAGGAGGGAGGCGGAGGTTGCCCAAGTATGTATATCGTAGGCCCCAATGCAGATCAAAAGGAAAGGAGGCCATATATTTTATACATACTATAGCTTCAAGAGTGTGTCGGAAAAGTCACAATAGCAACAAACAATATAAAAATACTAAAAACTAATAAACAAATGAAGCACTTGGGACAGTCAGGAGCAAATAGATCACCGGATCCCATATTATTAAAAGAAATGTAAGTAATAATTAAGTTAATAATGTTCGACATAAAGAGCTGAGGGTAAGAGAGACAAATAGTTTAAATCAGAACATAACTATAAGAATAAGTCGAAAGGGAATTACCCGATCTAACGGGGAGGAAATTATCATAGGGGTGTTCCCCCAAAGAATAACTGAAGGTTAAAAAAGCAGCTGGGGTAAGAAGATGGCTTACCAAAAGTAGGAGGAACAAGTCTGGAAATCAAATAAAATAGCAAGATCAGTTAAGTAAGCTAATTATCATCCAAAGTTAGAAGATAATTTTGTCTCCCTGGTACTCTCCTTTGGTCGTATAAAAAAAAGGAAACAATGAAAAAGCTGAGAACCTTGAATAGAACAAGCCTTATGGGGGCATGTTGTAATTACCCCTCACAAAATACATATCCTCAAGTGATTAAAGCAGGTTAGCTTTATTGAAGGGATTTCAACAAAAGAGGTTACAAAAGTAAAAGTCTTCTCTCACCTTGCCAAAAAGCAATCATAAAAGCAAAGCAAGAATTATCCTGGCAGAATGCTATTGATTGTCAGAACAAAAAAGGGTGAAATGGTTTGATACACCTTGTCTGGAGTTGAAGAAGATGAGAAAGATGAAACATTAACAATGGGGCAAAAATAATGACCTTGCATTCTGAGAATTAGAATATAAGCCACGGATTCTGGGGAATAAATCCCGATATTACAAGTTTAAGTGGGAGGAAACTATATCAGTAATTGCGCGTAACGATGACCCAAAATTCTGCCGTTTATTCTGTTCTGGTTCAACTGGGAAATCATGCACGTCTAAATGTACAGTAATGGGAAAAGCTTGGATGGAATTCCTGTCAAACGTGTACTCAAGTTCCTCTGAAGAGTTATACAAAACCATGATTAGATCCTCTCTTTGTTTACAAAAACATCTATAAAAAAATACCATATTCTCTCTGAAATGTACAGGAGCTGCAATGCAGGGGGACCTCCCTGCAATTGAATTTAAATCAAACATTGAATGGTAAGCAAGTTTTTTCCATTGTGCCTTTTATACATTTACCTTAAGAGGAGATGATCTAACTAAATGGAAAGGTGAAATTATAAAGCCTATTTATTAAAAAGATGATCAACCCAAGCCATCATTCGACACAACCATTGTTTTAGTCTATGAGCAATGGCGTGAAAGCCATGGAAACCGGTGATCCTAGTTCTACTCATTTGTAGATTCTTATGCTGCATTTAACCTAATCAACCATGAGATATTGTGATCAAAACTAGAATCTCTAAAAATATCAAGAGCTCTATTTGCTGTCCTGAAAGAGCTGCATAGAAACAATAGGGCATGGATCAAATTAGATACTTCAGCAACAAAAGGAAATTTAGTATAGAAAATGGATTGCACAAATGCTGTTTACTGGCTCTTATTCTGTTTTCATGGTATCTAGTTTCCATAACGTTATCAAATTCTCATCTTTCTTTGTCTAAAATGGGGGATAAACACTGGTCATGTTTACTTCATGCAGATGACCTAGTAGAGGACAGGACACCTGTTGGATTAGAGCGGAAACTAGCAGATTTTAATACGTATTGCCAAAAAAAAATCAATTACCAATTTATTTGGATAAAAACAAAATTGTGGAATATGGTACGAAGCAGCATGGATATGTTTGGTCAATCAGTCAGACAAGGGTAGTAGAAGTTTTAAATTGTACGTTTTTGGGTATGATATTTAGCCAGTCGCTAAAGTAGCTGCTGCATATTGGCATTCTAACAACAAGGGCATAGTCTATTAAAGGGGGCTTAAGGAAGTTTAAAAAAGTTTATGGAGTCCCAACTCTTCAACCACTTCTTGCAGCTCATAAAGCAATGATACCCCGACAGCTCTTATATGGGACAGAGATATTAGACATGGAAGGACACTTAAGGGCCTACTTACGAGATGTCTTGCCTCACGTTTGCACCACACAATTTGGTACACAATTGCGATGCAGACCTTAACTAAGATTTATGAAGCCATGCAAGTCCAGTTTGCGTGGTCCTGAGTGGCTACATGAATCTGAAGTAAGGAAATGCAGCGCAAATCGCTATGTTGTCTTTCTTTGCCTGGGAAGGCCTTCCATGGACATTGCGTGGTTGTTCCCACACAGCTCCCATGGTTTTGAGGTGTTCCTAGATGTATCAGAACTGGTAGACCTGGGAATGAGTCAAAAAGACACACCTTCTCAGGAGAGGCATAATGAGGAGAAATATCTTTATTTCTCCTGGTTACTTCCTCTTTCTATGTGGACTGCATTCTGTAGCACACATAGAAAGAGGAATGTGCCTCTCAGAATTGTTTTTGTGCAGGGGGCGTGGCTGGCAACTACGGAAGATGGCGGCGCTCCCTTAAATCTTCCGGTGAAGGTGGCGAAGATGAAGGATTTTGCTGCCCTTTTTCAAGAAAAGGAGCAACGAAAATGGGCATGCGGTCGTCGGAACACGGAAGGTAGATGAGGTATGAGTTTTTACTGGGTGAAAGGCGCTCTTCGTCACCTGCTTTACTTTTCCTCCTCTAAACGGTATGGCACCCACCATTTTGGAAACGCTCACAGGCTGAGAGGAGCTGCTCTTCCTGTGATATTATTCTTTTTCAGGATTTTCACTACCTACAAGGTTTTTTTTCCCCTTCAGTGAGCAAGCTGAAGCAAAGCTACAGCTAATAGGCATCCTTATGGTGACTTAAGGTTTAGAGATGACTCGAGGCTCCTAAACCCCCTGAGTTTGAATCTATTGGCCATTTTTTCGCCTCACACATTATTTTTACTTGTTCTTCCTGGTGCACCCTGCTGAGTTGGATGGCATTTGTCTGTTTAGACTAATCTCTTTGGACTAAATATCTTCACTTGAGTCAGTGACTATGAGTAGGTTTCAGTCACAGCAACACTGATTGCTTTTCTGTTTACTTCAAAGAAACTTATGGCCTCTTTATTTGTAATCTGAAGGTGTGCCAGTTACCAACTAAACAACCTCAATGTCTTATTGCTGTCTAATACCTACACCACTCATTGTTTGACTTTGCTAATATTCTTATGACTGAAATAACAACTTTTCGTACCTATCTCAATAATATTTATGATTACTAGGTGGAATTCCTATTATATTTATATAAGTTGTGACTTGAGACCTGAGAGGCCTGCACTGGCTACCCGTCAACAAGAGGATCACCTTCAAACTCCTCATCCACGCACACAAATCACTACACAACACCGGACCTACATACCTCAACAACCGACTTAACCTACACATCCCCACCCAAAGCCTCCGCTCAGCCAACCTCGCCCTCGCCACAGTTCCTCGAATCCGGAAAGCCATCGCCGGCGGCAGATCCTTCTCCTACCTCGCCACCAAGACCTGGAACACTCTCCCTACCAGCCTACAACAGAATCAGGACCTGCTGGCCTTCAGAAGACTTTTCAAGACCTGGCTCTTCGACCAGTAGCGGCCCCCCTCCCCCGCAGCGCCTTGAGACCCTCACGGGTATGTAGCGCACTTTAGAAGTGCCATGATTGATTGATTGCTTGATTAGTACATTACACCAACCTGGCATCTTACTAATTGATGCTGCAGTAAATGCTATTATCAGCTCTAACGGAATCGCTCACTTATTCAATATATTGAAGAGATTTTGGTACGGGTAACCTCTAATATGGGCAGACTGAAGACGGTAAGACCGCTGCTGGTTAATACGAACAGCAATTTTACTGTCCGTTCAAATCTCTGCGCCCTCCCTGCTACAATGGATGATTCTTTGAATTCTACTCCCAAAAGTTATTTTGCCTTCAATATCAATGCTTCTTCTACAGCTAACAAAACATCAACCAAACAGTTGAAAAAAGATCCTCCTTCTCCGCCAAAGCAAATCTCGTCAGTCTCCATGGATCATCTCTTGGAGGAAATTCACGCTTTATGCCCGTTTGTAGAAGAGACAAATTCCAAATTACAAGTCCTAACAGATGGATGGGCAAAGATGGAAGTTGAGCATATTGGAATACCTGGTTCAACCTGCAATAAAATCGAGGCTCTTCAATCTCAGGTCACATCTCTACAGAAACAGATTCAAAACCTTGAAAACAATAATAGGCAGAATACTCTCAGCATTAAATGGCTTACCAGAGGGCTCAGAAGGCTCTTATCCTATAAATTACTTCAAAACGTTCTTGCTGACGGTGCTAAATCTGCCGGAGGAAACTATCCTGAACATTCAGCGTGCTCACAGACTGGGACCTCTTCATTCGTCGTCCTCTAGTATAAGAAAACCAAGAGGAGTCATACTATATTTCCTTGAGTACACTGATCTTCTCAAGGTACTGTCAGCAGATAGATCCATGAAGCAAATCTCATCATTAGGCATTCGGCTTTGTTTCTCACAGGATTATGCAAAGCCTACGGCAGATAGCCCCAAAGAATTTCTGGCCATGAGGCCAGGTCTACGCTCTATCAGAGCAAGGTTTGGTTTATTCCATTCCTGCCTGTTTAAAGTGGCCTTCAATAACAACACCATCACTTATGAAGACCCGGTCAAGCTAAAAAGTTTCCTCAATTTCCACTGCCCAGAAAAGATTGCCATTTCTAATACACGCTTCAGATAACTCTTTTCTTGTCCTACTAATGAGTTTCAGCCTTATGTATTTAATATGTTGAATCTATTGAAAAGTTATTAGAGTGTTTACCAGTTTAGTTACTGGCCTGCTTATCCTATCTGAGTTTCTTTTCTAGATCACAATGTTGTATTACCAATTTTAAAGTTAAGAAAAACTGTTTTTATGTGAAACTTGCCTTGACAGTTTGAACTAATTTTTTCTCTTTACAGGTTCCTTCTTCGTTTAGTTTGACTTATCCGTCTTGTTATCATTTGTCCTGAAGTCTTCCCCGCCTCACTTGGAGTCTGGACGTGTCATTGTTGCATGGGGCCTCATCCCCCCTCACCCTATTCATGTTTTGGACTCTTTCTAAGTACAGTTTTCTTTCTTATACTATGTCTGGCTAACAGTAATCTATTTCTTTTCTTCTTTTCTCTTGTCTTTTTTTCTAATTTAATTCTCTATACTATTTCTCTTTATCAAACCTTCCTCCTTGGTTTTTCCTTACTTGTCCCCTTATATCTCCTTTATTTATTCCTACCATACTTTTTTATCAGTCATATACACAATGTCTTTTGCTTCCTTGCATCTCAACTGTCACATTCAAACTTAAATCTTTATTTTTCTTCCTCTCTTTTCCTAATGGGCTTGATGTATTCTGCAAAAAGTTGGTTTGTTCTTTGGCAAGCTATTTGTTGTCTGAAAATGTACATAAATTGGTGTCTTGTACTTATCTTATATCCTTAAATCTTGTCTCTTTGAATGTCAGAGGTTTGCATTCGCCTATTAAAAGGCAAAGGGTGTTAGCACATCTAGCTAAATTGGGGGCGGACATAGCCTGTTTACAAGAATCTTATTTAACCGCAGAGGAGTCAACAAAATTAAAGAGATGAGGAGTTCTATTCACCAGGGAATGGTAAACGCAATAGGGTTTTAACTCTATGTCGTAAATCGCTTTCTGTTACATTCCTTTCAAAATGTTCTGATGAAGATGGTACATGGTTGTTTACTAAACTACTGATTGTTAAAGCTCCGGTTTCTTTACTGAATGTATATGACCCTACCCCTGGATACTCCTCTTTTTGCATATCCTTAGCTCAACAAATTGTGCATTGTATTGATGATAATTTCATCCTTACAGGAGATTGTAACTAAGGGGCATACTATCAAGGGGTTTTATCTCCGCTTTTTTGGCTTTAAAAGCCAAGAAAGCAGAGATAAAATTATCTCCCTATTACCTAGCAGTCGCTAACACCAGTTAGAGACAGCTAGTAGGAGATAGCGACCATCTTGGGCCCCGCTTTGCATGTCAGTGATATTTATCACTAATGACATGCAAAGGAGGCGTGCCAAGATGTTAGCGACTGGAAACAGTCGCTAACATCACTATCTCCTATTACCAACTTTTGGAGATATTCGCGCTAAGCGCGAATATCTCCAAAAGCTTACACCTGCCCCTGAGCAGTTCTTAGCCATGTTATCCAATGGTAGGTGGATAACATGGCTAAGAGCATTAGCTCGGTAATGCATGAATATCGCTGACTTTTCAGCGATATTCATGCATTCTGGCCGATTTTTATACCTTGATAATAGCAAGGTTCCTAAACGATAAAAATCGCCGCAGCTCGGCGATAAAAAAATCGCCGCTAAACCAACATAGCGATAATTATCGCTAGTTGTTGGTAATATGCCCCTAATTTTTGACCCTCTTTTAGAAAGCTCATAAGCTTTTCATACAAACTATTAAGCAGTATAAGCTTATAGATGCTTGGAGACTTTGCAATACTACTACAAAGGAATACACTTATTACTCTCTGGTTCATCATACCCAATCATAAAATAGATTATTTTTCCATATCACATAATGTATCCCAATCATTAATGGCAGCAGATGTTGGTTTCGTTCTAATATATGATCATGCTCCTATTACCATTCAGCTCAATATTTTACAGAAACCCAACACTCCTCGTAAATGGCGTTTTAATAACGCTCTCCTTTTAGATCCAGAATTTTCCTCTTTTGTTTCCTTTTTTAATGAATATATTTTGTTGATACTTTACCTTTTCATGTGGTGTGGGATGCTTTTAAACAACAACTAGAGATTTTAATATTGGTTATGTCTTCAAAAAATTTAAAAAGTCACGAGAAATTACCAAAGCCCTTTCAGCCAAGATAAAGAGACTGGAGCATTCCTATTATTCCTCAAAGTCAAAAGATTGTCTAGCAGAACTTCTAAATGTAAAATTTCAGTTCAACAAGGAATCAACAAACAATGCGTCAACATATTTGTGAAAATCCAGTGTGAAACTTTATGGGGGCCAGAATAAAGCCGGAAACGTACTATAGTCCATTATGGATGAGCAACAAACATTGAAATTTAAAGATGATGACATTTTAAATGAATTTCTTCAATTTTATAAGACGTTATACACATCAGAAATTCCTCAGACAGATCATCACATATCCCAGTTTCTATCTGGTACCCAACTGCCTTCTACTACCCAACCAGATTTTACTTTCTTAAAGGATGACTTACCACAAAAGGAACTTCTTACCGCATTACAGACTTTTAAAAAGATAAAGCCCCAGGACCGGATGGCTTTACTGTTGAGGTTTTTTTTACACATTTTGCTTATTTGTTACTCCCCACATTACACAATCTTCTAAATTCCTTTCTAAACTCAGGTGAATCCTTAGGCTCTTTTTCAGATGCCCTAATCTGTCTTATTCCTAAGGAAGGGAACGACTTAAGGTATTGTAAAAACCTTCGGCCCGTCTCTCTAGTTAACGGTGACTACAAAACATGTTCAAAGGCTTTTGTCATACCTTTGGAACACCATTTACCTGACTTATTGGGAATGGAAAAATTTGGATTTGTTAAAGGTCGCCTCATTACAGATAATACTCGTTTAGTTTTTTACATTCTATCTAAATCCTCCCATGTCCCACACTCCTTAGCAGAAGTAGCGTTAGAAGCAGAAAAAGCAATCGATAGAGTGGAATGGCGTACCTTTTTCACACTTGTAAATGGTTCGGATTTGGACCTAAAATCATTTCCTTAATATCAATTTTATATTCGAATCCAAGAGCCCCAGTGTGTGCAAACGGTGGTACATCCTCTTTAATTTAGGTAGAGGTGTTCGTCAAGGCTATCCAATATCCCCGTTTCTTTTTAATTTAGCCTCAGAACCTTTTTTGTCAGAATCCGTCAAAATAAGGATATCCATGGATTTGACTTTAAAGATACTCAAATTAAACTGGCGGTATACGTTGATGATGTATTATTATTTATCTCACAACCCCAGTCTTCTCTCCCTGCATTCCTACACAAAGTGGACTCCTTTGCAGCTGTCTCTGGATATAAATTAAATAAAGATAAATGCGAAATATTACCTCTAACAAAATATACTTTTCAGGAAGATTTTGCTATCTCCAATTTCACATAGATCTCCCAACATATTAAGTATTTAGGTTTACATTTTACTTATTCCATCTCAGGTCCAATTTCACGTTGTATGGAAAACTGTACACAGAGAATATCCTCTTTGACCACTAAATGGCCAAATCATCTAGATACCATAAAGATGATGCTATCCACTATAATTTTGTAAACAATCGCCAATATCCCAGTATCCATCCCCTTAAACCTTTTAAAGAAAATAAACTCTTTATTGTTCTCTTTTTTATGGAGCAATAAAAAGTCATGCATGTCTTTAGCAAAATTGATCCATCCTAAATCAGAAGGTGGTGTTAACTTCTGTGACTTCCCTATATACCAAAAATAATTTTTGCTTTGTCAGGCATCAAGATGGCTCTCGGAGCCTTCCGTGGGTTGTCCTCTCTGGGTTAAACTTGAACTTTCTTTTCTTTCTGCCTTCTCATTTCAAGAATATCTTTCTTTCTCCCTCAAACCACAATCCCTATCGACCCCTGTAATTAAACACACATATAAGATTTTGAAGCCCGATTCTTCACTAGACCCTAAAGATGGGACTTCTTGCTCCAGATCCACAATATGGCACAATAATATGATGTTGATACGTGGCAAGCCTTTTTATTGGAAATCCTGGAGGCAAAGAGGTTTAATTTGGAAATATCAACTATATGCAGAGGATCAGATTGTTTTTCTCGCAAGCTAGTGGACTTTTTGGCCTTCTCACGTTTTTCCAACCTAAATATCTCCTTCTGAAACAAGCTTTTCTAACCGCTCATGCCCAATACATACTTCCAAACCCTCCCAGCGATCTTACACCTTCCTCCATTAACAAATTACACTCTCTTCAACCCCAAGGCCTCTGTTATTTATAATCACTGACAGACCTCATGCACTATACGAGAAAAAACTAAGGTGGAACTCTCTTGGGAACAAGATTTGGAGGTCAATTGGTCTACAGATATATGGAACAAAATATGCACTAAAATCAAAAAATCTTCCAGGGCAGGAAACGCTACACAGCCACTTTTTTTTAATGAAAAATAGACTTTTGCTAGCCCCAGTTACTTTAAATGCAAGACATGCTGATCTCAACCATCTACTTTTTACATGCCCACCTGTTCATAATTTTTGGGAAAATGTGTGGTCTCAAGTTAACTTAATTTTTGATTCCAAATGTCCTTTCCCTTTTTCTCATGTGTTTTTGGGAAGTCTATATGGGCAGATTGCAATTCTAAACACAAAGATAGTAGACTTATTGTTGGCAGTAGCCTTTCAACAAATAACCAAAAACGGGAAAGATTTTACCAAATTATCTTATCAAGCATGGTGGAACGCTGTCTGTTACAACCATAGATTAGATACAACTCTTGTGTATCCTACTCATATGGCTTCGAAACGCTTGAGTTTATGGTTACCTATCCCATCGTTCATTGATGCTAGTGCTAGACGCTCCTCTGCCCTGAGTTCTATACAATAAGACGTTTCTAAACCTCCATGACTTTCCGTACGATGCAATTACATTAACATGGTCCTTTTGAATTCTGTATTATGATTCTTCTGTTGTTTACACTGATTGATTTGCATATCCCTGTCAATTTCTCTTTTGAGCTATGCTGAATTGATCTATACATCCAACTACCTTGTTCTTCAGTTTAAACTTGGTTCATGTGACTATCTATTGTTATACTGTCTTTTGTATTGTGACTTATAATTTCCTCGATAAACTTTCTTTTGAACTGAAAAGGATTGTTTTGTGCAGGAAGGTGCCCCTTCCTGCACAAAAAACAAGCCTGCATGCAACACATTCACCCCTGTACCATGCATTGGCACGGGGCTGCCAAAAGGTCACCTGCGCAGGGGACAAGGCAGGAATGCTTTGTTTTGCCTTAAATGCGACACATTCCTGCCCTGTCACACAGTACAGCACAGCAAGGAGAATTGATGTGCTGCATTGCGTGCCTTTTTCATAAATAGGCCCCTTAGCTTGGAAGAAGGTATGTTTAAAAAATCTGTTATCCCTCGCAAAATGGGCTATGTCACGAGCAGTCAGAATCGAAACTGACATGCAGTCAATGTCTTCTATAGCTCCATTCCAAACCTTGCAGTTTTGGAAAACATAGATGATCTCTGACCGGGCCAAGGTGGCCTGCTTTTGTAGAGATACAATTTTCACCAGCAAATTAGGATGGGATACAGACCTAACAACACATTTGATCTCACCCGCTATTGACCCTAAGATTAGGAGCTTTAAAAAAGATAAATGGAGCTGTCTGTTTTAGCAGTGGAGGAATCAAGAAAAAAAGATTTAAGATGAATTTCAAAGATAAATTTAAAAGAGTATTGGGGGAAATATATAATGTTCCCATATATTAATATTCTCTAACAAACCAGTATATGATTAATACAATACTGAAAGTTAGAAAGAGCTAAATACTTTCTAGGCTTAAGCACTAGGCATAGAACCTTTTAAGAAACACAATGGCCCTGTAGTTGTGGTTTGGAGAAGAGATGTACAAATGTCAATACAGTAATTGATTGTTTACATTTTTTTTAACATTAAGGACGTTTATTTTTAAAAACAATCTTTTAAAATATAAGATAAAATCAAGGTTGGCTTGAGTGGAGTTTTTATTTTAATGGAATATTTTAATGTAACCTGGGCATCAACAAGATTTTTATTGGCTTTAAATGATTTTATGTTTTACATTTCTATTATTTTATAACTAATTGTATGAATTGTTGTTGCACTGTCTAGGAGAGTAACATCCTAAACAAATTTAAGAACTAAACAATATTTTGTTGCATTTCTGAAATGGACAAAATCAGCTGCCAGAGCTCTAATATAAGAAATCTTGTAGTTAATGTCTGGAAGCAGGCAATACCAAATATGCATAGTTTTTCTAGAGAATGTAGTCTGCACAATCAATTTGCTCATTTGATTCCAGACAATTAGGGACTATATGAAATATATAAAAAATACATATTTCTAATTCTTTATATGTAAGGAATCTACTGGAGTAATCCAGGCCTCCCTTGCACTCACTGTCTGGCCAGTAGAACACACTGAACAAGACTTTAGTCAGAATTTTAGAAAATAAATACTATAAGAAATGAATTCCCTCAAGACACCCTTATACAGGAATATAGCCCTGTCAAAGTTTGCCCTCGAGGAACCATATTATGTAAAGTGCCCTGGGGGTGCAATGGGCATGTGCGCCCGCTTTGCACATCCCCGGGGCACTTTGGTATTACAGAAAGGGCCACAGATGCTTGTGTGGGCCTTTTTATAAAACAGATAGAGCTGGGGTGCATATAGTGCCAGCACTATCATCGGAGGGTGTTCCATCATTTATATGTAGGCGTGGCCCCATGCAAATGAGAAAAACCCTTCCATGCCGACTCAGGCGAAGAGGCAAAGAAGCTATAAGGAGAGTCACTGACAGTACGCCAGCATTAATGTGGCTCACTGTTAGTAAGCCCCCTGATGGCAGCCCTCTGGATGTGACAAAGGGAGTCCCCCGGACATTCCCAGGGATTTTATAAAGGATTCGGGGTGTCCACAGACAATAATCTCAGTGCAATGGATTTTGGAAATTTGGAAAGGCTGGTTGGCCAATTGCATGAAGTTTGTCAGATTTTGAGCAACTTCTTTTTCAAAACATGGTAATATTCTCCAGTCTGGTTCATGCAAGGAAATATCGCTAGCAAAACTTGACTCCCAACTTTGTTCCTTTGGGCCTCCTGAGCAAGTGGGTGCCACATGGGGTTCATGGGGTTCATAGATGATAAACTTGGTGCAGTGCATTTTGTAATGTGCACAGTAATATGGAACAACAATTCTTCAACCTTGCGTTAGCTATTACAACAAAGAACACATTCACCTAAAATTGCCCATAGCATTTTGACTTTGCTGATGCACTTTTACATATGTTACCTGGTTAACTATAATTTCAGCAGGCTTATGTGTTTGTTACACTTATACACCTACATTTTGTCAATTTTCTGACTCTTCTGTTTTGGCAAGCAATGAAATGGAGATGCTTGAAGATAAGATGGTGTTCTGACAACCATACAACTTTGTTAAGATTGAGAACCAGGATTAGAAGCAAGTCACCAGACACAATTCGCCAACTTAACCATTTAATCGCATTTCCTCCCAAGCTTGATGCCATATATGGAAACATTACAAAACATGATTTAGCTAAAGTGGTTTACAACATAAAACAAACAAGGGAATGCAGGCTAAACATGACCTTGTCCCTCTTCATCTTTTAAATGACAACAATAATGGCTACAGGAGACCACCTTACTCTGGCTGTCATCATTAGCTGAAGATCTCCAAGCAGTGCTGATAATGCCACTGTTCTTTCTTTGTCCTCCATTGCTGTCCCTCAGGCAGAATCTTTCTTCAAAGAGGAGATATCAGTAAGGCAAGAAGGAGAATTATATCTGGACTCTTTCTTCTTTCTCGCTGTTTTACCTAAAACAATAATGTTACTTATTTTATGAACATGGACCTACTTTCATCCACCATGCCACATTAACCCTAGCCAATCAGCGCTACCCAAACATACTTCATTTCAAGCCACTACAGAGCTTCAGTTTGTTCAGCCTGATATTGTTTTCTGCCAGTTTCAAGCGCACCACCTCATCAACATGGAGATCAAATATATTAAGCCACTTACCTCCACTTAATCGAGTGAGAGCACAACAATTTGCGATGTGGTTAGTAACACATACAAAACATTGACCTTTCAGGGGACAGTGGTGCACACTGGTGGTTGTTCGCTTGATTACCCAGATACTTGGGTATTTTACCATTTGAATTGCTCAACAGCATTCAGTGTCAGCATTGCTTCACATGATTTAGCTCCACAGATGAGCTTACATGAAACAGCAACGTTATGATCAGGAGATTACTTTGGTGAGAATTGAACTGTCCTACCTGTTGAAATGAAAGAAGATTACCACATTGAAAAATAATCAACATTTTACTGCTAAATGAAGGTTGAAAAAATTAATTAATGGTGCAGGTACTGTATCCACCACAATACCCTGGAGCCTTACTCAAGTCAGCTAGCACAGACATGTGATACGTTCTATGCTGCTTTGTCGTAGTGTTACCAAAAATGTTGAAGCCCATGCACAAGTCACTGCTTGATAAAAAATCTTGACACAAACCTGTAGTCATCACAATGGAGCTTTCTTCATGCTCTACTGTTAATTCCTTTGCCTTATTAATTTCAACAGTATGTTTATCCAAACTCATTTAATTTCTCCATGAGCATCCTCAGATATCATGGCTGGTAGTACAGTTCTAATCCATCTACGGACACACTGAGTCTAGGGGCCTTATTATGACTACGAGGTATCAACAAAAATGGGGAACCCAATCCACTGTTGACGGCTTGGGCAAGTAGTATTAGCAGGTAGATGCGTCTACAAGAGATTTACTAAACTAAACACTTACATCAGTTCATATTTCCAATCTTAATAGGCTATCTTATTTGCTTGTCAATAAACGTTTTTCATCAAAAAACCATATACAATTATTTCCACATGAATAACTCTTATATAAACATATAATATAAGAGAAACATGGGTGTACCTTTTGTTTACAGCACTTGGGCACAACGCGTAAGGTCGATACTCTCCTGAAGTCCCATTTTATCAGGACTGAAAAAAATATTTTAGCATATATTTCAAAGTAAGTTATGACAAGTTTTCTAAAGTCACTATCTTTCGTTCGGTTGCTTATCGGGCATGATCTGGGGAAGTAATGAACCTGTATCTGACTATGGCTTTCTCTTTCTAAATAAGACACTATTTTCTTCTCTTTTTTTCACACTGTGTTACTTTACAATGTTTGTTCAAAGAGTACATGGTAATTGTTGTTCTTTCCATGTTTTTCTAGGGGGCAATCATATTTATTAATAGTCCTGAAGATGGCCTAGTGGACAAAAGCCTAGTTAGACTGAAACATCGACAATTACACCTCTTTCCTTTTATATTGTTGTCTAATTCCTTAAGAAAAGGTGTCCACAATTGTTACTAGGAAGGACATTGATTTGTATTTAGCTGTTACTTCTGGTCTCATTGTGTAATGTAACAAATTTGTACCCTCTACAAAATAATTTTCTGTGACAATATAAAACTCTTTTGTATATATACACCCATGTTTCTCTTATAGTATATATTTATATAAGAGTTAGTCATATGGAAATAACTGTATATGGTTTTTTGATGAAAAACGTTTATTGGCAAGCAAATTGAGATAGCCCATTAAGATTGAATATATGAACTGATTTAAGTGTTTAGTTTAATAAATCCCTTGTAGGCGCATCTACCTGCTAATAATTATTATGACTATGGCAGTCCATGGGACAGCCGTAGTCATGGTGGCAATGAGACCACTACCACACTGCGGACCGCCCGCAGTATTATAAGTGTGGCAGTTGGACTGTCACCGATCAAGGATCATGTGGCATCTGGCAGTGGTTCGTAGCCAAAATATGCTAGCGGTGCAGCAACAGCACCACGAATATATTTTGCGTTGACACACTGCTACGCTTTTCATGGCGGTCACCCCTTGTGCCTCTGTGCACGGCGGTGTATACAGGAGGGCACATGTTGTGCCCGATTTAGTTTTGCACCCCCTGTTTTTGCATGGGGAGGAATGCATAACATGGCGCATTCCTCCCCATTCAGGAACATGCACTGGCGATCCCCCGACGGTGCTGTTCAAGGCTCACAATGAGCCTTTAAAACGACCGACACAGGACAGTCATTCTGCCCGCCCACTAGACCACAAAATAACTTGTAATCTGGTGGGCAGCGGTGAGTTTTGGCAGTTCTGGAGTGGAGCGGAGGCATGCCGCCTGCTCAAGGACCACAGAATCCCGTAATAGTTGGTCAGTGCTGCAGGAACAGTTTTTAGAGTGAGGGTGCTCACAAATCATGTCACCTTACTAAAGGCATAGAGATTATTTCACAGTGCTTTGAAGACACAATAGAAAAAAAATAGTTTAAAGGCCCTTTACTATTCATTGCACATCTAAACTCTTTCAAGTGTTCTGGGGTTGCTGCAGCACCTTCACACCCCTAGGCTCAGTGCTTCTGCAGTTGGGTAAAGTTAGATCTGAATTTATTGAATGCATCTTCTTATATATTCTTTACTAAATACACATTTACCAAGGTCCCATGCCACTTCCCATAAGATAAACTGGAGTTGGAATGGTGAGGGTTTGGTTATTTATAAAATAGCCAAGCCCTGAGCAAATTCCTGAATAGTTTCTTGCCTTTGGTTGCTTGACTTTAATGTTGTAGAGCATGATCAAGTGAGAGTTCAGTCAATGGAAAGATATTTTTCCCATGCATACCAAGCAAGATTTAGGAAAGACTGACTGAAGAGCACAGATATAACTCATTGCGATAAAAGCGAAACTGTTTCGAGCAGAGGCAAAACTCCCCTCTACCTTTGAGTGCATGTCTGTCATATAGGAAGCAGGCTTGTTCGGGTTTTGAAGGCCATATGCTTGATCAAGTTTAATGACTCCAGGGTAACGGTAGCACTGACTCAGTGAGGAAAAGTTAACACACAGATATAGCTTTTATACAGTCCACAAATAATGCAACTCTTTCAGAGCTATTTTTATGCCTTGCAGTTACAAAGATAACCACTGGATAATCAGTTTTCTTGGACATCTCACCCAGGCCATTGTTCTGACATATTGTCCTGACATAATAAACAAAGAAGTGGGATTTAATAGTAGGGAGTTCTGCCCTATACATTGGCTTTTTGTTGTTCATGGATTTGGCGACACCCTATTGATTGTAATCACAAGCTCCATACTTCTTAAGACTCTCTCTTATGTATTTCCTTCTTCTCCTGTCTGGCTTTTCTCACTGTACTCAAATGTTTTAAAATCTTTAGAATTCCCTATTTGTGTATTGTGTGGTTTTATTTCTTGATCGTTGTTTTATGTCAATAGCTATATTTCAGATGTTTGTATATGTGATCCTTCTAGTGTCCCGGATACTACTAGATGGATTAGTACTATATGTAGTTCACATACTATTGTATCATTTTTCCTCAATTAAATATTTTGCTGGGCTGATGATGCTGTTTCTAGGTATCGCTTGCATATGCTATCGCTTGTGAGAGATTTGTATACAACCAGGGAGTGGGAACCCAACCATAATAATAAACTTTCTTTATTCGGGTGCAATGCAACCATAAAAGATACAATACAGTATAAAAAATACACAACATAATAAAAGATCATTACACACAATAAAAGAGAAAATATCACCGACTTTAAAAATGGTAAAAAAATAGTAAAGTTCTAGGGATCAAAGGCTGTACCATCCCCCACACTAAAAGTGGCTTCTTTGCGTTGAACTTCCAGGGATCAATCAATTCTGGATATCCTAGATCTGTGGGCTGGACTTAGGAAGCTCATCACTGCACTTAGCACCTTAACTGCTTCGCAAATATCCCTCCCCAGTGCTGCGCTGTCCATTGCAACTAGTGCTGAATGGACGTCCAATGGTCGTGCGCAGCACTGGGGAGGCAGCGCTCGTGACGACCGTTGGCCGTCAGCAGCGCTTAAGAGGTTAAGAGTTTGGTAACAGTTGTAAGCACAAGAGTGCCACTTTAACCTGTCTGAACCTCAACATCCTTAACTAGGGCCGACAGAATCGTTTTCTTGGCACTGAGCTCAATTTACACAATAAAACAAAGTGGAGCAGGCCCTGTGGAGATCTTTCGCAGCCAGAAGGACCTTTCAGTTTTACAGGGAGAAAACCCGCTGGAGATGCTAAAAAATGGTGAAGTTGATTAAATCTAACACGTGTAATTAAATATCTGTCATGGGCACTAGATAAAGCAGATATGGCTCCATGCACAGACTTTAAGAAAACATACTCCCTCACTGTGGGTTTACTAAGCTCAGTAGATTCATGCTACGCAGTAATAATTGTATGATGTAAATCTTTTGTGATGCTAAAATCCCTAGGACTTAAAGTGTCACATGCAAATAAGATGTATGGCCTTCCTATCACCTTGAACGACTCCTTGATATAACGTATCCATAGAATTCTGATAGCATAGTCCAAGGCCAAACAATCTGAAAGGATCGTGCTGTTTAAACCCCTTAGTCTCAGATGTCCATATATTAATCCAGCATAGTAAGGGTTTAACTGCCACTTGATCCACCAGATAATCATCCCCTAATTCTTTGTGCACCGAGCAAGCTGGAGGGATTCACAGGAACCGGCGCAAAAACGTATTTTCTGTCACTTGTAACCTATGGGAAGAGGCATACGCCCACACTGGTTCACTGATAGAATATCGATGGTTAAAACATTGATGGTAAAAATATTTAAAAAAATATATAGAAAGTAAATATATTGACTCCCTATTCTTAAACAGGTAAGTACAAAAATATTGAATGGAAAAAATCGAAGTTAGAAAATATAGATGTAAAAAATATTGATTTAAAATATAAATAAAATAAAATAATATATACTAAATATATAAAATATTATTAGTATCTTTAACAAAATGAATTACATTTAGTGGTCAATTCCAATCCTGGAAAAAAAAGTCTGTACAATTCATATCCGGAGCCCTCTCTGAACGAATCGTAAACATGGCGTATGACCCGATGAGTACGATCCGGACCGGGGTATGAGGACGCGATTCGTACGGTTCACGTCAGGTAAGGGCGATTCGTGCGGAAAAGCACACAATCACATACACACCATACATGTCCGTACACCCCATGATCGCGGGGTACGGTGCGTACCTCTGCGATCATGGGGTGAACGCACCGAACACCCAGCGAACATGGGGTAAGGTCCGTACACCCCATGTTCGAAGGGGTACGGTCCGCACACCCCATGATCGAAGGGGTATGGACCGTACACCCCATGATCACAGGGGTATGCACCGTACCCCTGCGATCATGGGGTGTACGCACCGTACCCGGGGGGGCATTTTGTACCTGTTTCGGGGCGAACTCTGCTTTTACGGCTGTTTTCAGCTCCCGTAGAAAAAGGGTTGTACGTGCGTCCCGACACGAATCGTACTTGCTGGGTCGGAAAAACCAGCCGCGAACCGTACAGATGTCACGTACAGCAGGTTCCGAGGGAGATTCATACGGGTATTTGATTCGTACAGTCTCTGTACGATTCGTACGAGTCCAGCTCCTGGTACGAATCGTACTTCGTCGTACGTACGGGGGACGTTGCAGGGTACGATTCGTATGGGGAAAACGCTCCGAACGGCTATTCGGAGCGGTTTTTCCCGAATCGCAATCGACCCCTTAATATACATTTTAGATAAATATAAAAATGTAACTTAATTTAATAAAATATAAACACGCAAACATAATAATTTATACATATATTTATTTTAAAATAATTTATGAACTATTATTATTATTTAATTTTTAAACTTTTAAATTATATAAAAATAAAATATATACATGTATGAATAATTTAAAATAAAAAAAATTCTGTAACTAATTAAAACATTAAACTATTAAAACAAAATCAAAACGTACATTTCGCAATACAATAAATACAACACTAGGGAACATGTTGGATAGCAAAATAATTAAATTTACTATTCCAACTGCAATGAGTGCAACAGTAGGGAAAGTGCTGGATAGCGGAGGGGTAAAAATTGCTATTCCCACTCCAATGAGTGCAACAGTAGGGAATATGTTGGATAGCGGAGGGGTACAAATTACTATTCCCTCTCCAGTGAGTGCAACAGTAAGGAAAGTGCTGGATAGCGGAAGAGTAAAAATTACTATTCCCACTCCAGTGAGTGCAACAGTAGGGAAAGTGCTGGATAGCAGAGGGTTACAATTTACTATTCCCACTCCAGTGAGTGCAACTGTGGGGAAGTGCTGGTTAACAAAACGGTAAAAATTACTATTCGCACTCCAATGAGTGTCACAATAGGGAAAGTGCGGGAGAGCAGAAGGGTAAAAATTACTATTCCCACTCCAGTGAGTGCAACAAAGGGAAACTATTGGATAGTAGAGAAACAAAAATGACAATTAACATTTAAACAATTAAAAAAAAATTAATAATCTTAAAAATAAATAAACACAATACAATTAAATATATTAAACATATAAAAAGAACACATATTATAATGTTAATTACTTAAAACAATAGGTACAAATATGGTTAAAAAAATTATAAATACATTTCTAAACAAAATGTATTTAAAAGGAGCAAATATTCACAAACAAATTATTTAAAACATAAATGTCTTTCTTTAATTTCCTACTCTATAACACCACACCAATACAAAAAGACATCAAAGTTTTTATTTAAAATATTTCTATAATTAACATAATTAATAATGAATTTGAAATACATTATTAATAAAAAAAGATAATAAACATTCATTGAGTACACTTTCCTTAACACTATAATATCTAAAACACACACCTAAAATTAATTACACAATTACCATAATAAATTACTTATTAATTAATTTAAATGAATTAACAAATAATTAATAATTCATCAATAAAAAGTAAATTACTTCCCACCCTTCGCACAATTTACACCTATAAACACCACAACACACACTCCCAATTTATTACACAATTACCATAAATAATTACTAATTCATTAATTTGAATTAATTAACACATAATTAATAATTCATCAATAAAAAATAAAGGACTTACCACCCTTCATACCATTTACACCTATAAACACCACAACACACACCTAAAATTAATTACACAAATACCATAATTAATTACTAATTAATTCATGTAACTTATTTCACAACTAAATATTAAACAAGTATTAATAAATTAATTTACCCATTTAATACTACACCATCACAATTAAACAGATATTAATAATTCAATCAATATTATATAATTAAATTACGTCCTACCCTATTCCCCTATAAACCCACAACCCGCTACGGAACAAATAAAACAAATTTCAAATAAACAAAAATTCATAACTACTATAAATAATCAATACATTTTATATAATTAAATTACTTCTCACCCTTAATCTCCAATAAACCCAGATCCCGCTACAGAACTAAAAACGCAAATTTCAAATAAAAAATAATCAATAACTACTATAAATAATCAATACATTTTATATAATGAAATTACTTCACACACTATTCCCCTATAAACCCACAACCCGCTACGGAACTATAAACGCAAAATACAATAAAAAAAATTTAATAACTACTAAAGTTTTAACCAATGTAATAAAATTCATATACAAAAAACAAACATAACACATATAAAAGATATACTAAAATACATAAAATTAATACAAAATATATATTTTTAACAACTATATTTTTACAAACTATTTTAAATACTTCGATATTTTTTGCATCTATATTACTTACCTAAAATCGATATTCTTGACCACAATATTTTGTCTGATGATATTTCTGATCCACAATATTTATTCCTCGATACTTGTGCAAGTCAATATTTTTACATCGATATTCTTACTCTGCAACCCACACACCTCATTACCATATAGAAGTTTCGCAATGGCTTTAGACTTATATAGTTTCAAAATCCGGAGACCATGGTTCCAGTCTACTTGCAACCATGGTAATAGCCCCCACAGATCTGTTCAACTTACTCAAATTCCCTTGTAGAAGGGCTCTCCACTGTAAATGGTCATCAAATAACACTCCTAGATATGGGAATACCGGGACCTTAGCAAGAGTATGGTGACCAGCTTTAAAACGTTTTGGCTGAAACCCCCGGGGACCTACAACTAATACATAGGACTTGGTAAAATTCATGGACATGTCTAACCTGTCCATAGAAGCAACAAAGCCATCTAATAAAACCTGTATACTCCGAGCGGTGCGGGCCATGAGCACCGCATCATCGGCATAGAGTAGAACTGGCAAGGCTCTCCTTCCCACTTGAGGGGTATCTGTCTGGAGTGCCAATAAGGCTGCCTCAGGGTCATTTATGTATATTGCAAACAGAAATGGAGCTAAGATACAACCCTGGCGCACCTCCTGTGTGCAATTAAAATGATCTGTGAGGGCCCCTCGTGCGAGTACCTCACTGCCGCTGTCGTCTGGGTGTGAAGTAATATTAGTAAATGCACAATACCTAGGTCCACTCCCAATAAAGTTAGAATCTCCCACAACTTAGCCTGATTGACACGATCAAAGGCAGACATAATGTCCATAAAGGCTAAGTACAAAATACCAGATTGTGTGAGTGTATATTTAGATATTAAATGATAGAGATTGAGGAATTGGTCAATTGATGACATGTCTTCCCGGAAACCAAATTGGACGTCCGATAAAATCTGGTTATCTGTGGCCCACAGGGATAATCTAGATAGGAGGACCCTCCGCAAGACCTTTACTACTGCAACTATGAGAAATTGATCAGTAAGATTGTGGGTTATCCTTATCCCCTTTTTTAAAGACATGTGCAATTGTAGTGGTAGACCAAGAGGGCAACTTCCCCTTTAACGCTGCTGCATTTAATACTTGAGTCAAACAATTTCGAATAAAGGGCCCAGACCTCAATATTATCATGGAAGAGGTCTGGTGGTATTCCGTCGGGACCCAGGGCCTTATTTAGTGATAGGAGCTCTATACTTGAGTATATTTCATCCAGGCAGAAACTAATAGGGGTTACAGCTGGTGTGGAGGGTATATCTACCCATGGATCTGCCAGGGAGCCCGCATTATAAACCTTTTCAAAGTGAGAGACCCACAGTGCTGACGTGATATGATGACACAGAGTTGGTCTGGCAGGTTCTGCAAAGCAGGGACTATGGTCTTCCAGAATTGGACAGAGTCTCTTAGTTCACCCGCTTCAATTAGATCCTCCCATGCCCACTTTTGTAACTGAAGCCTATGCCCTTTCAGGGTCTCTTTGTAAAGGCGTCAGCAGGAGGTCACTATGTCTTTCTCCTGGGGCACCTGTTTCAGAGCTATCTTTAACCTCCTCAAACCCTGCAAGCACTTATGGTCGAACCAAGAATGGGAGAACTGGCCTCGCCATGCTGTCTGTGTGGTTAATCCGCTAGAAACATCCTATACAATGGAGGAAAAATCACTTGAGATTTCCTCACTCGAGGTGAGGGGGTTCAAACAAAGCCCTATCTCATGCCGGCTTGAGGAGAAAGGGGTATGGTTAAAGGCCTTGGTAGCTATACTTGACCACTGAAGGTGCCTACCCTGATCTGTTAAGAATAGGGAGACCTGAGGCTCTCAGGGACCTGGTGGATGGTTACCCACTCCCATCAGCTTGAGCGTCAAAGGGTTATGGTCACTAAATACAGTGTGTGCTATATTAAAAACACCAAGCCCCACGTCCACGGGGGCTGAAACAAAAATAAAATCTATAATAGTAGCCCCTACCTTTATAGGAAGGGGGCAAGTGTGAAATATACCCAGTATACCAGAGATCTAAGGTGTGTCGCAGGTTATGAGAAAGGAAACAATTATTTAACTCTTCCCCTTCTGTGGTATGCTCCATATGCAAGTCCTCTGAGAATGGGCACGGCTGAACCATGAGTTGATCCCTTTACACAAGACGAGCACAGGTGACAGTTAAAATCTCCATTAAAATGAGGTTCAAATGACCAAGACCCTCCTTCTTTAGGGAGTCTAAAGCACAATTTAGGTCATTTAAATTGGAAGACCTCCCCCTTCCCCCTCATCCCATTGTAAAAATAATTATAGCAAAAGCTGGTGCTCTCCCCATATGCAATTTAAAACCCTGAAACACATGGGAATCCGACATTAAAATCTGCGGGCCTGATTCATTTTTCATTAATTTTCAATCTTTATTTTGATCAATTTTAGATCATAAAAGATGCACAAGGACATATTCATTTTAAAATCACAGTGGTATAAAGCAACGTTGAAAAGCATTTACAAATAGTATAAAAAGCATTCACAGAACTAACTTAAAACAAAATCTTAAACTTACTACCATTTTGGTATTCACGGAAGGCACTTACTCATTTTGGTATGCACAGAAGTTAGGACACCTAACTTTAGGCCTTCTAAATGCCTTCTGTGAATACCGAAAGTCTTAAAATTGGGATTTTTCTCAGCTTAGGATTAGTAAAGTTAGGACTCCTAATTTTAGTACTCCTAAACTGAGAAAAATCCTAACTTTATGACTTTAGGTATTCGCAGAAGGCATTTAGGAGTCCTAAAGTTAGGAGTCCTAACTTTACTACTACTAAACTGAGGACAATCCTAATTTTAAGACTTTTGGTATTCACAGAAGGCATTTAGTAGCACTAAAGTTAGGAGTCCTAACTTTACTACTACTAAACTGAGAAAAATCCCAATTTTAAGACTTTCGGTATTCACAGAAGGCATGTAGGAGTCCTAAAGTTAGGACTCCTAACTTCTGTGAATACAGAAATGAGCAAGTGCCTTCTGTGAATACCAAAATGAGTAGGTGCCTTCCGTGAATACCAAAATGGTAAGTTTAGGGTTTTGTCTAAAGTTAGTTCTGTGAATCAGGCCCTGCAACTCCTTACATAGTTCTAGCTTGACCGATGTAATGAGGCACCCTCTAGCTCTTCCCATAGTGGAAACCTCTGCTGGGCAAAATATAGTCTTATACCCTTCCAAGAAGAAGTTATTCTTAGTCTCCTAAGTTTCCTGTAAGCATTCAATTTTATATGACGTAATGTATGTTATCCATCTATCATCAAAAAACCTCCTGGAAGATAATCCTACCACATTCCAAGAGATAATACTAACTTCTCCTCTAAAAGTGTGATTGGGACCTGATGTAAGGGCTAGGGGAGGGGGAGAAGTGTGAGGCCTTGGCTGAGATTTGCGATTACCCTTGGGGGCACCTCAGATGGTGGGACTGATGAGATTTGAATTAAGCGTAAAACCAGAGGGGGACTGACTACCCCTGGACCCTGACCCCGGGGGCCTTAATGTTAGGGTGAATGCACAAGAGGCGCCTCTGTTTCTTGTAGTCAATTCATATCATTCTTATCCTCTAGCGGGGCATAAGTGTTTGTAAGAGGCAATGACCACCCCATTCCCCCTTCTTTACACCTACTCCCTCTACCTGGTTCCTCCCGCACCCAGGTTCTTCAAAGGGGGCCCTTAGAAGAATCCCAACGAGAGCAATTTAATACATGTGCCTGAAAAAATGGTTTAGATGCACCAGCTAGGATTTTCCATGCTAACACTGCATAACTTGTTGAAATAATAATGCACTCTGCCTTGAAGATTTTCAGTGAAGGAACTAACCAAGCCACCCTTTGCGCCATCAATATATCATGATAATCCCTCTCAGAAAACCCAGAGTGCTGAGGCTTTATTAATCAATTGGTTAGTCGATTCATCTTTGTTAGTGGCTAAACCAGGTTTCCCAGACAGGACCACTGTATAAGGGGCGCATGCTGGAGGGCGATCGATTACTGGGCACTGGGGGTCCTTAAGTAATGGCTCCCCTGGATGGGGGGCAACTGCTCTGCCTGAGGCCTGTATAGAATGAGTAACAGGGGGTGCCCCTCATTGCACACAGCGGGATCTGGTGGACCCTTGCACTAAGGGCTGCGCCTTTACTCCTTTGGGCTCTGTGGGAGCATTAGCATTCGGGGGACCATTGTCGCTTGGGAGATTACCCCCAGAAGTGTTGTCAGCTAATGTGAGGCATGCTGGTGATGGAATAGATGGGGGCTTCACCAAGGCTGCTAAGAAAGAGTCCATTTTACATGCCAAGTCACTGGAGGCTAACTCCAACATTTCCAAACGAATCAAAAGCAGAGATAAAAGATCAGTGAGAATAGCCTTTATGTTATTTAGAGCTGAGCTCATCTGAATCTGCAGTTCCTCCGCATTGGGCCTAGGAGGCACTCTCGCCTGTCCCTTTTGTGTGGGCGCAAGAACATCTTTTACCCTCTTACCCCTCCTCTGTCATTTAGGAGCTGGAGGACTCGTCACGTCAATAGGTAGAGTAGATAGGAGTTGCAAAGGCGCAGGCCAGGAGTTTGTGGGCTCAAGTGTGGTTTCCCCAACTAGAGCCCGGTATAAAGGTGATGAAGTAGGGGCTACAAGTGTGGCGGCCACAGGGTCCTTAGGAATCACTGGTGGGATAGATAAGGGGCACAGTCCTGAACTTCCTATTTCAAAAGAAAGCCGCCTCTTGGCCCAGTTTAGCCCCTTGTTGATAGTTCCCACAGCCTTTACCAGGAATGTATCAATGGTGAGGCATGGCTGCCCCAAGTGGGACCCTGGCTGTACCTTCCTCTTTCCCATTGAGCTGGATGTAGAAGGGACCAATCTAGTGGATCAAAAAGCCCCCAGCGGCTGATATGAAAGCCACATATAAGCCATACACCATGTGCGAGAACCCAAGATAAATAGGCAAGCTCGAAGGTACACACTGTTGACCCTCTGGCCAGATACTTCCCCTCCAATTGGCGCTGTTGATTAAAGTAGTTCAGAGTCCTAACTCTTCCTAAAAGCGCCAGCTAGGAGGGTAGACCCAGCCCAGCCTTGTCCAGGCGCAGACGGCCCGGTTGGCCCAGTCTTGGCCTGGGCACACACCCGGGTACGTCCCGCGCTGTTGGAAGTGACTCAGTGTTTTCAGTGCTTTCTCTCCCCCGCTGATTGGCCCCAGCTGAGCAGCAGTCTGTAGAGCCCTGGGACAGGTAGTCCCACCAGGGCAGGAGGAAAACAAACAGGAGCAGCAAACACCAAGGAACCCAACCATAGCTTAACATTGTTTGGCTTCGTTGTCACTCTTATTTGCTGCCTTCTAATTGGCCAACACGCGCTAGATTCACTTCTTCTTTTGGCAAGAGCATGGATAAAGTACTGATTGCTTCAGCTTGATTGCTGTCCTTCTGTTGATCGTGCTGGGATTGCATTACTACTTTTTTTCTTCACTGTTATCCTTGCTGCACCTCTTGTCTTTTTTTTGTCCTCATACTATCTCCAATTTTTAATAATAAATGCACCTCCCAGATTGTAGCGACCCATGTGCCTGCCAGATTGGACATTCGTCTTCTAGCAATAGAGAATTACTGTGCTGCCTCGGGTACAACTTGCTTCCTAGGCCCACTGCTATGAGAAGATGTAATCATTTGACAGATCAGTTTACCAAAGTGTCCAGCAAATCCCAACAGTCGCCCCCCACAATTCTCCTATTTCCCCACCTATCCATCTTTTCAAAATAGGCCATTGAATTTTTCCATGCCTGCCAAGAGGGAGCAGAGGTTTGAGCCCATAATTTACAGATTTTCCTTCGTGCAATCAAGATTAGTTAGAACATCAAATGTCTTTGTTTTGCATGCAGACACGAACAATTCAGGCCTTGCTGCCAAATCCAAAAGAAGATAAAGACAGTGCTTACCTCCACCTCAGTACCATATACATCAGAGATAGTCTTACCCACAGTGAGCCAAAATTCTTCTAGCTTCGGACAATTAGCAAACATATGCATATTGTCTGCACCATTTCTTCGCACCATTTACATTTGAAGTTGTCACTTCCCCTTATTTTCACCAGCCGTTCTGGGGTACAGTAAATGCTATAAAGGGTATAAAAGTGGTTCTTCCTTATTGCAGCAGATTTAATTACTATGTAAAGTGTAGATACAGACACTTACCATAACTCTTCCATCTATGCATCCAGTAAGTGTCCATCCCATGTGGAGGAGTGAGCTCTCATCTTTTCATTGGCCGCTGTAAGTGGTGGTACCAGAATGCGACTTCCTTCTTCTTGGCCCATAGATCTTGGAGGTCAATTTCCATTTGATTGGATTAAACATTCGTCCAGTCCTGAATCTTTAGCCATGAGTTCACTTGGAATATTTTAAATCTGGAGATTTTCCCTTCTGTCTTATGATTCCAGTAATTCCATGTCAGGTTCTGTCCCCTATCTAGCATCTGTCCCCATCTACTTTTTCCTCTCTGTCTGAGGGATCCATAAAGAATCAAGCATAAATTTCGGGGTACCTGGGGAATCCCATATAGGTGACAGCTTACTATCAAATGCAAAACCTAAGAGCGATCTGACCTCAAACCAAATTCTGGCTGCTGCTTGTAAGCATTTTAATCTGACCTTCTTGAAGTATTTAGGGGCCCCAAATTTATATAAAAAGCCTTCCTTTGATAATCCACAAAGCATTACTCTACACATTCCGCCCACTAAAATCTCATCAGGGATAGATAGTAGCATTCTGTTATTTTTAAGCTGGAAGGTCCAGCAATATAGCGGAAGATCTGGGAACCCCAGGTCCCCTGCTCCCACCTTCCTCCTCAACTTCTTCCAAGAGAGACACACACCCTTATTGGCCCAGACAAAAGATGTTTTCCCCTGTAAAGCTAAAATACTTTTTATCAAATTATAAGGGGATATTATTGAACATGAAGGTGACTTTAGGTAGAGTGGGCATTTTTGTCAAATGAACCCGCCTGTAAATAGACATTGGGAGATTATGCCATCTTTTTAACATTTTTCCAACTTCTTGGCTGGTTTTCTCAAGATTTAGATTGGCAAGTTTCTCTATGTCTCTGATTATATTTATTTCCAGATATCTAATTTCTGTAGCACTCTTTATTTCCCCTTCATTTTTAATCCAGATCAATAATTCTGTTTTTAAATCATTGATGTTATACCCTGAAAAAGAGCCAAACATCCTTGCCTCCCCCACAAATTGTGGTAAGGCAGAATGAACATCTGAGGTGAAGACCATTAGATCGTCCACATATATCGCAATTTCCATGGAAAATGTGTGTACCTTGAAGTTCTTTATACTGTCATTCATTCATAAGCTTTGGGCAAATGGCTCAATATAAAGATCAAAAAGAATAGGTGAGAGAGAACACCCTTGTCTTGTCCCCCTTTCTATCCTCAACGGGGGTGATTAGCTTTCATTCACATGAATACGAGCAGTGGAATTTCTATAAGTCTTCTCTAGTGTGTCCATCAGTGGTTTACCCATACCAAAGTGTTCTAGTACTGCCATAAGATAGCTCCAGTTCACCCTGTCAAATGCCTTAGCAGCATCCACAGTCACTACTGCAAGAGGGCACCCTTTGTTGTAGCAAAATCTAAAGTACTGATCAAAGCATCATTCAGCTCTCTCAAGTTCCTCCCAAGTATAAACCCCTTTTGGTCTTCACATATTAAGTGTCCCGCTATCTTATTGATACGGACTACCAGAAGACTAGTAAAAATGTTATTGTCGCTATTAAGTAAAGAAATAGGATGGAAGGATTGGCATTGAAGTGGGTTCTTGCCGGGCTTCAGAGATAACGTTGTTACATAATCATTCCTTGATTCCAGTATTGGCTTACCCTCTATTAGAATGGAGTTAACTAGTTTAATCCCAGATTGGGATAATCTTATCTACAATGATGGACTAGTGTTCGCTAGGAATAGTATCGGGGCCAGTTGCGTTGCCTTTTTTATTTTCTTTACCGCTGCCAATAATCTCACTACAAGTCATTTCCTGACCTAAATAACCTTACTGTTCCTAAGACAGTTTGGGGAGGTGCTTTTCGTTAACCCCTTTACTGCTAAGGCCATTTTACTATTCTCCTCTAATTTCCATTGAAATCAATAAAAAGTGCATGACGAGTTACCCTTGTCATTAGCAGCCAAGAGGTTAAGCCATCTATATCCGCTCTATTTGTGACAATGTCCTCCGAATATAGTTCTTGAAAGAACCCCTTAAAGACCTCTCTTATCTTGCTACTCTCTTCCGTGGTGTGTTTGGCATTATCCACTTCAATCTTCCTAATATATTATTGATTCCTCTCTAACCTTGTATTCCATGCCAACAGTTTTCCACAGTTCTCCCCCTGCGCTATGTCTCTGGCTCTACTAGCGTCCCACAATTGCCAAACGTTCTCTTCTATCTTAACTTTAAATTCCATTTGTAGTTCCTCAAGTGTTGCAACTGTCTCATTCCTTTCTTCTGTGCCCAATGCCTCATCGTTCAGCGCCATTTCTTTTCTCCCTATCCCTTCCTCTAATCTAGAGAATTCATTTTTTTCTCTCTTGCCCAGTTTATCGGTAGGCTTTTAAGTGTCCCCCTTAACCAGGCTTTATATGCGTCCCACACTACATGTAAGGGAATGGATGTCAGGTTCCAGGTAAAAAAAATCATCTGAGCCATGTGCCAGTTTTGCAGCTATCTCCTCTGAACGTAGAATCTTTATATTAACTGTCCAACTCCTTGGCCCCCGTGTGTCCCTTAATTCAAGTTTTAGGAGCAATTCTGCATGGTCTGAGAGGTGAATAGGGAGATGTTCTATTCCAACCACTCTCATCACCTCCTTCCTGTCCATACAAAAACAATCAAATCTAGAGTAATTGCTGGTTTTCTTACTATGGAAGGTATAGTCCTTGCAATTCCCCTTTAATTTGTGGAAAACATTGCACATGTTATACTTTTCCAGCATATCAATCAGTCATGCCCTCAGTTTTGGGGGATTAATCTGTATTCTTGTAGAGGATCTGTCAAAATTGTTTTCTAAATTAATATTAAAGTCCCCTCCTAGAATAATAGGCGCATTAAAATTGACCAAAGGTGAGCCAATTTTGAGACGTTGTCTATATTTGGACCATAGTAACTCACTATCGTATATAAATTCTGATGTATATTAACTTCTGCTATAATCCAATGCCCCCCTCATCCGCTTTATACCAAACCAACTCCACTTGTGACTTTATTTTGAATACTAATGCTATACCTTTAGTGCAATGCTGTTGATCTGTGGCAATTATACTCTCCACCTACTTTTGTTTTAAAAAGAGATCCCTATATTCCTGTTTGCTAAGATGAGTTTTTTGCAGCATAATTATTTGTGCTTTATGCTGCTTTAAATATTGCAAGATAGTAAGCTGCCTCTTTTTAACCACCAGCCCATTCACATTCTAACATATTATGCCAAGGGCTAGTGACCCCTCAACCCCTGTGCTCATTTAGTTTTTAGATGCCTAGTCCTGAATGATGCTTTTCTACTATACCAGCTTGAGGAATCAAACTTTTTATAATATTTTCCCACTGCTCCCCACCCTTTGCGCTGCCCCCCCCCCCCCGGGACCTTTCAAACCCTAGAACTAGGCCTGCCCATAGCCTATTTGATCTGACCCCTGAAGGAGTGATGGTATCTCGTTTCCTTGCTCAATTTTTACATTTCCTGAGTCCCCCCCTCTTTACTTGCACTATGAAATTATCTACATCTTCTGGATCGAAAAAGTTATACATTTTGTTTTGCCACATCACCTTCAAGGTGGCCGGGAATCTCAACTGATCGGATGCACAAAGCCCTTTCATTGCTCCCATTCTGTTTCCCAACTCCCTCTGCCTATCCGCGGTATCTCTAGAGATATCCGTTCTAATCTCAAAGGTAACTCCCAGTACCTGCAATGATGTTTCCTTCAGGGCCAGGCTTAGAAGCCTGTCTTTTATGGTATAAGATAGGAGGTTTATCAAAATCTTGTGGGGGCTCTTTCACTCTATGCACTCGCTGTATTTCTACATCCGCGCCTTCCACAACCCCCAAAATTGTAGTTATTCCGCATGGCGTTGTTCTCCAGTTTTTCTAGTTTATCTGACAGCGTCTTCTCCCTTTGTTTCAAGTGTGCTACTTCTTGGGTTTTTCCTTCAATGACTGTCTGGAGTTCTTTTAACCCTGTCTCTAAATCCTGCGTGTGTTGCACTAGGCTCTCCAATTTTACTTCCAAACTCGAGCAGGTTGCCAGAATCTCCTTTTCGTTATACTCCAAAATCGAGAAACGATCCTTAATCTCTTGGGCAAGTTGACCTAACATCCCCTGCACTAAGTCAGCTTTTTTTTGACCCGGCACTCTCTGATTTTTCATCTGATGTGGCACTGCCTGGGGTGTTTCCTACTTCCGCCGTAGTGCCCCCTTTTTCCAAATGGGAACTGCCGAATGGACTGTTGACCCGCTTTTACTACCTTGACTGCCTTCATCCATATCTTTCGCCCCTTCACTGCTTACATGGTTCTAAGAGATCGGGCCACTCCTGCTTTGTACCCCACTTCTCTCCTTACTCTCCTACTTACTCAGGTCTAACCTGGACTTAAAATAGCATTTTTGCGAGGGGGTAATTATTTTAAGCTTAATGGCTGTCAGGTCCTGCTTGACTTTTATTTTGGTAGTAATCTCAGCTCTAGTGGACTTGCTAACATACTTTTTAGTTGAGTGTTTATTAGTTCAGGGCTTTATGTGTTTAATTAACACCTTCGCGGGCGGAAGGGAACTCTTTTTACTGACTCCATTCTTTCTTCGCTCACTGACCATTCAAGATTATGGGACCACAGCAACTTCTGTCCCCCCCCACTTGAGGTCTGTCAAGTCTTGTCTGAGTCCACACCTCTGCTCCCTATGACCACTCCTCTAACCCACCTATTTATCCACTGCTCTATCAAGCTGGGAGCATGTACATAGAGAAGACTTATCCTCTGACACAAGGAGATCGCCATCCATCAGAGCATACCTGCAGGTAGAATTTCCTTCACCTCCCATCCCACTAGCATCTAGACTCTGCTGCCCGAGTGCCTCTCCTTTGCACTCTCGACAGGTGTTGTCTCTGCCCACGCTGACCTTGACAACGCTGCAGCCTCTCGGGAGGGGACACCACATAAAGCCGATCTGCCGAAGCCGAACTGTTGCGATGCAGCTGTTACCACTCACCTTGTCCGACCCCAGCCACCTGATCCCCCGATACCCTGAGAGGAAGGGGGGAATCATCCTTCAGAATTCTGGTACGGTGACCATAACTCTAACAGATGCTTAATTCCTCCCTCAGGGTTGCTCGCGACCTGCCTTTCAGCCGGCTGCCATGTTCCCCAGGTTACCTCTTGTCATTTGTTCCTATGTTTTACTAGGCCATACCCACTTCAAATAACCACTTTTCTTCTTGGAAATGGAAGTTTATTGTGACAACAGATGCTATCTGCTTCCATTGTGACTGACATGAACATGGCACAATTACTTTCTTTATATGAGCATTTTGCTCCAAATGTCATATTTTTTAATTTTGTTTGTATGAGAAAACTAACTGATTTGCTCAAAATCACAGGGGTGTTGTACTGAGACCTCACAAGCTCTGGCAAAGTCAATAGGTATCACCATTGAGACTCTTGCTTCTGCTACTGCCTTTTGTTCATGCTGTGTAGCAGAGTGGCCGCTATGCAGCAAGACTGAAAATAATAAAAAAAGGACTATGATGCATCCTGCACTAATTCACTTAAAAAAAAACATTACCCTTGGCTGTGTCATAGCCCTTTTTTAAATCAGTGTTTGCCACACTGCAAAGCAATCATGCTGCTCTACAGCACAGACACAAAACATTGCCAATAGCTCTCATGCTATGCGAGTATCGCAGAGTTCTGGCAAAACTCTGCTAAGCAATGCGTGGAGGAATTTTTTTCTCACGCATTGCTCACCAACGTTAAGTAGGTGAGCCAGTCCAGTACCATGATATTTGGGCACTAGAATGCCTCCCACTGTGATTTCTCAATGCGGGTTGTCACGGCAGATGGTATCTGCTAAATGGCAGATGCCTGATCTTCTATGTAGGATATTTGAACTACCGCCGCTAGCAGAAGTTATCCACACGGTGGGCGGTTGCATCCACGGTGGACACATCCATAGGCTAATGTTGGTGATTGTGACGGTCCCGGACCAATGGATGTGAGCGGCTACGCTGATGATGACTGCGTACATGGCATACATGTACGCCGTGGTTTGAAAAAAACTTGCTTGTCTCCAGACACAGCTGTTATCAACACCTCCTCCATTTTAGCTTCTGCTTGCCATGTCTGGGAGCGATCATGCAAGACCCAGTAGGTAAGAGGGCTAATGCCTTCTCTGCAGAGGAGCTGGGAAACCTATAGAAAAGGTCCTTCCCTGATATATGGCCAGCTCCATCGCTCACCAGAGGACATACATATTTTACTCTGTTCAACTCCATCCTTTCCATTTCCACAGGCTACAATGTGCCTCTGAGTCCCAGAGTGAATTCTGATTACTGTTGTTTTTTTTCTGAGTTTTATATAGCACAAACTTAACCTGAAGGTAACAGGTATCAGACCGCTGTACATTAGCACCAGTTACGCTACACAAGGACACATTCATTTGTGTTAGGCACAGGGAGATTAAGGGATTTGCCCAGAATCATAGGATGTTGAGCATCATTACTGACTCAAACCCGGTTCCGCAGATTTGAGATTGACCGCCCTGGCCCGTTAGGCCACATAGGATGCCTTCAGTGGACAATCATGTAATGAATTGTGTATCTACTGTACTTTGTGTACTTAACATCACCATTATAAATAAAAAATCTGGTATTTGTAAAGCACAAACTACTCACCCCTAAGGGTTTCAAGGCGCTGGTGTCTGTCGGGGAGATTAAGTGAGCTAATGCTTAAAGTCACATGATGCTGAGCTGAGCTGAGCTGCCACTTGTGATTGAACCGTGAGCCCTGGCTCTGGGGTCAGCCACTCTGGCCGCTGCACCACACCGCTCCTATTGTGATGTGTGTTGAATGTTAAGCACTAAATTCTATTTGCGGTGCGTTCACATAACTATGCATGTGTACATTTCATGGTACCTAAGTTATATTTGCCAATCAGATCATGGTAAATGTGCATCCAAATGTATAGGGTTTACTGCATGAGCTGTGTATGTATACTATGAGAAGCAGATGAGGATGATGCTCCATTATGTGTACAGTGCCACAATTCACTCAGCCCAGATCAGGGCTCGCCAAACTGTTGTCTGGGAGCTCACTATACCGCATAGACCCTTTCAGACTACCGTGCTACCTTGAGGTCACTTATTAGATGGCCACAAGATGTACATTTATGTAAGTGAGAAATGTGAGGTTCATGTGGGATCAGTATGCACAACCTGCCGAGAGCACGGCTTGAAAAGAGTTTATGGCAATACAAATGATGCACAGAGTAATCTGCCTATAGGCATGCAGATCCTTGGATGTCCCCTAAAGGAGATTTCTGAACCACTACTAGCTCTGATTACTTTTACATGGACTACATTTGAAATGGTGACCGAGGTAACCCCCGACCTGTTATGTCTTTCAATTGACCCACATTGTCCATGTGTGTCATTTACTTGTGACAGGCCCCTTACTCCTTCAGGTCTGATGTCACTTATCTATAAGTCATGCTTGCATTTTAAACATCTATTGCATAGGTGACACATTAACAGTACAGAGAGTTGATTACTTCTGAAGACTTTGTGATATGTGAATCACCAGCTTTGTAACAGTCAACCAATCTAACAAGACATACAATGGTATGCTGAATGTCAGCCCTGTAATAGTGCCACATATGGCAAAATGTGTGTCCTCTGATTGCAGTATGTACCACACAAACTCAATCAGACGTAGTATGATATCCCATTAAGTGCTCCACATTTCCACTTCACACCAGTGAGGTGCTCTCAATGACACACATGCCAGCAATTTCTTTGTGACCTAAGTCTTAGGATGTAGATTATGCTATGGTACTGGCCTGTATGGACCTAATGCATCAAGTTCATGCGCCTGGCTGTAAAGTGTCTGTACAATCATGCTAAAGTAGTTTACCCTAGTGTGTTGGGTATCATAGTATCTCATATCACAGTACATGTAGATTGACCCTGGCCTACATGATGTTTGTGGGCTGCCTTAGTCAGTGGAGGTCATGACCAGGCTTGATGATATTCAGCAATTAACAACAAAAGTGTGTATTCATGTGTTAGTTGAGCTTAGAATGTGAGACTGACTCATATAGTGTGTTAACTATTGATTAATGTTTGTGCTAGGTGTATACAAAATGTATATCAACCAAACAGATATCCTAAGACTTGATGTTATAATCTGAGTATTTGGTAAGGTGGTAAGTGGACTGTGGCAGCGTCCCTACCGCTTTTAAAACCTAAGCGCATCTGCATCTGCGTGTAGCTTGCATGCTTTGCGGCGCGTGAGCGTTTTATGCTTTTTATGCTTTTTTAAAAAACTTTGGACATTACTTTCTCCTCACCTGGCTGGGAAGCACAGCGTGTTGTTAGCGGGTTGTGTGTGCCCCTCGCATTTTGCTCGGCTGAGCTCTGGTGGGCGGAATACGGAGTGCTGGACTCGCCCCTCCCTCCCGCCTCGGTCTGACGCCGGCGATTAGCGCCGTTTGAGCAGAGGGCGTGGAGGGTCCGAGCCAGCCACTTCCGGTAGGGAACAGCAGCGCTCTAGTTGTTGGAACGCTGGGGGGGATATAAGGCACTGGATACAGAAGCCTTGTGTGGTAAGTGGACTGTGGCAGCGTCCCTACCGCTTTTAAAACCTAAGCGCATCTGCATCTGCGTGTAGCTCGCATGCTTTGCGGCGCGTGAGCGTTTTATGCTTTTTATGCTTTTTTAAAAAACTTTGGACATTACTTTCTCCTCACCTGGCTGGGAAGCACAGCGTGTTGTTAGCGGGTTGTGTGTGCCCCTCGCATTTTGCTCGGCTGAGCTCTGGTGGGCGGAATACGGAGTGCTGGACTCGCCCCTCCCTCCCGCCTCGGTCTGACGCCGGCGATTAGCGCCGTTTGAGCAGAGGGCGTGGAGGGTCCGAGCCAGCCACTTCCGGTAGGGAACAGCAGCGCTCTAGTTGTTGGAACGCCGGGGGGGATATAAGGCGGATGTGCTGTCGTCAGCGCAGCGGACGAGCGCAGCGGGCGCGACGAAGGCGCGCCGGGGTTGCGCCAGAGTTAAGCCCGTCTGCGCCCGTCCGCGGCCGATTGCGGCCCAGGGCCACACCCCCTGCTTCTCCCTCTTATCAAGTCTCCTGGAGTCGAGATGACTTATTTCTCCTCCGCAGAGAGCTGGGTGGGCTCTGCCCCCACAGCATTGATGCAGGGACTAATGCGGGCTGCAGCCACTGTGATTACACCTTCAACACAGGTAAGGCGCTAACCGCAGGCCAACATACTTTGGTATGTGGTCTACTAAACGTACGCTCCCTACGTAAACACTCCCTCGACATCCATGACCTTCTCACTGAGAAACAATGGGATCTGCTTTTCCTTACGGAAACTTGGCTTGACCAAGACTCCATGCCGGAGATCATTGAGGCCATCCCTGAAGGCTATTGCCTGCAAAGGCTAGACAGAATACGGGGGAGAGGGGGCGGCATAGCCATTGTTGCTCGACAAGATTACCAATGTCAGCTAGATCGCACTGTGATTGACGACAGTGAGGCTGGCGCCTTTTCCATCTCTATTAATGGCTGTTTCACCCTGAAAGGCCTGTTAATTTACCATCCTCCAGGCTCCACCACAGCCTTTGTTGAAAAGTTAGTGGAAGGCGTCACAGAAGCTGCTTTACGCTCGGACAAATACCTGGTCCTAGGGGATCTTAACTTACATCTAGATACCCCCACGGACAGGGTGGCGAGCGAGCTATGCCACACGATGGCCAGCTTACAATTCGAACAGAAGGTATCGCAACCCACCCATAAGTTGGGCCACCTCCAGGACCCAGTTTTTGCTAACTGGAGTCAAGTGGAAGCCCAAGCCCCGATTCCTATCGCATGGTCCGATCATTTCCTCGTCCCCTTTACCATCGAAACTCAGGGACCTCGCCCCAATGACCCTCCCGCTGATAAACACCCGAGGCGCAGATGGACAGCGTTCTCCCAGGCCAAATTCAATCTGGCACTTACCGAGAAAGGTCATCCTGGGGGCGATGGGGCTGATGAAATTAATTACAACCTGGACCAGCGCATTCTGGAAGCCCTGAATCAGGTGGCACCTTTGGGTATGGCGAAATCAGGCGGCCGAGTGCAACGGTCGGCACCTTGGTACAATGAGGATTTGCGAACGGCCAAAGCTGCATGTAAACGCGCCGAAAGGCAATGGAGGATTGCATACTCCATGCAGGCCAAAACAGTTTACATAGATTGCAGACGTGCCTATCACACGCTGATTAGGAAGGCCAAATCATTGTACTACTGCAATAAAATTGAGGAAGCTAAGCAGTCCACCAAGGAGCTTTTCTCTATTTATAAATCTATTGCAATAGGAAAATCTGCCATAGCACCTAAGAAACTCTGCACCACGGAGGGCTGCAATCGAATTGCTGAGTACTTTGCAACCAAGGTCTCCAACATATATAACTCCTTCCCCCAGAGGACGGACAGCGGCCTTGCCCCCTTGGAATCCCCAAGAATGGAAGGGGAACATCGGCTAACCACTTTTTTCACTCCTTCCACTACGGAGCTTCTCCGTATTTGTGGATCCATAAAATCCGGTTCCCCTAGAGATCCGACCACTCCCAGTCGGCTAAAGGACAGCTTGCCAGTTCTGGAGCCCTATGTGCGTCAGCTGCTGGACATTTCCTTTGAGTCTCAGGTGGTCCCGAAGGCCTGGAAACAGGCAGTGGTACTTCCTCTGCAAAAGAAGGCCAACGTTAGCTTCGAAAAGCTGGATAACCTCCGTCCTATTTCCCTCCTTCCCTATATGGCGAAGGTGGCGGAAAAAATAGCCAACATACAGCTCATGCAGTTCGTGGAGATGGCTTCGCTACTCCACGACTCGCAATTTGGCTTCCGCCCCCGTCACTCGACGGAATCTGCTCTCCTCGTGGCGGTGGAAGCACTCAGACAGGGAGTAGACGAGGGCCAAACGATGGCATTGATCCTACTAGACTTAAGCGCAGCATTCGACACTGTAGCACATTCCACCTTGCTACAGTGTCTGAATGGAGGAGGGGTGACAGGAGCTGCGCTTGGTTGGATCATGTCCTTCCTTTCCGAGAGGTGCTTTCAAGTCAGGTTGGGTGATTGCTACTCCAGGGAGATTGAGTTGGGCCAGGGCGTACCTCAGGGTTCGTCCCTGAGCCCAACTCTTTTTAACATCTACGTCTCCCCCCTGGCGGCTATTGTGGAGGGGTACGGTCTCCGCCTGGTGTCCTACGCCGATGACACGCAGCTGGTCATCTCCCTATCGCGCGCGCCCGGACTTGCGGCAGACATCTTCAGGAACTGCATGAAAGACCTTGCTGCCTGGATGTCTGCAAACTGTTTAAAGCTAAACGGGAGCAAGACCGAGGTGCTTGTGGTGGGGGGTGCGCCGTCTGCGTGGTCATCGGCGTGGTGGCCACCCTGTCTGGGGGAGGTTCCTGCTCCCTGACGTGAGGCCAGGAACCTGGGCGTGTGGCTGGATAAGGACCTCACCTTTGGCCCACATGTCGGTCGGGTGGCAGGGATCTGCTTCAGTGTTCTGAGAGCTCTTAGGAAAGTATTAGATCTGCTTCCCATTTCTGCTCGTCAGACACTGGTGCATGCCTTGGTCACCTCCCGACTTGATTATGGGAATCTGCTTTATCTGGGGGCCACAGGCAGGGTCATCGGCCGCCTGCAGGTCCTTCAAAACGCGGCAGCGCGGCTGGTCCTTAGACTCCCCAGGAGGTCATCTGCCAAACCAGCCTTGCGAGCGCTCCACTGGCTCCCCATAGAGAGGAGAGTGGAGTTTAAGGCCCTTGCTACCTGTCACCGTATTCTGAATGGCAAAGCACCTCTTCCGCTCCAGAGCCTAGTAGCCCATTATGAGCCTGCACACAGTCTTCGGTCTTCGCAGACCGGGCTGTTAAAAGTCCCAAGAATATTCAAAGCTCATATGGGAGGCAGATCCTTCAGATACCTTGCTCCCAAGCGCTGGAATAATCTTCCGCTGGATCTTCGGCTTGAACCCTCCGAAGTCCAGTTTAGGAAAAAACTAAAAACGCACCTTTTTAGTAGATAGCTTGGTTGGGAGGAGGGGGGACAGTCACTACATTTGTCATAGCGCGGGGACACGCCAGTGGCGTAACCAGGCGCTTAATAAATGTCCATTAATAATAATAATAATCTATTGTATCCATACAGGTCAACGCCCATCAGAAGCGGAACATTTGGAAAGCCATCGCCCAGAAGGCGCAGACTCTGGGGGTCTTTCTCAGGTGAAGCATCTACTGTCGTAAGAGGTGGAAGGACCTGAGGTGATGGACCAGGAAGATTTTGGAGGTCCAGCTGGGGCTGTCCTCCTAATGTGGATGGGGCGCTTGCCAGACCCCGACCCCCCTAATGGCCCGCAACTGGCGCTGGCCTACCCGGAGCTTGATGTTTAGTTGAGGGCCCAACAGCAGCGACATGGGGGTGAGTCCTGGCCAGAGTCATACATGCTATATTGCCAAATTTGTGTGTTACAGGCAGGCATTTGCCTAGCGTTTTTATTTTATTTTATTGTTTTATTTCAACATTTTACAGTGTTACATGCACACATAGTAATATACAATGATTTAGGCTTGATGCTGTCCTATCTCCCATGGGGCATCTGAAGAGCAATTGTTATCACAGCTAGAAAATCAGTACAGTAAAGGCACTCAGTGACACAAGATAATGATGTATACATTTAGAAAATGCATTTTTAAATTTCTCAAGACCACACCGATCCCCCTCCTGCAAAGCTTCAGAATCATCATGAATATAATACAAATGACGGCACAATCACTTTAATTATCAGCAGTTCCTTCCTGTTCTCCGGTCTCCTTCCCAACCAAATACGGTTGATATAGTCCCCAGAATCCCTTGGGTCGGCTTTGAGGGAGTAGAAGCTCATTATAACTGTCGGACGGTGTATTAGAGTATAACATGTCTTTGGACCGATCCTCAATGGTCAGGACTGGGCCTTTAGCCCAACAAATAGCTACTCTGCGCTTAGCCAGTAGTAGGTCAATCACCACCAAGTGCCTAACCCCCTTTTTTAATTTTTTAGTGTAACCCAACAAGGCTGGGAGGGGGTCAAGTGTTAACGTTAGGTCAGTAAATTCATTTAATATATGAAATACCTTAACTCCGAAGGCCGCAATTCTAAGGCAGCTCCAAACGACATGCATGAATACAGCTTTGCCCTCTCCACAATGAAGACAGGCTGCTGACTCGTGTTCAAATGGAAAATCTTTTTATTCTTAATGTTTGCACACTGTTCTATGTAAAGTTAGCATTCACTGCACCATTTTTGTGCTTAGCCTCCATTTTGAGCTGTGATTAAAACTAATCTGTGCCTCTTTGTGAAAACCGTTTTTGGTACACCTCACTTGTCCAAGGTTGGCTCTCACTTGCTAATGAATACACTGTCTTGTTAGTGCATACCTTTCCCACTAGATAGAGGCCTTCCCCCACCTTCTAGCGGTGGACAGGGCCAGAATGACCTTAAGATAGAGATAGCGTGTGCCCATCCTCAGAATTGAACTGCATCTTTTTGTACCTCTTTGTTTTATCTGGACCAGCCTAGAAAATTCTGTGATGGGCGGTGCCTTTGTGGGTCCTGAAACATACTTAATGTATCACTATGTTGGTTGAAGTCAGTCCTCTCTGCAGCACCCCTAGAGACTGGGCAGACGGGACTCCGCTCGAGTGTACCTGAATAAACATATACTTGTTTCGTATTCTCTACTGTCTGACTGACTCTTATTTGTATGGAAGGCTGAGAGGTGGTCGCGAGTGACCCCGGCGACCTCAAATGGGCAACTTCCTTCAGTTGGCGCCTGAACAGGTACCCCATCGGGTGACCCATCCTTGCTCGCGGGTAGGTGGGGAGGTCGGGCCATCGTCGGTTCGGTTAGGCAGACCAGGGATCCCAGCACAAGAGAGTCCTAAACTTGCAGCTGCTTCATCTGTCTGGCTGGCCGGTGTCTTGCCCAGTGGTTATCCCAACTGGGGTCCTCAACAGCGAAACCCTTGGATCTGACCGTTTGGTTCGAAGAGTCGGCAGTGGAGAATAGCTTTGTTTGACCTGCCTATATCAGGTGAGTTTTGCTTTGGTTCTTGTGGATGGCGTCGATTTGGTTTGTTTTTGACACGGTCTGGGGACTGTCTTTGGACAAGCGCTTGAATTTTTTGGGGTACTTTATGAACAGGGTACCACTTTAATTTGTATTTGGTGCGGTCTAAGGATTGACTTTGGTAAAGGTATTTGCAAATACTTTGCTAGGCATAAGTAGTGAACCTGTTTTCTTTTTAAGAATGCCTTGTTTTAGCAAAATGTTTTCTTTCTGATGTCGTTGTTGTTCTGCAGATGCTCGGTTAGAAGAAAGTCAACCAACGCCTCCAGAAGACACTGCAAATTTTGATATGTGTGTGAATCATGACATTGGCCCTATTATGTTTAGTACACTCTGGCAGAAATATACGAGGGACAATGCTGAGTTGCAGTGGCCACTGACAGGTACTTTTGATGAGCAGAAAATGGGTTTCTTTCTGGGAAAATTGTTTGCAAGGAAAAGTAGGCAGTCTATGTTTGATTCTCTCTGTATGTGGCAGAAGAAAGCCAAGCAGAGGCGGATGAAAGCAGAGAAACCGGCCCGGAAGGAGAGAATGCAAACAATGACTCAGAAGCTGTAGCTCATGAAAGAGAGAATATAGAGAAAGAAATAGAGTGTGCAGATAGGAGATTTTGATTACAATGTGAAAAGTCTTATATTGCCCGAGAAGAGAATGACACTTTCGTAGAGGAATTGTTGGATACACGACCTCCACCTCTGTACGCCCCGCAGAGAATAAACCATGCCCTACTGCAGCCTCAGCCACCCGGCCCTACTGTCTCTGCTGTTCCTGCTTCTTCTACTATTGATCAAAGTGTTTCGGCCACAGCGCCTCCTGTCCTTTCTTTGTTCTCGCCGCCTGCGGCTACAATGGCTGCCAGTCTCCCTGCTACGCCTATTGTCTCAACAGCTCTCTCACCAGCTCTTACACCTACAACACAGCCAACAGCAACGTTGGTGCCTGTTACTTCTGTCGCTACTCCTACACTGTTCTTTCATCCCCCGACATCATTGAGTATTGGGACGCCGGTACGCGGACTGGTGGATAGAGACTGGGTGAAAGCCAGGGGTCGTCTTGGGAGGACATTAATACGATCTGATGTGGGAGATGAAGAAAAAAAGGTGGTAGCCAATCAGGCCACCCAGTGGGCACATAACCCCATTTACAGTGTGGAAAACGTGTGGAGCGTGTTGAAAGATTATGAGCCTTTTGTACAGCAGCATGCCCTTAAGCACATGTCGGCTATTTTGATCGGACTTTAGGAGCAGTGTTTCAATGATCTCGCCCGGAGATTATCTATGATATTAAGTATCATGTATATGCTGCTGATATGGCACCTGGCCAAGTTTTAGGTAATGTTGTGATGTTGGTTGCTTATTGGAGTCGCTGCTTGAGAAGAGCCCAAAGACAGGATCTCTGTTTCCAATGAGGGCAGTCCACCCCATATCTCATCCTGAAATACCAGAGCTACGGCTGATAATGTGACTAGGCCACGGTAGAGGCTTGTTTTCAAGAACAGTGGGTTTATACTCCATGGAAAAGGAGTGAGGTTTTGTCCCTTAAGACTAAGTTACCTGACCCTAGGAAAAATCCTACTGCATATTACAAAGAATTGACTGAGGCAGCCTCTTCAACAGTAATGACGCTTGCGGATATCGAAATGTTCTTTGGTTTGTTGGTTCCGGTTGATATTTGGAGACAAGTACATGCACAGGATCATGTTGCTGAATTGGGTGGTACCTGGGATCAGATAAAAGTATGGGACCAGGAAAGGAAGCCTAGTAAGAAGCCTAGAGCAGAGATACCTGCCTTGAAAAGCTGCATTATCAGGTATATGCATTCGCCCATCCCGCCTAGAAAGGTTGATTGGGACAACCTCTCTGCTTGTCATCAGAAGAAAGATGAGAGTGTGTCTGATTTTTTCACTGGGTTTGGAGGAGGGTTTCTAGATTGCAGTGGGCAGGGCAGGACTTGTCGATCGAAGGTGGTGTCCGTTTGTCTATTAATAGATTTGTGTCAAACTTCCTCCTCGAGATTGTGACTCGATTACAGGCTTCCGAGAGTACATGATCCACATCTTCTCCCTCTGTTATCTTGAATATTGTGCAGTAATATGAGCACAGGGACTATGAGGAGAAGGCGGAAAAGAAGCACAAGGATTTGAAGACAAAGGTTTTGTTGCAGCAGGCTTCTCGGGGGAACGGTAGAGGATGTGGTGGTTTGGACCGGCAGCTTCCACGTAGTGGCAGGAATACTACAACTGTAGGGCCGCATCAGTGTGCATATTGAAAGGAGGAGGGACATTGGCGTAGCAAGAGTCTGGTGTTGTTGCAGAAAGTCGCGGCCCCTAGAGGACGAGGTTCTCATGGAAAGGGTCATGGAGCTGGTGGGCAGTACAGAGCTCAGAATGCGGGGGCTTCTCAGGGTAGTTCAGATCAGAACTATTTTGGTGACGCTCGGGGCGGACAGTATTACCATGATGATTATGACATGGATGAGGTAAAAGGAATGTCCCACAGCTAGGACAGCCGGGGACAGAGTGAGGGATCCGTTCAGATACTTGTAGATCAGCGCGGTCCTTACGTTACTGCGGATTTGCATAGCTCAGCTCAGGAATTTTTGGTGGAAACAGGTGCAATGAATAGCTCTATTCCTCATTCTTTGGTCCCTGGGGCGAATCTGTCTGACAATAATAATATTCCGGTAGGATTTTCTGTTGTACCGGTTGCAAGCCTCCTTTCCAAACCTCTTACACTGACTATAGGCCCTTTTACTGTGGATTCTCCATTTTTGTTGACGACCAATTGCGGAAAAAATTTGATGGGTTTGGATTTGTTAAAGAAGTTGCATGCTACCATTTATTACTCCCCGGCCGGTGTTTACATTACAATGGGTCCGAATGTGGTATGTGCTAAACAGTGTTTGTCCAAAGATGCGCCCCTTCCTTATGAATTTAAGGATGTGCTGCCCACCTTGTGGGCAACAGGTGACATGGATGTAGGACTATTACAGGTATCCCCGGTTTTGATCAAAGTTAAAGACAATGTTATTTTGCCTTGTATTCCTTAGTATAAAATACTGCAGGCAGGAGAGCGAGCCTTGTTGCAAATTATATAGCACTTGATTAAGACAGGAGCTATTGAGGAGACAACTGCAAATATTTGTAACTGTCCTATTCTTCCCATTCTTAAGAGGGCACCTATGGGTTCCTCTGATGATCACGCAGATGTTTATCTCTTTGTAATTGATTTGCGTGAAATTAACAAAATAGTGGTTCCCCAGTTCCCAGTGGTCTCTGACATCACTACTCTTTTGACGATGATTCCTTCAACTGCTAAATTATTTTCTGTCATTTACTTAAAAATGCATTCTTCTGTATTCCGATCTATCTGAACAGCAGGTACTTGTTCGGTTTTACACTAGCTGGCAGAAGCTCCTCAGGGCTATACTGAAAGCCCCAGTATCTATAGTCAAGCTTTAAGAGCCCAATTGGACTTGCTTGCATTTCCTGCAGGTAATGTATTGCTCCAGTATGTAGATGACATTCTTATCGCTTCTGACACTGAACAAGGTTGCAAGAACAGTACAGTTAAATTATTGCTGCATTTGGCACAACACAAACATAAAGTGTCCCTTTCCAAATTTCAATATTGTGGACAGAAGGTCACCTATTTAGGCACCTATTTTCGGAGGAGGATAGGAGATTGAGCCCTGAGTGCATCAGTGCCATTGTTAAAATGCCTATTCCTCAAACTCAAACAGATGCGCTTTTATTGGCATTACTCCCTATTGTCACCAATGGATCCCAAATTACTCCCTACTAACTAAACCCCTGCTTGCTTTAAGAACTAAAGATGTGCATGAACGCCTTGGATGCCTGAATGTCAACAATCTTTTGAGCAATTAAAGGTTGTGCTTTGCTCGGCACCTGTGCTTGGTACACCTGATTATGCAAAGCCGTTTGTTCTGTGCGTACACGAGATGGCTGGTTGTGTGCTTTCTGATTTGACACAGGCCTTTTGAGGTAAGCAATGGCCATGTGCTTATTTTTCCGGCTGTTCTTGACCCTGTCGCAAGAGCTCTCCCGAGCTGTCTAAGAGTGGTCGCAGCTGTGGCCGTCTGTATAAGGCAATCAGCTAGACTTGTGCTTGATAATGACCTCACAGTCATGGTACCCAATGCTGTGGATACCCTTTTAAATAAAACCAAGACACAGCACCTCACCAGTGCATGTCTGACCGGTTAGGAATTAACTTTGTTTGCCAAACATGCCACGATTAAAGATGTGCCACTCTGAACCCAGTTACTTTACTACCCCTCCCTTCTGAAAATGGAGAGATTGATATACATGATTGTTTTTCTGGGCGGAGGAATAGATGAAAGGACGGGTAGACCTGACTGATGTTCCCTTATCTGACACCCAAGGGGAACTATATGTCGATGGGTCTTGCTTTAAGCTACCAGATGGTACTACAACCACTGCGTACACTATTACAATACTGTGCATGGTAGTTGAGACATCACAAGTTCCCTATCAGTCGGCCCAAGCTGCAGAGCTCTTTGCCCTTATTCGAGCCTGTGAATTGGATGAGGGACTGGTTGTCAATATTTATGCTGACAGTCACAGTATGCCTTCGGAGTCGCCCATCATTTTGGACGGCTCTGGGCAGAGAGAGGGTTCCTTACTTCCCATGGGACAAGAATTCAGCACGGCCCTCTTATACATAGGCTTTTGTCCACTTTGACACTCCCTAAGAAATTTGCAATAGTGAAGTGCAGCGCCCATAAGAAAGTTACTGACGATGTCGGTAAGGGGAACCCCTTTGCAGATCAGACAGCCAAGGATACAGCCTGAACAAAGATGAAAAGAATGCAGCAGGTCCTTCTAGGTGGGTGCCCGAGGTCACCATGTTTAAGGATACACTAGAGAACGTTAAGGAAATACAGAGTGAGGCTACGATAGAGGATTTAACAATATAGCAAGAAGGCACAGCAGGTTTGGATGAGGAGGGGTGTTGGACTGATATGTCAGGGAAACAGAGAGGGATTTTACCAGATGCATATGTTCTTCCTGTGGTCACAATGGCTCACGGGCCAGCTCATATCAGTGCTAAAGGTATTTGCAAGTTGTTAGACCCTGTATAGCAGAATGACAATATTCCAAAGACTGACGCACATCTGGTGAAATACTGCATGGTGTGCATGATGCACAACCTTGAAAAGGGTACCCCTACACCACCTGCTAATTGTGCACCTCCCACTTTCCCTTTTTAGGTCCTTCAAATGGACAACATTGAAATGGACAGAGTCAATAATTTGAAATATGTGTTGGTGGTTGTCTGTGCATTCAGTAAATGGGTTAAGGCTTATCCCACTAAAGAAAATACAGCCATTGTGACTGCAAAGGTAGTCCTGAAGGAGTTCTTTCCTCGCTTCGGCTTGCCCCGTTTGATCTGGAGAGATAACATAAGTCATTTCAATGCCAATATTATTCAATAAATTTGTGAGGGACTACACATCAGACAGAAGTTCCGTGCTGCGAATCACCCCCAGTCAGCAGGTTTGGTTGACAAATACAACAGTACTCTCAAACTGAAATTGGCAAAGAATCAGGAGACTACTGGGTAGCAATGGCCAGATGCTTCACAGATAGCTCTTTTGCCTCCAAGAATAATAGCACATAATAGGACAGGATTGTCACCCTACCACGTTGTGTTCGGATACCCGGCAAATGTCTGGGATGTCCCACGTCCACGCCGGTTTTCTGAAATTGAGTATACTTTTCTGACAGATTACCTGTAGGAGTTAACTAAAAGTCTGCGTTCTATTCACCAACAGATCTGTGAGTCTCTTCCACCTATACCAGATGGGCTTGGTCATAACATCCAGCCGGGGGACTGTATTTTCCTGAAGAACATCCAGTGGATAAAGGGCGTGGAGCCCTACTTAAAGGGTCCTGAGTTGGTACTCTTCACCGTTAGGAAACTGTGAAGGTTGCTGGCTGAAAGCAGCAACTGCTGCAGAGTACCCTTGCCCTTACCCTGATGATCAATGGGTAAAGGAGGGTATTTGGGACTCGGAGTGGGAACAAGTCCCACGATTTATCCCCATTTCTGATGCCAAACTTACATGGACCCAAACGGATACTGAGAATGACGATGAGCTAAATGCAGCTGCCCCCCTGAGATCAGAGCCCTTAAAGAGCCCCCTCATTGACCCCTCTGTGCCTAGAGTAGCTAGGTGCCATTTGCGTCCTCGGCGGAAGGACGGTGCACCAAAGGAGAAGTCAGATTATCTAGGAATGGACTGTGCAAGTCCGGGCGTACTTTTCTATAGTACCGATTAGTTAGTTGAGGGAGAGGAGCAACTGGTGCACTGTTCTGACATTGGACAGGATATATTAAACGTGCTCCCTTGGAGGGGAGTACATTATCTCGTGCGATGTGGGATTCCTTCGAGAGGTATGACAGAGCCGCTCCACCGCCGGCGCTCAAGAGCGCCAACGTTGATGAACAATAGGAGCCTGTAGCAGTGAGGCTCAGACGGACACTGGGAACACTTGCCTTTGTTGTTACTTCTTACTGCATCCCTTTTTGCTTCATAATGTATCCGTTTGGGCGGCCCATTACTGAGGAGGAACAGCCATTTGCACCACTGCGTCCAGAGCGGGGTTGGTCTACATAGAGTAAAATGGTTTTTGCACCAATAATTGTGATTACCCTAATAGTACCACTTGGAATATATTGGTTTTTAGAGAAGTATCCTGTCCATTCCGTGGTTGGTACAACACCCATCCCCCCTGAACACATGTTTGTTACTTTGGCTCCTCACAAAAGGGAAAAGATTTATGTAGATAATGTATGTATACAAATGTTGCATCAGGCTCATGAGGTGTCCAATACAACTATTTCCTGGATCTGTGGTTTGCTTACCTCATTGACTCATAAAAGTGATCATTTGTTGTCTATGCCACTGTCATAAATCAGTAGGTGCCAGGGTTTGTTTGAGTTGCTCAGTATGGTGTGCCCCTATTCCCAATTACCTAGTTTGGATAAGACACCTGCTAATTCTCGCACTATGGTACAGAATGTACATTGCCGTCACAGGGTTCCTTCCGTAGGACAGACATGACAAGGGATGTTTGGTACATTGTTTTTAAGGTCCTACATGAACGCATACAAAAGAGTAAAGAACAACACATGGCTTCAAATAGAAATGGCTGATTTCCAAGGGTTTAACTCGTCTGAGTATTTCCAATCTTTCCAAGCTCAGAATGTTACCAAGGACAAGCCAATACCAGTGTCAGTGGTCAACCCAACAGCTAGTTTCTGTGTCCAGGGGACCGGGAAGATATCGGTGGGGGAGAGCAGTTGCAATTCCACATACAGATTGAGAACAACCGATAGTACACCCTTAATACCACCCGCTCATCTATTATGTCTATGGATCTCAAGCCTATTTCTGCCTCCCGGGGGGATGGTCAGGCAGATGCTACCTCTCTTTACTCCTCCACCTGTGTATGTAGCTCTGCCCAATTACCATAAAGATCACCAGCTGCAGCGTAGTAGTGTATACTTGCCCCATGTCAGAAGGGTCATTGACACTAAGGAGGTCGATCAAACAGATACTACCTGGCAACAGTTTGAGAATGCTATGAAGGGTATAGTGCCCTTTTGGGGCCCCATGTCAAATAGCCTTAGTATTCATCGGTTAACAAGGGTTGTGGAAGGGGTTATTAATACAACGGCTGGTATACTGACAAAAATCACTGCTGAGCTTCAGGCTACAAGGCTACTTACATTACAGAACCGGATGGTGTTAGACGTCATACTCGCAGATAGGGGTGGGGCCAGTCGTGTCATTGGCAGTAGCTGTTGTGTTTACATACCTAACCACGCCCCCAATGTGTCTTCTGCCCTACAGAAATAACATAGACTCTCATCTGACATACAGAAAGAAAATGGTACTTGGACTCTATCTGGGTGTTTTGGAATATTTTCATATCCTGGGGTCGAAAGATCCTTGCTTTCCTGGCTGTGGTTGCTGATATTTTTCTCACATGTTGTCACTGCATACAAAGTCTCCCAGTCTATTGCTCTTATTGTGCCACTGTTCTCACGTCCAAAAAGAAAGTGTTGATTCATGATACCAATGCTGTAATAATGCTGCAAAAAGAGCTGGAGGGGTTGATGCATATTGACGAGGGTATCTTTGGGACTGCATCTTTTCTTGCAGCCTCAATTCCTGACACCGAGTGTATGGAATAGTCCCTAATGTTGATGTTTCCTGTTTTTTTCTGAAATTATCTTCCCTTTTAAAGCAATGTAAATTGGTTAGCGAATGCTAAAAGGAGGATCTGTTGAAATGAAAATCTTTTTATTCTCTATGTTTGCGGACTGTTCGATGTAAAGTTAGCATTCGCAGCACCATTTTTGTGCTTAGCCATTATATTGAGCTTTGATCGAAACTAATCTGTGCCTCTTTGTGAAGCCCATTTTTGGTATGCCTCACTTCCCCAAGGTTGGCTCTCGCTTGCTAATGAACACACTGTCTTGTTAGCGCATACCTTTCCCATTAGATATAGGCCTTCTCCCACCTTCTAGCAGCGGGCAGGGCCAGAATGACCTTCAGATAGAGATAGCGTGTGCCCATCCTCAGAATTGAAACGCATAATTCTGTACCTCTTCGTTTTAGCTGCACCATCCTGGAAAATTCCGTAATGGGTGGTGCCTTTGTGGGTCCTGAAATGTACTTAATGCATCACTATGTTGGTTGTAGTCAGTCCTCTCCGCAGCACCCCTAGAGACTGGGAAGACGGGACTGCGCTCGAGTGTATCTCAATAAACATACAATACTGAGAAAGAGTTCCCTTGAATAAAATATTCAATAAAACAACTTAATTTACAAATCAATTAGGACAATAAAGTTAAGAAAATTGTTCACAATTTATTAATATTACAAAATATGTTAAGAAACACAAGTGGGCAAAAGCGCCACTGTACACAAATAAAAACAAATAAATTGGAGGAAAAATTGTTAAAACGGTTTTTTGACATACATGGAAATCAAAATCGACCAGCAATATTGATACAAGGAAGGGGGAACAGACAACAGTACAACAGTCCAATTGTACAGTACTAGGTGTATATTCAAACTCAATGTGATACCCATGTGCTGTGCACAGTTTTTATATTGTATCAACACAGGTATCCGAGTCTAAGAATTATACTTAAAAATGCGTCGACGCGTTTCGGTGGTTGAAATAGTTTTGGACCACCTTTATCAAGACTCTATATTTTGTCTGTCGTGTATCTGGGGTCAAAAACGATCACCCTAAAGAGTGAATATACAGAGAATTAGAATTGATGTAACATTATATTTTTAGTTAAAACAGAAATTTGCAAGTATTATACATTGTCAAAACCTTTTTTCTTAACTATACATTTTTAGTTTATAACAACATTCACCTTTATTTACAACAAGGGGTGGTGAGGGACAGAGTCTCTGAATTAAGCAGAAAGCTCTCACCCAGTCAAGAGATCAGGGCTAGATCCAACACCGTTTTTTAGCTCACTGCACCATCCCAGTTTCAGAACCTGGCTGTATGCAAATTAGTCTGTTCCTGTCCCAGTGCATGATGGGAACAGGGCAAACCAAACTACAAAAGCCAATTCTTACACTGGGAAGGAAACAAGCTCCCGGGGACCGGTTTCTGGCATTACAGCCGTCTTCGGCCCGGTTTGCTTGAATCCTGATGGTGCAATGAGCAAGGGTCTCACATCTGAGAATACCCTTCCACGCTTAGGGTGGACAAAAATATTTACAACAAGGGGTGGTGAGGGACAGAGTCTCTGAATTAAGCAGAAAGCTCTCACCCAGTCAAGAGATCAGGGCTAGATCCAACACCGTTTTTTAGCTCACTGCACCATCCCAGTTTCAGAACCTGGCTGTATGCAAATTAGTCTGTTCCTGTCCCAGTGCATGATGGGAACAGGGCAAACCAAACTACAAAAGCCAATTCTTACACTGGGAAGGAAACAAGCTCCCGGGGACCGGTTTCTGGCATTACAGCCGTCTTCGGCCCGGTTTGCTTGAATCCTGATGGTGCAATGAGCAAGGGTCTCACATCTGAGAATACCCTTCCACGCTTAGGGTGGACAAAAATATTTACAACAAGGGGTGGTGAGGGACAGAGTCTCTGAATTAAGCAGAAAGCTCTCACCCAGTCAAGAGATCAGGGCTAGATCCAACACCGTTTTTTAGCTCACTGCACCATCCCAGTTTCAGAACCTGGCTGTATGCAAATTAGTCTGTTCCTGTCCCAGTGCATGATGGGAACAGGGCAAACCAAACTACAAAAGCCAATTCTTACACTGGGAAGGAAACAAGCTCCCGGGGACCGGTTTCTGGCATTACAGCCGTCTTCGGCCCGGTTTGCTTGAATCCTGATGGTGCAATGAGCAAGGGTCTCACATCTGAGAATACCCTTCCACGCTTAGGGTGGACAAAAATATTTACAACAAGGGGTGGTGAGGGACAGAGTCTCTGAATTAAGCAGAAAGCTCTCACCCAGTCAAGAGATCAGGGCTAGATCCAACACCGTTTTTTAGCTCACTGCACCATCCCAGTTTCAGAACCTGGCTGTATGCAAATTAGTCTGTTCCTGTCCCAGTGCATGATGGGAACAGGGCAAACCAAACTACAAAAGCCAATTCTTACACTGGGAAGGAAACAAGCTCCCGGGGACCGGTTTCTGGCATTACAGCCGTCTTCGGCCCGGTTTGCTTGAATCCTGATGGTGCAATGAGCAAGGGTCTCACATCTGAGAATACCCTTCCACGCTTAGGGTGGACAAAAATATTTACAACAAGGGGTGGTGAGGGACAGAGTCTCTGAATTAAGCAGAAAGCTCTCACCCAGTCAAGAGATCAGGGCTAGATCCAACACCGTTTTTTAGCTCACTGCACCATCCCAGTTTCAGAACCTGGCTGTATGCAAATTAGTCTGTTCCTGTCCCAGTGCATGATGGGAACAGGGCAAACCAAACTACAAAAGCCAATTCTTACACTGGGAAGGAAACAAGCTCCCGGGGACCGGTTTCTGGCATTACAGCCGTCTTCGGCCCGGTTTGCTTGAATCCTGATGGTGCAATGAGCAAGGGTCTCACATCTGAGAATACCCTTCCACGCTTAGGGTGGACAAAAATATTTACAACAAGGGGTGGTGAGGGACAGAGTCTCTGAATTAAGCAGAAAGCTCTCACCCAGTCAAGAGATCAGGGCTAGATCCAACACCGTTTTTTAGCTCACTGCACCATCCCAGTTTCAGAACCTGGCTGTATGCAAATTAGTCTGTTCCTGTCCCAGTGCATGATGGGAACAGGGCAAACCAAACTACAAAAGCCAATTCTTACACTGGGAAGGAAACAAGCTCCCGGGGACCGGTTTCTGGCATTACAGCCGTCTTCGGCCCGGTTTGCTTGAATCCTGATGGTGCAATGAGCAAGGGTCTCACATCTGAGAATACCCTTCCACGCTTAGGGTGGACAAAAATATTTACAACAAGGGGTGGTGAGGGACAGAGTCTCTGAATTAAGCAGAAAGCTCTCACCCAGTCAAGAGATCAGGGCTAGATCCAACACCGTTTTTTAGCTCACTGCACCATCCCAGTTTCAGAACCTGGCTGTATGCAAATTAGTCTGTTCCTGTCCCAGTGCATGATGGGAACAGGGCAAACCAAACTACAAAAGCCAATTCTTACACTGGGAAGGAAACAAGCTCCCGGGGACCGGTTTCTGGCATTACAGCCGTCTTCGGCCCGGTTTGCTTGAATCCTGATGGTGCAATGAGCAAGGGTCTCACATCTGAGAATACCCTTCCACGCTTAGGGTGGACAAAAATATTTACAACAAGGGGTGGTGAGGGACAGAGTCTCTGAATTAAGCAGAAAGCTCTCACCCAGTCAAGAGATCAGGGCTAGATCCAACACCGTTTTTTAGCTCACTGCACCATCCCAGTTTCAGAACCTGGCTGTATGCAAATTAGTCTGTTCCTGTCCCAGTGCATGATGGGAACAGGGCAAACCAAACTACAAAAGCCAATTCTTACACTGGGAAGGAAACAAGCTCCCGGGGATCTTTGGACTGGGTAAGAGTGGTCTGCTTAATTCAGACACTCTGTTCATTACCACCCCCTTTTCTGAATCGTTTTTGGCCACTATAGGTGTGGCAGGGTATACTCAGACATGAGTCCCTTTCTCACTGCACCATCAGGATTCAAGCAAGCCGGGCCGAAGACGGCTGAAATGCCAGAAACCGGTCCCCGGTAGCTTGTCTCCTTTCTGGTGAAGAATTGGCTTGGTAGTTTAGTCTGCCCTGTTCCCATGATGCACTGGGCCAGGGACAGACTGATTTGCATATAGCCAGGTTCTGAGCTGGGATGGTGCAGTGAGATAAATAACGGTGATGGATCAAGCCCTGATCTTTGGACTGGGTAAGAGTGGTCTGCTTAATTCAGACACTCTGTTCATTACCACCCCCTTTTCTGAATCGTTTTTGGCCACTATAGGTGTGGCAGGGTATACTCAGACATGAGTCCCTTTCTCACTGCACCATCAGGATTCAAGCAAGCCGGGCCGAAGACGGCTGAAATGCCAGAAACCGGTCCCCGGTAGCTTGTCTCCTTTCTGGTGAAGAATTGGCTTGGTAGTTTAGTCTGCCCTGTTCCCATGATGCACTGGGCCAGGGACAGACTGATTTGCATATAGCCAGGTTCTGAGCTGGGATGGTGCAGTGAGATAAATAACGGTGATGGATCAAGCCCTGATCTTTGGACTGGGTAAGAGTGGTCTGCTTAATTCAGACACTCTGTTCATTACCACCCCCTTTTCTGAATCGTTTTTGGCCACTATAGGTGTGGCAGGGTATACTCAGACATGAGTCCCTTTCTCACTGCACCATCAGGATTCAAGCAAGCCGGGCCGAAGACGGCTGAAATGCCAGAAACCGGTCCCCGGTAGCTTGTCTCCTTTCTGGTGAAGAATTGGCTTGGTAGTTTAGTCTGCCCTGTTCCCATGATGCACTGGGCCAGGGACAGACTGATTTGCATATAGCCAGGTTCTGAGCTGGGATGGTGCAGTGAGATAAATAACGGTGATGGATCAAGCCCTGATCTTTGGACTGGGTAAGAGTGGTCTGCTTAATTCAGACACTCTGTTCATTACCACCCCCTTTTCTGAATCGTTTTTGGCCACTATAGGTGTGGCAGGGTATACTCAGACATGAGTCCCTTTCTCACTGCACCATCAGGATTCAAGCAAGCCGGGCCGAAGACGGCTGAAATGCCAGAAACCGGTCCCCGGTAGCTTGTCTCCTTTCTGGTGAAGAATTGGCTTGGTAGTTTAGTCTGCCCTGTTCCCATGATGCACTGGGCCAGGGACAGACTGATTTGCATATAGCCAGGTTCTGAGCTGGGATGGTGCAGTGAGATAAATAACGGTGATGGATCAAGCCCTGATCTTTGGACTGGGTAAGAGTGGTCTGCTTAATTCAGACACTCTGTTCATTACCACCCCCTTTTCTGAATCGTTTTTGGCCACTATAGGTGTGGCAGGGTATACTCAGACACGAGTCCCTTTCTCACTGCACCATCAGGATTCAAGCAAGCCGGGCCGAAGACGGCTGAAATGCCAGAAACCGGTCCCCGGTAGCTTGTCTCCTTTCTGGTGAAGAATTGGCTTGGTAGTTTAGTCTGCCCTGTTCCCATGATGCACTGGGCCAGGGACAGACTGATTTGCATATAGCCAGGTTCTGAGCTGGGATGGTGCAGTGAGATAAATAACGGTGATGGATCAAGCCCTGATCTTTGGACTGGGTAAGAGTGGTCTGCTTAATTCAGACACTCTGTTCATTACCACCCCCTTTTCTGAAACATTCACCTTTAGTCAGAATGTACCCAATATAATTTATAAACTCTATCTTGATGGTACAACATGGCTGCTAAAGAAAATTGTCGATGGAAAACATTTTACGGGGACAATCCACCTAATGTCCTTCAACATTGTTTCACTAACAGTATAAAGTGACGTTTTTTAGAAAAACAACCATTTTGTAATTTATCCAAAATCTTGTTTAGCACATGTAGTGATACTGTTGATATCGGTCTCAGAAAAATCGTTACAAAACATATGGCATTGTGCAATAGGCATTTGGCATAGAGACAATATATTGCGGCAATTTTCGGCGATTTTCTTAAAACAAAGTACTATAAATAATGACATTCAGCACTAGAAGCGGTAATTCTGTACCTCTTCGTTTTAGCTGCACCATCCTGGAAAATTCCGTAATGGGTGGTGCCTTTGTGGGTCCTGAAATGTACTTAATGCATCACTATGTTGGTTGTAGTCAGTCCTCTCCGCAGCACCCCTAGAGACTGTGAAGACGGGACTCCGCTCGAGTGTATCTCAATAAACATATACTTTGTTTGTATTCACTACTGTCTGACCGGCTCTTCATTTGTATGGAAGGCTGATAGGTGATTGCGAGTGACCCGGGTGACCCCAAGCGGGCCACTTCCTTCACCCATGCAAGCAGTAGCGAAGCAATCTCACAGGCGTATAATAGATCCTGTTTAGAAATTTAAAATGGATTAAGCGGTGTATGCCATTTAATTACATTTCTTAGTCATTTCATAGCAATACTGCCAAGTTGTATCATCTATAACTATGTCCAACTCGGACTGCCAGTCTAGTCTGGCCCTGTTATGGCTTGATCTCTGAACATCTTGGGTCAATCTGTAGATGGTCGTCACCATCTTTGCTGGGGAGGAAGAACATAGTAGGAAGGAGAGAGACAGTAATTCAGGAGGCTCTTGCATGTCTTCCCGCAATAATTCCAATAGAACATGCCTGATCCTGTAAAAATTAAATTGTGTGAGTAGTGCAGTCCTGCGTCTCCATTGCTACTTCTGCCCAGCCACAAACCCTGCCGTCTATAAACAAGTTTCCCAATGTAGTGATGTTGAGTGTAGCTAGTGCCCATATTGCTTCTTTATCTCTACAAACTGAGAGCCAGTAGCAGCTATACCGAGGAGCAAGAGGCAAGTACATGAGGGCACCGGCCTGTCTGTTTAATAAATGATGCCATGTGTGAACTGTGGAATTAATAGAGTCAACTGTACCGGTTCTCCTAATGGGTGGCGGCAACATCTTCTGTGGGAGAGTATAAGGATTGGATGCCACCAGCTCAATATGTAAGGGTGGAAGGTCTATAGGGCCATTAATCCAGTAGTGAGCATGTGAGCTCTGTGCAGCTCTATAGTATAGTACTAAATCGGGGTGTTGAGACCACCCATAGAGTAAGGCAACGTTGGTGTGTCCCATTGAACTCTGGGTTGTTTCCCAGCCCAGGCTAGTTTAATCAGTATACAGTGGAGCAATTTGAACATGTGCCTCTGGAGAATTATGGGGAAGTTTTGAAAAAGGAATCAAAAACAGGGAGTACTGTCATTTTCATTAGGGAAAGGCGGCCGATCAGAGACAATGGGAGGCGGATCCATCTGTTAACATTGTCTTCAAGCTTCACAATAACCTTCCCATAATTTTCCTTAATTCCGAGTTCTGAATCTGTGTGTACCTGTATGCCCAAATAACTAGCCAGATCCGAGGACCACTGCAGCGGGAAATCCAGTTGGGAAGGAGTCATGGAAGGGGTGAGTTTGAAAATGTTGGACTTAAGGCCTGATATGGCGCCAAATCTACCAGCTTCAGAAAGGACCTGAGTGAGATTTCTGCTTGGATCACAGACGTATAGTGGCATATCATCTGCATATGCAGAGATAATAAGATGATAACTGGGAAATCGAATCCCCCTGTGGCCATCGTACTCTCTGAGTGCACACGCCAGTGACTACGCAACAATGGCATAGAGCGGGTGGGACAGAGGTCACCCCTGCCTGGTACCTCTGGATATGCCAATGGAGGAGGTGACCACATCACCAACCCTAATCCTGGCTGCTGGCAAGTTATATAAGAATGTGACCATTTTGAGAAAAACATGTCCCACGCTGACTCACAACAGCACCGCTCTCATAAATGCCCATTCCACAGAGTTGAAAGCTTTCTCTGCATCCAGGAAGACCACAGCAGCTTCAATCTCCAGTTTTATATGCTGAATAGCCCCAAATACAGTTCTCAGGTTATATGTTAATGTACGCCCCGGGACAAAGCCTGCCTGTCCCGGGGCCAACTAATAGCGGGACTAGTGGAGCAATTTGATTAACTAATATTTTAGTGAACAGTTTTGTGTCAACTTTTAAAAGCTATAGAGGCCTATTAGAAGAACACTCCGCAGGAGGCTTCCCGGTTTCAACAGTGTTACTATCAAAGCCTCATTCTCTCATAGATGTGGGCATCTCTTCCTCTCCACCATCTCCTCAAATAATGAAACCAAGTGCAGAATTAGTAACTCCCTAAATGTTTTATAGAAGGACACTGTGAGGTCAGCCTGGCTAGGAGCACTGCCATCCTGCATCCGGCATCGCATTAAGATCAGTGCGGATCTCATTGGGGTCTAAGGGGCCCATGAGATGCTCTCTGTGTGCATTAGAGAGCCACGGCATTTGTATGTGCTTGAGGTAATCTTGTATAGTGGCATAATTTGGGATCACCTTTGCATCATACAGCTCCATGTAATATCTACAAAATCTATCTGCTATCTCTGAGGACTCATGTAGCATATTACCATCCTCATCAAGCAGCTCGTTAATCGAGCTAGATTCTCTCTTGTGACGCTGCAAAGCAGCAAGTACTGAGCCATATGTCTTAGCTGTGGCGTATTTTCCCATATGTTTCAGCTCACTGTCCGCTATCTCGTGGTATTCTTCAAGGTTTTTTTTCAGATCTTCGTGAATCTGGGTGTCACCTCCCTGTAAGAGAGCATGCTCCAACCTGTCTAGCTGCCCCTCCAGGGTCGACATCGTACTTCACAACGATTGTAGCACTCCTGCATGTTTTGAAAAGGCCACCCCCTAATATACACTTTAAAAGTCTCCCAGACTGTAAAGAAGTGGTCTACTGACCCAATGTTAATGCTGAAGAAGTCTTCAATAGATGAGAACATCTCTGCCTTGAAAACAGAGTCTTTAAGGAGTAGGGAGGGAATCTCCATGTGAAAGGAGAACACTTTTCCGGGGAAATTTCTATGTCCAACAGCACTGGGGAGTAATACGAATATGTGCGTGGAAGGGGTCTACAAGTGACTACCTGAGAAATGAGCCAGAAATCAAATCTGGTGTGGGTGTCGTGGGGGGCTGAGAAGTATGTGAACCTACCACCAACAGGAGATTTCAGTCACTAAACATCTAGTAGGCCTAGCTGATCACTAATGTGCACTATGGCTCTCGCAGCAGCAGGGTGCCAAGGAGGGCCCCTAGAGCGGTCCAGATAAGAGTCTAGAATCACCTCCCCAAAATTGAGGTATGTCAGGCTTTTTCAACATGAGTGTTGAAGTCCTCCTCAGGCTTGAGCCTAGAGTTGACCAACGTTACGGTATTTTTTAATGCTGTGATTTTACTCTCTGTATTTTAACCTGTTCTGCACTTTGAAATTAGCTTAATTTGCACATTTATCTTAGGTTGGTCACTACTCCTGGGGTCCGCAGTTTAGCGCGAGATCGCCATTTTGGGAGAAGGCAGATCAGTGGGCTAGTCTTTTTGCCTCTGACTTCATTTAAGAGAGGATGGCGTGAACGCACGCAGCGAGCGCGCCTAAGGCACACCAAAGGCAAGCCTGTCTGCGCCCATCCGCGCACGGCCCGCACCAGCCTCCCTGCCCAATTTGAATCAGTTAAACCTATTTTCATAGACTACTCCAGCAAAATACTGCATAGTTTAAATACCACCAATTTAGACTCTGATTGCATATGTATCCAGCCCAGTACCTGGCCCCCACATGCTCAAAGGACTTGCTCTGGTTGCGGATCCAAACTACCTGAACTTATGTTCCGACCGGTCAAAGTTTTAAATAAAACCGTCAGGGACAGAAATGGACTCATGTACAACAAAGTTTGGAAATGTGTCCTTCTTAACGCAAGATTCTTGGTTAAACACAGTATTGAGTGTGCTTCCTTACTTCCTCCTGACTACCTCTGCCACACTTTAAATAGACCTTATAGGAAAGGGGGCAGTCTAACGGTCATCTACCATAATTCAATAACAGTATCCTTTTCATCAGCTAATGTTGAATGCGAAGCCCTAGATTTTTGTTTTTACCTCTCAAACCACCTAACCTTCAGAGGCACCCTTATGTACAGGCCACCAGGCTCCAGAAGTCCGTTCTTAACTCAAGTTGGTAGTATGCTGGAAAATGGGCTATACGTCAATTCAAATACCATACTGGGAGATTTTAACTTCCATTTGGAAGTACTCTCCGATCCAGATACCTCAAGCCTGTTGGGCTTGATGAGCAATGCTGATTTAAAGCAAGCAACTGGTTACTGGCGCCACTCGCTATGCTGGACACACACTGGATGGCATATTTTCCAATAACTTACGGCTGCTATTTACGGGCCTTCTTCCCTTAGTTTGGTCAGACCACAAGGTAGTGCTATTTGAGCTTACAGCGCCTGATCGATGTACTCTGAAACTAGCAAGTAAACAGCGGGTGAGCAGAGCATGGAACAAGGTAGAAGCTGAGGAATTACAGGAATTGATTATTGGCACATCTACAACTCTACCTACAGACCTTGATGAGGTTACCTTATTTTACACTAAATGGTTGGAAGAAGCAGTTAATAAGCTAGCTCCCAAGAAACTCATCTGCCCCAATAGGCCATGACCATCTTCTCCTTGGTACTCCCAAGAACTTAAGATCAAAAATTGATCTGTAAGCACTGAGAAAGAAACTGGAGGAAGAAATATAACGATAGGGAAAATAAGGAATACAAACTAAGTTTAGCTCAATAAAAACAGCTGCTCCAAAAAACAAAACAAGAGTTTTTCGCTAAAAGAATTAACTCTTTAAAAAACTCATCTAAAGAGCTGTTTAAAATGGTTACTACCCTGGCACACCCAGCCTCTCCGACTATCCCTGTAAGTCAGGAACTTTGTGATAAAATAGACAAATTCTTCCTTGAAAAAGCTGAGGCCATCTTTTCCACATTTATCGACTCAACACCTAGAACAACCTCTGACCAGATCGAAGGTCTCAACTCAGGGAAGAGCTCTGCGTTACAGTTTGTTGAATTTGCCCCGGTCACGGCTATAGATATTCTCAATCTCCTTATGGCGGCTAAATCGGGCTCCCTGTACGATCCGTGCCCAATTTCCATACTAAAATTAGCACCCGAGCCAGTGACACTTGCACTTGCTTCCATCATAAATGCTATGTTTTCTGAAGGGTATTATCCCAAAGCCTGGAAAAGTGCATCCATATTGCCCCTGATTAAAAAACCGAGTTTGGATCCCAAAGATTCTAATAACTTTAGACTGATTTCTAGACTCCCACTTCCTGCAAAAATCGCAGAGAAAAACATGAATGCACAACTTAGTATGTTTATGCAATATACTCAGGTACTGGACCCCACCAATATTGCTTTAGAGGGAGGCACTGCACAAAATCGGCCCTTCTCAAGTCCACAGAGGAGATTAGGGCAATTCTTGACCAGGGAGGCGCTGATTATGTGATTATGTTGGACCTCTCAGTGGCGTTTGATACGGTCGAGTATGCCTTTCTGGTGGACAGGCTGCAAGAGATCGAAGTCCAGGGGACTGCTTGGAAACTACTCAAGTCCTTCCTAACTAATAGGATTCAAACTGTCTCCCTGGGTGAATTTTCAGCCAAAGCCTTCTCACTGCCTTGAAGAGTCCCTCAGGGATCATCTATAAGTCCAACACTTTTTAACATTTATGTGTCATTGCTAGCTCACCTGATTGAATCTTTTGGGTTTAGTCTGACATCCTACTTGGATGTCACCGAAATTATGGTGTTGTTACTGCCAGGAAGGATGCTGGGAACCGCACCCCGGCTCTGTGAGTGTATGACAGCTGTGAGAACCTGGATGGCTCAAAATTGCCTTAAAGTCAACTCTGGTGAAACAGAGGTGGTTTTATTTGGCAAGGACCCCCGTTTCTGGACCCCGGATTGGTGGCCAGATACACTGGGTCCCCTTCCCACCCCCATCAAGAAAGTAAAAAATCTGGGAGTCTGGATAGATAATAAACTCAGTTTTAGAGATCAAGTGAATGCGGTGGTCTCTTCCACATCGTACATCCTTAGATCCTGTAAAAAAATAATGCCATTCCTACCCAAAGAAAGCCAACAAACAGTTATTACTGCTGTAACCATGTCCAGACTGGATTATTACAACAGCTTCTCTATCAATACCCAGGAAGGGTTTATGAATAAGTGACAATTTCTGCAGAATGCAGCTGCCAGACTGCTTACCGGTATACCAAAATACGCCTCAATCTCGGTTGAGATTAGAAGGCTTCATTGGTTGCCCATTAGGAAACGTGTCCAGTTCAAAGCCCTGAGCATGGTCTAAAAAGCCCTTCAAGGAACTGGGCCAGAGCACCTAAAACAGCAATTTTATTGGTATGTACCAATAAGACCACTGCACTCCTCGGAAGCAAAATTGGTATCGGTGCCCAGGGTGAGAAAAGCCAGCTGGGGTTGGGAGAAGTTGTGTGGCTTGCGCAGCCAAGGCTTGGAATGGTCTCCCGCTGCATCTTAGATGCATGACAAACTTACTTGCCTTCAGGAAGACCTTGAAAACATGGCTTTTAACTGTTTAAATCCGCTAGTACCCTCCTCGCTTTAGGCCTCTGTGGAATTTTACTGAGTGCCAACACACCTCCGCGTAACAGTTGCGCTCTACAAATGTCACTAGCATTAACATAACTTGTAGTAGAAATGTGGGTCATTGTAGATTGGACCATTGATGTTGACTAAATGCAGATTTAAACCCTCCCTATTTCATCTGGAGATCTCAAACCTGCCGCCGATATCAATTTTTAGTACTTCCAGTGCGATACCCGATCTCGGGTTGACCCAAGTGAGGACCCCCGTGGCGTGTGTGGTAATTCCTGCCGCATTATAATGACCTTGCAATCGTTTATTTGTAAGCATTCTGCTATCCGGTGGGAGATGATGTTCTTGTATAAACGCCACATCGATCTTATGTCTCATGAGATAGGCTATGACTTTGCAAAGCTTCCGAAAGTAATTGAGGCCCCTGACGTTCCATGTTACAAATTTAACACTATATTGTGTGTCGTGTGACATTTTGCTAGACGTAATTCAGTACACCATCGGCTAGTATTCCAACAGCCCAACCTTAGCAGCATCAATCATATATGAGTATTATGTGCATTTAGCATGTATAATGTGAACAAAAAAACAAAAATCCCCCCTCCTACGCCATGCATCACCCAACTTGGCATAGATGATACTATTCCCATCCTCCAGAGACTAAACAAGTTCTAATCAATACAATAACATAAACAGCCAAAGGGACAATTCCCTTATCATTAAGTGAGTAACACACAGCGGCGGATGTTACCAGCACTGCATAACTTCCGTAAGCTGGCGTGAAAAAAAGGAAAGAAACCCCTGCCTTCCTGACCAGACAAATCCAAGCCCCACATCAGCATGGGTCACAAAAAACGAGATGTGTGAGACCCTCTAATCATGTCAGCACTTTAGTACCCTAGTACAACAGTCCAAAGAGCCTTTATAAAGGCACAATTCAGAGTATGTTCATATAAGTAGATTCCAGAGAGCTATCGAACTCACAAATAACAATGAAAGTTCTGCTGAGTTCCGCCATCCAGCAGATCAACATCAGTTGTTTGTAAAAACTCTCATCCCTACCGTAGTTCAGAACCGTACTAACTTATTAGGTGAAAGTTCAGTTGCAGCTGTGACGTCTTCAGAAGGTATCAGATTCTTTGATCACTCTGCCTCCCTACCAGAGCTGGCAGAACCAAGGGTATTAACTGATGGGCATGGAGGAGTCATTGTTCATCTTCATCAAGATCAGCGTCCCCCACAGCCCCGGGAGGAACTCATACTGCACCACAGGGCCTGTTGTGCTCTCTTTTTTTTAGGAAAACTGCTTTGGGTCTGTGAATATGTGTGCCTTCCCTTCCACCTGAATTCACAGTTTGGCAAGGATAGATAATATTATAGTCCAAGTTCAACTCACAAAGCTTCTTTTTGAGCAGTAGAAACTGATGACTGGCATCTTGAACTTGCTGCGTAAAATCAGGATAGAGCGATATGTCCATGCCCTCATACCTCAGGGTCTTCAGTTCAGTTCTCTAGATTTTCATAGGGCAGCATTGCGTCCTCTATAATTAAGCAGCTTTGCTATAATAGGTCTCGGTGGGGCTCCCGGAATAGGTCTATGGGCCAGGGACCTGTGGGTTTGCTCCACAATGAACACAGCTGAGAAAGTATTTTTTCCATCTAGTTTAGTCAGGCTGCATTGCATCGCGGCCAGGATTTGTTTCAGGTTAGGGTCTGCAGTACTGTTGCCCATCTCCGAGGAATTCCTATCCATCTCCTGCAGCCTAAGGGTTTTACGGGGTTCAAATTGGAGCCTCAATTGTGATTTGTCCGTTTGCCCCATGTGAAAGGTGGACCCCAGAACTGGGACCAACTCATCAAGTCCTTCTCAGGGAGGAAAGCTCAGCCTTGAAACCTCCATCAGCAATGTCAGCAGGAGCCAGAAGATGTAAAGCGCCCTCTAGCCACTGCAATCAGCCCACGCAGTAAGTTCTATATAGTTGAGGACCGTTATCGTAGGGTGGTGCCTGGCATATAAGGAACCATCAGTTCACGACCGAAGTTCCCCTCATCTTTATCGCATACTTATTACACTGGGTGAGCAGATCTTGTATTCTAGGGCCTTACACTCAGTGCACGCCGGTGGGAAAGATTCCCTCCGTGTCGCTATCACCTCAGAACGCAGAGTGCTAAGGCCAATGCCCGAATATTATAGGGAACTCAGGTCTCCACGCAAATCAATCACACCTCAATCTCCCCTCATTTGCACGATGTACATACCTCACTCCTAACCAGTCACAGTGGAGCGAAATCCGGATGGGCGCAGGGGTGGGTCAACAGGCTTTACAGATTCAGCTCAGACCGACATATATGATGAAGACCCAGCCGCCCAACCCCCATAAAGCTGGAAGGGGGATCCCACTGCATGACTGATGGGGAGCGCTGCACCCTACTGACCAGTAAGCTGTACCTCCGCAGCGTGTAGATGACACTGCGTCTTACGCTAGATGGTGTCAGGATGTCGCGGCCCACAGTAGTCTATTTGTCCTTTGGCCGATCGGGGCCCAGCTCTGCGGCTCCAGCATCTCACACCTGTGACCTATAAAGCTAATCACAGGCCAAGGATAAGTAGAAGCCCTCACTCACAGAGGCCGGGGTGCCACTACAGCAGCCACCACATTGTGCTCAGGGTCACTTAGCCTGCCGGACAGCCCAGGTCTCTTTGGGTGTTACCCTCCTCTGTTGCGGCCCAGCCAGCATCCCGCAAACTCACGTGGGCCACACCAGGCCAGCAGATCGGCTTCGGATAGGCTTCCAGCTGATGTCAATTCTTCAAACAAATGGAGAATTCCGTGCTCCGTTCGTTCCGCTGCATATTTATTTTAAGTGTGTCGATGCTGGCAGAGAAAGCAGGTAGGATTTTAGGATTGATAGCCATGCTCACAGAGCTCCTCTAGGATGCGGCCCCCCTCCCCATCATGATTTGGGGTGGCCCATGTGCGACACACAGGAAGAGTTACTGCTTGTGTAGGTCTGGCAGAAGGTGCATGCTGATGTGCTGTGCCTATTGTCTTTATGACCAGGAACACAGCTGGGTCCAGTCCACTACCTATTTCCTGCCTTGAGCAGACACATGGCTGAGTGAAATAGTAAAAAATCTGCTCATGTTGTTTGATGTTGTGGGTGACAATTGTACCAAACATGCCACTTGTCTGCCTTAGGTAAGGAGTGATGCTCCCTCACTACTGTCTCTTATGGGATGGTGGCCCCATTACATGTCACATTGCATACAGTGCACCCTTTATGCAGTGACTGTACAACATTGGGTGACTTGTTATATGGTATGCTTTTCAGCTTGGCCTGGTCACTCTCAACTTCATTTCGGTTGCACTTCTCCTTATGATGTAGATTGGATATGTGATTGGGATCACTGACCTAATATCGAATACAAAAATAGAGACTTACCAAAATATCGATGGCAAAATATAGAATGCAAAAATATCGAATTCCTATCTACAAACAGGTAAGTACAAAAATGCCGAATCAAAAATATCGTTGTAATAAATATAGTTAGTCAAAATATCATTTTTTTTTAAATGTCTTAAAAGTAATTTAAAATTAATGAAATAATAAATATAAATAACTAAAACATAGTTAAAAAAACTTAAATAACCTTAACATTCGAAAATAATTAACTCAAGTTATAAAAAAAATACAATTTTATTTTTAACACATATAATTATATTAATGTAATATTAATAAAAAATATACAATATTTTTACCGTAGGATAGCGGGAAGGTAATATTTACTAGTGCCACTCCAGTAAGTGCAACAATAGGTAAACCGTTGGATAGCGTAGGGGTAAAAATTACTATTTCCACTCCAGAGAGTGCAACAGTAGGGAAAGCATTGGATAGCGGGAGGGTAAACATTACTATTCCCACTCCAAAGAGTGCAACAGTAGGGAAAGTGTTGGATAGCGAAGAAGTGAAAATTACTATTCCCACTCCAGAGAGTGCAATAGTAGAGAAAACGTTGGATAGAGTAGAAGTAAAAATTACTATTTCCACTCCAGAGAGTGCAACAGTAAGGAAAGCGTTGGATAGGGGGAGGGTAAAAATTACTATTCCCACTCCAGAGAGTGCAACAGTAGGGAAAGCGTTGGATAGCGTGGGGGTAAAAATTACTATTCCCACTCTAGAGAGTGCAACAGTAGGGAAAGCGTTGGATAGCGTAGGGGTAAAAATTACTATTACCACTCCAGAGAGTGCAACAATTGGGAAAGCATTGGATAGCGTAGGGGTAAAAATTACTATTCCCACTCCAGAGAGTCCAACAGTAGGGAAAGCGTTGGATAGCGAAGTGGTAAAAAAATACTATTTCCACTCCATAGAGTGCAACAGTAGGGAAAGCGTTGGATAGCGTAGGGGTAAAAATTACTATTCCCACTCCAGAGAGTGCAACAGTAGGGAAAGCGTTGGATAGCCTAGGGGTAAAAATTACTATTCCCACTCTAGTGAGTTTAACAGTAGGGAAAGTAATGATTTAATATATTAATAAAAATAAATTAAATATTGATACCAATAATAAATTTATTAAATTGAATTACCAATTTAATATTATGTAATAATTAATTAATAAGAAATACATATGAAATTAGCTATTAAAATTAATTACCTAATTATAATTAACTAACCAATTAATTTTCAATAACAAAAATTAATTAATAATATAATTAATACCAATTAATAATTAATTAACAGTAAATTAATTATCAATACGCAAAAAGTATTTTATTATGTAATTATTACAATTAAATTACTTCCCACCCTATTCCCCTATAAACCCACAACCACTACAGAAAATAAATTAATACAATTATAGTAATTATCAATTAATCAATTAATACAAATTAATGACCAATTAATAGAAATTAATTACCAATTAAAAATTAATAAACAATAAATTAAAAATCAAAAACAATCAATAAATAAAACTTATTTACTTAATTACAATTAAATTACTTCCCACCCTATTCCCCTATAAACCCACAACCTGCTACGGAAACAAAATTAATAAAATTAACATAATTATCAATTAATCAATCAATAAAAATTAATTACCAATTAAAATGTAATTAACAATAAATTCAAAATGAATACCAATAAATAAATACAACTATTGAATTAATTACATTTAAAGGACTTCCCACCCTATTCCCCTATAAACCCACAACCCGCTACAGAACTAAAACGCAAAATTAAATTAAAAATAATTAGTAATTTCTAAAAATTAATATTTAATATAATTAAATTACTTCCTACCCTATTCCCCTATAAACCCACAACCTGCTACAGAATTAAATTACACAAAAATTAAATAACATAAAATTCATTACTTAAAATAAATTACAAAAATAATATGCACATTACTAACATACAAAACACTATTTATTTTAACACCTATAATATATACTTCGATATTTTGACTTTCTCTATTTTAAAAATCAATATTATATTACTTACCTTCAATTCAATATTTTTCACCACTATATTGTGTCCATTCGATATTTTGTCCATTCTATATTTTCACTTCGATATTATGGCTATTCTATATTTTGTATTCGAAATTATGTCTAGTTACCGTGTGATTGATGTGTTGAAGGTAGATATCTATGTATACAGACATGGAGGGTGTCAAATTGTCATACCTTTGTGGTCTTCTGCATTGATGTGTACTTTAGGGCTGCTTCATCTAGATATGTGCCACATGCCGTTCGTGCTGTGTTTGATTACATAAGTTGCACTTACTCATTGCCTACACATGCATGGCACTTGATTATGCTATTGGTTGTCCCTGATATACTTCAGTTCCCAGGTCCAGTGCACATAGAGTTTGTCAGACATGTGCAAAATGTGCTGTGCCCCAGGGTACCAGCCTTTCTGGGTTCCCCCTGATAGAGGCATATTAATTAATCAGAATTGCTTATTGTTTTAAGTTAATAAAAGACCATCACAATATTACATTACACATAAACATATAAAACTGGGCTTGTAAGTTGTTAATTATCCTGACAATTTACCATTTTCAGCAGTTTTTATAAAATACCCATTAATATTCAACACAGCAACCGACCCAGACAATCTAAAAGTGTGAGGTACAAAAAATAAATACGTTTCCTTGTATCAATTAGTGTAAAATACTTGTCATTAAAATCTCGTCTCTAGCCGCTGAAGGATTTAAAGTGCTATGAATACATAAATACATATGATTTGATTAAGAAATCTAGTTATAATAATGATCTGGGTTCTTGGTTGATAAAGTGGCACAGTGCCACTAAAACAACCTTGTTTTATGCTATTCACAAAGAGACCTAGCATTATTTAAGTACTTTGTAGTGCAATCTCAGAAATGTCAGCAATTTACAATTGATCTGGCGTTCCAAAGGGCCAAGGCTCTTTATTATGGCCATCTGACAGGTTCAAATCCCGCTTTCGTTAAAAGTGGATTTCAGCACTAAGATACATGGTTTCTTTAGGGCTGGACATATGCAAATCAATTGTATGATGTCTTTCTTCTGAGCACCACATCTGCATGTATTAGAGCCTTTGTGTTTCCATGCTGGTTGGTCAGCCAAAGATGGCAAGATCCCTAACCGAATAGCCAACAGCTTTCTCTTAAAATAGGCTGGATATGTCTTACTGAGGTATGCAGCTGGTTTTAAAGTGTCATAGGATTGCAGTACCATCCAGTCCTGTGACTGAACCTTTAGTTTATGCTTGTTGTCGATAATAGAATGTATGTTAGCAACCTTATTATTAGCACGGCTGAATGCAGAATGCGGTAGCTTTAAGTGCCATAAATCGGTGGTATTAGTTGCTATTAATGAATACCTCAAGTATTTACTGTATATCGAATGGGGGGTTATTTATTTATTAAGAAGTTTTATATAGCTTTGGCCAGACCCGGGAGTATCGGAGCGCTTTACAACAGATTTAAAGCAGAAATCACATAAAAAGGCATAGTTAAACGTAAATGTTTGAAAGACCCAGTGTGCAGTACGTCATTGAGGTAAGGAAGTCCGAGATAGCCTCGATGAGTGCACAATGTCTTGGGCTAAACCTCCTTCCAGGAGGAGGGAACGAGGAGGGGGTCGGGGAGTGGGGATGAGGTAGGTAGTGGTGGGACAGTGTCAAGGGACTGTAAAGTGCAGGAAGAGGTAGGTTGAGGTGGAACATTGTTAGGTGGCTGCAGAGTGCAGGCTTGTACATTTCGGCAGCAGTTCTCAGTTTGGGAAGGCACGGTTGAGGTAGAGGTCTTTTATGAGTATTTTGAATTTTATAAAGGAAGGGGTAGTCTTGATATCAGCTGGGATGGAGTTCCAGATTTTGGGTGCGTTTCCAGTGAAGGATCGTGCAGTTGTTTTTTGTTTACGTGTTTTCATAGGTATGAATAACAGGGTGTTGGAGCTCCTGAGGTTTCTTGTCTGGATGGCTTTCTTGAGTATGGAGGCCAGGTATTCTGGTTTCCCTGTGTGCAAGGCTTTGTGCGTGAGGCATGCAGTTCTAAAGCTAGCACGCATTTCGACTGGGAGCCATTTTAGTTCTCTGAGTGCAGGAGATAAGTGGTCATATTTCTTAACTCCAGTGACCATTCTGGCAGCTGCAAAAAGAGTTGTTTTGAGGGGCGCTAGGTGCGATCGAGCTGTACCGGTGAGGACTGCACTCCCATAGTCGAGTCTAGATAGCACCAGTGATTGGGTGGCTTGTTTGAGGTCCTTGTGCGAGATGAAGGGCTTAATTTTGTTGAGAAGCTTCAGATTGAGGAAGGCACTCTTCCCGGAGGTCTTAATGTGTTTGGTCATGTTCAGTTTTGGGTCGAGGATGATTCCTAGAGATTTTACTGAGTTAGCCAGGGTGAGATTACTGTTGAGAGCATTGATTGCTTTTAGCCACTCTATGATTTGAGGGGTTTCCTCTTTGTTGGAGATGAGGATGATTTTGGTTTTGTCTTGATTGAGTTTAAAGTGGTTTGTTGATAGCCAGTGTTGAACTTCTCAAAGAGTGTTGTTGAGTCTTAGAATGTCGTTAATGGAGGAGATTTCCAAGTAGATCTGGGTATCATCTGCATATGGGTGGAAGGGGATGTTGGCTTTTTGAGAAGGGTGGTGAGGGATTCCATGTATATGTTAAACAGTTGAGGGGAGAGCACTGAGCCTTTGGGGACACCTCTGCTGACGGGGTGTAGGTCGGATATAGAGGTTTTGATTTTTATCTTTGGGAACAGTTATGTAAGAAGAAAGAGAACCATTGTAGAACCATTGTTTAGCAACACTTGAGAAATCATAACCTGCATGACTAGTGTAGCACAGTAGTAGCGTGGCAGACAAGTGAGAAGGGACAAAAGCAGTGTAGCATCTTGGTAAGAGTTGGAGTGACAAGGCCTTATGGCAGTTTTAGTCACTTCAATCTCACTTTACCAACACTTGACGAATGGTTAGTGTACCATAGCTGTTGGCAACATGAATTTGGAATGGACCATACATTTACATTTTAACACATATCATGGGTCCTGGATTCATAATGTGATGGCATTGCAACATGTGGCATGTCATGGATTTGGATACATGTGATCTTATATACAGCAATACAGATTGCCACAGACAAACCAGCATGTCACATACTTTGAGTATTGAATGTTAGGAAAGTAGATAGAGAACACAAAAGCAAAAGCAGAGTTGAAAGCAAACAGGACATTGTGACATATAGCAGTTATTGAAGTGTAAAGTACCAGAGTCCACTTTCCCCTCTATTCCAGTCAAACCTTCAGTATGCAGGATGGCCAAGACCTTGCAATGGTCTGGTGGGAGGGCCACTGCCAGTCCTCTGAATCTCCAGGTGGTGGCTGTTGTACTTGGTACGTAACCTTAGCTGTATGTCGTCTCAACTCTTCCTAATGTTGCCCTGTGTGCACAGGAGGGTACCAACGGCATTCACTGTTGAGTATCCTGGCCCACATTTAAGTTTTCCAACTGGGAGGAGTCTGCTGGATTTAGGCTCCAAAAATGTGTGGCTCTACACTAAGGATTTCATCCACCATGACTCTTAACTCTCGCTCAGTGAAGCTTGTTTTTTCTACCAGGCATGGTGAAAAAATAAAATGGGAGTGAGTTTATGAATGAAAAATAAACATGTGATAGAGGTAAAAAGGTACCAAACAAAAATTACAGGTGTTGGGGATCCTAAATGGGGAAATGAAAAAAGAGGTGCATTATCTAAAATGCAGAAAACTCTGGTGCCTGTTTGTTTGTGGGCTGCAGTTTGGAAGCAAAAGATGCTGGTCAGGGATGGGGTTTGTTTTACAGTTTGATTTACAGGCATGTCCACTTGCCAAAGCACATCAAAATGGCTCAAAATGGTTCAGTCAGAAAAGAATTAGAACTAGACATTTTGATGCGGTCGGAGCCGTTTTCGACCACATCAAAATCGACCCCATAGTGGTGATGTTGACAATTTTGATGGGTGGGTGTTAGACAATTTGGATACAGATATTTGGGATCTGGGTTATAATGAGGATGGATAGCTCAGGAGAGAGAAATTGCTGGTTAAAGACCCTCAGGGTATTGATATGTTCAGTCCAGATTTAATTAGGCACCCAAGAAGTGCAGACTGGTGGCCGCTTGCGCATGTTACAGAGTTTATAGGTATGTGGATAAAGAAATCTTCAGAGAAGAGAGCTAGAGCTCTGATATGGGCTGAGTGCTGTCACCCAGAATTAGATAATAAGGAGTACAGAACCCCAGATCTAGATTGGGATCTGATTCATTTTTTATTCAAGATGGGTCGTGATCCCAGGAAGGGATTAGAAAGGTGCCAGGATCATTTGATGGACGTTATTGGTCCTCTTGCTTGGATTTTAGACATGTCTGAAGAGGCCAAAACTAATTCAGTCTCTGTAGATACAGACCTTTGAAGAGGTTTGTCTCAAAGAGCGGTGTGTTTCCTTGGAAGAACAAATGTGGCCATTATGGCAGAAAGACAGAAATCTGTCCGCATGCACATTAACCCTAAATTGGGGGATTTTCCAAGAAAAGAACCTAGTGAGGACCCGAAAGGATATTTTTTTGGTGAAGGACTAGTGAAAGAAGTAAGAAAATACATGTCCACCTTCACTAGCCTTGATAAGGCACAGAGTTCCCTTAGGAAAGTTTTTGGGGGATGTGTTTTTGACAGGGCTGGAGCAAGGGGCTGTTTCTCTGGCCTATTCAATACAAGGCTCCAATATCAATCATTTGGCAGGACTTTGTTTAGAGGATTCCAGTCAGTGACTGGGCTTTACCCTCAAAGAAGAAGAGGTGTCAGAGGACGTCTGCCCAGACGAAGGGCTCGATTCGGGCCAGGAAATCAAGGTAGGTATGAGGATGATTTCTAGTTTGTCCCCCAGGAAAGGTAGGGGGAGATAAACATTTTTCATTCAAAATGGGTTCTACAGGCAGGTCAGTGATATTTATTAGAATTCAGAGAGTTGCCAGTACAAGAGTAGGAGCAAAGAGAATTCGTTTTTCAGAAGAAACAACAAGCATTGATCAGCACGGAGGTTCAAGGCATGTTGAGGAAAGGAGTAATTGAGGAAGTAAAAAAGGGGCATGTGGGATTTGTGAGCATGTTGTTTTTGGTACAGAAGAAGTACCAAGGCTGGCATTCTGCGATGAAATTGAGAAGTTTGAATTTGTACCTAGTTTACAGACATTTCAAGATGGAGGGTATCCATCTGTTAATAGATAATTTGGAGGAAAACGCTTGGTTGGTAAAATTGGATCTAAAAGATGCGTATTTTACCAATCTAGTAGCAGAGGAGATTCGGAATTGTCTGCAATTCAGGTGGATGGGAGTTTTTTATCAGTTTGTTTTCCTCCCATTTGGACTGGCGTCGGCACCTTGGTGTTTTACAAAAGTGTTAGGACCAGTGGAATTGTATCTCAGGGAGAGAGGAATTCGTATGATAATGTACCATGATGATTTCATGTTGATGTCTGTAAATTGGGAAGAGTTGAGGAAGTATTTGCCATTAGCTCTACAGCTCCTAGAGTCTCTGGGAATTTTATTAAATTTGGAGAAGTCAGTTCTGGATCTATGTCAAGAATTGGATTTTCTTGGTTTCCAGGTGAATACTTCATGAGCAGATTTGAATTTGCCAGAAAGGAAGGTTGTAAAAATAAAGACAGAGGTGAAACAGATTTTGAAGAAAAAATGTATTTCACTGCAAGCTTTAGCAAGAGTAATAGGTTTGTTTTCCTCTTCAATTCAGGCGTTTTTTTCCAGGACCTCTTCATTACAGAGGTTTGCAGAGGTTGAAGGTTGAAGGTCTAAGGAAGGGATTCTAGTATGGAGATCAGGTGCAGATTTCTGCGGAAACACACAAAGAGTTAGTTTGGTGGTTAGAGAATTTAGAAGCGTGGATTGCAGAGCAGTTTTTGAGATATGTCCAGATTTTGTTCTGGAAACAGATGTGAGCCTTTTTACTTATTCAATCTTTATTTCGGCCATGTGGCCATAAAAGATATACAACAACAATAAAAACTTATACAACCATGGTAAAATCAACAACAATAACAAAACAGCACATGTTATACACTATAAAATCATTCATTTCTGTAAATTAAAACTACCAGAGTTACGTTTTGAAAGACTTGGGATTAAATCAGGGCCTGTGATTTAAAAATGCGAGTGCGGGTATGCCAGACATTGGTGAGGAATTTTGCCAGTGCAAACACGGTTAAACTCGAAACATCGGTTTTTAGAATTTTGTACATCGGGAGATACTCCCTGCAACCAAAGTTTCTAATAAGTGGTAAAAGCCAGTGTTTCCTAGCTTTCATGTAGGTTGGGCAAACAGGACCACGTGTAGATCACTCTCCTCCGCATAGGAGCATGTCGGACACTGCTTAGAAGAGGACGGGGTTGTCCAGGAGCTGGTAAAAGATCGCAGGGGCAATGTTCCATATCTCCATTGGAGAAGCAGCTTCCTGGCCAACACGGGGGACATGGCGTCCAAGACCCTTTCCAGCCTATATGTGTCCTTGCTCAGCATAAATGTAGATGTTAGTGATCCCTCCCGCTGGCAGTCCATGGCAGTTGATAATTTCTGGTCATGATAGACCTTGGCCAAAGTTCTGCGTGGGATATTTAATGCGGCATTTACAGGATCGGACCAGAGATCAGGGAACCCCAGTGTTGTACATGATTTTTGGATGTATTTTACCCAAGGGATCTGCAATGCTTTGGGATGAATTAGAAGCTCACTCAGTTCCGCCATGTAAGCAGATAGTTCTTCGCTACTCCACAGTCTTCGCCAGAAGACTATGGGTCTGAGACCTATTTCATAAGCTATCGGTCTTAGTCCCAGATCCAGTCTCAGTGGAAGGAGCGGGGTGCTGGCCGGAAGTGCAACTATCTGTCTAATGAAATTGTTCTCAGTTGCCGACAGACTACGAGTTGATGTATGTCCCCACAGTTCCGCCCCATACATAGTAGCGCCCCTAGCCTGCGCTTTGTAGATCTGTATGAGCGGTCCCAACGGCCGGTATGTCGAGCTCTTCATCATCCGCGCGATGCCCCCAGTGGTCTGTACTAATTTGAGGTTAGCTCTAGTCTGATGTGGCCCCCATGACATGGTCTCATTTAGGGTTACACCTAGATATTCAAAGGTGGAGACTCTCTCTAGCCTTGACGCTCCCAATAGTGGATTCGGGCGCAATTTCTGACTTGGATTCAGGACCATAAATTTAGTTTTTGCGGCATTAATTTCTAGGCCCCTGTCTGTACAAAAGGCCACAAAAGAGTCAAGAATCCGCTGAATCCCCATTGGGGTTTTGGACAGGAGCAGGGTGTCGTCTGCAAACATAATTGCAGGCACCCTGCTGCCGTTCAATTTTGGGGCGTCAGTGTTTTCAGTGCTATTCAGGTGGGCGATTACCCCGTTGACAAAGAGGCAGAACAGGGTTGGTGCGAGCACACAGCCCTGCCTAACCCCCCTGTCACGGGGAATCTGTCCGTCAGTTCCCCTGACTTCCCACACCTCACTCGGGCATAGTTGTTGTAGTGTAATCTCTGACAGGACATTCCAGAGTTTACCTCTGGGCACCAAGTCGAAGGCGGCCCTCAGATCCACAAATATTGTGTATAAGCTGCCGCCATCGAATATCGCTGCCCTCCAATAGATCATATTCAATCTGAAAACCTGGTCCACTGTTGAAACCCCCTTTCTAAATCCTGCCTGATAGGGGCTAAGGACACCCATTTCTTCCTCCCACTCCTGAAGTCGATTCAGCAATACCCTACCAAGCAACTTCTGTGCCGCAAGGCTCTTCCTTGAGCCCCACCCTGTTCAATGTATATGTCCGCCCTCTGGCGGAGGTGGCTAGAAGAAACGGACTTGCACTGGTATCCTATGCAGATGATACCCAGTTGGTGGTGGCACTTAATGACAACAGTGGTCTGGAGGCTCATCACTTTAAACAGACACTCACTGACATCACCAACTGGATGACGGCAAATTTTCTTCAATTAAACGCCGGGAAAACGGAGATACTGCTCTTGGGGAAAAACACTTCGTCCTGGGGTGACAACTGGTGGCCTGATGTCTTAGGCCCACCCCCTATGCCAAAGGAATGCGTCAAATATTTGGGAGTCTGGGTGGACTCTGCTCTAAAGTTCACTCACCACACCAAAAAAGTAGCTGCCATGTGCTTTGGCATCCTGCGTAACATCAGGCCCATTCTGAAGTTCTTTGACTGCCGCACTCGCCAATTAATTGTCCAGGCGACCATCCTTTCCAGACTGGACTATGCCAGCTCTCTTTTATTGGGGGCAAATCTAGCTCAAATCACTAGATTGCAGAGAGTTCAGAATGCGGCAGCCAGGGCTCTGGTAGGTCTCCCGCGCTATTCTTCGGTATCTGGAGCCTTGAAAAAACTGCACTGGCTCCCGGTGGGCAAAAGGGTCCAATTCAAGGCATTGTGCCTAGCTTTTAAAATCCTTAAAACCTCCTCCCCCCAATGCTTCGCCCGCTTTTGTCAGAGTACATCCCTAGAAAATCGCTCCGTTCAGAGGGGCAGCATCTTGCGATCATCCCCCGCACCAGACTGGCCAGAGTGGGCGGCCGATCCTTCAGCTTCCTGGCTGCCAAGTTATGGAATAGTCTGCCCGAAGCTATCCGTGGGATACAGGATCTCTTAGCCTTCAGAAAGGCTGTCAAAACTCATCTCTTTCAATAACTGTTCCATTTTCTGCGCCTCTATCTCTCTGTAAACTGTCTGTTCGCAGCGCCGGGACGCCCCTTGGCTGGGGCAGCCGTGCGCTATACAAATCACCATAACATTAACATAACAATAACATTAACATCAATTAGGCTGATTGGTCTATAGTTGGCTGGGAGCAGGGGCGAGCCCTTCTTGTATATGGGAACCACCTCTGCCCCCAGCCAAGTACTTGGAACCTCCATGCCGTGCAAAACTCCGTTAAACAGAACGGCAAGGTAGGGGGCCCAGACGTCGGGTTCCTGCTTGAACAAGTCCCCAGGTAGGCCGTCCAATCCTGGCGCCTTGCCCGATGTCAGACCTGCTATTGCTGCCCTAACCTCTCCCACTGTTATTGGTTCCCCCTCATATGCTGCCTGGCCACCCCCAGTGTCGTTCGTGGTTTCTCCCAACTCAGAACTATAAAGGGATTGGAAATGAGTCTGCCATACCCCTGGTGCGATGTTGGGCTCGATGGCTGAGTGGAGATTCCCCGAACCCCCATTCACTACTCTCCAGAAGGTCCTGTGGTCTCCTTTCACAAGGGAATTATTTATCTCCTCCCATTGATTCTCCTCCCACTCAATTTTAGCATGGGCAAGTAGTTTTTTATATGCCCGTCTGCTTTCTCTTACCTTCTCTCCACCTCGACCCTCCTTAATATTTCTAAGGAGTTCTTCCTTTGCCTTTTTGCAGGCTTTATTATACCACGAGGATTTATGTAGCTGCCCCCTCTTCGAGTTTTGTACGTTACTAAATAGGATGGGGGCGGCACCCTTTATGAGGTCCTCGTGTGCCTGATCTAATTTACCCAGTATATCTTTGTTGCCCTCCCCGATGGCTAAATCTCCTACACTCTCTAGAATAGGGATTAATCCTGCAGAGAGCTTCGGGAGCTTCTCCTGACTCGAGGCTATGTTTTCCCACCTGATTCTTCTTCTGTTGTTAGCCAGTAGAAGTTCAGGTTTGTTTTCCTCACTCATAATCGCAGGGTTTGGAGGCCAGGATGGATAAGATCAAGTTCTAAAGCATTGTGATCACTATCTAGCCTTTCAGTAACCCTAAAATCCTGGATAGTGGGCCAATTCACTATCTGTACCAAAACATAATCCAGACGGGATTCTCTTCCTACTCTATTGTAGGTGGTTCTACTGGGTACATCTGAATTGGTACGCCCATTACAGGCTCTAATTCCGTATTTTAGGGTGAGGGCTGTGATCTGCAATGCTACGGGAGTCCATGCCTTTGGGGGAGGGGCTTCTACGGAAGGTACTAACCACCTAGTCTCCTCTTCCATCGGGAATCCATCTAGGAGGCCAGGCAGCGGCTCAAAATGAGAATTTAGGTCCCCCCCACTATGTAGGGTAGATCTCCTGGTATTTCAGCTAAATAAGCTGAGAGTTCATCAATGGTGGATGACTCCCTGGCAACTCCCACTGGCCTTGAGTAGATGTTAATCAGAACAAGTTTTGCTTGATTCGGCCAGGACAGTAGAACCACAAGAATGTCGTCTGATGGCACCCGTAAGCGTTGGGCCTCACACCCTAGATGGGATGCCACCCACGTAGTTAGTCCGCCAGAAGGGCGACCCTTGCCCTCCCACCTGGCCGGGATAATGACTGGTATCCCTGGTGTGTGTATTCCTCCCTTGCCCAGGTCTCCTGGAACATGCAGACATCCCCAGTCTCAATATATGCTGTCCAATCTGGGGTGATCAATTTGTTTGCAAGTCCGGCCACATTCCACCAGATAAGTCTCAGGTGCTCAGTAGTAGAGGTTGCAGAAGAAGAAGTGTCCGGGGGAGCAACCCCAGATGCCCCCACGTTTGCTCCACCGGGGACGTTGTCAACAGTAGATCCAACTAACTCAGTGACAGCCCCTGGGTCGATATCCGGGGTCACATAGCTAGGGGCTGGGTTTAAAGACAGTCAATCAACCCCGTCCAACCCACCCAAACAGTTAAAACGATTATAATGAAAAAAGGGAGTGTCCGGCGGTTGGTAGACTGGGCGTGCCGCGTGTTCCTTGTATCCGTGTCTCCGTTCTACCCTTGTCCAATTGCCTTGTGCTGGCTCGTGGTGCATACGGGTGGGGGGGGAAAGAAGGAGACTGGCAATGACTGTATAGTGGAGTCCAATGATCTGTTTGACCCTGCGCAAATATGTAAAACAGTGCCGGGGTCTCGGAAGGACACCATAATGCAATCCCCTACTATTGTTTTCTTTGTCCTCCCCAGCCATGGTACCCTTCTGACCATGATGATCTTGTTGTTAAACTGGGGCGGTAAGGGTCTATTCCAATTAAGCCACTTGATGACTTTCTTCTTGAGTGACAGGAAATTTTCATTTTCACCCCTTTCAAGAGGGGGGGCACCCGCCAATACCACCATAAAGCTGTTTGCTTCCGGGGGCAAGTCCGGTCTCCGGGGTCTGGGATCAAGCTTTACCGGCGGAGGGGGTGAAGTACTTACGTTTGGTAGGGCCCTGTAATTTGTGCCTAGAACTGAACTATGGGAAACTGGAGCTACTATCTGGGGGGGCCTAATATTAGGAATGTTCGATGAAACTGGGACTTGGATGGACATAAGTGGTTGCAGAGAGGTAGCAACAGCAGCACCCTGAGTGGGTCCTGCATTGGGAGGAGGTTTTTGTGAGTGGGTGAGGGTCCCTACAGAAAGATTGGGCCCGGCGGCTTTTGTCTGCTTACTAGCCGTGGTATTCAAACTAATTAAGGTGGCTTCTAGGATAGTGAGCCTGATCTCTACTTTTTTTAGACTCTCACTGATAGGCAGTAAGAGTGATCTTAGTAGAAATTCAATGTTCCCCAGGGATGTGGCGGGGGGCACTATATTGGGTAGATTGGCCCCTATGTCACTATTGGCAACTGCAGAGGTCATGTTAGTACCCTTGGGGGAAGCGACTGCAGGCGCCTTTTCTATAAGCCTATTTGGAGTGTGTGCCAGTTTATAATTTTTCCCAAAGTCTGAGTGGGGAATTTTAGTCTTTCCCTGGCCTCCCCTCGTCTTTCTTCTGCGCTTATTGGGTGGGGGACCTTGTACCTCCGCAACAACAGTTTACTTGGGCTTATTTTTCTTAGCTTTAGCTGCCGGGGGTGTTTGGGAGACCAAATCGACAGTCATACTGGTAGCAGTTGGGGGTTGGATAGCCTCCATGGTATGTTCAGGGAGTATAGCGGGGTTAGGGATGGTATCCCGTAGTAGTAGGGGAACACCCTCTTGGGTAGATAAATCCTGACTACTATAACAGGGGCTTTCCCCTTGGGAGATAGGGTAGGGAATTATGTCGTCAAGAGGTCTGTTTTTCATGTTTTCAATGGAGCGGCGGCGGTCTGCCCTACGCTTCTCAAGGGAACTTTCCTTTCCCCCTTCCCCCTTTGCTGATTTAAAGTAGTTATCTAGCGTCCCAGTGTTACTACCCCCAACCCTAGAGGGAGTTTCACTTAGGGCCGGTGATGGCATAACCGGGTCCTGTAGCACAGTCCAGCTAGGATAAGGAAGATACAGGCGAAAGAGGGTGGGCCCGGCCCGGCCTCCTTCGGCCCCGGGCGGCCACAGACGGTCCCGCCCTTGTCCCGGGCTTCTCCCGGCGCCCTCCCGCGCGCTCCCGCACAGCGGTGTCACAGTGCAGTAATAAAGGGGGAGGTGGGGCGAGGGGCGGGGCAGTCAGGGAGAGCGACCCAGGTGTTGTGGGTTGACCTCACGCAGGGACTCCTGGAAGTTTGAGTCCCTGCGGGTCCGCTCGCAGCCCTGAACTTGCCTGTGCCCACGCTAATGTCCAGCAGCAGAGCCCCTCCAGACACAGTGCGCCTCTCCCCTTGTCGCAAAGCGGGACCCGCGGAGTGGGTCCGGCGAGGAGCTGCCGGTGAAGAACAAAGTCCAAAGGTGAAGGAAACAGCCCTCAGCAACAAACGGACAGGCAGAGAATCCCACGGCGTGCAGAATGGAAGCTGCTTTTAGTGCTAGGGCGGGGGGCGGGGCAGTCAGGGAGAGCGACCCAGGTGTTGTGGGTTGACCTCACGCAGGGACTCCTGGAAGATTGAGTCCCTGCGGGTCCGCTCGCTGCCCTGAACTTGCCTGTGTCCACGCTAATGTCCAGCAGCAGAGCCCCTCCAGACACAGTGCGCCTCTCCCCTCGTCGCGAAGCGGGACCCGCGGAGCGGGTCCGGCGAGGAGCTGCCGGTGAAGAACAAAGTCCAAAGGTGAAGGAAACAGCCCTCAGCAACAAACGGACAGGCAGAGAATCAGAAACAGATTTTAAAGAAAAAATGTATTTCACTGCAAGCTTTAGCAAGAGTAATAGGTTTGTTTTCCTATTCAATTCAGGCGTTTTTTTCCAGGACCTCTTCATTACAGAGGTTTGCAGAGGTTGAAGGTTGAAGGTATAAGGAAGGGATTCTAGTATGGAGATCAGGTGCAGATTTCTGCGGAAACACACAAAGAGTTAGTTTGGTGGTTAGAGAATTTAGAAGCGTGGATTGCAGAGCAGTTTTTGAGATATGTCCAGATTTTGTTCTGGAAACAGATGTGAGCCTTTTTGGTTGGGGAACTTGTTTGGAACAAGAAGAGACAGGTGGCAAATGGTCATTGGAGGAAAGTCAGAGCCATATAAATGGTTTAAAAATGAGGACTGGCCTTTTTACATTGCGGAGTTTTGGGAAAAGATTGAAGAACTGCAATGTTCTGCTAAAGTTGGACAATGTGTGAGCAGTTTGTTATATAAATCATTTGAGTGGCAAAAGAATTTAACTCAGATAGCTAAAGAGATATGGAGTTTTTTGTCTGGAAAAGAAAATAGGCTTGCAAGTCGAGTTTCATCCAGGTCTGTTCAACGGGGGAGCAGATTGGAATTCAAGATACCTCTGGGATTACAGCAACTGGAAATTGAGTGTGAGACTGTTCAGAAGAATTCAGAATGTTTGGGGTCCATTAGAGGTGAATCTGTTTGCCTCAAGGTTAACTTTCCAGTGTCTCTGTACTTTAGTTGGAGAGCGGACACTCAGGCGGAGGCAGTGGATGCTTTTTAACAGGTTAGGAAGAATCTTCGGGGTTATGCATTTTGTCCATTTTTTTATCATGCAGACAGTGTTCTTGGTGGTTAGGAGTCAGAAGTGTCAGATTGTACTGATAACTCCGCTTTGGCTGCACAACCTTGGTTTCCCAGTTTGCTTGAATTGGTAGTAGAATAGCTTTATTTAATTCCTATGTCAGAGGAGATGTTAATAGGACCAGGTGGAGAGATTTGTCCATTATTTGTAGAGCCTTGCTTGAACCTTCTTGTTTGGAAGATTTCAGGTGAGGAGAGCAGTTTGAAGATCTTTTGGAACAGGTTCAAGGATTGCTCCAGGAATCCTGGGCACCTGGGACATGAAAGAGATACATTGGAGTTTGGAGGAAATGGGTTAGTTGGTGCTTGGAGAGAGATGTGGATTCCATGGAGGCATCTCCCGTAGTACTTTCTATTATCTTTCAAATTTGTTTGAGAAGGGTCTTCTTATAGGACTATTAATTGTTATTGGTCTGAGGTAGCAGCAGGTCATGCCCCAGCAGAAGGTGTGTCAATAGGCAGGCATGTTTTGGTTTGTAGAGTGATGAAGGGAATCAAGTTACGGAGACCACCTAAACCTAGATATAGTTATTTTATTTATTATTATTATTTTTTTATTTTATTTATTATAAAGTTTTGTATAGCGCGAACAAGACCTGTGGGTATCAGAGCGCTTAACATAGAAGGCATATGAGAAAGACATATATATACGACAGATTATACGGACAACAAATATGAGGTAGATGATAAATATACAAAATCATGTGTGCAGTTAGCGTTGAAAGTCAATGGTGAGTGTATTACTTTCTTAAGTAAAATGAATAAACAAGTCTGATAGTTAGGTCATTATCAGATCGTGAATGTTCTATTCTAGGTAGTGGGACGTGAATTTAGTTTTAACAGAGAGTGCTCTTGGTGGTGAGGAGTCAGAAGTGTCAGATTGGACCGATAACTCAGTTTTGGCGGCACAACCTTGGTTTCCCGGTATGCTTGAGTTGGTAGTAGAATAGCTTTATTTAATTCCTATGTCAGAGGTCTGCGGTAAACCTGCAATACACCACCTAAACCTAGATATAGTTATTTATGGGACGTGAATTTAGTTTTAACAAGAATAGAAAGTTGGCCATCAAATCATTTTTTAAACTAACAGTAGTTGAGTAGCAAGGTTGCAACACTTTTATGTTTAATATCTTTCAGGAGGGTATCAGATGTACACGCTTTGGAGGCGAGTAATAGATTTTATAACCCAGATGGGGTGATATTTAATATTTCAAAAAGAACAAAGACAATGTCTTCCTCAATGTTTTACCCTAGCTTTGATGACCATCCAAAGTTATTTGTTGTACGATGTTTAAAGCAGTATGAGAGTAGAATGGCTGAATACAGGAAGGATTGAGTAAATCAGTTATTGATTTCGTATCTTAGACCATTTAATCCAGTGAGTTCTGCAAATATTTCTCATTGGGTGAGATGGTGTAAGTTAGAATCTGGAGGGTATATATTGAAGTTTGGAGCACATTCAGTGGGAGGGGCTATTGAAAGTAACGTTTTTGCATCTGGAGGTCGGCTTGAAGAGAATCTGAAGGTGACAGACTGGTTTAATGCATGTGTGTTTGCAAAATGACATCTAAAACCTACAGAACATGTTGCAGCTGTGGTTTTATCATAGCTTTGAACATAATGTTAGCCTCTGGTCTTGACATGAAATTAAGCCTGGGCGGAGTTCGCGGAGAAGCGCAAAAAAAACTCCACCGCACTCCGCGGAGCTCCACAAGCAGAGGAGGGTTTTAAATAAATGGTATTTGCAGTGACTTTCAGTGCCTGATACTTGTCTGCACTGTGCAATCATCGCAAACAGCACAATGCACAGCACAAGTGGGCGCTGCTTTCTTTCTGCTGCTCAAGTTGATTTTTACTCGACCGGCAGCTTTCTCAATGCGAACGGACAGTTTCTCAATGCAAGCAGTTGCGGCCACTCACAATGAGAAATCTGACTGCCCGCGCTGAGAAATCTCACTGGGTGATTGATTTTTCTTGCTTGCTCTCGCCAACTTGCGCTGACGAACTCGAGCGAGGAAAAAATTCAACTTCGGGGAGCAGAGTTTTTCAGAACTCTGCGAGCTCTGCGTAACACGGAGTGCGGAAAACTGTACAAACTCCACGGACGGAGCAGAGTTCACCTCCCAGACATACATGAAATGTAGATTCTCCTAGTTTTAATGATCAGAGAATCTGGGGGCATATTATCAAAGGGGTTTATCTCCGCTTATTTGGCTTTAAAAGCCAAGAAAGCGGAGATAAAATTATCTCCCTATTACCTAGCTGTCGCTAACACCAGTTAGCGACAGCTGGTAGGAGATAGCGAACTTCTTGGGCCCCGCTTTGCATGTCAGTGATATTTATCACTAATGACATGCAAAGTGGGTGTGCCAAGATGTTAGCGACACCTTCCCCTGAGCAGTTCTTAGCGATGTTATCCAATGGTAGGTGGATAACATGGCTAAGAGCATTAGCTCGGTAATGCATGAATATCGCTGACTTTTCAGCGATATTCATGCATTTGGGCTGATTTTTATCGCTTAGGAGATAAACCTTGATAATAGCAAGGTTCCTAAGCGATAAAAATCGTCGCAGCCCTGCGATAAAAATATCCCCGCTAAACCAACATAGCGATAATTATCGCTAGTTGTTGGTAATATGCCCCCTGGATTTCAAGACACAGAGGCTAGCATTATCCCTCCCTCCCTTCCCAGATAAGTTTTGAGGGAGGGTTAAAGTTTGATTTTGAAGATTTTTAGTAAATAGCGAGGATTTAAAAAAAATAAATGGGTGGTATTAAAATTTTGAATAATTGCAGTACTCATTCAAAGTTATGCTCTGTTTAATTCACAGAAAATCTTTAGAGATGGAGATTGGAAGCAGAGAAGATGAGTCTGGAGGAAGGAATGAACTTGTTCTTTTCATGTTAGTTTGATTGAAGTTCTAGAGGATCCTTGGAGCAGCTAAAAGAGGAAGATGGCTGAGGTGTTCTGGTTAATATGGACTGTGGTGGAGTTATATTTCTGGATTTTGTTTTTAGGTGTGCTTATTGATATGCTTTAAAGTGCCGCACTTTGCAGTGGCAATAAAAGGTTATGCCTAATGCTAGCCTCTGTGTCTTTAATGAAATCCATATTATCTTTAAAACTAGGAGAATCTACATTCTACACCCCACTTCAAAAAAAGGTTTAATTTGATTAGTTAAATTTAATAAATACACATACGAAAATAAACAGTAATGCATATTTTGTTTTTAAATACTCCCCTCCCTTATCTTCTGTAAACCCAACATCCCGCTACTTAAATGAAAAATTCTAAAATATGTATTTTTTAAATTTAAATAAAAACTGTGCAATAATACTTAACTTCGTGCTCCTATTCTTTCCCAAAAATTTAAAAATAAACATTACATTATATACACTAATGCATTATTTTTAAAATACTTCCAACCCTTACCCCCTATAAACCCAACATCCTGCTCCTAAAAAATATAATTTTACTAAATAAAACAAATTAAAAGACATAATGTAATTTAACCAATTGCGAAAGGAAAATAGACAGTATATTTTTGTATGGGCATATGCTTATTAATAAGATCTATTAATTGACGATCTTGAGCGATTTTAACATGATATTATTTATAAATATTTATATATATATTTATTTATATGCCATGTTGCACAGAACACCTTGTGTTTTTGCACACTGCATTTGCACTTTATCTGCGCACATTGCACTTTAAAATGACAGATGACCATCTGATATACTGTGCCTTTATACAATGCAATTTATGGAATCATAGCATCTATGCGGATATAATATGTCACTTTAATTGGACAATCACAGCACTTGTTCTCAATGAATTCTACATTTTGTTAAACATTGTAACTCTCTAAAAAACGATTGCAAAATATCTGTTAAACAATATGTCAATATTGAGAAGAGAAAAAAAAAACACTACCTTTGCTCCATTTATATATGTAACAACTATGGTTTGGAAAACAGACTTTCTAGGTCGGTCAAATGTAGTGTGTCCTCAGTTTTTACTTGTTAATCACATGGTGTTGCAAAAGAAGAAAAAACACTAATTGAATTTGTGCAGTGTACCATTTAAAAGGGATGTCTTTACATTAACCTGACGATCTGTGACCAAGGGCGGACACCCGAAACGCGTCAGATTTGGTAAACTTTCCTTGTGAATAAATCTGCCGAATGAAGATTGGGACTCGCGTGGTTTTTCCTATTCTCTGCCTGCCTGGTAGTTATGTGGTGAGAGACTACTGTTCCTGAATACAATTTCGGAAGGAGGTTGCTTCCGAGGCGAGTCTACCCCCCGCAAGCTGGCTGTCTGCATTCAACCTTTGCCTTTCGTTTTCCTGGATGGAAATTCTTTCGCGACAGCCCCCGCACAAACGGGAACCTTCACTGCACCTGAAATCATTTGGACAGCAGCGACGGCTTGAGACAACACAGACGGCGTGTTCTGCTGAAAGCGGCAAACAATTTTCTTTTTCCCGCGGTGGCAGTGTTTCTGCAAGAATACGAGGCTGCTGTGTATCGGCGGAATTGAGAGGAACTAACAACGGCGGCACGTCTGAATTATGAGACGGTGAGAAACGCCGAGCACTTTCAGCGAGCAGCAGTGGTGAGTGTTCCCATGCACACGTGCGGTGGGGGGGAATACAATCGGCAAAAGCGGGTGAACTTTGTTTTAGACCGGCTAAGGTCCTCCGCTTTTTGAAAACATATATCCGAAGGAAATCACAAGTTTACCATAATGTCAGAGGAAATTCTAAGGGGAAGAGAGGCAGCGGCAGATGCACTATATTCTAATCTCCCCAAAGTGACTTTGAATCCCACAACAAGTGGCAAGAATGTGTCGAATGAACAAGACAACACTGAGGAAAATCAAATTAAAATGGCCTTGAAACGTTTAGAAAAATGCATGCGCCAAGAAATGACAAAATGGTGGGAACACAAATCTCTCACTAAATATCTGGAGGAAGGCCGTGTCCCACGTGGTTTGCGCATTCTTCCAGCCCCAAGCTATGAGAACCCTAATCCCGAAATGTTGAGGGAATGGGGCATGACCAATCTAGAATCATCAGCCAAGCTGGTTCAAATCCTCATAAAATATGTCTCCATTGACAGAGACATTTCAATGAAGGAAATCAATGAAATCAATGAATTGCTGGCAAAGTTTGAACCAAAACGTATCATTACTAAAACGCGCAAAGAAACTCAAGAGAGACTTTCCTAACAGGAGGAAAAAATAAAAGCGCGCAAAATTTACAAATTCGCCCGGGACAAGGAAGATTATGCGCAGGGCAGGATTTATACTTTTGCGCGCAAGTTTGAAAAGCTAAAAGTAATAAACTTGCACAACAGCAAACAAAATGAATTCAACAAACCAGCCAAGCTGAAGCCACGACATCAGTGGCCACTGATTCCATCAATATAATCAGTGACGAAGAACTACTTACTAGTGGTCCGTCATCTGAAGATGGTGACTATACTGTAAGAAATCCAAATGCCATGATTCTGGACTTGGGAGAAGAAGTTGATTTTTTAGTCTCGTACCGCCTACAAACACTCAGGCCTCTAACGAGGCAGCAGAAAAAAAGTCAAGACGTAACAAAAGGAGGAGGGAGCGCAGAAAAAAGCGCAGTCGCCCAAAAAACCAAAAAAGCAATACTGGCGCAAAAAGCGGTAGAAGACAATGCAATAATTAATCTATCCAGCTTGTCCCTCAACAAGGCTGAAAGACAACTACTCAGCCTTGGCCTTACCTATTGCCCGGCATCAGATTTTAATTATGCAAAACCCGGGTTGACGTCTACTGCTATATTAGAAAACTTAAATTGCAAAGGTTTTTTAATATCAAGGACGGTTCTGCAGGCAATGCACAAAGCAGCAATACCAGTGGGGCTACTACAAATTTAAATGTGCCTGCTCGAGACGCCAAGGCATTTCTTACATTACACCAACTGGCCAGAAATGATACATCCAACACCGTTCCCACCTCTACTCAAGAAGAACTTAGAGAGGCCTCCGTGGCTCTGATGGGTGCAAACAGTAGTCCATTTAAACCTAAATCGAAGTTCATGCCTATAATGCCAAGAGACTCTATTGACGTTTTTCATGACGTGGTTGTGGAAGATCTAAAACAACTGCATTACAAGATCAAACATAAAAAACGCTATAAAAGTCAGCAGGAGGAACAATATCTATCTCTGGTTTCTAAATTGAGTAAAGACCACAAAAACATCGTCACCACTGCAGACAAGGGAGGTAATGTGGTCATTTGGCCCCAGGATGCCTACATTGAGGAGGCCATGAAACAACTAAATGACTCCTCGTGTTATACCAAATCTACAGGCAAGGACTATATTCTGGCCAAGGAATCACTGTTGAAATTGCTCCACAAGTGAAAGAGGGAGAGCATGATCTCAAAACAAGAATTTGACTTCCTCTATGTGGAATTCCCTATATTACCCAAACTCTACCTCCTCAAAAGTACACAAACAGGTATGCCAGTACCGGGTCGACCCATCATCTCGGCCATTGGTGGAATGGTGGAACATGTTACTGAATACATTGATTACTTCCTACAGGACTTAGTCAAGGAATTACCAACATATATAAGAGACACAGGAGACTTCATTGCTAAAATCAAGGATATTCCATGGAGTGATGATCTACTATTGATCACTTTAGACATTGAATCGCTCTACACCAGTATCGTGCACACTACTGGTTTAGCAGCACTGGAATATTTCCTTGGGAAGAGACCTGTGGAATGCTATATGCATAACAAGATGATCTTAGAACTTACTGGTTGGTGTTTGAACAACAATTTCTTTCTATTTGGTAACAATATCTACATTCAGAAATGAGGTGTAGCGATGGGGGCCTGTTTCTCCCCCAGCTATGCCTGTCTTCACGTAGGCTGGTGGGAGGAACAGGTCCTCTTGCGCACCCATGGCGTGATGTACAAAAAGCATGTCATACAGTGGATGTGTTTTATAGACAATGTTTTTATTTTGTGGAGAGGAAATTTGGAAAGTGTCAATGATTTTCTTTTATGCATCAATGAGAATCAGGAACATTTGAGATTTACTTCCAATGTAAGTGCAAATGAGGCTGAATTCTTAGATGTAAAAATATATGTAAAAGATGGTCTTGCAACTAAACTTCATAGAAAGAACACTTCTGGCAATAACATCTTGCATGCCAGCAGTGCTCATCCTCAACACACTATAGACAATATCCCATTTGGGGAGTTGCTCAGATTAAAAAGAATCTGCAGTACTGATCATGATTTGGAGGTCTGTACAAATGAAGCCCTTGACAGATTCAGATGCAGGGGTTACAAAGAGTCAGTTCTTAAAACTGCTATTCAGAAAACCAATGCTAGAACTCGTGAGTCTTTATTTTCCATCACTAATAATGAATCAACAACAACAATTGATTCAAGGGATGAACAAACTCCCAGGTTAATTACCGAGTATAGCAAACAGGCCAGACAAATTAAGTCCATCATAAAACAACGCTGGCCTGTTTTTAAAACAGATTTGGTTCTGGCCCCCAGGCTTCCAGACAATCCTGTGGTTACTTATTGGAGGGGACCCTCCTTTAAAACCCAGATCAGTCATGAATTCCCTGAGCTGGCTAAACAAGAGGATTGATTGAAATCCGGCCGGGATTCAAACGCTGCTCTACTTGTAGAGCATGTAAATTTGGAAAAAACATCTCCCAATATTCAACTCCATTTAGTCCAGTTGCCAAAGATATTATGGGTACATTCAACTGCAAAACTGACTTTGCTGTCTATGTCCTGACATGCACCTGTGGCCTTAGATATGTGGGCAGCACAAAGCTACAGGTGCATGCCAGGATACTCCAGCACCTACGTGCCATTGGTAAGAACGATGGCACGTACCCAGTTGCCAGGCATTTCAAAGCAAAACATAACAACAACTTACAATGCCTGGAATACTATGTCATTGCCTCTGTTACAAAATCTAGGCGGGGTGGTGACAGGGAGAAAATGCTGAGGAGACTTGAATCTCAATTTATTATTGAACTAGACAGCAGATGTCCTAATGGATTGAATACAACGGAGGATTTACATGTTTTATTATAACCGATCCTTATTCAATGATTTATTTATATGTTATTATCTACTTTGATCTGCCTCATCCTTTTAAATTTTGCTATGAATTTCACCACACATACCGTATACCACCCCTTTTTCAGTACTTTATGCACAACTAGTTTTTTTCATTATTCACTGGTTTAATGGATTCACATTACTTTCCCTATTTATTTTGGGACACAGACACTAGGATACATTTTTTGGTTTGTTTTCGCTAGAAACATTTAAGTAGAGCACACTTCGGAAGGTGGTTGAGGAAGTTACATCATCAAAATATGCACAACCGAAATACATGTTGTGAATTAATGCTGTTAAAATTGCAGTTACATTGTCAATGCATTTATGCAGTAATTTAACCAATTGCGAAAGGAAAATAGACAGTATATTTTTGTATGGGCATATGCTTATTAATAAGATCTATTAATTGACGATCTTGAGCGATTTTAACATGATATTATTTATAAATATTTATATATATATTTATTTATATGCCATGTTGCACAGAACACCTTGCGTTTTTGCACACTGCATTTGCACTTTATCTGCGCACATTGCACTTTAAAATGACAGATGACCATCTGATATACTGTGCCTTTATACAATGCAATTTATGGAATCATAGCATCTATGCGGATATAATATGTCACTTTAATTGGACAATCACAGCACTTGTTCTCAATGAATTCTACATTTTGTTAAACATTGTAACTCTCTAAAAAACAATTGCAAAATATCTGTTAAATGATATGTCAGTATTGAGAAGAGAAAAAAAAACACTACCTTTGCTCCATTTATATATGTAACAACTATGGTTTGGAAAACAGACTTTCTAGGTCGGTCAAATGTAGTGTGTCCTCAATTTTTACTTGTTAATCACATGGTGTTGGAAATGAAGAAAAAAACACGAATTGAATTTGTGCAGTGTACCATTTAAAAGGGATGTCTTTTCATTAACCTGACGATCTGTGACTAAGGGCGGACGTCCGAAACGCGTCAGATTTGGTAATCATTCCTTGTGAATAAATCTGCCGAATGAAGATTGGGACTCGCGTGGTTTTTCCTATTCTCTGCCTGCCTGGTAGTTATTTGGTGAGAGACTACTGTTCCTGAATATATATATATATATATATATATATATATATAACTAAAAATACAATATATGACACATTATTTGTCACTAAAAAACAATATTATAAACAACAAATTAACTACATCAAACACATCGATATGAAATACACCTAAAATGATATTTTTGACACCGATATTAAAGGCAATGGTATTAGACCCGAACTTCTTCGCTGCTCTCCTCGGATTCTGGTACGAGGCAGAATAATTCATAGTGCACTTTCTCCTTTGGCCCCACTGGCGAACTAATCGCTACCCCTGGGAAACTGTTTACTCCAATGAGCAATCTAAATTCATGCAAATGACATCAATGCTATAGAACTCACACCTCCTTACAACATATTTTCATCCCCCGCTCTAGCAGCAGAACAGCTGCCTGTTGAGGCACCACAGCAAGCCCTGGTTATTATGTCAGCTCCCTAATGTACTACCTATTTTAGCCCTATATATAAAATTAAGGGGCACATGATGAAGGTACTAAGTTGGAACATTGCAGGTTAACAATCTAAAATGTTTCTCTCAGAATGGCAATCTTTAATACGAGATATGATAAAATATTTCAGAAGACTTGGGCTTGTGGTCTTATCATGCTTGATTGGTACCCATGTTTTAACGTACAGGCCACCCATACCTGTTCAGGTTGTGTTTCCAGGAGATTAACAACTTGGATAAATCTCTCCTCAGGAGGCCTTATTGAAGTAATTGCTACCAAGGGAAGTCATTTCTAGACTGTACTTTACAAGGTAAATCCAACAATTGATATTGTCAATGTCTACAATAATGATTTTATTAACAGTCCCAATTAGAAATTTCCTGAATTTTTCTGTTTTATCGAGCCCCTCAAGGAGTAGTAAACAGGTGAAAGGCACCTGATCTATTTGTGCCTAGAAGGAGACTTTAATGCCAAACTGAAGTGCCCTATGCTAGACAATTATATGATGCTGTATGGGACCTCAGTCAGAGGTGTAAAGAACTGGAGTCTTTTTTTGCATCTTTAGACGTATGTAATGCATTTGAGGTGGCAGGAGTGGGTTAAGTTGGTCTGCCAACTTTAAGGGGCAGGAATTTTTTCTCGATTATATTTTTGTTACTAATAATTTATCCAGTCGGGTGGTGTCCGGGGCTATTGCACAGGCAGATTTTGGAGATAAACCCTATTGTAATTGATTTGCTCATGCCATCTAGAGCAGTACCTAAATACCAACCTGAACTCTGCAATTTACAGTCATCCAATGACAACTTAAGGATTTGTTGGAAACTTTCTGACCCCTCATGAACATTGACAGATATTATTCAGAGAAACCTTGTAATAATTTTGGGCTGCCTCTCTGACATTGTATCTAGCGAGAACGACACATAATAAGCTAATTTGTTGCTCTCTGCCCGAATATTAAAATCCTCTTTTCAAAGTTGGTAAAAAATCTGATGCTTATTCCACCCCAAGATGGTTTGACCAACAGTCCTCAGCTGCCAATGGAGCCCTAACCACTTTTCCTAGGAATCCTGCAGTACTGATTAGTCTGCGCAAAAGATACAAAATAGCAACAAAAAAGGAAGGTGGAGGTGATTGCACAACAGTGGGCCAGCTTAACACATTCAGCCACAACTAAGAACAGCGAGTCCTTCTGGGCATCTGTTCCAGCTCAAAGGTAATCTAATAGGCAAGGGGCACCGTTTAGTTGCCACATTAGTAGCGAGGAGTGGGAGGCATGCTTCGTCCACAATCTACTCAACAGGAACCCAAGCCATGTGTGTAGCTACACTGGCTGTGGATCACCACATTGTGGCAGTATCCTTACCTGAAGTTTTAACCGCAATAAGATAAAGCGTGGACTGTAAGGCACCAGGCCCAGAAGGTATTCCCATTGATTTGATAAATTGCAATGAGACCTTATGGGCACCTCTGCTAACCAATGTCTATAGTAATCTAGACTGTGCATCCTTACCTGATTCATGGGCATCCTTTATAATTGTACCCATCTTTAAAAAGAGTGAGCAAACCTCACCGAGTTGCTACCAACTAATCTTACTCATAGACACTTCAGCTAAAATCTTTGGGAGGGACCTTTTGTAGTAGGTGTGTATTTAACTTTTATATTATATGTGTCTTTAAGGCTAGTGATGTAGATACATTCTTAGATTCTGGAATGTATTCCAGAATCTAAGAGTGTGGATGTCATTTGTAAAGGGGATTTACCAGTTGGATGTCGTGGGTTCATTTCTTACATTGGAATAAAGACAATCTATATCTTTGATCCTGCCTGGAAAACATCATTTATTCAGAAAAGCTTACTACATATTTTGGCGACGATTTTTGAGCTCTTTTAAAGATTGTATTCAAGTATTTTGAAAGAAGGAATTTATTGAGCCCACCGACCAACGGATAACGATCTTTTATTCTAAAAAGAATTTGCTTTCATGGATTACTTATTCAACATAATCATCCAACGATCATCCGACGATCGTGGCCGAATTTGAAAAGTGTGAGTATTTTGATATCTTTGATATCTCTGCGCTACTTGGATTGCCAACGGCTCACCGTTATTTCTTGTTTTCTTTTGACTGTGCCGTCATCCTCAGCGTGTGTCAGCGCGTGTATTCGGTGTTAGTCTTCTTCACGAGCATCTGACTCAGACGCTGAGTGCAAGCGTTAAACGCCTGAAACGTATGTTCTCATTGCGAGCATGCTGATTGGTTAGCATGCTGAGTCATCACGCTTGGCGGCAATTTTGTTGCATTGGGAGGACTTGTATTAGTATTCAAAGAATGCATGTTCTTTTGGCAATATTGGTAGCGTTAAAAATTACGAAGTGTTCAAACCTTCATTTTTCTACGGATCGGTTGGAGGATTAACAAGTGATGGTAATATATATATTTTATTTCTTTGAACAATTTGTGAATTTTGGGAATTCATTGGATTTTACAGACTATACGGAGAATTCTATAAAAGACAAACGGCTAATTCGAATAACTCCATTGTGGCACCGCCATGTTTTTTAAAAGTACCTGGTAAACCTACAACACCTTGGCACAAGTGGCTCAGAGTTTTTACGAATTATCTGGAAGCAATTGATGCTTTAGAATATTCAGCTTCAAGAAAAAGAGCTATTTTATTGAACCCTCTTGGAGATGCAGGGCAACAACTTTTTGTCAGTTTACCTATTGGGCAACTTCCATCCTCAGATGAGTCTTGGAATGTGTATTCGGAAGCATTAGCTCGATTGGGAAAACAGTATAAGGATGAACCTGCCATTATGGTTGAGATTCATGTGTTTTTCAAAAGGAAACAATCTTCTGAGGAGTCTATTGAGGATTACCTAGCAACTTTGCGTGTTCTTGCAGCTAAATGCGAATTTGGAAATTATTTAGACACTGCTCTTAGAGATCAATTGGTGTTTAACTGTTTCAATAAAAAAATTCAGGAACGCATTTTGACATGCAAGAACCCTAATTTAGATGAAGTAATGGTTATAGCCAATAGCATCGAGTGTTCAGTCACTTCTTCAAAATTTTTGGCCGATTCATCTAACAATTGTGCTATTTCAAAGGTTCCAAGTACTACTGTCATGTGTTTGTCTAACGATAATACGAGCGAAGTTGATGTGAATGTTGTTAGTGCTCGTCCTAAAGATAAAAAAGTTTTTGAAAACAAATCTAATTATTTTTGTTACAGGTGTGGGTCAAAATTGCATATTGGTAACAACCCTAAGTGTCCTGCTCTAAGTAAACATTGCAACAATTGTAAAAAAAATAGGTCATTTCTTTACCATGTGCAGGGTACCCAAAAACAAAGGGAAGGGTAATCTTGTATATACTGAGGAAGAAATCTGTGATGCTTTAAATGTTTCCTCATCATTAGTACCTATTAATTCTCTTGAGAGTAACAAAGTTAAAGGTCCTAATTGTAAAGTGTCTATTGGTACTAAGTCTCTAGAGGTGATGGCAGACTCTGGTTCGCCAATCACTATTCTTGATGTCAAAAAATTTAACAACCTGTGGATTAACATAGAATTGTTATCTTCCGATGTCAATCCCAAAGCGTTTGGGGAGTATGACATTATTATGAAGGGTTATTTTCCTGATTCTATAAATTTTAAGGGCAGACTTATAAACACAAAAATGTACGTTGCACTGAACGGCAGAGACATTTTGGGTTGGCGTGACCAAGCTCCTTTAGGAATAATGTTAAAACCAGGTCATCCTGAACCAGTTGTTCTTGGTGATTTTCCTGTGTTAGCTATTAGTGATGTTAAAACTCATGATCCTGTGTTGTCAAAAATGTCTGAAAAATATTCAAATGTCTTCAGTGATAAAATTGGCTTAGTTAAGAATTTTGAACATGTTATAAAATTGAAGGAGAAGGTTTCTCCTGTTGTACAAAAAGTACGTTCAGTACCTTTGTCTGTCAAAGAAGATATCAAAAAACATCTTGAATTATTATGTGCCCAGGATATCATCTGTCCAGTCGAATCATCGGAATGGGTTTCGGCTGCAGTCCTAGCACGGAAAAGTTCTGGCGAAATTCGTCTCTGTGCGGATTTGAGAGTGTTGAATAGAAATATTGTAATTGATGTTCATCCATTGCCAAAGATTCACATAAATCTTGCTAAGATAGGTTCAAGTGATTTTTTTCCACTTTTGACTTACAAGCAGCCTACGTTCATATTCCTCTTTCTGTAGATTCGCAACGTTTGACCACATTTGTTACACCATTTGGTGGGTATATGTATAAACGGCTGCTGAGCGGGATTTAAGTTTGCAGACAAAACATTCTTCTATTCCATCTCATGTTGGATCAGGGGATTCATGTGAATTTAATTCTCGTGCTACTTTGCGCTCCTCCGTTCCTCAAAGAGGGGAAGGTGAGTGTAGTAGTAGAATGAATGGAGTTTCTAGAATTAGAAATGCACCTGTTCGTTTTTGAGATTATGTTATGTATTAAATATTTTTATCAATTTATTTAGTCTCATTGTTATTACATGTATTTAGTTTTCCTAGTATTGTATATTCCTAGAATTTTAGTTTGTAGAATGCTTTTATTAGTTCTTTTTGTTTTTATGCTATTTTCTGTGATAAGCGGAGGATGTGTAGTAGGTGTGTATTTAACTTTTATATTATATGTGTCTTTAAGGCTAGTGATTTAGATACATTCTTAGATTCTGGAATGTATTCCAGAATCTAAGAGTGTGAATGTCATTTGTAAAGGGGATTTGCCAGATGGATGTTGTGGGTTCATTTCTTACATTGGAATAAGACAATCTATATCTTTGCTCCTGCCTGGAAAACATCATTTATTCAGAAGAGCTTACTACACCTTTACAATAAGATCATTGAGTGGGCAGAGGACAACAAGATTCTGAACCCATGCCAGTATGGCTTTCGTAAACACATTGGAACTCAGTGCCTAAATCTCAGTCTAGTACTGGGAAATAAATACCATAGCAAAGCGTTCCCTGATGTATTCAGCATTTATGGATCTATCTATGGCCTTCGATTGTGTGGATCGACCAAGACTCTGGCTAACATTATTAGAAATGGGTATGGAGGAATCACTTGTACATCTTCTGGCTTCTATGCATATGAACACCAAGGCTAGAGTGAAGTTTGGCAAAGGAGGAGAACTCACAAAAGAGATTTATATTAGGCGTGAGATTTGTCAGGTGGGCGTGCTCACTTCCCTACTGTTCATATTGTATATGAACAAACTCAGCTCTCTCTTAGTTTCATGCACGACAGATGTTCCTACAGTCTTTGGTACTCCATGCCCCATTTTGCTACATCAGATGATGCAGTTTTAGCGGTACATACCCCTAGAGACCTTAGAATTTTAGTCAAATTATGTGTGGTGTTTATGGGATCTCCTAATTTGACAAATGTTTCGAAATCTTTAGTCATTGCTTGTGGCTAAAAAAGCATAACGCTCTCAAGTATTGTGGTAGGACCAAATCACCTAGTCAGTACCAAAACATTTTAATATTTGGGGTTGGTTTTCAGCTCAAAGAGCTCATGGACACCAATTATTATTGAGCAGAAAAACAAGCTCTCCAGGGCAGTATGTTCACTTCGTAGCTTACCATCTAAACCCAGTATACGTGCATTTGGCCCTATGTTACATATATATTCTATGCAAAGCGTACCGGTTGTCAGGTTGTCACATATGGGGCGGGGGTCTTTGGCATAAGGAAACCATCAGCCATTCAGTCAGAAGAAAACCGCTTCTGTTGTAAGCTTCTTTCAGTGTCTTTTAATACGTCACATTGTATTTGTCATAATGAATTGGAACTTAGCTATAAATGTGACCTTGTTCAAATCTGCCCCCCCCTACGTTATGGCTCTCAATCTGTAAAAATGATAATACTCCCCATACTAGAGACATCATAAAAGATTGTTTAGCTTTTGATAAAAGGCCTATAAATTCCATGGCAAGCATTTGTTGAAAAACCTTTTACTGCCATTGGTCTTCAACCAGCATTTACGGATGTCGAAACTTGTGTGTCACAGGGCAGGAAGTAAGTTTGGCCCTTATTGTTAAGTCATATTCGGGAAGGGAGGCTAGATACAGAAATATCAAAGACCTTTATCTCGGTATACCTCCCCTTTAATCATGATAATACTCTTAGCAATTATTTGCGCAATGGGAGAGGTAAATGGGAATGTTCCGTTATTTTGATTCAGGCCGATACAAAAAAATATATGCCTTGATTTCCTTCAGGCTTTCAACCCAAACTAGAATCAGAGGTGTGTCCATGTAACAGTATTTTTAAGCAGTCTATGTTACATTTTACCTTTTTTTGTGGTTTTTATCAGAAATATACCAAATTGTTCCTAATGCCTCTTATTAAATCCAGAAACCTGATGCAATGTATTCAACAATTTCTCTTTCTGAAACAATTGCAAGATGCTGAAATATGTTTCCATGTAAGCCTATATCTGAGGATTGCCGTATACTCCAGAGTGCCAATGCACTTCGATTAATTTGCCTGTTCCCCTTTTCTTTGTTTATGCTGTTATTCTTGTGAGGATGTAAGCTTAGGCCAAGGTATTGTATCTAGGTTTCTAACTATATTTCACTTTATTACGAATGAGAATGTATTGAGCTATTTTATGATTGGTTTCTATTTTTATGCATGCTTTAATGTTTTATGTTGTACTTTTATCGCTGTATCCCAGCCAAATAAAGATGATCTGAATTTGATTTGATTTACATTAAAATATTGCAGTTTATTCAGCCTAAATAGAATGTTTTCAAATTTACTGTAATTTCCTAATTTTCAATATTTTTTTCAATTTTTACAACATTCAAAAACAATTTTATTACAACTTAGAAAAATATTAATTGTCTAATCCAACCATTGACAACGGGTATGGTATCCTACCGTCACAGAGTACTGTAGAGGCCCAACCATACCTAAATATTAAGCAAATAATATCTTAAATAAAATATCCTGGAATCTAGTGGGGATACATTCTAAATTGCAAGATTCAGAATAGCACCTGTTTGTTGGCTCTAATGACATTTGTATTTTTCAAGAAACCTGGGCAGTGGATAAGTCACATATAAATGCCTACACGACCTACAGTGTGGAAGTAAAACCACCCAAAAAAACGGGCAAAGAGAGTGGGGGGCTGATCATTTTTGTGAAGAACACTATAGCTTGTAAATATAAACAGTTGATAATAGAATCTCAAGATATACTGGGGATCCAGCTTACTTTTCAGACAGGCCTTAACCTTACTATTTTTAATATCTACGCTAGGTCTGCACCTTATAACAATGAATCTGCTGTATTATCACAGCTGGTTGAGCTGGTGGGGGTATACCAATACAACTCTAGGATCTAGTTGCAAGGGATTTTACTGACACCTTTGAACCCTCCAGCTTACTGAGTATTTTATTGGAGGAGGAGAATGAGATCTGGGGTATACCAAGTTTGGTACCAGTTAAAAAATGCTATTGTCCCTGCTGTGTCCCTGCAGATTGCATCATTGGTCGCTGGTAGGAGTCTGAGGGCATGTAACAGGAGGACTGCCTCTGACAGAAGCAGGAAAACCACCTTCAAACGTGGCATCAGCACAAGTTTCATTGATTACATCCTTGCTGATGTTAGAATTTGGTCACTAGTCGAGGATATGCTAATTGCCCCGAAATCTGATAGCGACCATAATCCCTTGCTGTTAAAAATGAGAGGTTCCACACTGGACAGACAGCCATCTGGTTGTCTGTCCAGGGCAGATGAACCTCTGTAACCAATAATCACCGAAGAGTCACTTGGCCTAATGTACTCACAGACCTGCATTTATATGCTAGGATCTACAAATTGTTTGTACATTTTATGTCAGGTTTCTCCAGTAGCCTGGTTTGCGACCATCTAGGTAGACCAACCTCGATCCTCCCCGTACACAATGATTTTTTTGGAGCATTGCAAGCTGTGTTTACAAAAGAAAGCTCGGGTGGTAGGCTAGCTAGCAAAAGAATTAATAGTTGGTTCAATCTTGAATGTAAATCCGCTGAAAGGGCACTTCAGCTAGCTAGTAAGGACCACAACCAGCCAGGGGTTATACAGGCTTGTAACAAATATAAAACTGTAATTTCAAAAGCAAAACGAGAATTTGCAGATAAAAACTGACAGGACTTGGTGCTAGCAGTCAATTCTAAAGACACCCGCCTGTTGTGGCACATCCTTGCAAAGGGTAATACGGATAGCTCAAATACTCTTAGTTATCACATTCAGCCGGAGGTTTAGATTGAGCACTTTACTTTAGTATATTCTAAGAACCCAGAAGCTGATGAACAAACTATTTCTAATATTCTCCCTGCTATGCCCATGACTAACACAGCACTAGTGTTTAGTTTGGATGAGACTGTGTTAGCAATAAATAGACTATAGGCAGGAAAGGCCCCTGGCCCCAACCTAATTCGCGGGGACCGTTATAAATTGGAACCTATGGTATGGGCTCCCTACATAAACATCCTAACAAACTGCCTTTCGGCTGGTGGGGCTATTCCTCCATCTTGGAGGGGAGCCGAGATAATCACTGTACATAAGAAGGGTGACACTTCTGTCCCATCTAACTACAGACCAATTAGTTTAATAGATAATTTGCAAAAAACCTTCTCCCGCCAAGTGCTGGATAAACTCCAGAGCTGGATGGACAAGAAGATGGTGCAGTCCCCCTACAAAGCGCTTCAAAATTAGCATGTGTGAAAAGGCTTTCCGATTTACACGGCTGACCTGTAAGTATGTGCTATTGAAAAGACAAAAGCTCTTCCTGGCATTTGTCGACTTCAGAGCTGCGTTCGACTTAGTGCCACGCAAACTGTTGTGGAAAGTAATGCTTGACCTAGGGACCCCAACTGAACTGGTGTCTTTGATAGCTAGACTCCAGGAGGATAATTATGCCCAGGTCAGATGGGGAACATGAAGCAAATTAACTGATAAAATACCAATACAGCGTGGGGTGTGACAGGGATGCGTGCTTGCTCCTACACTATTCTCCTTGTTTATTAATGATGTGGCTAGCAGCTTATTGGACTGCAGGAACAACTCCCCTGTCGTGAATGGCACAAAGGTCCCAATTCTGCTCTTCACAGACAATTCCTTACTTATTTCCACAACCCCAAGGGGCTCGCAAATCCTAGTGGATACGTTTTTGGATTTCAGCAGGACTTTGGAACTACACAATGCCAAAACTAAATGTATGGTGTTCAGGAAAACCAAGGGTAAATCAAGAGAGGTTAGGATCGCACTGGAACCTTTAGAGCGGATGAAACGTTTTGACTATTTGGGGACACGCCTGAGATACACTAGGCTGGGAGCAACAATTGGAAAAGAACCATTAAAACTCATGTTCATAGGTCAAAATCAATACTGAGACATTACAGGCAGTCATATACTTGATCACTGACCCCAGCACTTGCAGTGTATTGAGCAAAAGCTCAGAGTGGTGCCTTTTATAGAGCAGAGACATGGGGTATATCAATACAAATACATTGACGACATCTGAAAATATCTTTGCTGATCACTCATCTCAGGACCTATTACCACTCCCTTATTTCTGCAGTTTTTTTTTACTTTGGGATGAAAAGAATTGGTGATATGGCCTCATTGAAACCTTTACTGTACTGGCTACGCTTGTGGACAACACTGCAGCTTTCTGATTATTGCAACTCTCTAAAGGAGGTTTTAAAGATTATTGGTGCTAAAAGCCTACCTTGGTTTAAGCATGTTGCAAGTTGGTTCACAACACTCGGTATGACAGAATTATGGGAACACCCAGAGAAGGCAAATAGAGAAAGATTGTCCAAAGTTGAAGATCATGTATTTGGCGGCTGTGGAAGAACATTACGCCACTAAGTCAGTAAATGGGCAATTAACTTTACAATGTTTATGTACTAAGCCATGCCTTTTCTTTGAACCCTTCCTGGATCAAATCACACCACCACTTGCAAAAAGTTTATATGTTAGATTTAGGTATGGCAACCTCCTATTACGGTTTCCCAGTAACCGGGCCGCAGGACTATCTTTATAACTTTGCCCGCATGTGCCAAAACAATGGAGACAGAACAGCACATCCTCTTTTTCTGTACAAAATATCAAAAGATCTAGGAGGTGGATATGACCCACCTGCTTAAACATTGGAGCCAGGCAACACCAGGTTGCCTGCAGAATCCTGAAAACTGATACTACAGGACCAATAGTCTAAGTAGTCAGTCGTTTTGTTATGTACGAATCTAGGACTCTAGTGTAATATTCCCGATTCATGCCCATATATAGATATAAATCACACGATCCTTATATAGGCATAGAAATCATACCCATATACGGCATGGCCACTTCCACTAAGTTCCGAGAATACACAACGATTTCTTAGAGAAACCTGCCTTCAGCAGCTAGGTACTTTCCCTTGCCTGAATACTAATTCATCTAGGAAATCATGGAGTTTTCAAAGAATTGAGTCTTTGATGACGTTATTAAGTCCAATCATACGCCAAACTCGGCACCTTCAAGGTATAAATATGCCTACATTTGCCCAGACAAACACACAGTGGTTTGGAGCAGATCGACTACCTACTTGCCCGACGCCCTGCAGCAGCAAGTGCCGAAGGAAGCCTACCCTCCAGCAGACGGACTGAGAGACTCTGTCTTTTCTCCTGCCAAGAAATCCAGCCCCAGTGTTTCCAGGCTACCCCTGCGGGTTGCTGTGAAATCGAGTCCTGAGAGAGAGATACAAGACCTCCTTCATTCTAAAACCAAGGTACGGAGCTGATTAGACCCTTAGAGAATTCATGGATAGACTCTTGGCAGGCAAGCTGTTAGAGTGACGTCAGACGCCAGGAGCGAGGAGCGAATGCTGTGCTGTGCTGTTGCTGTCATGAAATCACACGCAGCTGTGGGGTAGAGAAGTTTCATGCTTTTCTTTTAAAGTCAACAGTAAAGATTAGCCTTGTTTGTGTCAATGCTTGTTTGTTTCCTTAGCCTGTACCGATCTCCCTTCATGGGTTAGCTCTTCACGTTGAACTAATTTAAATAACGTTCTTCTGCAAACAGTGAAAAGCAACCAACGCCTTGATTCTGGAAAGCTATATAAACCCTGCTAGCAAACTCGGAGACTCTTCGCTTCTTGACTTTCAGCGTCTTCACGAGTGTTCCTGGCAGCAGCTCCTGAACCCGTCGGACCTCGCCTTCTGGCTTTCCCGCCCTCCTTCTGCAGCCCATTCCTTGTTACCCCTCCTGAAAAGCTAAACTCCTTACCTGCTCTCGTCTTCTCCGGTCATTCCCTCCTTGTGCCCGCATCTCCGGTCAGGTTTTCAGCGTCCTTCCTGTCATCGTGCCTTTGTCCTGACTTCCGGTTTGCTCCTCAGTCGGACATCAGCTTCCTGGAATGACAGTAAGGTCGCGCCACCAACTCTGAAGCCATCAAACCTTGGTAAAGACAATGTGTACCTTTTGAGAGACTTGTGCTTTTAAACAAACATTGGCAATTCGTAAGAGACAGTGTTTAATTATGAAACAAGCATTGGCAAACAGTGAAAGACTATGTGAAAACAAGTATTGGTAAATTGTGAAAGTTTTCTTAAAGGTCTATTCATTTGTGCAAGTAGTAACAGAAAACAGCTTCAAAGCATTTAGTGCAGTATGATGAGACAATATTGCGCTATTGTTTGTAAATAACTGTATGAGGGTTTGTGAATGCGGTTGTTGATAGCAGGCAATAATTTGATACCTTTGTAAACTCACAGCATCTCGAGAGATTCTGAGAATTAGGAAATTTCTGTGTTCTTTTCTTTATTTCTCTTGTTTTAAATACAGAAACCCCTTTGGAAATGTCATCGTACAATTGCAAGGTAGGGCTAATTATTATTATTGAATTTATTGAGCGCACAGCTACCCGGAGGTTTCCCGGCGCTTGCCTTGGGAACCCGTCCTGGCTTTTCCCTGTGAGATAGCCCCTACAGGGCATCCCCAAGGTGAAAGCCAGGCATCCCGCCGCAGGGGGGCCGTTGTGGAGATTAAGCAAGCTTAATGCCCAGAGTTGCAGAGTGAGAACCCATGATTAGAGCAGGCACCGAAGCGAGAATTATCGAGTCCGTGGACATTTGAGCTCAAGACCCTGCCGCGTCGGGAATTGAACCCTGGTCCCGGGTCTGACCTCAGCTTCCGGGTCTGCCTGCTCTACAACGTGAGCCACACTTCTCCACTAATGTGTGGTGTGATATTTCTTTAACCCATTACTAACCACTAATAGACGATTAGAGTTCTAAGATACTTTGTGCACTTATGCTGAGTGTCCTTTTCACTGGTGTTGTTTTTTTGCATTTATCTTAAAGATTGCAAACAACCAAGCACCTGGCATTGTAGAAGTGTTAACAAGGGCTTCTACTTTATTTGGTATGTACAAGAGGACTAATGCTTTTAATTAGATTTTGAGGTGTTATATATTCCATGGATATAGACAGAAAAACCTTTTCTTGATATTCTTATAATTGTATGTTTATTCAGCAAACGGACAACTGAAGTCTCTTTGAATAAAGAAGCCCAGCACACTTCAAGAGAGAAAACCTCGCTGAAATCTCAAGAAGAGATCCAGTGTTTTTTCTTGTTTTCTCTGTCCAATTCCCCTTTCCCTTGGGGGTCAGTCAGCTTGGTCAAGTTTAAAACATTCTTGCTAACTGGTTGACTCACTAGGGACTTGGGAGATTGCATCGCCAACAAGAAACAACAGGAGCCTCGTGAGCATCGCCTGATAGTTGCTGGTGTAAAGGCTGCCGAGAAGGCTGCCGCAAGGGAGACACTCGAGGTTGCTCGAGGCTGCTAGATAATCAGGCTCTGGGGAAAAAAGCCCCCCCCCCCTCCGCAGTCGCTGCCGCTACAGCTGCCACTACCTGCTCAACCTGCTTAACCGCTGTTAACCCCCGGCGGGAAGAGGCTGATTCGAGGGCCGATTAGGAGGGGTGTGGCAGCCAGAGTGTGGGTCTGCCGGTCTGACCGACGGGCGGTGAAGAGGCGGAGGAGCGGCAGGAGCTGCTGGAGCATACCAGTACTACCAGCACAACCAGCGGCAGCTTCAGCCACAGTGAGGCCATAGTGAGGCCACAGAGAGGAGGTGCAGGAGGGGAGCAGCCGGTGCACTTGGCACGGGGCTCAGCCTGTAAACCACGCAGCAGAGGATAGCAGAGGAAAGCATAGTGGAGGAGGAGCAGCCAGAGCTCACCAGCTACCGCAGCCACATCAGCCAGCCGCAGTACTGTGATAGGGGAGCAGCAAGTGCAGTAAGAGAACACCATCCCCACCAGCAGCAGCTGTGCCACGTGTGCCACCAGCCAGGTGAGAGGTGAGAGGTGAGAGATTGCCCAGAAGCTCCCTGTTTAACCTGATATCTTTGACGTGGGTTGGGCTGGGTTCCCGGCCAGCGATTTTGCTCCATTAGCAGCCACCTAAAAGTCCATGGGGCAAGTCAGTCCACGGCAGTACTCTCCGAAGCACTGCCACTTAAGAGAGTCTCAAGAGATCGTCAAGCGACAATTTTAACTTGCTAACCAGTGCTAGTAGCAGAGGTGCTGGCACAAACTAGAGGAACCAGGGAATTCAGGGTCTGCACCCCCTCCAGACTCCACTCACCCTCAGCGCCAACAAAAGATTCCGGGAATCTACCCCGTAGCTGGGTAGGGTGCTGGGTAGGGTGCCGCGAGAGGAAAAAAAAAATACCCCTCCTCGGGAGGTCAGTAGAACCAGTCATAATACCCAATGCAATAATAACTTGCGCGAGCAATCAGTAGCACCCGCAAGAATTAGGCGGCAGTTAACATTCAGCAAGAGCTAGCAACTCGTACTCTTTGCGAATAAAAGATAACAAGTGCCAGGAAACAAAACCTCCCAGTAAAAGCCAAGGAAGCGCATGCCGTCCTCCAGCACCAGGGTGTGCGTTAAAAAAATAACATAGTGTCAGGGTTCTGCACAGATGCGATCAGGAACCATTCACCAGGGGGTCATAGCAAGACCGTGAAGGAAACAAGGAAACAAAAATAAAAAACCAAAACCTGAATCACAAGAGGAGGAGGTTTCACAAGCCAATATCGGCGAAAACGGAGTGGGACTCAGGGATAGGTTGGTCTCAGTCCCCACCCCACCAACAAAGTTGAACTCCAAACCGACTCATCAAACAGTGATTCAAAAGATTTTCTTCTTAAAAGACCCCCTGACGGCTATGTACGCCCCCCAAAAGGAATCTGCTTTACTACCAGCCCCAATACAGCCGGCCAAAACACAACCTTTTCTTAGACGTACTCCAGGAACGCCAGACAGGGTACCATCACAAAAACTATTTCCAGAGAATCAGTTGGTTTATACAGATGGCAGGAAATTGGTATCAGTAATAGCCCAGGTGAACCAGGTAATTATTGAAAAGACAGAACTAATTCCCAAAATGAAATCGGGAGAATTAACCAAACCTCATAAAGAAACCACAGCAAAAGCAAATATAATTAATACGGGAGACACTGCAGAATCCTTGGATCCAGAGGTCCCTGCGGGGAAAGGAAGAGAGCGTGAAAAATCTCACTCCTGTCCAGAAGGACCAATACAGGAACAAAAAGATCCTTCACTCATAGTAAATCCTAACGTCGGTGAACCCCCGCAAGGAAACAAGGAACAGTGCTGTGCTAATACAAGATGGTCAAAGGAGGAAAAAATAGATCTAATAAAATCAGCAGCAAGTGCAGCCTCAAAGGAACTGCGGACCGGTAAATCGTTCTCCGACACAAGCGAGCCGAACCTAATTGAAATCTTGGAGTCTTTAGAAGGGAATGGCCAGGAAATTGAGCAATGTACCTCGAGTCCAAAGAAAACAAAGCCTACAAAGAAGAGCTTTTTTGGTCTCGTCAACTCCTCTGAAACCTCAAAGAAATCAGGATGTCAACATGACAGAACCACAGGAGGATGGCCATAGTCCCATAATAAACAAACAACTAATCCTGTCATCACCAATAACCATTTCTTCCGGAAACGGGTCAAGCCCTGGTTCGTTAGCACTGGCTCAACACAATGATGAGCATCACAACACAAAATGGGCTGAAACTCTGATTTACACCTTGGAACAATCTATAAAAGTACTAAATTTCCAATCTGACGAAATGGATGTCCAAATAGACCTAATCAATCTGATGGCCAGCCACATCGCTGGAGTAAATAAAAAACTGGACGTAATAACTGCGCTATTAACAAAAAAAGAAACTCCAGACAGGCAAACTGACTTGAATAACCAACTAGCCATATGCCACTGTAGCCCGATCACAGAGAAACTGGCAACTCTACCGGAACTTTTAAAAGATGTTCTAGGGGCAGCAAAACAGTCTTTAAAAACTACCTATCAAGGAACATCTCAAAAACCGATCGCTCAAGAGCAAAACTCCCACCTATTCAAAGCCAACAATGAGGAAGCCAAAAATAAAAACGACCCTCAAATTATTTCAGATCTTGAGATAAACCAAAGTCAACGCATAGATCAGATAGTGGCACCACAGCCAATAACAAAGGCGGGAGTTAAAATCACAAACGGGAAAGAAAGCGCGCTAGGAAGGCCAGGCTAAAATATAACAAACAACTAAGCCCTGCCCCGGTAAAACTATTTCCACTTTTCACAGTAAAATCAACCACGAAAACAAAACCAACGTATTGCTCCCTATCCGAGGGTGGAAGAGCCGAAAGAAATCAAACGCACTTCTCACAGTCATCCCTTGCAAACAGTCAAGGTCCTAGACACACGGCAAAACCTTTTTTTGTGCCTCAAAATAAGCAAGGAGTTAGAAGCCCAGTGAGTGAGGACAAAGCAATCGTTAAAATAACCCAGGCGATGCAGCAATTGAAGAAGACAAAATCACATGAAAATGAACAGGACGAAGCAGTACACACGGAAAATCAGCAACTGCCAGGACACAGCAGCCCGAGGGGTGGCAAAGTAAAAGTAGGTCAACACTGTGCATGGCAACAAGCAGAGACACATGAGGGGCCCAACTTAGCAGAACTTCAGCAGCCCCCAGAAACTAGGTCGGATGGCTCAGTGCCAACCAGCCCTCAAATTCCTCTGAAAACAATTGCTGTAATACTAAGGGGAAAGGATCCCCACTGTAAGCTCTCAGGCCAGGAGCAAGCGGACCCACAAATAAAGACGTCGTCCCAAAAAATCTCGGGCTCTACAAATGCCAGGCAAGAGGAAAGAATTAAAAAACGTGCAGAGTACGAACAAGGAAGTAGTGAAGAACCCCCGCTAATCCTTAAAGGACCATGGAGAACAAATGAAAGCACACCACAGTCATCCGAAAAGCAAGTTGAAATTGACTCGTGTGAATTGAAGCTGTCTTTTATCCCAGAATACTCATCAAAAGGCATCCAGGACACGCTCAACAGGGGAAACCTCTTTAGACTTTCCCATGAAATCCCCGAACTAAAAGGAATCTGTTCACAAGATCTAATCTCGGGGGAATTCAGGGAAACACCCCAAAGGGGGGTAGATGAGTCCCTGACAACGTGGGCGTCCAAGGACATGGTGGACAACATTGTAGCAATGAGCTGAAGATTTGAGACATGGGGAATCAGGCTCCAGGCCGTGCAATGCCCAAGGTACCTGTATCCCTTTCTAAACAATTCAAATGAAGAGCAAAACCCCCAAACACACCAGCACACATGCTTACGCGGAGCACGTTCCAACTCACCAACAAAGACCCTGAAAACCAATAGGCACCCCAAAAGCGAAAGCTTGGTTAACACAGGGGGAAGCCCGCAGGAACTCAAGGATTGGGCCTGGATTGCAAAAATGCTGAATGATAAGCATTCCTAACCAAGGAACACAATCACCGGGACCGGTAAGGAGGAACAATGAATTAATTAATATCTCGCTCTGTTCATGGAATGTGCATGGTTTTAGGGACATGGGCCAAGATCAAAAGACAGTAACCTTTCTAATGCAACAACAAATTATCCTGCTTCAGGAAACATGGAATATGGGGGCAACCTCAATACCTGGTTTCATCGAACATCATTGCCTGGCAGAAAGATACTCAAATTATGGCCATCCAAGAGGGGGCTTATAAACCTTCATAACCCAAAATTTGAGCTGGGTAACGGAAGAAGTAGACACAGGGGCAAACTGGATCCAAGTGACCAAGGTAACCAGCAAGGAACAAACCAGAAAACTCCTCTTAATAAATGTTTACATCCATCATGAGAGAAAGAATCAAAATGGTAAATACATAACTCTTATAAAACTACTAAAAGCATTGCAGAAAAGCCACACAAATGCTCATATGCTGATCGCCGGCGACTTTAACACCAAACTCTTAGCAACTAAACGGGGAATAAACTGTAAAGTCCCGAATGGTACGTCCGATTTCGTCTGCAAATTAGCAGCACTTGACCTAATAATCATGAATGGTAAATCCCCGTGGGACTCGCCCCCAGCGGCAACATATCTGAGTGGAAAAGTCAACTCGACAATAGATTTTATCATTACTAGCACAAAACTGTTTTAAAAAATAAACAGTTTTAGAATAATCCCACGAGGAGAACGTGACCACCTCCCGCTAACACTGAATCTGAAGAATAGAATAAAAACTGCTCAACAGAGTAACGCCATTATCCAGCACACAGAAACTTTCAATTTGCGCAAAGTAAAGTGACGAGGAGTAGCCTCAGAAGTTATGGAGGACAAAGTAAAGGCCTTTATTGAAACCCAAGGCCCAGTTCAAGAACGGGCGCACATAAACCATTGGGAGCAAATAGTTGAGTTCTTGCTCCATACCTTCCCGGTTTCCAAGGAACAGAGGTCTTCAAAAACTGCCAGAAGGGAGCCTTGGTTCACTCAAGATCTCAAAATGTGCAAAAGAGAGATCGCAAGAGAAGTGCGACGCCTATCCCGAGGAGAAAAGGGCTTAACACAAAAAAAAAAAATTTGCAGGCACTAAGGAGCGCTTATAGAAAGAAGTTGGGGATAGCAAAATCAGTATATAAAGATTCAATCTGGCAGCAACTATTAACAGCTAGCAAAAAATCCAACAGCAGCGATTTCTGGGGGATCATTAATACTTTAACAGCTGGTCCAACACTGCAGCAACAGGCAGGAATCAATGCGGAAATCTGGACAGACCACGTAAACATCTTGTTCAACCAACCCACGAGGGACCTAGAACAACAAGCCCAGGTGCAACACCATGATCAAAAGGAGGCTCAAGTCGTATTGAGTCATGTAACATCAACAGACAACTCTGCCCATTCAAACTTTACGTTTAAAGAGCAAACTCCTCTGACAAATGCGAAAGAATTGAAAAGCCTCCTAAAGAAACTAAAGTCTGAGGGAGCGGCTGGGCCAAATGGCATACCAAATGCAATTTTGAGGCGCAACCCAGAGTTGTGGTCTGAAATCCTAACCCCAGTCTTCAATGAGATTTATGTATATTCTAACATCCCAGTTTCCTGGAGGGGGACTGTCATCCACCCCATACACAAAAAGGGAGACCACTGCAAGCCAGGGAACTATAGACTAATCTCGTTGATTGACGTGGAAGCAAAATTATATGCCTCATGTCTATTGAACCATCTGCAAGGCTGGATGGAGGAAAAAAACATTATCCCCAAATTTCGAACAGGATTCAGGCAAGGCATGGGTACTCAATCGAATCTTGCAACCCTAGCCCTCCTGACAGAACAGGCACAAAAAAGGTAAGTTTGCCTCTTTGCCTGTTTAGTGGATATCAAATCAGCATTTGACAGAGTCAGACGAAATCATTTATGGAGCAAACTCAAAAGATGGGGCCTACCAAATATACTCCTCACTACCATCAAAAACATGTACACTGACACCTGGACAAGAGTCAAGTTGGGAAATGGGTTGAGCACCACCGGAAGTATTCTTACACAAAGTGGTCTTAAGCAAAGCTGTGTCTTGGTCCCAAGCCTTTTTAATCTGTATTTATCGGATATTGGCCGACACTTTGAAAACCCAGACTGCCACCCCCCCGAAACTGGCAAACGAGCCCGTCCCAATCCTCCAATATGCAGACGATATAGTCTTGCTAAGCCAAACCCCAGTGGGGCTACAAAGATCAATAAATAACCTGGCATCCTACTTGGACTCGGAACAGCTAGAGATAAACAAAGATAAAACAAAAGTTTTCCGCTTGGTTGACAGTAGGAAATTAAAGTTTAAATGGAGGGCTCACGTGGAAGAAAAAAACCTCATACAAATATCTGGGTGTAATATTCGGGCATAAGTCACAAAGAGCACAAACTGGCCCTTAGAGCAAAGACTCAGTCCTTGATCTATGCTTACAGATCCTTGCACAGAAAAATGAACTGACCAAACTATTTGCATCTGTTAAAAGTTATGGCTGCCCAAATCCAACCAAGTGTGTCCTACGGCCTCGTCCCTTGGTGTGGAAAAGATTCACATTTTCAGAACGAACTGCAGTCAAAAATCTACAAATCGGTTTTTGATTTGCCAAAATGTGCCTCGCCTGCCCAGGTAAGACTGGAATTTGGGCTCCAGGATCTTAAATACAGGGCAATGAGTAACTTCATTAAATTCTGCCACACTATCCGGCAATCCGAAGTAGACACTCTAAACAGACTTTGTTGGAACGAAGTTAGGTCACAGAACGAGCAAGAAATTCCAAACTCTTGGGGGAGTTTCCTGAGTATATCTCTGGCCATTTTGGAACTTCAACCAGCATGGGAGAAAAAGATGGATCGGGTTTCTTTTAATAAAACTGTGAATGTCGCGAGCAAAAAGAAATCTTTATTGGAAGATAAATCGGTGCTCACAAAGAGGCGGCTTGGATGGACAGTTATGAAATCATATAGGACTACAAAGCCACAAGCCTACTTATCCGCCCACTTTAGTTTCCACTTAAATATGTGCTTCTTAAAGTACAGGATGGGGGTGCACGTCTCTAAGGATTTATCTTCCTCTTGGGTGATACGTTTTGAGTCAGAAGGTTGTCGCTTATGCGGATACCAAAAGGAAACCCTGACCCATTTGTTGTGTGCCTGCCCAGCCATGTTAAGCCAAAGGAGACAGTACCTAAAGGCGATTTTAATCAACCTGAACATTCGCTCTAGCAGACAAGCAGTGATAAACTGGCTGGAGGGTTCGTCATGCATTCTGGCTTGCCGAGGAGTCAAGTATATGAAATTGGTAAACAGCTGCCTATCGCAAGCGGACGATGTATAAACTTAAATGTATGTAACACCTCCCCACACTCTCACTTGAAGGCTCATGACATTTTATTTCTTTGCTGTAACTTGATCTTAATACAGTTTTACTATGATTTTATAATAATAGCATTTTATACATTCGAATTGTATGGCAGACAGAGCACGGACACATTACGATCACTCGCATAATTACAATCCTAGCTGCCCGTGTAGATGCAATTCATTTATTTAATGTAGTGGGGGGGTTGTGATGATTTTAATTAATCAAGCAATAAACATTAAACTTGAAACTTGAAACTTGACTCTTGGCAGAGAAATACTAAACTTAAGCTACTCCTCACTTAGGGCCAGATGTAGGTAGGTCGGTAACGGCCGAAAATCGGTATTTTCGGCCGTTACCGACCCGTATTGAGCGATCGGTATGTAGGTGATAGAAATTGGGCGAAATCAGTAAATTTACCGAATCAGAAAATTTACTGAATCGGAATATTTACCGAATCGGAAAATATACCGAATTGGTAATATACCGAATCGGAATATTTACTGAATCGGAAAATTTACAGATTCGGTAAACTTACAGAATCGGTAAAATACCGATTCGGTAAAGAAAAATAGGAAAAATTGAATAATGAGATGTAGGTAAGCTCTGAAATACCAAATTTGCTCCGAATTCGGTATTTAAGAGTCGGTATTTACCATGGATTCAAATCAGGTGGTAACCAGGTGCAGCCTATAAAAATGGACCCAAAATGCAATGCTGTTTGCACAATGGCGGCATTTCATGTCATCGCAAGACGGCTACGGCTACAGGAGGAAGGAGAGAGGGAATGGCTGAGACAGGAGCAGGTCTACAGGCAGAGGGTGACCCTGTTCATGCTCACAGAGGCAGAGATACTGCAGAGGTACAGGTTGGATCCAGACACCATATTGGAACTAATCAGGGACCTCCAACCACTGTTGCAGCACACTACCCCAAGGGCACATGCAATTCCACCCCATGTACAGGTGCTGTGCAGCCTCCACCTGCTCGCGTCTGGAAGCTACCAGAGCGTGGTTGCTGTGATGGGTGGGGGGACCCAGAGCAGCCTCTCAAGGTTTTTTCACAAAATCCTTGACGCCATGTTGCAAAGGATGGAGCATTACATTTCTTTTCCTGCCACCCATGCTGAACTGGTTCAAACCAAATCTGAATTCTACCAGATGGCTAGATTTCCCCATATCATCGGCTGCATTGATGGCACGCACATCCCCATTTGTCCCCCTGCTGCCACAGAATACATCTACAGGAATAGGAAGTCCACACACACCATCAATGTGCAGGTGATCTGCAATGCAAAGTTTGTCATCACTGACCTTGTTGCGAAATTCCCTGGGAGTAGCCACGACTCCTATATTTTCCAGAACAGTGCCATCTATGCACAGCTGTCTGCAGGGGAATTTGGCGAAGGATTCCTCCTAGGTAAGACACAGTGTGCGACCCCATCAACACCTATTGCAGTAAGAATTACAAGTATGCATGTGAGTAATGTATTCCCATTTCCCTTTTAGGAGACAGTGCATATGCCCTACGTTCATTTATCCTCACTCCCTACCTCAACCCCTTCACACCCAGCCAAAGAAGGTATAACCGGGCCCACAAAAGTACACGGAATGTGGTAGAACGGACCTTTGGCATCTGGAAGAGCAGATTTAGATGTCTTCACAAGAGTGGAGGTGCAAGGCAGTATACCCCATCACCTGCTGCAAGATAATTGCTGCCTGTGCCATGTTGCACAACTTGGCTGTGAGGAAGGGTACTGAGATGGAGTTGTCTGACTACGAGGATCATGACGACGACTATGCTGTGCCTGAAAGACAACCTGCTGGAGTGACAACACCAAGTGATGGCAGATACAGATGTGAGGAAATAACAAGCAAATATTTCTGAGTAAGTAAAGAGACACAGACAGGTAGTGCATTGGACCAAAGTATGTTTATGTTGCCACAACGTTAATCCACATAAGTGCAACAAATCAAAGTAAAGAAAGGTGGGGACTACATGTCCTTGGTTACATCACCCACACCGGCAAAGTCATTTGTGCCCGCGCTTCCCAGAGCCACTGGGGTGTTGCTCACTGCTTCCCTCATGGCCTGCAGGCTCAGCTGGGCGCCTGCTGCTCCTACGTGGGTGAACTACAGCGCTTGACATGCTGCTGCGGCTACTGCTATCGTCTCCCTCAGCCACATCTAGGGCTGGATCCAGTGCAGTGTTTGATATGATCATTGCCTCGAGGGCAGTGATGATCCTGGCCATGCCCCTGGTGACCTCAGCCGTGTTCTGAGTTAGGCTTTCCTACATGTTAATGCCTCTACGGCATAGCTGTGATGTGGCAGTGGCTAGGCGATTCATGGCCCTATTGTTTACACGGGCGTCCCTGCGCCTTGTGTGCTCCAGGCTGTCCAGTTTTGAGCACAGCTGGTTGATTGAAGTGCCCATTTGCTGCATTCCTGCAGCCAGGTCAGCATTGGTTTTTGATATTTCCCTGTTGCTTTCCACCATGTCTCTGATGCCCATCCCCATTTCTCCAATTTTTTAGTTTAGGACACGAAATTGGCGGTGGCAGGCCTGTATTGCTTTCCCCTGCATGCGTTGGATTCGCACCATACTCCCCTCCAGACCACGGAACACAGTGCCTTCTCCAGGAACGCCTGCACTGCTGGGCCTGCCTTGCCGTCTGCGCAAGGTGAAAGACTCTGTGGTGGGCTGCAGTGCAGCAGGACTCTCAGGTGCAGTGGCTTGGGCCTCTCCCTCAGCTGCCTCCATCACTGGCAGTGTGGCAACGACTCGCCTCCTGGCTGGTGAGGTTGCAGGTGCAGGCTGTGACAGTGTTGGGGAGGTCTCAGGAGAGAAAAGCAATGAAGGCAATTGTGAGAGGTGTGGGGAGTGGGGAAACTCATGTGTGTGGACTGTGTCCTCTTCGTGGGAGGTGACAGTTGTGTGTTCTTCCTCCAGCGAGACATGGACTTGGCTTGGCCCTGGCACGTCACTCTGCTCACTCGCTGGTGCAGTCCCTGCTGTAGCTGTGGCTTGACTGGCTGATGTTGCCCCTAGGTATAAATAAGCGTATGTCAACTGAGTGCTACTGTGTCACAGTCACTAAACTAAATGCATTACACATTTTACTTAAATTCAACAAGAGGAGGGAGGGAGAGGAAGAAGTGGATTCAATCTCCCCTGACAGTTCGTTTAAACAAAATAGAATCCACTCAGAAGGTGGTAGTGATCCCTAAAGTGATGGGGAGCACACAGTGTTGTTTGAATATCCCTCACACACCAACAGGCCCCTTGGTGTCATGCTTCATCATCGGGGCCTTCGCATCCCTCTACGGGATGCGGCGTGCGGCTCCGCGTTGAGGGGATGGCAGCCTACTAGGTCGTGCAGTAACCGTTGCTATATTGAGCAGTGAGGAAGGAACCCCCAATACCACGGAAAGGCTCATGAGGTCAGATAACCTTGGTCCATAAGTTCTATATCTTCAACGCCAATTGGGCGCAACAGAGCTTATCCAAACTATAACATCTATAGGTACATTTCACCTAGTGTTTTTTGTAGAATACACTTTTACATTCAAAATCCCATGTGAGTAAGGTGAGGATAGTTGTGCATATCCTCAACCTGAAGAAGGAGTCCGTGTACTCCGAAACATGTCGACGCACTTTCGAGGTTGATATACCCTAATACGTATAACTGACAACCTCATCTTTCCCCCTTTTTAATAATACCAGCCGAGGACGTAATAAATATTTTTTCCTACGAGCCAGGTATTTTTTAACCTTCACTTTTTCACCTCACCACTCACTCTCCCTCTCACACACACAAACACATAGTTCACTATCAGTGCTCCTACGTATCTGTGAGTCGCAGCACGCCGCATCCCGTAGAGGGATGCGAAGGCCCCGATGATGAAGCATGACACCAAGGGGCCTGTTGGTGTGTGAGGGGTATTCAAACAACACTGTGTGCTCCCCATCACTTTAGGGATCACTACCACCTTCTGAGTGAATTCTATTTTGTTACACATTTTACTGTCATTATTCTGCATTACTTTCACTGCCTTGCTGATGTCTGTGCAGTTACACATGGTCTTATGTTAGCTGACTACATTTCCCATAATGTATTGCTCCTGTATGGTGCTAGCAGTACTGGACTGGGGTTGGCCTGTGCACAAAGGGTTAAGGGAGGCAAGTTGGTATGGGATGTCATGCTGCGCATGCGTCTTAACTTTTTTTTTCCAGCTCTGGCTGTGCAGTCCACATCTCCCAGTCCCACAACACTGTCTGGCTCAATGGTTGACGCCACCAACTCCTCCAGGTCAGTCAGGGGGGGTGCTGGGTTCCTGCCTCCACCGGTGACACCAGCCTGCTTATGTAGCTCTGCCATATTTCTCTTGGTGAGACTCCTGATGTTGTAGAAGCGTTTCTTGAGGTCATCTATGCTCCTGCTTGTCACTCCCACACCATTCACCCTTTCACCAATATCAAGCCACAGCTTGCGTTTTGCTGACTCAGCTACAGTGAGGGAGTGCCTGCCAAATAGTTGTTTGTGGTTTCTCACCACCTCCACCACTAGTACTTGCAGCTCCATGCTGCTGAACTTTGATTTCCTTTTCCTTTCTGCCTTATGGCTCTCACTGCTGCTGGCCATTTTCACTGAGGTAAAGTACAAGTAATCACTCCCTGCAGCACTGTGTCTGTGCTGTGCTCTGACTGCCTCTCCAGAACCTTCTAATTAGTTGCAGCTGCCTGGGTAACCACTTCCTGGTTGGGAGGGGGAGGGTGGTGGCACCTGATTGGCTGTTTTCATTAGTTTCACTTTTGCTTGCTTCCCGTTTCGGAATTTACCGAATCGGTATTTACCGATTCGGTATTTCCCGATTCGGTATTTCCAATGCATTCCTATGGGCCTTTCGGCCCATAGGGATGAATGGGAAATACCGATTCGGGAAATACCGATTCGGTAATTACCGATTCAGTAAATTCCGAAAGTCAGATACCGACTTTTACCGAATCGGTAAAAAATACAGTTTTTTTACCTACATCTCATTTACCGATTTTTGATTACGAATCGGTAAAATTCGGCATTTAAAAATCGGTAAATGACTTTTACCTATATCTGGTTCCTACTTCTTCCCTTGTACTAGACTTAGGTTAGGTACACCGGGGTAGGCGTATTTTAGAAGCACCAGTGGAGTACTTTTAGTCATTATTTTATCACTGTATGTATTATATGTATTTTAGGCATTCTATGGCTTAGAAACCATATCATGCTATTACAATATTATTTTGTAATACTCTTTTTACTGTACACACTTTACTTCATGCTAAGTATTGTGATGGTAGCAGTTCATTACTTATGCTTGAGAAAGAAGACTGTTCAATAAAAACCCTTTTATTAAAAAACGCCTGTCTCTCTATTTTCTCAGCACCTCTGGTGAAACGAAGCATGCACGATTGACTGAGTAAAATAGCTATCTATTGTTTCCGCAACTCTGGAAATGGATTTTTATTCCCAAAATAAAGTCCCTTCTCTTTCTTCCCCTCTCCTCTGGATAACACAATCAATATAGCGCGGGGATGCCTTTGGGTCACCAGGCGCTCTACAAATCGTTAAATAAATAAATAAATACATTTCTTATTCTTGGGAAACAAAGTTGTCATATTTATGAGGTTGTCAGAAACGAATCCTTCTTGTGAATTCGAGAAAGTTTCTAGTGACCTTTGAGCTAGCTGGCACTCACAATTAAGTCTAATATATTCAATAGAGACCTAGTCGACCTCAGTGCTACGTCTAAACTATGGTATATGTTATTCTAATGCTCAGAGCCTATTGGGGATATAGGAACTACACTACAATGTTTGGTAAGGCGAAAATTTAACGCTAGATACTAGAGTAACTCAGTTGTGGTTTTCATACAGACCCCTTTTTCCCGTAAAATACTCCAATAATCGTCTGGAGTGGGTAAAAGGATAATATCCGCCAAAATAAGTAGGACAAAAAATCCTATGTATTAGTTTTTGGTTTGTTCAACGTTGAAGGATACAGTGTTCCAACATATTGTGCACCTAATCTTTGTTTCCTTGAAACTTGTTCTGCAAACTCTCAGTCAACAAAATAATGATTAGTGACGATGAGTTGGATAGAGCTGCAGCAGCAGCTCAAGCAGTTTTAGAAGACACAAATCTCCAACAAAATGACCCAGATGCTGTAATCATCCCGGAAAATGTAAGAAAAACAATAACTTACTAACTAATAAATAATGAAGTATCATCGAGAGGTGGTAAGGTAATTTTTGTTATAGAGGCACATGAATATCGGCAGACAGAGGTATTCTATTCATGGAAGCAAATGCAGTAACACATGAGTTCCACTACTACAGAGTAGAGCAACCTCCAGAGGAATACGCTCCTTACGAGAACGTTGAAATTCCACTAACTTATCAGGAGCATCAGCTCTGGTTTAAAGACGCCCTACAACATCAAAACCACATTAACAGGCTCGGTCAACTAGGTAGACCAGGAGCTACATGGCCGGTACTGGCCAGCTATACACCACAGCCTGACATTGAACGCATGTCAGGTCCAGAACTTTTAGCCCAGCTAAAACAGCTAATTAAAATACACAGACAATTGGTTCAATATGTCATGTAGACCTTAAAAGTCCAACCTACTGTGAGGGTTCCACAGCACACCCCTCACCAGGGGAACACAAACAAGTCATTGGTAAATTGCCGGCCAAAAGGGAACAAATTCCATTTTGGTTAGCCCAAAAAAATACTCAGATAGAGGCAGTATTCCCTGACAGTACACCTCATGAAAAACACAGAATTCTGACAATCTGCTTACCAATGGGGATTCAATCTACACAAAAACACATGGTGTTCCGTCTATGGCGGTAAAACCAGATCTTTTGAGACAGATTCAAAATGAATACGGACCAGAACCTGCTTTAAATCTTGGTATTAAATTACTAAAAGATTTTAAACAGTTCCCAGCTACTATTAGCCAACATTAAAGGTGAAGTAACATCAGTGGCAATCCGCCAAAAACTAAAAGAAACAGATATAACAGAACAACCATATGAACTGGCAAGAATTATTGAAAAATCATATGAAGAACTAGGTAGAGATAGTTTGGGTGGGAAACCATTAAAACCCCAACTAACAGAAAATTCTAAAAAAAGTTTTCATTAAAAATAATCTCACTACTACTAAAAAGAAGTGGGAAATCACTAAACAGACACTTCCTAAAGAGAAGCGTTCTCAGTCAAGAGGAAGATCTCCTCAACGTAGAGGTAGGTCTCCCCAATGGGAGCCCTCTGAAAAAAGATATAACCTTAGAAATAGGGATAGTTTGAGAAAACCTGATAGATATCAAGATACTGATACGCGTTCCTCTCGTACCTTTCAGACTTCCTCACAGAAATCCTAAAGAAGAGGACGATCAGAACAGAAGGAAGAACGAGTAACGTCCAAAGACGAACAGCACGTTCCAAAAAATAAGAAAACTCAATTCACCAAAAAGAAGGTAGCAAGCATAAAGATCAGACATGCCGAGGATCCTGAGGACACAACTCAAGAACGGGGAGTGGGCCCAGACAATGCTAGACTGTGCAGCAGAAGTCACCATAGTTCGCAAGATCTTGAAGGATCATCTGGAGACAGTGGACTTGAATGAATGCATCCAAGTTGAAACTGCCGACACCAGGGTTAGTTTACCCCACAAGTTATATGAGGTAACACTCCGGATAGAGGGGGGCATAACTAGAAAAATAAGAGCACTCTTTTGGGAGAAGCTCTCTAAAGGCTATGACCTTCTAGCTGAACAAGATTGGCCACCTGAATTTGGCAGGGAGTGCCCACATGGTGAAGAGATAATTATGCCAGCCTTCTCAAATTACATTCCAATTCATAAAAAATACACATATGTGAGAAAATGGGCTGTAGCCCAGGCTCCAGCATTATATGAAAATCACGTAGGATGGGATGAGGATTCTCCTCACCATAAAATCCAGTTGAAATATCAGCCTACTGCGCAAAGGAAGTAGCCAGTTAACCCCTTCCATGCTCATGACGAGCTCAGCTCTTCATGAGGCACACTGCTCGTGTGCTGATGACGAGCTGAGCTCGTCATGACCACACACGTTTCTATTGACCTTCAGCACAGCAGGCAAATATCCAAAGCAGTCAAGGTGTTAAGCAAGAAGCTAAAAAACTGGTCAGGGAGATCTTAGGTCAACTTGAATACCAAGGGGTGATTGAAACATGCACATCGTCTATGAACAATCCTTTGTTTCCTGTCTCCAAGCCAGACAACACATATCGTCTAGTTTTGGACTACAGACATCTAAACTCTTGTTGCTAAACTTTTGCAGTACAAAATGCACACAGTGCAGCACTGATGAGTAACATCGTGCGCAAAAAGTATAAAACCACATTAGATATTTCAAAGGGATTTTTCTGTCAAAACATAGCACCTGAAAGCAGGCATTTGACCGCTTTCTCAATCATGGGGACACAGCAACAATTTTGCCGTATCCCCCAGGGATTCAAGAATAGTCCAGGGTTATTTTCAGCCAGAGTAACAGAGTTACTACAAATGTACGATGATGGGGGGCGGAGCTTGCCGGCGTCCATGAAAGACGTGTGAGCGCTGAGCTCCTCGCCTGAGCCCCATTAAACTCCGTCAAAGTTATCCTTTTGGCGCCTAACTAGCTCTGAAAGTTAAGCGAACTCTCTAGCTACGCTCCGGCCTAGCGGGGGGCCTTTCCCCGGTCGAAATGCGGAGTGGTGTCGCTTTGCCGCTTGGAGGACGGTGCTGTGGCGGACCAGGCCGTAATCCACGGTCTATCCTGAGTGGCTGCCCGGGCTGCGTCACGCTACGTGCGGCCTGCGGTACTAGAGTGGTGCCGGTCTACCTCTCCTGCGACTGAACAACTGATCCTGCTTGGCGATATCACGCCCTGTTTCCGAGCGGAGTTGTGGTGAACTGGCCTTTGATGGTGCATTCGGAGGAAGCAGAGGTGCTAGTGTTTTGAGGCACTACTGGACACTGGAGGACGTTTCTGGCCAGCCACCAACCTTCTTGGGGATCGATCTATCGGCCTGTGCCTGGACCCTGAGCGTCCCACGGACGGCTGTGGGACTGTGGATGTGAGGTTTTCTGGAGTGGTGGTGACCCAACTGCCCGGCATTGGTGTGGACTGGTTACAGGGGAGTGCTCGGTGGTGTGCCTCTCTGGTGACTGGGCCTACTAGTACCGCCGTGTGATTAGCCGCCATCTTGGACGCATTTCTTGCTGCGCAACACCTTGTCCTCTGGAGCCTGCTGCCCAAGTGTCTCCTTTCTACTCCCCTAACTTTTGCTGGTGGTTTACTGCTGGCGGTTGAGCACCTCGAAACCCGGAACGCTATGGGGAAGGGCGACAAAACCCAGCCCAAACTGTCGTTTGATCAGCGGAAAACGAAAGGTGCAGAGGGGCCGGCCCCGGATGCCTCACCGCGGCCTACGGCGGCCTCCGACAGCTCATTGTGTGCGGACATTCGCGAAATGCTGGTAACTATGGAAAAAGGCTTGCAGGACAGCATGGCGGCGATTGGCACTAAAATTGATGCATTGTCATACAGGATGGACCGCATGTCCGAGAGAGTCGATAAGCATGCCGAACGGCTGGATATGGCAGAAAGGCGGCTGACGGAGGTGGAGGAGGCCCAAACGGAATGGGACAAAGACCGCAAGCAGTTCGGAAGGCTACTTCAAGTCATTCAAGACAAGACGGAGGACTTGGAGGCACGCTCACGGCGCTCCAACGTTCGCATTACTGGGGTGGCGGAATCTACCAACACTGGTAAAATGGAACTGTTTGTGGAGAAGCTACTTCGGACCCTGTTAGGGGAGGAGGTCTTCTCCCCTATGTTCATTGTCGAGAGGGCACATCGTACTCTGGGGCCGAAACCGCAACCAGGTCTCCCACCGCGGCCGATTATTGCGAAGCTCTTGAACTATAGAGACAGGGATCTGGCGCTTCGGCTGGCAAGGGAGAAAGGAAATTTGCAATTCGAGGGCATGAATATCTCCCTCTATCCGGACTTCACGGCGAGAGTGCAGGAGGAAAGGAAGCGCTTTGGCCCATATAAGAAACAAATGAGAGACCTTGGGCTGGACTATGCCATGTTGTACCCTGCGAGGCTCCGAATCAACAGGCAAGGGCACTCACACTTCTTCACCGACCCTGCGGAATTGAAAAAATTCCTGAAGGAGTGGGCTAAGGAACAACAGTCCGAGGAGTCAACGAGAGGACGCTGATGCCGCTGCTGACATGGACGGCCAGGGGTAATCGAGTGTGTGAACCCCTTTCTGGGTCGAATGTGCCCTACCAAATTTTTTGACTCTTGTACAGACGTTATGAGCCTACTGTGTCGCACTTCTGGGGTGAGATCTTGCTAGTTACTCATTGAACTAATAGGAATGTACTGGGGGTCTGGTGGCAGCATGCTTTGCTTTCTGCCGGTTGCTTTGGGGAGGGCCTTCCCGTGCGCGGGAGCTTAGTTCTTTGATGATGTGGTATTGAGCTGGTGAGGGTGCCGAATGCTAGTGGGGGGCGGGGTGGTGGAGTAACCGAGGTTTAAGGTCCTAGACCCAATTGTACTGTTGTCTGGCTGGGAACCTCTGCCCCTGTGCTTTTGGCTTTTGGCTCTCTTGAGGGGCCCTTGGGTCTGTAGAGTCAACTGGTGGTTTGGGGGGGGGGGGGGATGATGGGTGGTGGTGGGACCTGTCTGACCGGGTTGGGGTTGGTCGGCTGTGGGTGGGTGGGTGGTTGTTCTTTTCTTCTTTTGTTGTCCATGTTACATACGCCAATTGGGGACTGTTGGGGGGAGGGTTTTGTTCGGCCTACTACAGGACTGTGTCCGCTGTGCCACCTGTGCGAAGTTGATTCGCTCACTAGTCTGCAATGGTGGACGTTGAGATTTTAGGGCCGGAGAGTGGCCCCAACTCTATCAGAATGCTAACTTGGAATGTGAGGGGACTGAATGATTTCCGTAAACTCCGGAAGGTACTAGCATACTTACAGCGTCACCGGGTTGACCTCGCACTGCTCCAGGAAACCCACCTGTCTCTAACTAGTCCTATGCTGTTGACCAGGGGTCTTGGGAGTGCTTGTGTTGCTGCAGGGTTTAATACACATGCAAGGGGTGTGCTTACTTGGGCTAATCCCAAATCACAATTGAAACTACAGAAGGTTGTTGTGGACCCGGAGGGTCGATAGACTGTTGCCCGTTGTGTGGGGAAAGGCCACGACTTGTTGGTTGTGAATGTGTATGGCCCCAATTACGACACCCCTACCTTTTACACCTCGCTAGGGGACCTATGCAGACAGTACGAGGGCTCCAGGTTGCTGTGGGGGGGGCGATTTCAATTTCGTATTGGATCCGGAGCTGGACAGGTCGGCTGGTGCTTCCAAAAGCCCGGCGGCCTCAGCATTACTCATGCAGGCGGAATTGGTGAAGCTTGATTTGTTGGATGTGTGGCGTCATAGGCACCCGGGGAAGGGTGGTTTCACTCATTACTCAGCCTACCATAATATACACACGAGAATTGATTATTGGTTTGCCTCCCACTCCCTCCTTATTTATTTATTTATTTTATTTATTTATTGGTACTTGTAAAGCGCAGCTTATACCCTGAGGTGTCTTGGCGCTAAATAACTTACCGACTGAGTGAGGCTACACTGCTTTAATGATAGTTCTATGCCTGAGGTAAATAAAAGTTTATTTGTTAAACAGCCATGTTTTTAATTTCTTGCGAAATTGGAGTAGCGTGGGGCAGGTCCTAATGTCTTGGGGTAGGGTATTCCACAGTTTGGAAGCCGCCACTACAAACCGTCGGTCTCCCCACATCACAGTTTTGGTTCTCGGTACCATAAGTTGGTTACTGTTAGTAGAGCGCAATTGGCGTGTGGGTTGGTATGGTTGTAGCTGGTCTTTAAGGAACTGTGGACCCTGTTTGTTTAGGACTTTATATACGATACACTGGGATTTGAATCTGGCTCTGTTCTGAATCGTCAACCAGTGTAGTCTGGGAATGGCATTAGATAAAGGAGCAAATTTTGGAATCCCCAGAATGAGACGTGCTGCTGCATTCTGTATAGTCTGCAGTTTTTTTAGGACTCTTGCTTGGGCATTGATAAAAAGCCCATTACAATAGTCCAATGATGTCAGAACTAATGAGCTGACCAGAGTTTTGATGGCTTTGGTTGGAAGATAGGGGCTTATCTTTCGGATCATGCGCAGTTTGTAGTGGGCAGTTGATGCCACTTTGCTGGCGTGGTCCATAAAGTTAAGATGATTATCAAAGATTATTCCTAAATTCCTTACTTTGGTCACTGGTTTTGGGGGGGCGCCGAATGTTTGTGGCCACCATGAATTAGGCCATTCTGGAGAAAGTTGCCCGAAAATCATAACTTCGGTTTTTTCCGAGTTAAGTTTTAGGCAATTTGCTGTCATCCAATCCCCCAGTTCTGTCAGTCCTCTCTGGAATGATTTAGCCACTTCCTCACCATCACCCCTTATAGCCAGCACTAGTTGTGTGTCATCCGCGTAGGAGGTAAGGCTTAATTTGGTGAAGGGGTGTGCAGTATTGCCCCGCACGTTATCTGACCATTCCCCACTGCTTTTGCTACTAGAGGCACCGGCTAGAAGGATACCCCCGTTCACCTGGAGGTTCCCACCATATTCACTCCTGGACGAGGCCTTCAGAGGGGAATTAGCTGAGGATATAGACACTTACTTCTCGACTAATGTGGGGTCGGTGGATAGTGTCCAGGTACTTTGGGATGCGTTCAAGGTGTATATACGTGGGATGACGATGGCCAAACACTCAGGGGTGCTCAAAGCTATCAGGCAGCGATTGAAATATTTGGAAACACAACTGTCTGATCTGGAGCGGCAAGCGGGGGGTGCAGAGGATACCGTCACGAATGAGAGGCTTAAATCCCTGCTAGCGGAATTCCATGATGAGGAGGATAGGGAGATACAACATATGGGGAAGTACGCCACGGCACGCACATACGGGGAACGGGACCGCCCTGGCTCCCTGTTGGCTAAACTGATGCGTAATAGCAGGCCGCCATTGGTGATTGAGGAATTACTAACATCTAGTGGTGAGGTGGTTACAGAGGAAAGGGATGTACTGGCGGAATTCCACGCTTATTATACCGAACTGTATAAATCAAGGTCAGGTCACCTAGAGGAGGAAATAGATGACTACCTGAGCTATATCCAGATGCCCTTTCTAGCCAATTGGCAGCGAGAATTTCTGATGGCACCGTTCCAGAAAGAGGAGATTACGGAGGCGCTGGAGGGGATGAGATCAGGCAGCGCTCCGGGGGCTGATGGACTCACGGTGGCCTTCTATAAGGCTTTCCAAGACAAACTTGTCCCTTACTTGATGCTGCTCTTTGATGATATTTGTCAACAGGGTAGTATGCCGAAATCTATGAGGGAGGCGCTTCTCATTACCATCCCGAAGCCTGGGAAACCCCCTAATGAGTGTGGCTCGTATAGGCCGCTCTCCCTGATTAACGTAGACGCCAAATTATACGCAAAAGTTCTGGCAGCGCATCTGGCTCTACTTGTCCCAGACTTGGTTGCTCCGGAGCAAGCTGGGTTTGTCCCCGCTTGGAACTTGACCTACAACATTCGTACGGTGCTAGGCACCATTCAACATGTCCGGCAAGAGAATAAGGCTGTTGCTATCTTCCTGGACATGGAAAAGGCCTTTGATTCGGTGGAGTGGCCGTTTATGCTCAGGGTTCTGCGCAAGTATGGGCTCGGCGAACCTTTTGTACAGATGCTAGGGGCCCTGTACTATAAGCCGACTGCACGATTGAAGATAGGGAATTCGGTCACTGCCCCGATTGAGATCAGCAGGGGCACCCGACAAGGTTGCCCCCTCTCCCCGCTTCTGTATGCTTTAGTGGCGAAACCCCTGGCGTGCGCTATTAGGGAATACCATGGGTTTGAAGGGATCAACTTCCCTACCTATCAGATTGGCGTTTCGACGTACGCTGACGACACCCTGTTATATGTTCGAGAACCGGAGGAGAACTTGTCGTCTGTCTTGCGGGAAGTGGTGAGGTTTGGAGCCCTGTCTGGATTGCGGGTCAACTGGAACAAGTCTGTAGCGCTTCCTCTGACCCCGGTGACCCTCCCGTTTGACTCGGAGTACCCGCTGCAATGGACCACGGACTCTATCCGCTACTTGGGGATCCGTGTTCACACTGATCCTGAGATACTGGTACGTGAGAACTATGGTGTTGCGTACTCTAGACTGGTGGATGATGTGGAGGTGTGGTGCAGGCTCCCTCTATCCCTGATGGGCAGAATAGCAATAATGAAGATGGTGGTCCTCCCCAGGTTCCTCTTTCTCTTTGCTAATATCCCCGTAGTGCTCTCAAAGGCTTTTTTTCCGGCAGCTCACGCAGACGCTCATCAGGCTTGCGTGGGGGGGCAAACAACCGAGGGTTCAATGGCAAACTTTAATGCTCCCCTATGAACGAGGGGGCCTGGGGGCTCCAGATTTGGAACGGTACTACAGAATAGCGCAGGGGGCTCATCTACACACTTGGATCCATGGGGACCCTGGCATCCCGCACGTGAAATTTGAGCACCTCTTCGCTGATCCCACCCCGCTCCCAGCCACAATATGCTGCCCTGTTGACCGCAGGGTTGGAAATTTAGACTCTATTGCAGCCACAAACCACGCTTGGCATGAGCTAGTCCGCTCCCGGGATAGCGAGCTGCTGTATTCCCCCCTCATGCGGGTGGAATGGGCGGTGTGGTTGGCCCCGCTGACAGAGAAGGGGGTCCTTAAGGCGTTACGGGACTTGGGCATAGAAAAGATGGGGGATTTCTTCTTGAACGGCACGGTAAAGACGTTGCAGCAGGTTCTGCAACCCCACTCTGGGAAGACGCTGTTGCACAGTTTCCAATATCATCGGGTCCGTAGGGCGCTGCAGGTGTTGCTGGGCCCGGAAATGTCGGAGCCGCAGGAGGTGCTGGAGCTCACATATGTTATTCAGAACCCATCGTCCAGTAAGTTGGTTACGAATCTTAAGAAATTGGGGGACCGGCACAGGCAGTACCCACTCTCCAAGGCCAGATTGGCTTGGCAGTGTGATCTCCAGTTGACGATCTCGGATGAGATGTGGCACTACTGTTGTACAAACACTAGAAAGATTTCACTTAATAGTAGACATCGTTTGATACATTTTAAGTATCTGCAGCGGGTCTACTGCACACCGGAAAGATTGCACAGGTACGGATTGCGGGAGTCGGCGGAGTGCGAGCGGTGCCGTTTTCCCTCGGCTGATTTCTTACACATGTCCTGGACTTGCCCTAGTATTCATACATTCTGGCAGGGGGTATTCTCGGAACTTAGTGTGATGTTGGGAACGGAGGTGCTGCCGTGCCCGGCTCTGGCGCTGCTGGGCTTTTCCAAACCGCTGCCGGTGGCAGTGCGGCGCTTGGCGGATATTGCGTTGCTGACTGCCAAGCGCCTGGTTGCGTTGTGCTGGATGAGGGGACCGATTCCTACTAAAAGGCGCTGGGAGACGGATTTACTGTATTGCTGTACACAGTCTGAGGTGTATAATGAGCTGCTTCCCCCGAAGAGTCGCCCAAAGAATTTCTGGGGGCTATATAGGGAATATCAGAGTGCCAAGGGGGGCGGTGAGTCAGACCCTGAGGGGGAGGAGTTGGATGAGTTGCAGGAGGGTGGGGTGGAGGCGTCAGAGGTTGACATGCTACACATCTGACCGTTCTTTTTTGTGAGGTGGTCACCTGGTTCCTTGTTGCTGCTAGCTGTGATGTTGGGGGAGAGAGTCCCTGGGGAGGTTACACAGGGAGGGTGGTACTCGGTGGCTCCCTTAGAGTGCTCCTTTACACCCTTGGGCCTATGGGTCCTTGGCTCTGGGTGCATTGTTCATTTTAGATTCAGCAGACACAGCAGGTGGGTGGGTGGACACAGGTACGGGTAGGCTGGTTGTTTGGGGGGTGGGGGGTTTGTTAGGATGTGGGTTTATTGCACTTCTCCTTTTTTCAGGTAACTTGTTTACATGGTTTCGAGACTTCATCTGCACAATCACGCTAGCTGCATTGCATTTGCACACCACTCCGTGGTCATGGGCGCCGATGCCTGGATTATCTACTTCACTCTTGATACACGGCAAAGTTATTCCTGTAGAACGCTTTTTCTGTCGGCGCCGCCAGGTCTCTGGGATGCTGGCACCACGGCTGTGTATGATGCTACTGACCACTGTACTAGATGTTATTTATTGTTGCCGCCTGCCTCCGGGTTGTAGGCGATGAGTGCTGTGTGCTTACATCGAAGGTGCAATAAAGTTCAAACTTAATAAAAAAAACAAATGTACGATGATGAGGCATTATCTTATGTCGATGACATCTATCTTACAGACGATGATTTGGACGTACACTTGAAAAGAGTGAATACCATATTACTTGGGCTTGCGTCTGAAGGGTACAAATTCAATTTTAAGAAATCACAAATTGCCCACCTCAATTTCCTATTTTTTAGGATACGAACTTTCAAGTGAAGGCAAAAGCCTGACAGCAAACTTTCTAGAGAAATGTGCACTGCTCCAGCCTCCAAAGACGCTGAAAAGCTTACAGTTAATTCTAGGTTTACTGAATTTTGGAAGAACTTATGTTCTAAACTACGCAGAAAGGGTTAAACCTCTCTACGAACTATTTAAACCTGATTTCAAACCAACTAATTGGACTCAAACGCACACAGAGATTTTGCTTTCAGTGCAAACAGACATGTTAGCAAATACACATTTAGAGACACGCGACAATGTACGCAGCCTTGTGATCCGAATCATCCCAGGGAGATGTGGATTCACATACCTGACCTTTAATGAAGGTGAAAAGGGACTAATAGCATACAAATCACACTTGTACACACAAGCAGAAATAAAATTAACTTCTACAGAAAAAATTCTGACAGCTGTTCAAACTGCAGTAGCAAAAGAGAGAGCTCTCGCGCAGGGTAAACGCATAATGATCATTACACCTGTACCGGCCTTAGAGGCAGTAACAAAGGCAAGCATTCCCATTGCTAAAGCTTTACATCCGAGATGGATTCAATGGGTTAACTCTCTTGCTGCAACAGACGTTGAATACGTCTTTGACCCCTACTTGAAGACACAAGAATTCCTACAATACAAACACAAATGTCCTCTGCCGACCGAGATTCTGCCTCTAGAACATTATGATGTATAATCTATACAGACGGATCAGCACAGTCCGCAATTGGGGGTAAACAAGCCTATAGTGCTGCATTTGCGGTTGTTAAAGGTCGCGATGGTAAATTTAGACCTATGGTCACTAAAACTCAATCACTCGGAGACTGTACAGCTCAGCAAACTGAACTACAGGCTTTCAAGATGGTGCTTAATAAATACTGATCGCGAATTCCCCACACTAATAGTGTGCGATTCGTATTACTGCGTCCAGTCTTACAACGAATACCTGCAAAACTGGCTTCAAAATGGTTTCAAAGACACGAAAGGTGGCACAATTAAGCACAAAATGCTTTGGGAACAAGTAGTTCTTTTGCAAAAAGAACTACAAAAGACTCATGTGATTCATACACTGAGTCATCAGCGTGATGGCGTTCACGTTGCAGGGAATTCATTGACTGATGAAGCTGTGAAGGCAGCTGTACAAACGGCTTCCGTAGCTGCAATCACTTGGTCAGAAACAAAAATAGACAGCGAAATAATGCACACTGTCACTGCTTCAGTAAAAGACAGTGGTAAGACACTTCCGAAAGGCTTTCCAGTAAAGTACTCATATATAACTGATGCAAATAATGTTCCTTTTGCTAGAATCCCTGGAGTGGGGGATAGGGCAATTCCAAACATGGAACATAGGATAGGACTAATCTTAGCAGCACAAGAGGGACTCGCTTCCTCACACGCAGGAATTTCCGCCACAGTATCATTATTAAAACAAAGGTACTAGGGGCCACACATGAGGAAACAAATTAGAAACTATGGGCCAGATGTAGGTAAAAAACATTTACCGATTTTAAAATACCGAATTGTACCGATTCGGTATTTCAAAATCGGTAAATGGTATGTAGGTCCCAACATCTGGATTCGTTACCGAATCCTTAACATTTCTTTAATTACCGATTCGGTAAATACCGAATCGGTAATGCCCATTCATTCCTATGGGCTTTGAAGCCCATAGGAATGATTAGGCATTACCGATTCGGTATTTACCGAATCGGTAATTAAAGAATTCACAAGGGTGCAGGGGGTGTCACTTTGACACCCTCTGGCACCCCCAAAACAGGCACAGGTGCCATGTGGCAGGCATACCTGCCCTAAGGGCAGGTCTGCCTGTCACATGACATAGGTGTGCATGCACACATGTGCATGCACACCGGAATCGGTATTTTACCATCAAATTGGTTTTGATGGTAAAATACCGATTTGTTAAGGCTCCTGGGACTCTGCAGAGTCCCACCTACATATGGGTGGCTTCACATCGGTAAATTTACCGATGTTTTATTTTACTGAATCGGTAAAATTACCGAATCGGTAATTTTACCGATTCTGTAAAATATTGCCCCCTACATGCCAAAACTTGTAAACCGGTCGGTAACGGCCGAAAATACCAATTTTCGGCTGTTACCGACCGACCTACATCTGGCCCTATGTTCTAGAATGTGAAATCTGCCAGAAAAGGAAAGTTTCAACAGTGAAGCGACCTGCACAGAAGCCCCTTCTGATTTCAGATAAACCACTGGCGTGTGTTTACTTGGACCACTGTGGTCCCTTACAAAGGGATGGTAACTATAAATATATCATGGCCGCAGTGGATTGCTGCACAAAATTCATTTGGATGTGGCCCCAGCGCTCGGCTGCCGCCAGAACTGTTATAAAGGATTTGTGAGTCTTTATCGGCACATACGCAATCAGCACGCTACATTCTGACCAGGGTCCTGCGTTTAGCTCTCAAGCTTACAAGGAGGCCATGGCTAGCTTGGGCGTTACATTGTGGTATTCTAATCCCTTCCATCCTGAGGGTAATGTGGTAGTGGAAAGAAAAACCCGTGACATAAAGCAATCCATAACAGCTATGGTATTAGGTGCGGGTGATGGGTGGGTCAAACATCTAATAATTGTCCAACGTAGTCTTAACAATCTGCCAAGAAATTCTCTGGGTGGAATCACTCCATATAATTTACTATTTGGTACTAGAATGATAATCGAAGACCTCGATTGTCAGACTTCAGTGGTGGAACAAAAACCCTTTGATGTCAAAGATCGTTTGGCTGTCTTACAGGACTTAAATGAAACAAGAAGAAGTCTGAGTAACACGATACAGGGCGAATTTTGCGAATTCGCGATCCGCGAATTTGCGGATTTGCGAATTCGCGATCCGCAAAATTCGCGAATTTGTGCGAATTTGCGGATTTTTGTTTTTTGCGTGTTCGCAGGGTTTTTGCGTTTTTGCTGGGTTTTTTGCGTGTTTGCGGGGATTTTTGCGTCTTCACGAGCCGCTTGCATAGCGAAGTTACCCATGCAGTCCTTTATGGGAGAGGGAGAGAGAGATAGATAGATAGATAGATAGATAGATAGATAGATAGATAGATAGATAGATAGATAGATAGATAGATAGAAAGAGAGAGAAAGAGAGGGAAAGAGAGAGGGAGAGAGAACGAGAGAAAGAAAGAGAGGCCGGATCTCTGAAGGGCCAGATTCCTGAGTTGCCCCTACAGAACATACAGCTTTTTATTTTTAGCAAAATGCATATGAAAATTGTGCTGTAAAGGTCTCTTTTAGTTTAACCCCTCCTGACAACTCAAAATGGGTGTATTTGCCATAGTCTCCCTTCTTCCTGTTTTTTATACCTGTAAGTGCTTTCTGATGAGGTTTAACACCTTGGCTGCTAGAGGTTTTCCCCTCCTGTGCTGAATATCCATGATCCCCATTGTTCATGACGAGCTCAGCTCGTCATAAGCACACGACCAGTGTACTGCATGACGAGCTGGGCTCGTCATGAGCAGCGAAGGGGTTAATTCCTTGGACAGGTGCCTCGTTGCCTACTTGTAACTATTCTCTGACCCTGCTTCAAGGGTCAGAGCAGGGTCAGAGAATAGTTGCAAGTAGGCAACGAAGCGCCAGGAAGCAATTAGCAGCAGGTGTCCAAGTTGAAGTTAATTTGTTTGTAACCCTTTTGTAAAAGGTTACAAAGAAATTAGGTTCAACTTTTGCACCTGCTGCTGTAACCCTTGCTTTGCTAAAAATTCGTACCCGCGGATTCGCGGACTTTTACCGCGATTTCGCGAGATTCGCGGATCGCGAAAATCCGCAAATTCGCCCGCGAAACGGATTTTACGCCCACCCTTACCAATGACCACTGAAGAGAAACCACCTGTCCCAGCAAGAGCTGTCTGGATTCCAAAGATTGGGATCTAGTCGGAGAAAAGATCGCGATGAAGAAGGAATTTAGGCCTTCTTACAGAAAATCAGTACCTGTCTTAGCAATCCACGGAACAAGATCAGTAGTACTACCGCCCCTTGCTGGTAAATGGGAGAACAGAGTTGTGTCCATCGACCTGGTCAAACCATATCATGTGGCCAATAATAAGTAGTAGGCCCGGTGGACTCCCAAGATGTAGCAGACGACCAAATCTTGCTACAATCCAAGAGGTTCAAACTGAAAGACTTATTACCTTTGATAAACCTTCAGTAAGAAAAGAAGGACTATGCAACAAAGTCATGGAACTTGTGCCTCTGGATACCCAAATACCACTTTGTCAAGAAACTCCTGTGTATAATGATGTAGCATCTAACTATACAAGTATGACAAAGGAAGAAGCAGCTCCAAAGAGTAATAACAATCCGGATGCAATTCCAACAATAGACAAAACTACCTCTGGCTATTTCATCAACTTTGATACATTTTCTTAGGATCCCAGTGAACCTGAAAATGCGCCAGCAAATAAAACTTTCAAAGAAAAAATAACGGAACTCTTTCATCAACTTGAAAAAAGATATCTAGTTTTACCATGGATTGAATTTTGGATTATGTTAGGTGTACTGTTACTCCTGCTCTGGCTCATTCTAGTTTTATGTTTGGGACAAATGATAGATGGAAAATACAGTAAATTGGACACAGCAAGTAAGAAAATCAACTTGCTCTTGAAACCTCACAAATCATCTCATTGTGAACGAAGAGACCTCTCATCAGTAAACATCACAGCCGTTCCTATACCAGGTGGTATAACATGGAATAGAACTGATTATGACATCTATGGCCCGGTGGAACTGCTGAAGATTCTACACCAGTTCAAGGTTTCTTTGAGTGACTTTGTATCACCCAGCACATTTTCTGATGATTGATACTTTGAAACTGTTAATAATATGATGACAGACTTAGAAATGTCAGCTAAATTTGAAGATCATGAATACTTAGAAGGTTCATCAGATTATAAACAAATGTATTGTTTTATTCACTATGGCCACCATTATTTGCATAAATCTGCAAGCCCTAGGAATGTTTTTACGCATAATCAATGGGAACATTGTCCAACACCGCCAAAAGGCAGCTCAAAAACATTTTACGAAAAGTTTCCATACTTCTCAGGGTTTAATGTTACAAATCCAGAAATTTTTTATTTCAAAAGTATGAATAAGACAGGAATGAAAACAATGTTGACCAATACTAAACAAATTTATTCTGCAAACTTTAATGCTCAACTGTCTACATTAGGTTTTGACCTTTGGAAGGACAGCATAGAGACAAAAACTGTCTGGGGCACGAAAGACCGGCAGGTGCAAGGGTTAGAAGCCTTATTTAGAGCCTGCATTATACCAGAACAAATAATGTTTTTAAATGACACTGTTCAACAAACGTCTTGTCTTGGCCTGGCTAAGATAATAGATTTAAACAAACCGTCCATAACTAAGCCCACACCTGATAGTAATAGCACAACAGATGAGGAGGTAGACGTAAAACAGACTTTACAACAAAACAGAACTAATCCTGACTGGGAAAAAATGGTTAATCTGGCCCATAGACACGAATAACTGTCAAGATAGATTCCTGAACAAAACACAAGGGTTCACAGTGAATAGGAAAATGCAAAGGAGACACATTTAGGTCTCCATATAGCTGCACAACCTATTATTAATGAATTTAATGAATTACATTTGTAATCTATTCTTTTTTTGTTTTTCTTCACTTTTAACTTAAAGTCTTCAATCTTTTCTTCACTCTATTGTATTCCCATCTTTTATATCCATTTGCTTTGGTCCTTGGCCTTTCAAAAAAACACACAGGAGAATCCATGTTTCCTTATGCCACGATTTTAATACGGATCACCCAATGCATTTCGGGAAAATTCCCTTCTTCAGGGGTTTCTAGAGTGCAAACAGAATAAAACCTAATCAATTTGAGGGCAAACATGTTTTATAAAAACAATCATTTTAAATACCATGTATATTCCTGAAGAACTAACGTTTACCTTGTGTTCCTATTATTTTGTCAATGCACAAACTGAAAGTGTCATTAATAAAAGCAGTCCCCCTGTTCTGTATCTTAACACCTAAATGTGTCTCACAAAACATTGCTGCAACGTTACCGGATCGTGAACTAGTAACTGTTCTCTGAAAATCATTAAGTGAGCTGATAGAAAAAGTATGCTGTAGCGAGCTTACCGTGGCATTAATTCATTTGACCTTTTAAAAACCATCCAATTCTGGAAGAGCATCCCACGGCTAAACTGCATTTCGCTCCCTCTTCTCACTTCAGGGAAAGCTTAACTGAAAGCTGGCAAACACACGCCTTAATCATCCCACTCCTTATCAGCTGTGTTAACACGTGACTAGCTACCTCGCACTGAACTACTCGCCCAACTGCTAAGATTTTGAAGAAAAGATTGAAGACTTTAAGTTAAAAGTGAAGAAAAACAAAAAAAGAATAGATTACGAATTTAATTCATTAAATTCATTAATAATAGGTTTTGCAGCTATATGGAGACCTAAATGTGTCTCCTTTGCGTTTTTCTCTTGTTTGCAGTGCAAATGGGCAGAGCACGGAGAGCAAGCACGCCAACAATGTTTAAAATGGACAGTACAAGTAGTGTAGTAAAATTCAAAGAACAAATAAGGTGTGCATCTCCCCACTATCCATGTTTCACAGTGAATAGGCCAGATCCAAGATACTCCCAGAGACAACATCCAGGGATAATAACTACTTACAGTGTAGGGAAACAATGCCTTGAATAGCTACAGAAATCTACACTTCCCGATATCAAACAACACTTATCTTTACTTAAAGAAGCCAATGATTTGAGAGATTTCTTAATGGGGCCTCGCAAACCACGTTGAAAACGTTTCATATACACCGGTATATACACTGCGTACAACAAAGCTTCGAAAATAACTCAAATGGAAACTGCAGAAAGAATACGAGAAATTGATTGTATTAATTTAGAGAAAGCTCTCTCAGTAGTGGACAATGGGTTAACGACTCTGTCCTCCAGAATATATACTTTGGACAGCATTGTATCCTCTGCAATCGACATAATAGAACAGGACTTGCTAATGTTACAATATGGCCAGTCTCAATTACGTTCTATAGTGCAGCTAGGCTGGATGTTACAAAATCTTCGTTCAGGCTACATGCCATGGTGTATAATCAACACAACGTCATTGTTTGCTGTATTTAACCTTACAGATAAACAAATCTCTTTGGCACAAAGAGGAGCAGACTATACGGTTCTGAGCATTGAAAAACTGGAAATATTACCATTGACAGTTTCTGAGAAGCCTGTCGTTGAATGGATAATACATGGCACCATCACGATGCCAGTGACGATTTTCCAATTTCAGTACTGTCTACAGCATATACCAGCGGGCCTGTATGAAAGGTTGGGTAAAGAATACATTAAGCCAACCTGGACTTTACCATACACACACGAATGTTGGAATGGGAGAAAAGAGGTATTTCTTAGTGGAAAAAATTGTATGAACTCACTAAGTGGTACACTTTTGTGCCAAGGTATTACTTTACACAGAGCCTGCGAAGGTTCTTCACATAACCTTTCTTGCCACCTGCACGGTACATCCTCCACAGTGATAGAACCAATTTTCAGGCAGCTATCCAATGGCAGCTACGTTATGCTTAATGATCACAGCTGTTGTGGCATGTTGCCAGGAAAAGCGTATCTGGTTAGTGTGTCATCCAGGGTCACTTGTTGTATGCAAGTATTGTATCCAAAGAGCAAGACAGACAGGGAGACGGCGTTATGGCCTTTACTGAATATCTCTTCTATACAAATTGATACTTTAAGCAGAATGAAAGCCATTCTTTTGCAAAAAACTGTGCCCCTGACCTTGTCCAGAGAAGCGTATGATCTGCAAGTTGCAAGGACTTCTGCAGAGATACATGCATTAATATCAACAACCTGCATAGTATCAATCAATCAATCAATCAAGAGTATTTGTAAAGCGTGCTACTCACCCGCTAGGGTCTCAAGGAGCTGGGGGGGGCTGCTACTGCTCGAAAAGCCAGGTCTTGAGTTGCTTCCTGAAGGAGAGATGGTCCTGGGTGAGTCGTAGGTGGGTGGGGAGGGTGTTCCAGGTATTGGCCGCCAGGTAGGTGAAGGATCTTCCTCCGGTGGTGGTTCTGCAGATCCGTGGGACGAGGGCGAGGCTGGCGGAGTGGTGGTGGCGGGTTGGCGTGTAGAACGTGAGGCGGTTGTTGAGGTATTCGGGGCCCAAGTCATGGAGAGCCTTGTGTGCATGGGTGAGGAGTCTGAACGTGATCCTTTTGCTGACGGGGAGCCAGTGCAGGTCCCTCAGGTGGGTGGAGATGTGGCTGTGTCGGGGGAATGTCCAAGACCAGTCGTGCTGAGGCGTTCTGGATGCACTGGAATCTGTTCTGTAGTTTGGCGGTGGTCCCAGCGTAGAGGGCGTTCCTGTAGTCCAGACGGTTGGTGACGAGGGCCTGGGTGACCGTTTGCTTGGTTCCAGTGGGGATCCAGAGGAACATCTTATGGAGCATGCGGAGTGTGTTGAATCAGGAGGAGGTAACGGCCTTAACTTGCCTGGCCATCGTGAGGGAGGAGTCAAGGATGAAGCCCAGGTTGCGTGTGTGGTCCGTGAGCTTTGGTGGGGGGCACAGAGCAGGGGGCCACCAAGAGTCGTCCCAGGCGGAGATGGATGAGCCGAGGATGAGGACTTCCGTCTTGTCTGGGTTCAGTTTCAGGCGGCTGAGCTTCCTCCAGTATGCGATGTCCTGGAAGCTGGCTCTGGCGGAGGTGGGGTCGTTGGTGAGGGAGAGGATCAGTTGGGTATCGTCGGCGTAGGAGATGATGTTGAGGTTGTGCTTGTGTGCGATGGCTGCGAGGGGGCTCATATAGACGTTGAAGAGGGTGGGGCTGAGCGAGGAGCCTTGAGGTACGCCGCAGATGATCTTGGTGGCTTCTGCGAGGAAGGGCGGGAGATGGACTCTTTGGGTTCTGTCGGAGAGGAAGGAGGTGATCCATTCCAGGGGCTTTCCTTGGATCCCGGCATGGCGGAGGCGGGTTGTCACGGTGTGGTGGCAGACCGTGTCAAATGCAGCCGAAAGGTCGAGCAGGATGAGGGCGGCGGTTTCTCCGTTGCCCAGCAGGGTCCGGATGTCGTCGGTGGCCGCGATGAGGGCGGTCTCGGTGCTGTGGTTCGCTCGGAATCCAGACTGCGATGGGTCGAGGGAGCCGTTTATCTCCAGGAAGGCTGTCAACTGTTTGTTGTTGGTTTTCTTGATGACTTTTGCAGGGAAGGGGAGGAGCGAGATGGGGCGGAAGTTCTTGATGTCTGAGGGGTCTGCGGTGGGTTTCTCCAGGAGGGCGCTGATCTCTGCGTGCTTCCAGCTCTCCGAGAAGGTGGCGGATATGAAGGAGTTGTTGATGATGTCCCGAAGTATGGGTGCCATGATGGAGTCGGCTATGTTGAAGATGTGGTGTGGGCAGGCATCGGCTGGGGAGCCCGAGTGGATGGTGTTCATCGTGTGGGTGGTATCTTCTGTGCTGACCTGAGTCCAGGGGCACATGGTGGTGGTGGGGGGTGTAGGTTCGATGGTGGGGTACGTGTTCTGAGCGCCGAAGCTGTCGTGTATGTCGACGATCTTACGGTGAAAAAAGGTGGCCAGAGAGTTGCAGAGGTCTTGAGAAGGCGTGATGTCGTTGTCGCTGGCGTTGGGGTTGGAGAGCTCTTTCACGACGTTGAAGAAATCCTTGCTGTTGTGGCTGTTGTTGTGCAGGTGCTCTCTGAAGGATGACCTTTTGGTGGTGCGGATCAGCTGGTGGTGTTTGCAGGTGGCGTTCTTGAGGGCTGTCATGTTATCCGTTGACTGGTTGTGGCGCCAGGCTTTCTCGAGGTCATGGCAGGATTTCTTGAAGTCTTTGAGATCATTGGTGAACGACGTGGCTTTCTTGCTGTTGAGGTTGCTGGGAGGGTTTTTCAGTGTAGCAAGGGTGTCGGCGCAGTCGGTGATCCACTGTGTGAGGTTGCGGGCTCCTTCGTTGGGGTCCGTGGTGTTGGTGGGAGGGTTTAGGCACAAGGAGGTAGTGAGTTGGTCTGTGGTGATCTTGCTCCAGCATCTTCGGGGGGTTTGTTGAGGGCGGTGGTGGGTTGTTGTTTTCCTGAAGTTGAAGTGTACGCAGCTGTGGTCGGTCCAGTGGAGCTCAGTGGTGTGGCTAAAGGAGATGTGGTTGCTGGAGGAGAAGATAGGGTCGAGCGTGTGGCCGGCGTAATGGGTGGGGGTGTTGACCAGTTGCTTGAATCCAGGGGGGGGCGAGGTTGTCTAGTAGGGCGGTGGTGTTGTTGTCCTGGTCGTTCTCCAGGTGGAAGTTGAGGTCTCCTAGGAGGATGTAGTCGGGGGAGGCGAGGGCGAGCGGGCTGATGAAGTCTGCGATGGCCTCGCTGAAGTGTGATCGTGGTCCCGGGGGTCTGTAGATGAGGGTTCCTCTGAGGGTGGTCTTGGGGTCAGTGTGAATCTGGAAGTGCAGGTGCTCTGCGGTGGCGAGGGTGTCATCGGTGTTGGTTGTGATGCGGATAGTGTTTCTGTGGGCGATGGCGATGCCTCCTCCGGTCTGGTTGACGCGGTCTCTCCGGATGATCTTGTAGCCGTCCTGGATGGCAATGGCGATGTCGGGGGCTGAGGAGGCGTTCATCCAGGTTTCCGTGAAGAAGGCGACGTCTGGTGCCGTTTTGTCCAGGAGGTCCCATAGTTCGACGGCGTGCCTGTGGATGGAGCGGGTGTTGAGCAGGATGCACTTGAGGTAGTTGTTGTTGGTGGCTGTTTTGGCTGGCGCGGTGCAGGACCGAGTGCAGGTTAAGTAGCAGGCGTGGCAGGTGAAGGCTCCGTGGGTGCGTTTCGGGGTGGCTTGGTAGCAGGCTGGATGTCGGTAGGTGTTGAGTGCGCGGAGGGTGGCGGCGTCATAGCTCAGTCGGGTTGGCTGGCTCTGGCGGGGTCCAGGGGTTCTGGCGCTGGGCGCGGTCCAGGCGTAGACGGGAGTAGACGGGCTTGCCTTCGGCGCGCCCGCTGCATGTGGCCGCTGCGTGTACGCACGGTCCCCACCATTTATGGTGAAGTGGGAGGGAGGAGCAGCTCAGAGGCGGGAGCGGGGCGGCGAAAGGGGAGCGGGAGACAGGAGAGGGGGGCGGGGTTGCAGGAGAGCAGCAGAGGGGAGCAGAGGGGGGAAAGAGCGGGAAAGCAGAGCGGGGGAGAGCGAGGGCAAGCCTGGAGATCGGGGCAAGCCTGGAGAGCGAGGGCAAGCCTGGAGAGCAGGGCCCTTAAGGAGAGGCGGAAGCAAGAAGGCCAAGCAGGCAGCGGCAGCAGAATCAGGGCACACGGGGGCCGTGCAGTAGTGGAGTGACCGGGTCAAAGGTCACCTAGTACATTTCGCAGAAATGTTAAGTCAAATCTTAAATATATCTGATAGCAGTGACACCGCACATGTATTTAAGACGATTTTTTTCGGGACTGTTAACACCATTTGAAACAGTCCTCTGCATTTTTCCAAATTTCGTGCACTCTTTGTTCGGCGGCCTGCCTCTCATCTTGGGACTCGTAGCAGGAATTCTATTTTTATTCCTTCTGCTCCGATATGGCAAGTCCAGTCCCCAGCGATTCCCAGACTACCATGGAACAATGCCTCCTTGCCATGAGGTATTGTGAGAGAATTACACAGATTCTTGGCTTGGCTCGTTTAAGAGATCTGAACACAACTTGGTTTCTATCATTCAGACCAATCTGGCAAGATTGCATCTTGCCTGTTCTATGATGCCTGCTTTGCGGAGAGGAATGCGTTTTGGACATTTGTCTTACACTTCCATCAGTCCTGCCGTCGGATGTTGATGCTTTGCTAGGTCCGGTAACGACTCATGCATCGTGTTTCCCCCAACGGCTGCCTATTCTGATGACAGCATTCATTGAGGTCTCACCGGCAAGTCTAACTGAGGGTGAGATATGTGGACCAACAGGCACACAGGTACCACCTGCTGCGGACATTGCTAATGCGTCAAACGCTGATGGGGATGATCCTCATCTATGCACATTTGACCTGCTAACTGAAGTGGTTCCACTTTCACCTACTATGGTAAACGGTTTCTTTGCCAGCCTAGACAATCTGATGTTTTCTCCTGACACCGAGAATAACTTTTGATTCATGCACACAGCGTTCCCTGAACTCTGAAATTCGGCCTTCGTTTTTCAACACAAACCATCTCACAATTTGAGCTTTTTTCAAAGTAGAACCTTTTTGGCACAAAGTAATCGGCTTAAAGTAGAACTATTCTTAGAGAACAAGATTTCAATTGAAAACCTTCCTAGTGACAATATTTGGCCTAACATTCATAACAAAACGATTTAAATATTGTGCTATGAGACAGTCTCGATTTTTTTTCTGTAAACTTCAGAGACGTATCATGAATGTAATTTTATAAATGTTTTTATAAATGTTAGAATTTTTGCTCTCATGCTATGCTTCATATCTATAGAGAGCTGTTTTCCATACAGTCTATCTCATTTCATGTAAACAAGTCTTTTCAAATTCAATTTGTATTTTGTATTTTGGGTGGGATTGTAAACACTTGCCTTAGATATGTTCAGTGCTTACACATTTAGTTTTATTGAACTTAATATTGTGGAGTGGGTGCTATGTACGAATCTAGGACTCTAGTGTAATTATCCCGATTCATGACCATATATAGATGTAAATTACACGATCCTTATATAGGCATAGAAATCATGCCCATATTTGGACTGAGCCTATGCAGCCCAAATACGGCATGGCCACTTCCACTAAGTTCCGAGAATCCACAACGATTTCTTAGAGAAACCCGCCTTCAGCAGCTAGGGACTTCCCCTTGCCTGAATACTAATTTATCTAGGAAATCATGGAGTTTTCAAAGGACTGAGTCTTTGATGACGTTATTAAGTCCAATCATACGTCAAACTCGGCACCTTCAAGGTATAAATATGCCTACATTTGCCCAGACAAACACACAGTGGTTTGGAGCAGATCGACTACCTACTTGCCTGATGCTCTGCAGCAGCAAGTGCAGAAGGAAGCCGACCCTCCAGCAGACGCACTGAGAGACTCTGTCTTTTCTCCTGCCGAGAAATCCAGCCCCAGTGTTTCCAGGTTTCCTTTACGGGTTGCTGGGAAATCGAGTCCTAAGAGAGAGACAAGACCTCCTTCATTCTAAAACCAAGGTACGGAGCTGATTAGACCCTTATAGAATTCTTGGACAGAATCTTGGCAGAGAAATCCTAAACTTAAGCTACTCCTCACTTACTTCTTCCTTTGTACTAGACTTAGGTTAGGTACACTGGGGTAGGCGTATTTTAGAAGCACCAGTCGAGTACTTTTAGTCATTATTTTATCACTGTATGTATTATATGTATTTTAGGCATTCTATGGCTTAGAAATCATATCATGCTATTACAATATTATTTTGTAATACTCTTTTTACTGTACGCACTTTACTTCATGCTAAATATTGTGATTGTAGCAGTTCATTTCTTATGCTTGAGACAGAAGACTGTTCAATAAAAACCCTTTTATTGAAAACGCCCGTCTCTCTATTTTCTCAGCACCTCTGGTGAAACGAAGCATGCACGATTGACTGAGTAAAATAGCTATATATTGTTTCCGTGACTCTGGAGATTGATTTCTTATTCTACGGAAACAAAGTTGTCATGTTTATGAGGTTGTCAGAAACGAATCCCTTCTTGTGAATTCGAAAAAGTTTCTAGTGACCTCTGAGCTAGCTGGCACTCACAATTAAGTCTAATATATTCAATAGAGACCTAGTCGACCTCAGTCCTACGTCTAAATAATAGTATATGTTATTCCAATGCGCAGAGCCTATTGGGAATATAGGAAATACACTACAGTTCCCTATTCTCGTTCTGGATCAAACGAGAAAAGTGTTTGCACATAGCTGGAGCCGATTGTTAAAAATGAAACCCTTGTGAATCCGAAAACTGATTCTCTGGTATTCCGAGCTATCTAGTGAAGAAGCTACAGGTGGTCCAGAACACCGCAGCTAGACTGCTGTCAGGGCTGTCAGCCAGGGACAGTGTACAGAATCAGCTGCGTCTATATCACTGGCTGCCGTTAGCAGCCAGAGTAAAGTTTAAACTATTGATTATGGTTCATTGCGCGCTTCATGGATGCGGGCCTCTTTATCTATAGAGGCGGGTGTCTTTCTATGCACCTACACGCCCTTTGCACTCCGGATCCCTATTCCTGGCCCGTGTCCCATGCTTTAAGCGGCAGAGGATGGGTGTTGGCTCCTTCTCGGTGAAGCCAACTATTGCCTGGAATGCTCTCCAGCTGGCTCTGCGCACTATTCATGATCCAGTGGTTTTAAAAGAAAGCTGAAAACCCATCTTTTTATCTGAAGCACACCATGTTACTCCGTTAGACATGCACCGGGACACTCCTGAGTATCTGTGCGCGCAATAAATTCATGTAAAATAACATTTATTGGCACAAATGAATTGCACGTTGTATACAAAATCGGTTTTATCAAAGCTTCCCTAGTGTTGTGTTTTTTAAATGCATGATGATTTACATGATACTAGTTGATGAATGTTTTTAGAATTTTAGCCACGCCCTTTTCTTTTATCTATTTTAGATATGTCTGATGACTTTTTATCTTGTTTAATTGTCTTAAAACCTAAGCCTTGATTGTTTTGTATTTGTATACTTTGATGGTTTTAAGTAAATAACCGAATAATGATATTCAAACTACTCATTCTTTTAAAGAACAATATTTTTCACAATGAAATGTGAATAATTTCTCATTAAATGTCACATAGCACTATTTATTTGAAAATAAATGTGTTTAATTATTTTATAAATATCAATAATGTATCAATTATTTCATATTTGTTTTAAATAAAACATTTTTTATAAATAATATAAAAAATGTATTCATTAACATTCTAAAAAGTTTATTTACATTAATTTTATTACTCAATAAAAATCAACACCCTCATCTAATATTAATTCTACACCCCACTTCAAATTTATTTGAAATTACATTTATTAAATTAATACATCCAAATCCAAAAAGCAAACACTAATACATATTATTTTTAAATACTTCCCACCCTTATCCCCTATAAATCCAACATCCTGCTCCTAAATTTGTAAAATGTTTTTCTAAAATATATGTGTTTGTAAATTAACATAGAAAAGAACAATACTACTTAACTTTATAAAATACTTTCCACCTTTGTTCCCTATAAACCCAACATCCCGCTCCTAATTTAAAAAAAACGTAAAAATAAACATTACAATATATACACTAATACATTAATTTTAAAATACTTTCCACACTTATCCCTTATAAACACAACATCCTGCTCCTAAAAAATATAATTTTACGAAATAAAATGATAAAGAAATTCCTATAAATAATTACAATTACTATAAATACAAAAACATATTGAAATAAAAATACAATACATTGCACACTAGTTGTCACTAAAAAAACAATATTATAAATAACGATAATAATTACATCAATATTAAACACATCGATATTAAATATGACACGTAAAACAATATTTTTGACACTGATATTAAAGACAACGATATTTATGTTTCACAATATTCTTGACACAATATTTATGTTACTCAATATTTTTAATTCACTATTTTGTCCAAACACCCAATAAGGACCAGGAATCAGTTCCTATAGTTTAAGAACATTTATTAAAAGTTAGCAATCGTGCTAAGATAAACAAATCTTGGTACCATGCTGTAAAGATACAGAATAACTAATGAAAAAAGCAACCTACAAAGGAAGTTTAGGCCTACCAATAAGAGGCAAACAAGAAGTTCAGTCACAGCGATTGCAAAAGATCAATAACAGAATGTGGTGCTCAGAGAAGATTTTTTGATTCTCTCCTCTATACATGATTGAAGTCTAAAATCCTCTAAGTTAAATTCCAAACCACAGAGGATGTTTTAAAGCCTATCAGTGACTCAAAATCAGGGAAATGCAAAAAGATAGGGAAACGCAGGAAAGTGCGAGAAGGTAAGGTGAGGTGTCAGCATTTCAGAAGCTCGGTCAAAAGACTCCTATGTTTGGGCAAACATGAGTGGTTAGCATATGCCACACTCTGCAATAGTCAAAGGGGAACCGCTGCAAGTCCAAGGGAAAGTGGCTCAACATCAGACAGTGTGAACACTAGTTATTTCCACCTAAATCTTCCAGGTAACAACCCTGTGTTCGCATCATCAGGGGTTCCATTGTCCTTTCCATTCTCATGTTGTAAGCTGAAACATTAGCCATTTCTCCCAGACCAGTCATGTGAATGATATTGTTCTCGAACATCTATGAGCCTTCGAAACATTAATAAATGGAGATTTTCAGTTAACGCTCTGGCTCTCCATGATCCTTGTCAAGGTATTCTTCTCACGCTCTCTCTCTATCACTAGTACAATGTTGTATCTATTCTCAAACTAAATAACCATGTGAATTACACCTACTAGGAACAGACAAGCAAGCAAAAATGGGAAATAACTTTTATGCAAGAAGAAACATAGGCCTAGTCAGAATAACTTAAAGCATTAAACCAATGGTGCCCAAATTTATATGTGTGTGCGCATGTACACAAATAAATAAAACTGTCAGTACATTACATTCACGTTAAAGTTCATAAAGGTAAAATAACTTTGAGTATACATTTTTAAATGTGACTAGGAACTACATTCAAATCGAAAACTGAAACATTAGTACACACATCACATAATTGTTTCTCATTTCTAAAGTAATACATTTAATGGTATGTGGATGATTTATTCAATCTCCTAAACAGAAAACAGAATAGTATGGGGATGGCTTTCTAAGAAATATATAATTTAGTACTGTTTAGGCACACAGTATATGTGAATTCTCTAATTCTACAGTGAATGCACTGTAATAATATTGTCAAGTGCAAAACTTTACATTAATATCGTTAGGCCAGACAGAAAACATGTGCTAAGTGCACATTTATATTGCGTATTTAGGACGTGTAAAGATGGAGCCAAACTTAGGTTCAGTCACATTTTGCTTCAGAAGCACAGAAAAACTGTGTAAGTTTATTCTTTGCCTACGTAGGAACGCTCAACGTGCCAGTAATGACTCGGAGTCCTAGTGCAGTGAGCACTAAGAGCTATTGAAGTGCAATTATCGTTTTGCTACTGCACTCCAAAAGGACAGGAAGGGAATTAACTTTCTAATCATCCGTGCAAAGCGATCCGTCAATTGCTTGCATTTTTGCTGCAATGCAAATTCAGTGCAAAATCAATGCAAATTCAGTGCAAATTTAATGCAAATTCAGTGCAAATTCAGTGCTCCGGGATGGGGTTTAGACTCAGGTCAGTCCACATTTAGGACAGAACAATCACACAGAAGGGGGCCCCTGTGAAAGATGCCTAGGCAGGAGAACAGGGGAAAGCAATAAGTCAAATCAAAAGCCCACTGCCTGAATTGTTTAGTAGATCCGCAATATGTCGGAGATAAAGAAACATGGGAACTGTCAATCTAGCCCCTGGGAGCAAAGAAACCGGGGAGCTGTGTGGAGACAAACAATCCTATACACATGACGGGAGAGGAGGTTTCTTTTCATTTTTTAAGAGTAGGCAGTGGTCTGTGGGACCACTGACTGCACTTAAAAAAACAAAATCACAAAAATTCAAATTTTTCCCACCTACTTGACTTGAAGTACTTGAAGTAGGTGGTAAAATGAGAATGTTTTCACACATACCACTACAATTCAGTATTAGGAAGGGACACCATTAACACGACCCCGCCTAATACCGAATCACAAACCCAAATTGCGATTCAGTCACAAAAGGTTACTGATTTGCAATTTAGGACTTTGTACATACAAAAATGCATTCACAAACGGCCCAATTCTGCGAATCGGGCTGTTTGTTAACAAAAAAATCTTTACATCTTGCGCTTAGACCCTTATAATAAGAAATTCCCAAATCCCGCAAATGTATTCCTGAACCTGGAAATAATGCTGCTGTGGTGATTGATAGTTCAGGGATATTGGAATACTGTGGTACTCTGACCCAGACCCTGAGGATGTCTTGAGAATTAAAGAATTACCAGGAAGTTACTACCCTGAATTCCCTCCTTAATTTTCCCATTTTGGGCTGCTCCCTACCCTCACATATTTGCGACTTAAATTATCTGAGGGGGAAACGTCATGCATGGTGTACTTTCACACTCTTGTAATTCTGATTTGGTTGGTAACTACCCTTACTAGCTGACTCGAGATTACCCTGTCTTCGGAATGAAAACAAGAGTGATTTATTTTATATGCAAATCGTATGATACACCTACATGTTCGGGCATAGGCTATGGGGAGATACACCACTAAGACCAGTTGCAACACCAGTGCTTGCAACACAGCTGAGAGCAGTGGAACACAGTCTGACCAGAGGCAGGCAAGAACAGGAGCACATCAAGTCAATGCAAAGCAGTCAATTAGACATTGTTGGGTGGCCTGCCAGCCCCATAGGTCATACGACGTTACAAAAGAGGGGGTTGAACCCATGCAGTCACGGGGACCTGGGCGCTATGTGGTACATATGTAAAGGGGTCCCCGTAAGGAGAGTGTATTGTGAATAACATACACTGGAACCAAAATAAAACAACCAGTAAAGCAAAATTAGAAAGGCAAATTATCGATTGGTATATGTGATTTATTACCAAACACTGTTTGATTGCCGGTGACAATATATGAATTAAATTTGTAATTAGCAAGCCCCAAGGGGGGGAAAAAAGGGGAAGAGGGAGGGGGTAGTGCTCAAGGGAGTGTTTAGAACATGGAAAATAACACAGTATCTAAAAGGTAACCGATATATTATAAGGTTAGTGACAGTATAAAAACAGTTGTAGTACACATGCCAAAATAAAAGGCACAATTTGAAGCATTGTCAATGAATCACATTCAACGGTCACATCTGAATACTAGATGAATCGGGGGGTGCCGGAATTACAACAAAAGAAAACAGTCGACGTTTCGACCCCTATCAGCAGGCTAATTAAAGTCCTTTTGCGGGGTCTTCATCAGGACGTCACACAGGGAGGGGAGAGGGGCAATTCTGTGTGAGAAAATAGAGCAAATGAACTTTAGTACATAGTAGGGAAGACGATTACTCATCCTATCTGATATATAGACCAAGGGATAAATTAAAGACAGAATTACCATGGGATACGGCCCAGCCGGGCTCTGTATATGGGAGGGACGTCACGCTAAGAAGTCGTGGTCAGTCAATAAGGGGGAGACCTCAACTAGAGAGGAGACAAACAATCGATAAGATTCAAAAGAATCGGTGGGATTCAAAAGAATCGGATAACAGTTCTAACCAAAGTGAAATTTACTTCCACCCTGTAGTGGAAGGTTAATGTGAATCAAGAACAGTGTTGGCCAAACATGATTGCCAACATTAGCACGTAACACTCAGGGATAAATCCGAACAATGTAACACTCTTGCCATATGGAGATTATACCTCTGATTTTGTAGAAAGTCGATCCTTCTAGGATCCACGAGTCTGGCACAATGCAGGAAACAAATTGACTGCTTTTGGTCTCCTGTAGTCAACTAAACAGAGAAAGGTTGTATACTATCTAGCTCGAGTTGGGATATGAATTCGAGCGGACGAATTCATATCCCGACTCGAGCTAGATCTGTGAACCTCTCACTCCGCGCTCTCTACGTGACGGAGTTCGACTGAATGTCCTACGTAGACGGCGCTGTCCGCTCTATTTTCGTAAGTATCTGTCCCTCTACAATGAATACCCCAGACTAGGAGATTCGCTCGTCCAGCACATTTAGTATACAACCTTCCACTACAGGGTGGAAGTAAATTTCACTTTGGTTAGAACTGTTATCCGATTCTTTTGAATCCCACCGATTCTTTTGAATCTTATCGATTGTTTGTCTCCTCTCTAGTTGAGGTCTCCGCCTTATTGACTGACCACGACTTCTTAGCGTGACGTCCCTCCCATATACAGAGCCCGGCTGGGCCGTATCCCATGGTAATTCTGTCGTTAATTTATCCCTTGGTCTATATATCAGATAGGATGAGTAATCGTCTTCCCTACTATGTACTAAAGTTCATTTGCTCTATTTTCTCACACAGAATTGCCCCTCTCCCCTCCCTGTGTGACGTCCTGATGAAGACCCCGCGAAAGGACTTTAATTAGCCTGCTGATAGGGGTCGAAACGTCGACTGTTTTCTTTTGTTGTAATTCCGGCACACCCCCGATTCATCTAGTATTCAGATGTGACCGTTGAATGTGATTCATTGACAATGCTTCAAATTGTGCCTTTTATTTTGGCATGTGTACTACAACTGTTTTTATACTGTCACTAACCTTATAATATATCGGTTACCTTTTAGATACTGTGTTATTTTCCATGTTCTAAACACTCCCTTGAGCACTACCCCCTCCCTCTTCCCCTTTTTTCCCCCCCTTGGGGCTTGCTAATTACAAATTTAATTCATATATTGTCACCGGCAATCAAGCAGTGTTTGGTAATAAGTCACATATACCAATCCATAGGTCATACGAGGCTCTGTCCCGAATACTCTGGCAGAGGACAACCCTGCATATTTTGAGATTAATTTCTGCCTTTGGGGGATCTCACTTCTTTTTGTGCATATGTTGCACAGAAGTAGAGAATGCTGACCAGGCGCCATGTTTTCTAGGTCCTTCTCATCATACGTTTTTTAAGTGAAAAAAACTCTGAGACCTTTAGATTTTTTCCTAAAAAACAAAAAGGTTATGGCCCTGACACGCATGGTGTTTTCTGCTTGTCCATGAGGGCCATTGCAATATTCCCCAGCCTGAGTCCGCAGTACCTTGCATGGGGGGTTTGGGCATGGAAAATGCCCTACCGACGCCACAGGGGCGTAATGCAAGCCCCTGCAGTACATGGAGCCTCCAACCCATCTGGGGGGCCCCAACATTCAAATATTCCGCCTCAAGGCCAATGGATATCTGTGAGATTTTGGAGACTCCGGGTCCCCGCTTCACCTTTGCGGGGAGCCTTCAATTTACTTTACACCACTGGGATCTAGAGAACTAGTGGCAGACAAACCATCAGGTCAAGTGCTTCCAAGGGCGGGGACGGCTGAAGCTCCCCTGTTGATCACGCTGTGATTCCCTGACCTCTAAACGAAGGTGAATCAGTTTAGCAGGGTAGGAACCCCCAATTTATGGCGCTATCGCCAGGTTACTATCTACACAGCCAATTCCTAGGCCCCTTTTGGGTTCTTCTGAGTAATGCATTCACCCTCTAGAAACCTGATTTTTATATCCACTCTGAAACAGATGGGGGATGATTCGGTTCGTCATTGTTTGTTCCTAAATGTATCTAATTTATTCCAAAATAGAAGGAAGCTTTGGTTCAGATAGTTCCATCAGGAGGCCTGTGGGCTAACAGCGCGAAAAATGCAACCAGTTTAATTTTCACCTTTTTTCTGAGAAATACCGGGAATAGGTCAGGACAAGTCAAGTATTATTCTTGACTTGTTCCAAGTAATGACAAAGAATTCTGAAACCAATGAATCGTGAACCACTGCCGCTTCTTGCTTTCACAGAAGAGACATCCCAGGTCCAAAACGTAAAGATCGTTTTATCTTTATTAATAGTTTAATGCATATGAGAAAGCTATTTGACATCTTTTACATGGCTGCAGACACCTCCAACTCCTTCCCTTCATGCTTTGCTGAGCAGACTGCAGCAGAGTTCATCCACTTAAATCCATTTAATAACGGACTAAGTTCTAAATGGAGAAACGCCATGACTCCAGAGCGCGCTGCTGCATTTCACTTGTTACACGAGAACCTTACGTGGAAGCAAAAAAAAAGCATGGCATTAATGAAATAAAATAAAAGGAAGTCATTTGACAACTTGGCTGGTGTTCCTATATCACTTGTTTTACGGCTGGGCTCTTTGAGTGTTATGTAATAGAAGCCTATATGTGAGGAGACACTTAAGTGGATTAAGTCATGGTACTGTGCAGAGCATTGACATTTGATGGATATAGTTATGCATGCGTAAAATATATATAAATACCACCAAATGCTGCAGCCAGTCCTTGTGAATAATGGCGTGGAGCCTCACCAGAAGTGTCCGCCCCTTATGTGCATTGGGACAGAGTCCCACTAGGGTCATTCTCTCCTTACGGGCTTTGGGGTGGAGCCCCACCAGAAGCATCCGCCCTTATGGGCATTGGGACAGAGTCCCACACGAAGCATTCAGCCATTAGGTTCAATGGGGTGGAACCCCACAAGAAGCATCTGTCCTTATGGGCATTGGGACAGGGTCACACTCGAAGTGTTTGCCCCTAACTGGATTTGGGGTGGAGCTATACCAGTTGCGCCTGCCCTTATGCACATTGGGGAGGTGCCCCACTGGAAACCTAGGCTGTTAATCTGAGGGAGTGGGATTGTGCTGCACTACTTGCTGCACGCTGGTGGAGGTGACGCTACGCAATTCCAGATCCTTGGAATCGGCGAAAAAGGCAAGTTGAAACTGAGCATGCACAAGTTGCCCATTGTATATGCACATTTTCTGCTTTTTGGTTGGACTGGCAGGTCTGAGGTCGATTAGCAAGCTAAGGTTGATCTCACACTCCTCAGCACTCAGAACACTGCCTTCATGCACCAAAGGTAGCCTCCGATGAGAGGGCTTTATGCCCCCAAACAATGTGACCGAAAGCATTTGACCTGCACTTTGAAAGTTCACCATGGGGCTGCATGCTTGGCTCCTTCGGCCTTCATGGCAAATCAAGAAATCCTACTCTACAACTATGCACACTCTGGACTTTGTCAACCATGATTCTCTAAATCAATAACCTAAGATAGATGTTTCCTCAGGAAACTGGAAAACTCATAGAAGATAATGAAGATCATAACTGCATCAATTACTCTATCCCAAGGAAGCTAATGAACGAAAACCCGCTTATCAGATCCACAGTAAATTCTGCTTATTTTCAGGAGCAATTAATGTCCATTCCCAATGCCATAACATTGTTAGTCTAAACTAAAAATTTCTCAATTCCACCTGAAGAATATATTAAGTCCCCTCCAGAGTCAACATGAAAATGATTCCTAACACATTTCACAGAGAAAATTGACATATTCTTGAAACTTTAATACAACGTCATCTTCTAATGCACTTCCTCCAAAATCAATTTGAACCTGGAGCTCTTTTTCATCCATCACAACAGATGATTTAGCAAATTCCATCAAAAGTGTTACACCTACAAACTATTTCAATAATCCTATACCAGCCAATATAATCAAGACACATTTTTTCAATTTTTTTCAAGGCACATGCTGTCTTCCCAACTTTACTGAAGACCAGCCAGTTCACCACTATTCTCAAAGAGATAAATGTGGATCACATCGAAAAATCAGATTACCTTCCAGTCTTCAACCAACCATGGCTTGGGATAGCTAAAGATAACAAGTCACCAACCACCTGTCGCCCTGGAAAACTCCTCAGGATCAACATGATTCTGAAATAATCCCTTGCTCACTTTGCTACTGGATTCAAGCAAGCCGGGCTGAAGATGGCTGGAATGCCAGAAACCGGTCACGGAAGCTTGTTTCCGGTTCAGGGAAGACATGGCTTGGCAGTTCGGGCTGGACTGTTCCCATGAGGCACAGGGTCAGACTGATTTACATATAGCCATGTCTGAACTGGGGTGGCAGAGTGGGTTAAAGAACAGTGATGGATTAAACCCAGATCTTTTGACTGGGTGTGAGTGTTTGATTGGTTCAGATGCTATGTCCATTACCACCCCCTTTTGCACCGCTTTTGGCCACCATAAGTGTGGCAGGGTATGCTCAGACGTGAGTCCCTTGCTCACTTTGCCACTGGATTCAAGCAAGCCGTTCTGAAGACGGCTGCAATGCCAGAAACCGGTCCTCGGAAGCTTGTTTCCGGTTCAGGGAAGGCATGGCTTGGCAGTTTGGGCTGGACTGTTCCCATGAGGCACAGGGTCAGACTGATTTGCATATAGCCATGTCTGAACTGGGGTGGCAGAGTGGGCTAAAGAACGTTGATGGATTAAACCCAGATCTTTTGACTGGGTGTGAGTGTTTGATTGGTTCAGATGCTCCGTTCATTACCACCCCCTTTTGTACCGCTTTTGGCCACCATAAGTGTGGCAGGGTATGCTCAGACGTGAGTCCCTTGCTCACTTTGCCACTGGATTCAAGCAAGCCGGGCTATAGACGGCTGGAATGCCAGAAACCGGTCCTCGGAAGCTTGTTTTCGGTTCAGGGAAGGCATGGCTTGGCAGTTCGGGCTGGACTGTTCCCATGAGGCACAGGGTCAGACTGATTTGCATATAGCCATGTCTGAACTGGGGTGGCAGAGTGGGCTAAAGAACGGTGATGGATTAAACCCAGATCTTTTGACTGGGTGTGAGTGTTTGATTGGTTCAGATGCTCCGTCCATTACCACCCCCTTCTGTACCGCTTTTGGCCACCATAAGTGTGGCAGGGTATGCTCAGACGTGAGTCCCTTGCTCACTTTGCCACTGGATTCAAGCAAGCCGGGCTGAAGACGGCTGAAATGCCAGAAACCGGTCCTTGGAAGCTTGTTTCCGGTTCAGGGAAGGCATGGCTTGGCAGTTCGGGCTGGACTGTTCCCAGGTGGCACAGGGTTAGACTGATTTGCATATAGCCATGTCTGAACTGGGGTGGCAGAGTGGGCTAAAGAACGGTGATGGATTAAACCCAGATCTTTTGACTGGATGTGAGTATTTGATTGGTTCAGATGCTCCGTCCATTACCACCCCCTTTTGTACCGCTTTTGGCCACCATAAGTGTGGCAGGGTATGCTCAGACGTGAGTCCCTTGCTCACTTTGCCACTGGATTCAAGCAAGCCGGGCTGAAGACGGCTGAAATGCCAGAAACCGGTCCTCGGAAGCTTGTTTCCGGTTCAGGGAAGGCATGGCTTGGCAGTTCGGGCTGGACTGTTCCCAGGAGGCACAGGGTTAGACTGATTTGCATATAGCCATGTCTGAACTGGGGTGGCAGAGTGGGCTAAAGAACGGTGATGGATTAAACCCAGATCTTTTGACTGGATGTGAGTGTTTGATTGGTTCAGATGCTCCGTCCATTACCACCCCCTTCAGTACCGCTTTTGGCCACCATAAGTGTGGCAGGGTATGCTCAGACGTGAGTCCCTTGCTCACTTTGCCACTGGATTCAAGCAAGCCGGGCTGAAGACGGCTAGAATGCCGGAAACCGGTCCTCGGAAGCTTGTTTCCGGTTTAGGGAAGGCATGGCTTGGCAGTTCGGGCTGGACTGTTCCCAAGAGGCACAGGGTCAGACTGATTTGCATATAGCCATGTCCGAACTGGGGTGGCAGAGTGGGCTAAACAACGGTGATGGATTAAACCCAGATCTTTTGACTGGGTGTGAGTGTTTGATTGGTTCAGATGCTCCGTCCATTAACACCCCCTTTTGTACCGCTTTTGGCCACCATAAGTGTGGCAGGGTATGCTCAGACGTGAGTCCCTTGCTCACTTTGCCACTGGATTCAAGCAAGCCGGTGTGAAGACGGCTGGAATGCCAGAAACCGGTCCTCGGAAGCTTGTTACCGGTTCAGGGAAGGCATGGCTTGGCAGTCCGGGCTGGACTGTTCCCATGAGGCACAGGGTCAGACTGATTTGCATATAGCCATGTCTGAACTGGGGTGGCAGAGTGGGCTAAAGAACGGTGATGGATTAAACCCAGATCTTTTGACTGGGTGTGAGTGTTTGATTGGTTCAGATGCTCCGTCCATTACCACCCCCTTGTACTGCTTTTGGCCACCGTAAGTGTGGCAGGGTATGCTCAGACGTGAGTCCCTTGCTCACTTTGCCACTGGATTCAAGCAAGCCGGGCTGAAGACGGCTGGAATGCCAGAAACCAGTCCTCGGAAGCTTGTTTCCGGTTCCGGGAAGGCATGGCTTGGCAGTTCGAGCTGGACTGTTCCCATGAGGCACAGGGTCAGACTGATTTGCATATAGCCATGTCTGAACTGGGGTGGCAGAGTAGGCTAAAGAACGGTGATGGATTAAACCCAGATCTTTTGACTGGGTGTGAGTGTTTGATTGGTTCAGATGCTCCGTCCATTACCACCCCCTTTTGTACCGCTTTAGGCTACCATAAGTGTGGCAGGATATGCTCAGACGTGAGTCCCTTGCTCACTTTGCCACTGGATTCAAGCAAGCCGGGCTGAAGACGGCTGGAATGCCAGAAACCGGTCCTCGGAAGCTTGTTTCCGGTTCAGGGAAGGCATGGCTTGGCAGTTCGGGCTGGACTGTTCCCATGAGGCACAGGGTCAGACTGATTTGCATATAGCCATGTCTGAACTGGGGTGGCAGAGTAGGCTAAAGAACGGTGATGGATTACACCTAGATCTTTTGACTGGGTGTGAGTGTTTGATTGGTTCAGATGCTCTGTCCATTACCACCCCCTTTTGTACCGCTTTTGGCCACCATAAGTGTGGCAGGGTATGCTCAGACGTGAGTCCCTTGCTCACTTTGCCACTGGATTCAAGCAAGCCGGGCTGAAGACGGCTGGAATACCAGAAACCAGTCCTCAGAAGCTTGTTTCCAGTTCAGGGAAGGCATGGCTTGGCAGTTCGGGCTGGACTGTTCCCATGAGGCACAGGGTCAGACTGATTTGCATATAGCCATGTCTGAACTGGGGTGGCAGAGTGGGCTAAAGAACGGTGATGGATTAAACCTAGATCTTTTGACTGGGTGTGAGTGTTTGATTGGTTCAGATGCTCTGTCCATTACCACCCACTTCTGTACCGCTTTTGGCCACCATAAGTGTGGCAGGGTATGCTCAGACGTGAGTCCCTTGCTCACTTTGCCACAGGATTCAACCAAGCCGGGCTGAAGACGGCTGGAATGCCAGAAACCGGTCCTCGGAAGCTTGATTCCGGTTCAGGGAAGGCATGGCTTGGCAGTTTGGGCTGGACTGTTCCCATGAGGCACAGGGTCAGACTGATTTGCATATAGCCATGTCTGAACTGGGGTGGCAAAGTGGGCTAAAGAACGGTGATGGATTAAACCCAGATCTTTTGACTGGGTGTGAGTGTTTGATTGGTTCAGATGCTCCGTCCATTACCACCCCCTTCTGTACCGCTTTTGGCCACCATAAGTGTGGCAGGGTATGCTCAGACGTGAGTCCCTTGTTCACTTTGCCACTGGATTCAAGCAAGCCGGGCTGAAGACGGCTGGAATGCCAGAAACCGGTCCTCGGAAGCTTGTTTCCGGTTCAGGGAAGGCATGGCTTGGCAGTTCGGGCTAGACTGTTCCCAGGAGGCACAGGGTCAGACTGATTTGCAAATAGCCAACTCTGAACTGGGGTGGCAGAGTGGGCTAAAGAACGGTGATGGATTAAACTCAGATCTTTTGACTGGGTGTGAGTGTTTGATTGGTTCAGATGCTCCGTCCCTTAACACCCCCTTTTGTACCGCTTTTGGCCACCATAAGTGTGGCAGGGTATGCTCAGACGTGAGTCCCTTGCTCACTTTGCCACTGGATTCAAGCAAGCCGGTCTGAAGACGGCTGGAATGCCAGAAACCGGTCCTCGGAAGCTTGTTTCCGGTTCAGGGAAGGCATGGCTTGGCAGTTCGGGCTGGACTGTTCCCATGAGGCACAGGGTCAGACTGATTTGCATATAGCCATGTCTGAACTGGGGTGGCAGAGTGGGCTAAAGAATGGTGATGGATTAAACCCAGATCTTTTGACTGGGTGTGAGTGTTTGATTGGTTCAGATGCTCTGTCCATTACCACCCACTTCTGTACCGCTTTTGGCCACCATAAGTGTGGCAGGGTATGCTCAGACGTGAGTCCCTTGCTCACTTTGCCACAGGATTCAAGCAAGCCGGGCTGAAGACGGCTGGAATGCCAGAAACCGGTCCTCGGAAGCTTGTTTCCGGTTCAGGGAAGGCATGGCTTGGCAGTTCGGGCTGGACTGTTCCCAGGAGGCACAGGGTTAGACTGATTTGCATATTGCCATGTCTGAACTGGGGTGGCAGAGTGGGCTAAAGAACGGTGATGGATTAAACCCAGATCTTTTGACTGGGTGTGAGTGTTTGATTGGTTCAGATGCTCCGTCCATTACCACCCCCTTTTGTACCGCTTTTGGCCACCATAAGTGTGGCATGGTATGCTCAGACGTGAGTCCCTTGCTCACTTTGCCACTGGATTCAAGCAAGCCGTTCTGAAGACGGCTGGAATGCCAGAAACCGGTCCTCGGAACCTTGTTTCTGGTTCAGGGAAGGCATGGCTTGGCAGTTTGGGCTGGACTGTTCCCATGAGGCACAGGGTCAGACTGATTTGCATATAGCCATGTCTGAACTGGGGTGGCAAAGTGGGCTAAAGAACGGTGATGGACTAAACCCAGATCTTTTGACTGGGTGTGAGTGTTTGATTGGTTCAGATGCTCCGTCCATTACCACCCCCTTCTGTACCGCTTTTGGCCACCATAAGTGTGGCAGGGTATGCTCAGACGTGAGTCCCTTGTTCACTTTGCCACTGGATTCAAGCAAGCCGGGCTGAAGACGGCTGGAATGCCAGAAACCGGTCCTCGGAAGCTTGTTTCCGGTTCAGGGAAGGCATGGCTTGGCAGTTCGGGCTAGACTGTTCCCAGGAGGCACAGGGTCAGATTGATTTGCAAATAGCCAACTCTGAACTGGGGTGGCAGAGTGGGCTAAAGAACGGTGATGGATTAAACCCAGATCTTTTGACTGGGTGTGAGTGTTTGATTGGTTCAGATGCTCCGTCCATTAACACCCCCTTTTGTACCGCTTTTGGCCACCATACGTGTGGCAGGGTATGCTCAGACGTGAGTCCCTTGCTCACTTTGCCACTGGATTCAAGCAAGCCGGTCTGAAGACGGCTGGAATGCCAGAAACCGGTCCTCGGAAGCTTGTTTCCGGTTCAGGGAAGGCATGGCTTGGCAGTTCGGGCTGGACTGTTCCCATGAGGCACAGGGTCAGACTGATTTGCATATAGCCATGTCTGAACTGGGGTGGCAGAGTGGGCTAAAGAACGGTGATGGATTAAACCCAGATCTTTTGACTGGGTGTGAGTGATTGATTGGTTCAGATGCTCTGTCCATTACCACCCCCTTTTGTACCGCTTTTGGCCACCATAAGTGTGGCAGGGTGTGCTCAGACGTGAGTCCCTTGCTCACTTTGCCACTGGATTCAAGCAAGCCGGGCTGAAGACGGCTGGAATGCCAGAAACCGGTCCTCAGAAGCTTGTTTCTAGTTCAGGGTAGGCATGGCTTGGCAGTTCGGCTGGACTGTTCCCATGAGGCACAGGGTCAGACTGATTTGCATATAGCCATGTCTGAACTGGGTTGGCAGAGTGGGCTAAAGAACGGTGATGGATTAAACCCAGATCTTTTGACTGGGTGTGAGTGTTTGATTGGTTCAGATGCTCCGTCCATTACCACCCCCTTTTGTACCGCTGAAATAATCCACGTCATGATATCCCTAAATGCTGATTAGTGTGATAGCACAGACAGTGGAGTTGATCAAGTGAGGGAGGGGAGGAAGGGGACAGCAGTGAGGGAGACCAAAAAGAGATAACAAAACACAGTTACTCAAGTTCCCTAACATTTAACAACCCTTCTCCTCGGTCACTCCTGTTCTTACTATACCATACTTGTTAAGAAGGAAGAGGTTAGAGCTCCTGTTCTCATTCACTTGCATTCACCTGTGCGATATCAAAATAATAAACATACATTATTATGCAGCTAATGCCTGAACCCTCACTAAGAGAACTTGTGATCCAACACCAACCTACCTAAGCATAACTCGCTTGTAAATAACAGGGGAAACACTTCCCCTGTTAAAGCGGCTTAACATCAGATGGCTTCCTCACTGATTCACTGACATAATATCTTCACTGCTAATATCGCCCTACAAAATTATCATCACAGTAATATCGTCAGCAAAAATATCAAAAGCCTATACTTAATTAAGGAAAGTACAGTAACATTGAGAAAAAAATATTGTTAATAAAAACTTAAATTTTACAAGTTTTGAGAACAAATATATCATCAACAAAACTATTGTCCCTATTAAATAAACATAGCACATATCAAAAATATCGAAACTAACAATATTGTAAATAGACATAAAACTTAGCTATAAAAAATTGCAAATACCACATTTACTAAATAAATACAAATATAAAAATATATCCCACATATTAATAGATATATTTACACACAATATAACATTTTTAAATATTTAAAAAATAGCATTTCACATTTTTAATCTTTACATCGTTTTACAAAAAATAAATATCAGTTATAAACATCACTAAGACATATCAAATATATTTTTTATAATATGAACATTATTTCTGTACCGAAAATAAATATTTATAAAGAATTACCATTTTGTACCATATACACCTTTAAACAAAAGGATTTTTTTGTTTTCTAAATAAGGACATAACTAACATAACAACTAAACAGATGCTATAAAAACTAATAGTAGGTGTGCTTCTACGTGCAGTGAAGGCATCTGTGCTGCGCTGCCCCCAGCTGTTTCTTTACCGCATCGCTGGAGCCCTAGAGGATCCGAGCCACTGCACTGCCTTTCGTGGTGAGGAGCGAAATTAGGTGAGTGGCACTACATGGCTGGCCCCTTTCCTGGGAACCCTCACCTCCTGCTGCAGAGGGTGCCTATTAGATGTGGTCCCTGGACTGGCTTTGCTGTCAACTTGGTTCTCCACCTCCCGGACTCTTTGGAGGAGAGTCCCCTGTTGGATGCAATCACTTGATGCCCTTAGACTATGCCGAGCTACACCTCCCTTAAACAGTGCCCCCATATTATTGCCAAGGCAAGATTACTGTGGGCACTCCTGGGTCTGCATTCCCGGTGCTGGCTGCTGGGGCAAGCTGGGGCCTTCTAGAGACTTGAAGTGCAGGCCTGGTGCAGCACGGACTCCTCGAGTGGGCTCTACTATGGTGCCATATCCCATGTAACCCAGCTGGGGGCCTCCCCTCTCTGTAGTGTGTCTAGCTCATGCCCCTGTGGGGCTGCATACGTGATTGCTGGGGAAGACGTCATACCTGCTAGGGTTCTACGAGGTGCTACTCCCCACCCTGCCTGCATATATTTGTCTTTTGCAAAGCTCAGGGGAAGGAATCTGAGGGGGCTTTGGACACTGTAGGGTGAAGCTGTTGCCCCTCCCCCCTTTTCGGCTGGTAGCCCTACTCACCTACGCTACGAAGACTCTTGGCCCTTTACTTAGGGATGTGTCAGGCTTCCTGCCTTATTCCTCGACCTGGCTCTCCATTCTGTGCGTTGGTGTCTGAGGGGTCATGCCACGCTCTAAAGCTGGGAAAGAAGTCGCTGCACACACCAGAGATAATCTTGTGACGGCACTGTGGAACAAACCTTGCTCTGCATCCTCTGCGCCTTTGGCGTCTTCGGCAGAGGGATTCTCTGACCCTTTCAAACAATCCTTCATGGACAACTTTTTGCAGGAAATAAAGCCCAAAATTGGATCGCTTAGAACGGAGGTTCAAACTTGCATCAAGGAACTCAGGAGAGACATCACAGAAATCGGAGAGAGAGTGGACGATCTCGAGAAGACGGTTGATACTCACAAGGAACACCACAAACAACTCTGGTAATGATTGGCCCTCCTGGAGTAACACCATATTGAGCTCCAAATTAAGCAGGAGGACTTGGAAAACCAGAGCCGCCCAATGACTTGCGCCTGAGGACTATTCCAAAGGGGGCAGAGGGCTCGGATATTATGACCTTTGTTGCTGAGTTGCTTCATGAGATCAGAGAAGATGATGATGCCTCTCCACCTGCACTTGACAGGGCTCACCGCGTGGCTGAACTCTCTGGGCGCTCTGGTCTGGTTCCCGACATATTAACCAGGGTTCACTTTTTCACGGAGAAGGAGGCAATCTTAAAGGCGGAACGTTCCAAATAGGAGTTGGCCTACAAGGGATCCACCATCCTTGCTCCCACCACACATCATCGCTGCAGGGACTTTAAACCTGTCACTAATAAGCTTCATGAGCTGGGCATTCAATCCCAATGGGGCCATCCCTTTGTACTTATCTTTCACTGGGAATCCAAATGCCGGGTGCAGTGTTCTCTCCGGGAGGTCACTCAACTGCTCCGTCTCCTGACTTTCTCTGCGCCGCCTAGCCCTTCCCACTTGCCCTCTTTTGATCGAGAACCTGCAAAGCTGCAGTGGGTTAGAGCGCTCAGACCACGGCCATGGGCCATGCCTTTCTCTCACAACACTTGATGGTGGATGGGTGTAAATGTAAAGGGTCTCAACGCTCCTAATAACTACAACAGAACTCAGACATTATCTTCTTACAGGAGACACATCTCTTAAAGATGGATACCTACCATATGGCTCACTCTAAATATCCCTTTCAATGCTGGGCATCTGCGACTACAAAAACGGCTGGGGTGGCTATTCTCTGCAGGGCAGGCATCCATCAGGGAGCTGTCCGAGCAATCCATGGCAAGGATGGCAGATTTCTCCAAGTAATCGTCCGGGTTGGGGTACAGACTCTCACTCTCTGCAATATTTATGCTCTCAATCAAGCACAGGTACTCTTTATCAGGGAACTCCTACAGGAACAGATAACTCATGATGATCATCATTTCATATTTGCGGGTGATTTCAATCTGGTGTGGGGCACGGAAAGGGATCATAGTACTGGTACATATAATGGGGCTGAGGCCATGTCTGCCTCTTTGACGAAAATGTTTACTGATTTAGGAACGCTAGATATTTGGTGCTACCACTCCCCAGCTACATGAGATTATTCTTATTATTCCCATGTGCACCGCTCCTACTCCCGCATTGACTATCTATTTCTTCCCCACTCCCTGGTGTGCGACGTTTTATCTGCTTCTATGTCAGATATCTCCATTTCGGACCATGCACATTTGGAACTTCTGCTAAACGACCGCACACCTCACTCATGACAACCCCCCTGCTGGAGACTTCCCCCCATGTTCTTCAGGATCCAGTGGATGTGGCTGAGCTCCGTGAAGCTATCCTGTCATACTTTCTGTCCAATGACCTACCAGAAACTCCTTTCCCCATGGTTTGGGACACCTTTAAAGCCACAATTTGGTGTCACATTACCTCCCTAGTGATAGCCCGAACCCGGGAGTCTGGCTTGTTCAAGGATAACTTGTCCAAGGACATTAAAAGGCTGGAAGAAATAGACAAGGAACATCCTCTAGCTCCTAATAAGCGACGCTTGGCTATGCTTCATGGCCAGTTATGGGCTAATAGGACTAATAAGGAGGAGCACGCCTTATTGGCATTGAAGCAACAATATTATGAAGGGGGGAATGGTGGGAACAGTCCTAGTGGGTTGCTTTAGGAAGCGAGCAGCAAAGGCTCACATTGCAAAAATTAAACTAGACGATGGCACATGGGTTACAACTGTAACTGCCAAGCTAAAAGCCTTTCATCATCATCAAAATGACATTATTCAAATAATACAAGTTGATCATAAAAGTATATCTTTACATCACAATTAAAAATGTTAAAAGAAGCAATTCATCAGAACCAATCAATTAATGTTTTCTGGATTTGAGACACATACATAAAAAAAGGTGACACTGTAACAAGTTAGCGGATAAGGCAGCATTCATAAAAAAATACAGGGTCAGGCGACATTGTCTAAAATTGTACTTACGTAAAAAAGCGGAATTAAAAACCTTTTCTGTTGATTACAATAGAATTTACAAAAGAAAAAGATGTGCAAATCAGACTGTCAAGAGGTGTCATCACATGGGCAACCCTGGAGATTGTTCGAAGAAAAGATACCAGCAGGGTGGACCAACATACAAGGGATATAATTGAGCCGAAACCTTAACAAAAAAACCTGTGCCGTGGGATTGTTACAAAATCCAGATAGGGGATATCCCCTCACCTGCAATGGCTCTTCAATATATTCTCTAATGGTAGGTTTATTAAGCTGTACATTCAATCTCCTTTCTTTGGCAAAAATCATAAAACAAGTCTTTAGTGCATGTTTCGAGACTGAGCCACATTTTTCTGTCGATTGAATAAGCTACCTAAATCCAGAGTGTATAAAGTATTTTTCACATACTTTAGCCATAAAATGTTCTCCTTGTACTCAAGGGATAGGCAATCCTGTATTATTTGTTGGGTCAATGACACTGTGTCTCTACGCCAGACTGAGTGCCATAAAAGGATGGGAACGTTTATCCAATCAATTATATAAGGAATGCTTAGTTCTTTGTGTAAATTAAAATTGGGACAACCAATGGGGAGACTCATCATCAATTTCCAAAACAAATCCTCTGTTGTTTGGATCCTCTTTGCATCAACGTGGCCCCGCACCCCTTTCATGACTATTACACTTCTCTCTACACACGGGGGTCACCTAATTTGAACCAGATTCAAGCAGTCTTGGGAGAATGCAGGTGGACTCCGATCGAGGGGCATCATGTGCAACTTCTTGAAGGTCCACTTACCTTAGACAAACTTACTCGTGCGCTGAGGGATCTACCCCTCGGTAAATCTCCGGGCCTGGCCCGGACGGGCTCCCAGTTTCTTTTTATCTCACCTTTCTTCTGCAGATACCAGACCATTTGCTCTGCCTTTTTAATTCTTTTTCCGATACTTGAGGCCCCTCCAATTCTATGGCATTAGCCGAGATTGCACTGCTCTCCAAACCAGGAAAAGATCCCACGTTGTGCTCCTCTTTTCGCCCCATATCACTTTTAAACACAGATCTAAAACTTTACACTAAAATTCTGGCCAAGCTTCTCAACTCACATCTGCCGGGGCTCATCAAGCCTGATCAGGTTGGTTTAATTCGTCACCGGCAGGGTGCGGACAATATGCACACTTGGTTGGAAAGTCTCCCCACTGGAACATACCTGCTTGCTTCTTGTTGCTCGATGCTGAAAAAGCATTTGACCGAGTGGGCTGAAATTTTTTGCGGCCGTCTTACATAAGATAGGGCTGGGGCCTAAGATGATTGCTTACAGGGGAACTCTGCATGGATGCAGTTTATCTCCCCTGCTATTTGCTCTTGTTGTAGAATCTCTTGCAATCTTGATTCGCCAATCACCTGATATTACTGGCATTGTAACGGAGTAGTGGACCACAAAATTGCCCTGTTCGCGAACGATCTCCTTCTTATATTGTCACAACCATGTTCCTCCTTGCCCATACTTCATACATTACTACAGTCTTTTGAAATCGCCTCAGGTCTCAAAATCAATCATGCAAAATTGTGGGCCTTAAATCTTGCAATCCCTATATCCGAGATTCCCTTGTTCCAGTCTCTTGTCCCATAACAATAGGCCTCACATTCGATTCGATACCTTGGCCCTAACTTAACCTCTAATCTTAACATGTGGTCGCAAGCAAATTGGCAGAAATGCAAAACAGCCATCTTTGAGGATTTATGAACTTGAAGATCCCTTCCTGTCTCATGGCTGCAGCATCTGAATGTGATTAAAATGTGGGTTCTGCAGAAAATATTGTATTTATTCCAAACACTGCCCACGCCTTTACCAGAACACCAAATCCAGAACCTCCAGCGCTAGCTCACTAACTTTATCTGGGGAGGAAAGCGGCCACGCTTCTCTAATAAAATACTTATGTTACCATGGGACAGGGCGGACTGGTTTGTTTTAACTTAATGGAGTATTACTGGGCCTTGCATCTCTGTTTTATCTTGAAATGGGTTGTGCAGGAGAGCAAGAAGGTTTGGTTCCAGAACAATAGGGCGGTAACTTGCCGACCCCTGTTGGACCTTGCCTGCTTTCACAGGAGGCCTGACCGCGCAGCGCTTACATGGTCATATCAGCAAAAACTGTGTGGATATATGGGATAAGCTTACGTTATCCAGGGGTCTCACTTCCATTCCATAATCTAACACTCCCATTGCTCGCAACTCACACTTTCCATCTGCTGTACATCCGCATTCTTTCTTGGCCTGGTCGGAAAGGGAGTGTCGGACGCTCCAGGACGATTTTCGAAGTTGGACATTTTAAAATCTTTCTCACAATGCAAACAGGACTTCCACTTCCCCAAGGGTGCTAGACTACAATATCTTCAACTTCGGCACTGGGTACAGGCATTGTCATCCACTCAGGGAGCCACTCATACTTTTTCCCCCTTTGAACTGTTGGTGCGTTCCTACGATGGATCCAGGGGACTGATATCTCACACGTATCAAGTCCTCCAACATGCCCCCGACTTACTCCTCATACATATAAGTCACAATGGCAATCAGGTAGTTCTGATGAAATCACACATAAACAATAGGAGCAATTATTGAGTGACATCCCAAGGGTTTTCTGTAGCATGTCTCAGAGAGAATCCGCATATAAAGTCATGACACAATTGTATTACACTCCCCCAAAGTTACACAAAATTTTCCCAGTTCCTCTCCTGTTTGCTGGCGATGTACAAGCGCTACTGGGGATTTCCTCCACATTTGGTTGCATTGCCTGCTATTGGCCACTTACTGGAAGGTGGTTCTTAGTCACATTAAACAGGTGATCGGTTACCCACTACCCGAAACCCCGACCACACTTATCCTGGGCCTCAAACTTGCGAACCTTATTGCCATGACACACATGGACTGGCACATAATTCTACACATGCTTGGTGCAGCTAAACAAACAATAGCGTTATACTGGAAAAAGGCTGAAGCACCCCTAGTGAACGTCTGGTTCACTAGTCTGTGGCATACCATGGTAATGGAGCAACTCACAGCCCTCCCTTCTAGCGCGGACAGACTCTGGGGGCTTAACAGGGATACTGCTTAATCACTCCTCTGGATGGTATTGGTCACCTGCAGAGCCATGACTTCCCTTGGGTTCTTCTCCACACTTGGTCCCTCCATTCACAGGGGCTCTGTTCCTAGCGGTGGGACATTTTGCCCTCCCTGCTCACATTTTACGTAATGCCTCTCTCCTTCCTTGTTCCAACACCACCTAGTCCCTTCTCACTTGTTAATGTTTTTTCTCCGAGAGCAATGTCCTTTTATATGTGAAAGATTTGTAATATGCAATTGCTTTGTATTTTAATCTGCTGATATTTTTGAGTCTTCAATGATGCGCCTTTCCTTTTATTTAATTTTTTCCTGGCCTTTTTTCTCTTTTTCTTTCTTTCTGCTCCCTTCCTATTTTTGTTATTCTGATGGTTGTATTGTTCTGATTTGTATTTTCAATAAAATAGATTTGAAAGAAAAAAAACTTATAGTACAAAACTACAAAGCAAAACCAATAAAATGCATTTACCAATTAAATAAACAATATAAAAGATGCAAACAAATTATGAACAAACTACCTGCAAAAATGCAAACACTCGAAAAGAACAAAACTCTGCGTATTTTCCCACAACGCAGCAACTTTGAAGAAATATACTGTATGTCAACAAGACAAAGTAAGCATTGTCTCTCATTTATTTTAAATGTATTCTAACTAAAGTTGAAATCAATATCTCCTGCTAATCAAATTAAAACATTTAATTTTATTTTTTCCCCTTCTCTACAGACTCTCCCATCTTCAAACACATACACTTCATTAAATAACCAACACAAGCAACGAAAAAACTTAAGTATATCTAAAAAGCTAATTAAAACACAATTATACTGTTAAACTACATTACCTCACCTAATACTCTATAAACACCACACTTTTTAAGAGCAATATAATAAAACAATTGTTTATATTTCAACAGGAAAAAGCAACACCATCAAAACAGAAAAATACAACAGAAACGTGTTTGACCAACTGAAAACTTGAAAGCACAACATAAATGTAAGTTTGCACAAAAATGTTTCTATGTAAAAAATATACATAATATATTCCTAATTCTTACTATATATTTACTTATTTACAGTACAGTTAAAGAAATTGCCAGATGGTGCAAAATGTATTGCATATCAACCAACAAAAGAGTGTCAATCGTTATATGTGTATAAGCACAAACAAAGGATGAAAGGTGAAAGAAAGAAATCTCATTGGATTTTTTCAGGAAGCCCTCACTCACCACCCTGGTTGGTGACATGCTTTATCAGTAGGCCCACCAGGAGAAGCCAAATGCCTCCCTGGTGTGCTACCACGGCAGAATACTGCGGAGCTGGTTTTTGTGACAGTAGTGTGAAAAGGTGGTTTAAAAATGTCCAGGTTGTGTCCCACACAAAAACGTTATTCAGTGGTCAACCTCACATACTAAAAGTATGTGTTGGGAAATTACCCAAAAAATTGTTTGGATATTTCCACTTAAAGTGAGGTCGACATGTTTCTGCCCTTTATGTGTAATTTACTGGGCATTCTTCAGGACCATGGGGAGTGTACCTCGGCAGTATGGGCGTGCTAAGGCCCACCCTAACCTGAGGACGTGAAAGTAAAAATTAGTGTAAAAACTAGTAAGTGCAAGAAAAAAAGAACAAACCAACAAGTTGTGGGGTTTCCCTCAAAATCAGAGGAACCTGTCTAGTTTGTCAGCTAAAAGATCCATGCCCCATAGGTCTCTGGAGGGGGGTGGAGGCGAAAATGGCACACCGCCCGCAACGCCTGGCACCCGCTTGATACCAGGGTTCTGCCTCTAGAACGGACCTCATGTCACCAACCAGGGTGGTGAGTGAGGGCTTCCTGAAAAAATCCAATGACATTTATTTCTTTCACCTTTCTCCCCTGTTTGTGCTTATACACATATAACGATTGACACTCTTTTGTTGTGTGATATACATTTCCCTGGGGGACTAAGAGTGTCTTTTTCCCTCTGTCTCCTGTTGTTGGAACCCGCAAAATGTATTGCTTCACAAAAGGGCAAACTTTTACCTTGTTATATTGGGTACACATATAGCCAAGAGAAAAGACCTTCTTAGCAAATGAATTGGAAATGTATGAAATAGTACTCAAATGGTTGTTATAGGAGTGCAACCACTAGAGAAAAAACTGTTAATAATGTTAAAGAACATACGCCCCCATGTCACTGAAATTGAATTAAGAGATGTCCTAAAAAACATAAAAGAAGCAAACACTAGCTCCTAACAATCAACAAAGCAAATTCTAAAGGACATTATATCCCATGTCCCAGAGCACTTAACAGGTCAGTTACCTGTTATACCAACTTTAAAACGTCTAATTTCCAGAGCTAAAAAGGCCACCAGTCAAGCTCCACCTGCCCCTCAAACATTTACAGAGGTAGAAATTCCACCTGATCTCACAGTAACACTCAAAGAGGAACAACTCATTTTATATGATAATAAAAGTCCTGAAAAATGAATTATAATCTTTGCTACCCCTACACATGTACTAAAATGAGGGCAATGTAAAAAATGAATGATGGATGCGGCATTTAATATATGTCCGAAACCATTCCACCAACTCTATACCATCCATGGGGAATTTCACAACAGTAACATATCTTTTATGTATGCCTTATTTCCAAAGAAACACACAAATACCCATATGGAACTCCTGACCCAAATGAAACAGAAAACTAACAACTACTATCCCCAAACCATTATCATTGATTTTGAACAAGCAATGGTGCAAAGGGCTCGAATACGAGATTTTTGTGGTCTGGCGGGTGGGCGGCGTGGTGGTCCTGTGGTGGTGCCTTTCAAAGGCACCTATTTATCTTTTAGAAAGGCACCACCACAGGACCATCACAGCATGTTCCATCATGTCATAGATTGTAAAGTCCATGCCATGCTGGAACTTGGGTTGCATGCACAAAGGGGGGCACAACATGTGCCCCCCTGCATGCACCCTCATGCATGGGACACGGGGGCCCTGTAGGGCCGCCTTTGTTTAATGACGGTCAGTAGTTTCATGGAAAAAGAACCTCCATGACACCGCTGGCGGTCCCGAAACTCTTAATATAAATGGCAGTGCAGGAACTGCACCACCAGCATATTGTGAGCCCTTGACTGCCACGGAACAGGCAGGGAACACGGTTCCCTGGCAGTCGCTGCGGTGCAATGGCAGTCAGACCGCCAAAGTTGTAATCCGGCAGTTGGACCACTGGTGCAGAGGTGGCTGGACTGCCACCGCCATGCCACGCATGTCTGGCGGTCCTTGGATCACCATACTCATAATTAGGCCATTAGATGTCTCTTAATTATTTTCCCTTGTTTTACTTAATTTCCTTTCAGGGAGGCTTCAATACTTCTGATTTCATGTTGCACAAGTCTTCCAATGTGACATTTAAAGCAGTATTCACAAAGTATGACAATTCAAGTGCTGAATACCTGCAGCAAGGCAACCATGCTCTTTTTTTATCTTAGGTTTTGCTAATTTGGGTCTCGACTACTCTCGTCACCAGATTCAGTCTCTTTAGGTATCGTTTCTGGCTTCTGAGCTATTAATGCCCTTCTCCTTGGATTTCTGTTTTCATACCCTTGTGGCCATTCTGTTGGTGATTGCTTATCCTGCTTTGCCAGGAGCTTCATCTTTCAAAGCCACATTCAGAGCACTTCTTCTTGGTGACTTGATCTCTGCTTCTTTTTCATTAGAGATCTCCACACCACTCCGCGTTTGTCTGGTGCTTTCACGTGATTCCAAAAAATCAAGGTGGGGGAGGTAGAGTACTGATCCGTTCAGTCTCCTGAGTATAATCAAAATATCAATGGGGAAGGATCACTGGTCCTGCATAACCAGGGTATGCAGGTATGTTCGTTGTGTCTCACAAAGTAAAAGACCCTCATGCACGTGTTTTTGGTAGGAATTCGTAGCGGTATATGTTGTCTCCCCGCTTTGTAACACGTGTGTGCATAATCCTTGGGTCAGTTATTATGCAACCTCCACCCGGAGGATTTACCCATGGTTAAAAACAGTAGAGGAACAGTAAATATCGAACCTTGACCACTTTTTTAAGATTCACATATTAGTGTGCTTGAATTCCTTAATATTCCAGAGCAACACGCCTTTTCATTGTTTATTACTACCCGAATCCAGACCTAAGAAAATTTCTATCGCTGGCTGTACGGGTATTTTTAACTTCCCTTCACGTCACCTATTTACGATCACTACTGTTTTTAACCATGTGTAAATCCTCCGGGTGGAGGTTGCATAATAACTGAACCTACCTGCATACCCTGGTTATGCAGGACCAGTGATCCTTCCCCATTGATATTTTGCTTGCACATGATTGTCTGTCCACTGATCTTTGCCCCTTTTTATCCCCATTTTGCTCAATTGGCAATGGTGCTGCTGATCTAGGTGGTCTCTCAACTTGTGGTGCAACCACCAATGCTCTTCACTCATGATCAAAGACCAAAGGCGCTTCTTCTGGATTACTCGCTCTTTTTGTGTGTGAAGCATGAATCCAGTTCAGAACTCCAGCACACTTAACAGACTTGTCTGTAGTAAGGAACATTTGAAAGGGGCCTTTCCATCTGGGTTCAAGGCAAGTCTTCCAATTGTGCTTCTTGATCACAAACCAGTCACCAGGATTGAGGTTGTGGCAGTGTTCTTGATGAGGATCTTGTGTGGCAGCTGAGACCTGATGAGAGACAGAACGAACAATGTCAGCCAGTTCCTTACAATAGTCCAAGATAATGTCATCAGTAATGGATTGTTTATGTTCAGAAAGGTGACCCTTCCTGCACATATACAATCTTAAAAAATAAATGACATTTTGTAACCTCCATGTGTGCTGCATTAAGCAGCACATGTAGAAGTGACAGAACAGCATTTCAAGATTGTTTATATACAGGAAGGGTGACCTTCCAGTACATAAACAATCTACCCTCACTCGCAGACACCCTTGCACTATGGTGCAGGCAAGGGTTCCTGAGTGGGCCCTACACTGCTAAGTGTAGCGCCAGCACAGTGGGAAGCGCAGGGCTGCGCCATATCCTTGTAAATATGGTGCAACCCTGCGTTTCTGAAGTGGCAGAGTGTGTCATCAAGCCAAGGAGGCTAACAACATGTTCCGCCACTTCTGTTGTAAATATCCCCCTTTGTGTCCGTTCTCTGCCAGGTGATTCAAGAGTGCAATGGTGTCATTTTTACATGCATTCTGCATTTCTGATGCCACAAGCAAATCATCTATATAATGAACTAGAGTAGATCTGTGTGGCGTTACAAGGGTCTCTAGATTCTATTTTAACCCCTTCTCTGCGACGGCTATTCTGCCTCAGCGCTAAGGGGGAGGCGGGGCCGTGTGGCGCTCTCGTGCTTGTGATGGAACCACTATGTCACGGCCTGCGGGTGAGCTGTGCTTGTGACGGAACGGTTCCGTCACGGCTCCGTCAAGGCCCCGCCCGCTCTTTAGAACATCAGCGCAGGCACGGAATTTGCGCCGCGCAGGCGCGGCGAGCGGGCCGTGACGGAACCGTTCCGTCACCAGCACAGCCCACCCGAGGCTCGTGACGGAACGGTTCCATCACGAGCATGGGAGGGGTTAAAATCTGGTTAAAGATAGATGAACTCTATGTAAATCCCTGTGGGACACAACACCATGTCACTGTTTTCTGCTGGAAGACAAAATAAAATAAAAATTGGCACTCTTCATGCAATGGCACCTAGAAGAAAGCCTGGCACAGATCAATTACGGTAAAACATTCTGCAGCACATTGAATTTAAAACAGTATGGTCATTGGATTTGGTACAACAGGAAATCAGGGTACAACAATTTTATTTATCTTCAGTAAAACCTGAACTATCCTATATTTTCCATTGGATTTCTGTAAACCCATAACTCAAGAGTTACGTGGACTTCCAATTAGTTCCCTCAGGTTTCCTTTTTGTAACATGTCGTCCATCACTGGTTGTATACCTGCAATCATTTCTGGGGTCAAACGAAACTGTGATGTTCTTGGGTAAACAGCATTAGGTTTCATCGTAATTTGGACTGGTTCTACACCGTTAATTAGTCCAATGTCCTTTCCTGTAAAGTCCCAAACTTCGATATTTACTGTTCCTCTCTGATCTTCAGGTAATTTGTCAATAGTTAGCAGAGGAACCATCCCTGTTTCTGTTAGCTGTCTTATTAATTTGAAACCCTCATCATTTAACTTGCACAATAAATCTCTCCCTAACAAGTTTACAGACCTTGAATAGCAAATAACAAATTGGTGCTTCTCTTCAAATGGACATATTTTTACTGGTACCCGTTCAGAAACTTAATTTTTAATTTGCTTATTTGTTACTTCTATAACTTGGATGGTTTTTCTCAAGAAAGGTAAGCATGGGATTTTCACTGTCCTAACAGTGAATCGGGTAGCACCAGTATCGATGAGAAATGATACTAGACGGCCATAAACCTCTGCATCTACATATTGCCACTCTGGTCTCCCGCTGAGTTGCACCAAGTATGCAATCTTCTTCCTTTCTCAGGCCCCTTCGTTGTGAATTCTCAGAACTATCTGTCTCAAATAACGGGAATTGTTTCAAAGTATTCTGGTTTGGGTTCTGGAATTGTGTTGTAGTGTTTTGGAATGGATTTGTATTCATTTTTGGCATCTGGTTCAAAATAAATCTAGAATTCCCCATCTGTGCAGACACACTAGGCATCATTGGGACCTGTTCCTGTGCTGTCATTTGCATTCCCTGACCAGGCACACTTTGCATTTGCATAACTTGTGGCTTTACATATTTACTCCAGAATTGTCAGGATTATATCGGCATTCCCTATTCCAATGCCTGATTTTATGACAGATGTGACAAGCTGTAATCTTTTTCATAGCAGCAACATCTGATCCAGATCCTGTAACCAGAGGAACACCTCTACCTCTTCCCTGTGACATGGACATTCCTCCTTGATTTCCCTGGAAACTCGCTCATGGCATCACAACGCCCTGCATATTTCCTTGATTCCGTGCAAAGTAAGGGTTTTGAAAAACCTTTCTTAGCCAACTCTGTGTGAGCCAACATGAGCTTCTCCTTTATCTTTTTTTTCTTCATGTCCAATTCATCCCTTCAATATTTAGCATATAACAGGATTTTGTCCAGTGATTTATTCTGCCAGCAAATCACACTTTAATTTCTGGCTTCAGCCCTAGTACAAACTGGGGCACAAAAATCCACATATCCTTTCCCTCAGAATGCTCACATCCAATATGCTGCTGGAATATTCATGTACGGTGTCCTTTGGCTCTTGAGTAGTTCTTTCAATTTTGAGCCAATACAGATCTTTCGGAGTCCCTCTGCCCTTGAAAAAGGTAATAACAGCTTCATACTTCTCCATCACTATGGAGACAGTGCATTTGTCCCAGACACTCTCGCTGGTTCCTCTCCAGGCCACTACATTCAGCCCAAAAATCGGCAGGTACTACAATGCCAAAATTGTTTTTCAAATCTGTCCACAGTACCTTAGAAATCTTTATGAACCTTGCCACTTCTGTATACCATTGCAATGGCTTGTCCCACAATTTTGGAAAATGTGTCATGAGTCAAAGCAGCTCTCCTTGTAACTTCCTTGCACAGGTAAATTATTTTTTCCTTTAATGCAGTTATAAATGATCAAACTCTAGACATCCCTTATTATTTCTTCCAATTCAATTTTCAGTTATGTGATATTTATTGGCTTTTTGTTTTCAGTCTCTGATTTCTCAGGTGTCCCCACATCATATGCCTTACTAGATCTTTCTGTTTCCTCAAACCAAGTTGGTATATATCCTTCCTCTGTCGCAACTATTTCTTCCAATGAGATTAGAGTTGAAAGTACTTACATTCCCCTGTCTATGAGGTCTTGCACCGTTAATGGTGGCTACCAAGCAACTGGAAAAGTTTTGTCAAATCTCTCGTAATTATCTGAATCTCACTTCTAGTTTCTGCAAGTGGAGGAGCGCTGTCTACTCCCTGAGTAACAGATGGAGTACAAAAACCAGGTACCGGAGCTATATTGGGCACCATAGCATTTTTAGAAGTCTCAATTGGAGAAGCAACTGGTGGGCCAGCTACTATGAGTGGGGCAATTTACAATATCTGCAGGGGTCGTTCAATTCGGGTTGCACTTGGCTATACTGGAGCAGTTGGCACAATAAAACTAGTACTTACGCTTGAACCACTCTGCTCTGCTGAGGTCATGTGTGGTGGAGGTCTCGAAATCATCATCTGTTCCAGTGTTTCATACTCTGAATCGGTATCTGACTCACCCTCTTCCTTCATTCTGGTATCTTTGTCATGTGCCCCCCCCTTAGCAGTCTCTGAAGTAAGGACTGCGTATAATCTATTCCCCTCTATGATACTTTTCCTCCATCTACCCTGTGGTTCATCCCACTGTGGGGTTTGTGTAATTCTTTGCTACCCTACTAGTTCTCCTCTGCTATTTTTCTTTCTCTTTTTCCCTAGTCACTCTCTCCCATACATTAAACATGTCATACTGAAGGGGTCTAGATGGTGGCTTCATTTTGTGCAATTTTCCCTTCAAATGATCAAGAGATCTGGTATTAAAAGCCCCAGACCTAGGAAATTTCAAAGAACCCTTATTCTCAGTAATCCTACTCCTTTGGCGAAGCCAAGTAAATGTATTTAATCCATATTTGGTAGTCATAATGTATGCAGGGATACCCTCAGGAGGCCCCTTTTCATCTTTGCATACTGCAATAGGAACATGCCTTCTCACCAAACTTTTAAGCGCTTTAAAACATTTCATGATGACAACTTAAATCTGAAATAACACAATTTTGAAATTGTTATGATTTTGTTTCTGTATACCTCAAATTACTGCCAATCCAATAAAATTCCAGCTATTATTTCCTATTTTTCCAAAAAATGTGTATTGGCATTTTTAGAAAGAAAACAGCACTTTTGTACTCGTTAATTCAGGAGGTCATTTGTTTTGCACTCTATCCTTAAAGATCTGTCCAATAAACATCATTGCAATAATACGGTGTCCATAAAAGTGGTCAACAATTATCCAGTGAGTGCTACAGGTTGATTGGTGTTATCCCTTAAATACTAGCCCCTCTTGGCACAATTGTGTCGTCTGTCCTGGTGATGAGGTATGTATTCCATGCCCTGAGCACCTCTGTCCTTGTTCTGCTATTGGGCAGCGCCTGAGGCCTCGGGTGTCCTCTCTTCTTAATGCCCTTTCTTTTGCCCTAGCCCATGCTTCTACATCTTTCTTCCATGGTACAGTTGTTGGACTCATCTTGGCCATTCAGTTTAAGTCTATGCAGCGTTTTGTTAGTATCAGGGCTAGATCTATGAATCTTGTGCTAACTTTGCATGCTTTGGGCCTGGGAAAGAGTCCAAGCAGAGTTCTATTGTGCATGTGAGGCAGCGTTCCAGGGCCCCGTTACTCAAACCCTCCAGGTTTTTGCGATTTGCAAAAAAATCCCGAAATCTGCGGTTTTGTAAAAAGGCTGCGCTATTTACAAAAGTGCCAGAGAAATTCCTTTTTTTATTGGTAATATCCTGGGGGTTCTGCCAATGGGCTATGGGCAAGGTGTTTCCTGCACTGGCATGACTATTCAGAGATGTTCACTGTTAAACTACAGGAGGGACATCAGCCCATCATAAAAATATCAAAGATTTTGGTTTTTGTTGAAATGTTTAAAACAATCTGATGTAGAATTTCTTAAATGGCAGACATCAAAAAATGTTCGATGTTAAATAACAATCAGGATGTACAATTGACAATTCAGTGATGGTATGTAGACCATGGGAGGGCTGATTATTTGCTCCATTTGTCAGAGCTGTACAGTCGACACTGGGGAGTGTATGTGGTGTGCATCCCGAGGTGTGATATCCCAGACAGGGTGTGTTGCACCCCATCAATAACAGCTCTCCTTGTGCAGTTCACAATACGGTGCATCCTGGCAGTTGTCAATATGCACTCTGCATAACATCCTCTTTAGTGGTGATTTGTTTTGCAGGCAAAGACTGAGATGTTGATTATACATTTAGGTTCCACCCTGGCCAATAGTTCATTGCGATTTTCAGGAAAGTTCAGGATGTTCGTAGTAGGTTGGGCTCTCAATTTATTCACCAATAGACTGTGCAGCCTGATGTTACTCGGCATGCACTGAATCTGCTGAGCTTGGCATCCCACTGGGTGCTTAGGGCCTCAATATGATGGCGGAACGATCGCCACCGCCAGGCCGGCGGTGGCGATCATTCTGCCATCGTCATGAGATTTCCCCCCCTCCACATTATGATGGCGGTGGGTATCACAGCGGACGGAAAGTCCATCCGTCATTTTTCCGCTGGTGGCAATCGTCACGATTGTCTGCCGGGCGGAGCTGGGCCACTAATATGGTGGCGGTGCCTAGCATGCACTGTCCACCATATTAGGATGTGGGTTTTGCAGGTGCCTTTCCATGGCGGCGATGCCGCCATGGAAAGGCTGGTGGTGATTTGCTTTGAGGGCCCGTTGCGGGCCATCTCTGTGAGGCGGAGCAGGGGAGTGCACGGGGGTACCCATGGTGTCCCCCTCCATTTCCATGCACACAGTGGCAGGCACCGCGCGGTGCCTGCCATGTTTTTTATGGAAATGCACAACATGGCCATTTGACATTTCGGCAGATGCTGCAGCCAGCAGCACCTGTCACAATGTTAAATTGCCAGATGTGACGGTCGCATCATTATCAGGGGTGCTGGACTGCCGCAGCAGGTGGGCGGTCCTGTTACCGCTAGGATGGCGGGTGGACTGAAGTCTTCCCGCCATCCTAATGAGCCTCTATGTTCTGCTGGTCAGTTAGCCATACTACATATGCACTCAGAAAACTGAGCCTGAAACTGTGGTCAGTGACATGTCATATAATATAATATTGCATTGCATTGCATTGCTCGGAAACTATTTTTATCAACATGGTTTACCACAACCTTATCAGTCAATGAGCCTTTTCCCTAGCAGGGCTAAAACTGCCCTATTCACTGGATCTGCAGGGGCAAGACTCTTAACCAAGTTTAGCTGAGTTCCATGCTTGATCCCCCTTGCAGCCTCTCAGCATCAGGAGGGGGGCTGAGAGACACCCTAAAGCTTTCAAGGACATGGAAGAGAGCCCATACCAGGTGTGGGAGGGGACAGGGAGTCAGTGCACGCTACATGAGAGGGGACTGTGTGACTGCATCCAGGCGCAACGGGTGCTGTGTGACTGAAACCAGAGACTGGCTGAAGCTAGATAGTGAAGGGGGCTGTGTGATTAAAACCAGGGAACGGAAAAGGCTGTGCAACTAAAACCAGGGAGTGAAGGGTCTGTGTGACTGAACCAGGGAGCGAAGAGGTCTGTGTGAGTGAAACCAGGGAGCGAACAGGTTTGTGTGTCTGAAACCAGGGAGTAATGGGGTATGTTTGACAGGTGTTCTGTTCATATAGTCTCATCAGTGCCTAGTCTGTTGCTTAGGTCTTGTAGATACTGCTTCAGAGACGTACGTCCTCTGTTAAGTTCTCTTTTTACTCCCACCATCTGCGCCATAAAAGGGCCCTGTATCACAACGTTAAAAGCATCCCACTCAATGAGGGAGTCCCTGGCTGTACCCTGATTGATCCCAAATTAATGAGATCGCTGTATGAAGTGTATCTTAAACCAGGCATCTTCTAATAGTTGAGGGCGGAGGCACCACAAAAGGATCGCTGGGTGTTCGGTGGTCAAATATTGGTTAATCAATAGTGGGTTATGGTCCGACAGTGTACGACACAGATATTCAGTGTGTTTGACCTCAGGGCAAACTCTGGTAGAGCACATAAACATGTTGAGGCGTGAGTGTAAGTCATGAAGTTGTGAATAGTAAGAGTAGTCACGGTCTCCAGTGTGTTGTAGTCTCCAAATGTCTGTGATGTCCCAGTGTGCAGCCCATTCACAGAAACCTTTAGATATCATTTCAACAACTGTCCTATATAATGGTGAAGTGTACCTGTCCATATTGATATCAGCTACACAGTTAAAATCCCCTTCTAGAAGCAAATCATCTAGCACCAGGGAGGACAAAGGCACTGTCAGTTCCCTGAGAAATGCTAAATGATCTTGGTTCAGAGCATATAGACTGCCCACAGTGACCTCTCTCCCCAGCAGCCTGCCCTTGACCAATACATAACGGCCTTCTGGATCAATGATGGAGTGGGTAATCTCACAAGGGGTCGCCACCCTAATCCACAGTAGTGTGCCCCGGGAGTATGCCAATAGGTGGTAGCATATATATGGCCCACCATCTACTGCATAATCAGAAGACTTCCTTCTTGGTGAGGTGGGTCTACTGGAGCATGACCAATTTTGCATAGCAGTTGTTAGAAATGGGGATCTCTAGTTGGCAATGGTTTTCCCCTTTGTCCAAGTAGGGACCTTTCTTCCGTGTCAGGATAAGGGAGTTACACTCCTAAGATAACCCCTGCTCACCCCCTTGGTAGCTTGTCACTAGCAGTCCGGCTTATATTAGAGGCAGTGTGTAAAGCATTTGCACATAACCAATGGTAATACAGTGAAAGCACTACAAAAGGACACCACTCCAGTTTCAGAAAAACAAAAAATATTTTATCTTTGCAAACAAGACCAAAAACAAAACAAATCCACTCCTGGGCCTGTTCAGTCTCGGGCTACTCTCCGGGCCCCAATCCAAGTCCTGAACGTCTTCCCTGGTGGGCCGTTTTCCACTGTTATCCGGCCCCTCTGGTAAGCAGCCCACGTTTCTGCTTCACTGAGGCTGCTCCTGTGGCTCAGCCACTCTGGTCTTCGCTCCTGTGTTTGGCGTCCTCCAAGGCGGATCCCCTTTCGCCGCAATATCTGTAAGCCTGATGTCGGCGCTCCACTGCTGAAAGGCATTGGCACCAGACGCAGGACTTGGGCCACAACCAGACTTTCCAGAGCTTTTCAGGCCGATAAAGACAAGGCCACTATCTTAACTCCAGGCTGGAGATATTCGGCAATTTATTGTATGTACCAATCAGCACCCCAGCCCCCCTCTGATGGCGTCCGTCCATGTAAATGACTTCGGCACCTCATCCCCTTAGCAATAGGGGGGCTGCAAAGGGCCAAGGTCATGTGATGGTGCAGTTTTGTATTTGGGCCGATGCGGAGCCTCTGAGCTACGTGACCGCCACCTTCGGCTCGCTAGCTATGCCCCCCTTTCTGCTATTATTCTCACCATCTTTTGATAACAAATCCAAATTCAAGATTCACTTTAAATGCATAGTTTCCAGCGTGGCACTGCTACGTCACCAACCAACCACAGCACGAAAGCACATCAACCGACCAATTCAGTGCAAAACACTATGACGCACAACCTCACTCCTCGCAGCGCTCACCCTCCCTCACAATTTTCTCAGTAGCTACACATGTAATTTTCCCAACATTTTAAGCTTTGTTACTAAAGAAATAAAGTTGTGCATACACACAAGAATCTCTTCAAAATTCGTTAGTGAAATCTTGACCAGCGTGAAATCACTCAAATCAATGCAGCTTCCCCCATTTGCGCAATTTGGTTAAACTAACACTGATCTATATTAATCAATCACAACAATGTAATAACCCTATGTTACCAGTGCAGGTGATGGTACCTTATGCAACACACCTCACATCTCTGCAAACAATTTTTTAATCATATTTTATTTTTTCCCGGAATCTCTCGAACACAAGGAGTCTGGAATCTTCTAACACCTTTTTCAATCACTTGTCAAACTCTTGTTCCTCACGCACTCATTCTAATCAACATTCATCCAGACCAAAGAAAATACACAAATACAGCCACAATCAATCTGCCCTATTAATACTCCCACTTTCAAATTTCACTGCCTGTGAGTACCGCTTTGCCAGATCTTAAATTACTGAACATTGTTTTCAGGAGAATGGGATTTTATAATTATCATCTGGGTACTATTTTATAGTTCCATTCAGGGTGTAAAACCTATCCCCTGCTACAAGATTTGCTAGTGTGGAAATCTCTTACAAATATCCGCAGAAGGTGCCACCTTGAAACTTATTTAGTGAATCTAGAAGTTGTATATGTACATGTAAATGTAAATGTACTGCGACTTATATAGCGCACGTATCAACCGAAGGCATCAAGGCGCTTGCCTTGGGAACCCGTCCTGGGTTTTCCCAGTGAGAACCCCTACTGGGCATCCCCAAGGTGAAAGCCAGGCATCCTGCAGCAGGTGGGCCGCCGTAGTGGAGATTAAGCAAGCTATTGCCCAGAGTTGCAGCGTGGGACCCCATGATTAAAGTAGGCACCGAGGCGAGAATTATCGAGTCCGTGGACATTTTTGGGCTCAGGACCCTGCCGCGTCGGGAATTGAACCCTGATCCCGGGCCAGCCCTCTGCATCAGGGTCTGCCGCTCTAATCAGTGAGCCACACTCCTCCACTAGTTCTGCACCATTTTCGCCCATGAAACTTTACCACTGTTTTTGAAAGGAGCTTTACAAATCAAAAGACAATAATAATCACATTTGATGTTCAGACAATAAAGAGCTAATTGGTAAAGTTTTAAGAGTTTGTTATCTCATTTAGTAGATTAGCCAGTATTGTTGTCTTTAATTCAAGTTAATGGCAAATCCTTTACAGAAATAATAGGAAATATGTTGGTTAGAACAACAATAGAGAAATAAAACCAGCGTGTTCCATTCAGAGTATCATCCTTATTCAAAACTAAAAGACCTATTCTATCCTTAGAAGAACCCATAAAGAGTTCTTTCTGGGAAAGAGCAAATAGATTTTTGAGCAGATTCAGATAACTAAAGAGGAAGAACAAACTCCCCATCAAGGGTTGTTCTGGAGAATCAGCTGAGTTCTCCTGACAATTGCAGTAGCAACCGTCAATAAAGAGAGGGATCGAAGGAATCACAGCAGTAGCTATGATCAGCCTAAAATAATAAGGGGCATATGTATCATTGAAATTCGCATTCGCAAAGGCCGAAATTCGCCGAATTTCGGCCTTTGCGAATGCGAATTCTGAATATGGTATGTATGAAGCAAATGTGGTTCAAAATAAGGAATCGCACAATTTGCGATTCTTTGTTTTGCGATTGCATGTAAGGAATCGCACAATGTGCGATTCCTTAAATGCAATGTATCATGCAAAAAAATATTGCTAATTGTCCCTAAAGAATCGCAAATTACCACCAACTTCAAGTTGGTGGTAAGTTGCGAATTCCTTTCAAAAAGCAATTGTTTTAAAAACAAAAGGTGCCATGTGACGCTCATACATGCCCTTAGGGCATGTATGTGCGCCATATGCGCACACATGTCATTTTCAGGGGTGCAGCAGGGTGTCCTTTGGACACCCCTGCACCCTTGCGAATATTCTCAATTTGCGATTAGCAAATTGCTAATTGCAAATTTCCCCTTCATCCCTATGGGCCTCCTGGCCCATAGAAATGAATGGGAAATTATTCCTTAATTGCGATTAGCAATTTGCTAATCGCAATTAAGGAATCTTAAGAAATCGCTAAAAAGAAGCTGATTTCTACATACATACCATTTTGCGATTCTCAAATAGCGATTAGCAAAAAATCGCTATTTGAGAATCGCAAAATGCTATTTTGATACATATCGCCCTAAATCTCCTCACAAAATGTAAGGGAAACAATGAAATTGTAGCTTATGGCAAGTTAGGCTAGCACAGCAAAGTGCCAAAGTTCATGGCAGTGTAGGGATGCATGATAAGAGTCTTAAGTCTCTCTAGCTAGGAACACGTACTATATAGAAAGCAGATAAAAATGTTTTTAAAAAAGGGGAATATCATCATCATCATCTAATGTTAAGAGGTCTTTGGAAAGTCCGTTGTCTTCGCCCTCAATTCAGATGGTAAACATCCACGCCAGCATGAAGTCCTTTAGAAATGCCTACAACCTGTTACAAAAAGTTACTTCTATGAAGGTTCTCATGAGAACCTTTTGCAAGCCTAGTCTGTTAGCTGTCTGGTTTCTCACCATATAACAATGAGCTGTTCTATGAAATGAAACATTCAAATTCTGATATGTCCCAATTAGATCACAAAATGTAAGCTACAGGAAGCATGTTATTGTCATTAAAACATTTGTTCATTATGCATATGTGGCAAATAATACAATTTTAGTACAGTGATGTCATATGGTCTGAGGAATGAAGAAATACATTTTCCAAGACACAGCACATTTTACAAAAATTCAAGCCTTAGAGTTCAATTATAACGCGGAATCACTATTTTATGAAATGTATTTACTTTCTTAAAGGGATAGAGCAGAATAAATGAATAGTGCGGGCTCGCAAGTGGAAAATGATAGTAATTAAAACTTCCTGTTGAAATTTACAGCAATGTTTCACATTTGCATGTTAAATAAAGGCACATTTCTATAACCTTTCACTTCGTATGCATTTTCAGGTTTAATATTTAGCACGTTTGTACGTTATCACGTGGTGAAATTTACGTAAAAGATGTCAGCTTTATTACCAATATCACAAAGGTTACAGGTGCAGGTGATCATGTCCATGGCATTTGTAGTGTTACAATTAGTATGTTTTCAGATCATTCATGGCTTAGATGTATCTGGTCAATACATTTAGTTGCTTTTGTGTATAGACACATACTACATTGAACTGAGGTCAGACTTTTAGGAGGAGGACGTGTGTATCAGCATGACACAGATGTTCAGACCGCTCTTGAAGGAGATCAGAGGAGGATCCCACTGTTTTAAGTAGTCTTGAGGATATTACTATATTTTTTATTTTATTGACTATTTGTGAGAAAATAGCTACATAGAATATTTTATCGAGGTCTGACTTTGGATATGTCTCTAGCAAAGCTTCTCTGCTGTTACTGAACACTCTTGTTTTATCTCTTTTAATGATTTTGTCTGGGTATTTCCAAGCTCTATATTTGTTGCACAGTCCGACAGTTTCTTCATCGTATGTATGGATAAGGGAGCTGTTTGCACATATACAAAGAAACTGGCCATAAGGGAAATTCTCTCTAAGAGCTCACTCATTGTATGCCTGAATTTAAGAAATGGGTCTTGTTCAGTAGGCCGTACTGTAAATGCAAAAGCTAGTTGGTTAACACCTGTCCACATGATAAAATGTCTTCAATATTATGACGCCACTGTTTTATGTATGATAGATAAGGATTCTTGTTGTAAATCTGACCTTCCTCAAACTGCTTTACATAGACGTAGGATATGGTGCGAGAAAGGAGCTCCCTTTCTGAGTGCCCACATTTAAATTTACAGAGTGCCTTCACATTCAAGGACATTTTAAGTCAGTACCAGTCTGGCACATGCCATACAGATTTATCATGGAAGTTATGGAGTCCCATTCTGTCTGTGACAAGATAGATTCAATAACACATTAAGTCTGTTCTTCAGGGATACTGTTGTAGATGGCCTCAATATCTAGGCTCATTAGCATGCCTGTCTCAGAATTAAAGAATACATCTTTTAACATTACCAGCACATCCTTGGTTTCCTTCAAATGTGAGCGTTTTTTGCTCACAATTGGTCTAGGGAGTAAATCACAGAATCAAGACGGAGGTTAAAGAATGGAATTTACCCCTGAGACTGTTCGTCTGCCCAGTGGTGGTCTTTGCTGTTTATGGATTTTTGAAAGGGAGTAAAAATAAGTTGTTCGAAGATTTGTGAGCAATAAGCCTCTTGTTTTCTAATCCAGCCCTTAAGTTCTGCCTCTTGAGCCAAGTCAGTGATAGTTTTATGCAGTCTCTAGGGGCCTGGTTCTGATGCAGGTTGGAAAGCTTCCGGATGAAATCAGCTTGGAAATGGTTTCCGACTCACTTGGATCGGGAGAGTCCGACCGACGAAGTACAATGCATCTGGGTGCTTCCAGATACGATTTGGTTGGACTCCCATTGACTTCAATGGGAGCATATGTTCCTAACCGCATCATAATTGGGCCCTGGGTCGGTAAGACACGTTCCCGATCCGATTTGGAAGGAGCAAATGCCATTAGGAGGCCTTCCTAACCGCATCAGAATCAGGCCCTAGGTGGGAATGCTTTCCTAACCGCATCAGAATCACGCCCTTAGTGGGAACAATATGTGGAACCTCATAGTTAGTTCCGAGAGTAATTTCAATCACTCGTACATCTCTTTAGTTAGAATAACAATGCCTCCCTATTTATCTGCCAGCTGTATGAGGTCTGTGTTGTTACGTAGGTACTAGAAAGCTTCCTATTCTGATCTAGATAGGTTGTGGAAGTTCCCGTTACTCATTGTATTATTGAAGGTTTTGATGTCTCTGGTCATTGCTTGTTCAGATGCAAGAATAGCAGCAGGTAATGAGTGCCTAGGAGGCTGAAATGTTGATTTGTTTGGTAAGCCTGTATTAATCAAGGTAAGCCCATTAGTGTCTTGGGGCGTATCTATCAACTCCAATAGCTTTATGTGTTCTGGTTACATGATTGGAAGAGGGGTGCTACCTGGGGCAGCCCCACCCTCTCTTTCCACTTTTGTGGCTGGCGCAGTATTTGTGGAAACAATATTTTGGAAACAATGTTTTGGTAAGATGATTTTTTGGTTGCAAAATAATTTTGGTGCCATACCTTGACTCATGCAATGCTTTATTTAAAAAAAAAAAAAAAAAATAGGAGCAGGGCCCCAACAGTTTCTTTGGCTATTGCAATTAAATGCTAGGGTTACTGAATAACAAGACTACCTACTATTGAATACACCCTGTGCCTCTTTTTACCACCACGCCACACTTCCTGCATCTTTATTTCACCGCAGTTCTTTTTCATTTCAGCTTTCTCCCATTGTCACTGCTTCTCTGGCATTCTCTTCCTCCTCCTTTCTCTGCGTGTTGCCTTTTTCTCTCTCCTTCTCCAGATCAAATTCTAATGATGAAAAATAAGTTCTGGTCCAGAAAGATGAGTATGGGGTGCCCACCACCATTAACTGCAGGTGTTGTCCAGTTGTCTGGTGGGTATGTCTGTCATCAATCAACCAATCAAGAGTCTTGCAAAGCGCGACTATTCACCCATAATGGTCTCAAGGTGCTTGGGGGGGGGGGGGTAACTGTTGATCCATCGAAGGGGCTGTGGTTCAGTCGAAAGAGCTAGGTCTTGAGGTCCTTCCTGAATTGAGGCAGTGACGGTGATTACCGTCATGGCGTTCTCACACAGTTAATGCACAGCGGTCTTCTGCAGTTGAAGCAGCCACGGTCGGTAGTGGGTGTACCTGCAGGGCGGTGATGTGGGGAGGGGGAGGGGTAGGGTGGGAGTAGTAATCTATGGATTACGGACCAAAATTCGTTTTATTTATTTATATGTTTACTTACCTGTTAAAGCTCCGTAATCCATAGATTACTACCCCCCACCCTGCCCCTCCCCCTCCACCGCCCTACTGGTACACCTACTACCAACCGCGGCTGAGTTGAAGGCCTGCATATGTGCATTGATGGCCTGATGTACGTTTTTGATATAGGTAAGGGGAGATGTACTTACAGAAAGGGAATTGTTGGAAATATCCGCTGTACAAATAGTGGCGCTTAGAGGATGAAAAGACAATTTTCAAGAAATGCATTGGTCAAAGTTATATTTTGATCAAACTTTTATTTCGCGATTTATTAGTGACAATCTCACAAATTATATTTAAAGAAATTATGTATTTTTCCAATGTGTTATCCTAGTCGGCAAAGCAATATACTGTATGTTTCTAACTTATGAAATTATGTTTTGATTAACAACAAAAGCTGATGAGCTGGCACCCTTTCAGTGGCCGTAAAGAACCCAGCCAGGCGGAAAATCAAACTGAAGGGAAAGAAATTAGGAGTTCTTTTACTTTTCATGTCAAAGATGATTTGCCACATTTACATATTTTTCATATGCAATATGAAAATCCCCATTAACCAGATCAAGCGGCTGGCTCCAAAGTGCAGTGTCCGGGCGTGAAATGCTTATTTTGATACAGTGCAGGTTGGAGAAGAATTGGTTTAGCATCTCGCAATATTTATATCAGGGTCCTTCTGTTATTAATTCGTAAACTGCAGCAAAATGCACAAATACTGACGGATGTGTTATCGCACAGAGTGAAAAATATATTTTTACATTTGCAGATGCTCTGCTCTATTAAATTACTCGAGGAAGGGTGTGTAAAATGGCTTTCTCCTGTTACTTATTGTTTGGTATATAAGAATGGAGCATTGTTTTAATAGCCCTAGAACTCACTTAATATTAGCTCATTTGTTATAGTTCACACCACATTGTTGCAGTTTCCCACTCATTTATACGTTACCTAATTTGCCAGTCTCAGAAGGATGGAAGTATGAGCTATTTTTTTCTGGAAGGTGACAGGATTAACTATTAGCTCACTAAGCAAACACAAGGACATGATGGACAGAGCGCTGAAACTTTTCAGACACTCACCCCAAGTCACAGATCTGGGTTGAATCCATCATCATTCTTTAGCTCACTTCGCCGCATATGACTGGGTTTAAACTGGGGTGGCATAGTGAGCAAAAGAACGATGGATTAAACCCAGATCTGTGACTGGGGGTGAGTGATTGAAAGGTTTCAGCACTCCATCCATCATCCTGTTGTCATTGCTAAGTTCGCCGTCAGTGGCAGGGTATGCCCAGACGTGGGTGCCTTGCTCGCTGTTCCTCTGGATTCAAGCTAACCTGGCTGATGAGGGGTGAAGCTCCGAAACTGGTTCAAGGATGCTTGTTTCCAGTCCAGGGAGGACCTTTCCTGGCTGTTTGGGCTGGACTGTTTCCATGAAGACTGATTTGCATATCGCTGGGTCCAAACTGGGGTGGCATAGTGAACAAAAGAAAGATGGATTAAACAGATCTGTGACTGGGGATGAGTGGTTGAAAAGTGTCAGCAGTCCGTCCATCATCTTGTTGTGTTTGCTACATTAACTCACTGAACCATCTTTCCAGGAGAAGCTTTTGATATATCTAGTGTCTGTTAGTGTAATAGAGATGTGATGTTAGCAGAAAAGGGCAGTGCTTTAAATGGGCAGATGCTTTCAGATACTGAGAAGGTACCTTCATTTGCAGTTGGGATGCTACTTCGGTTTAATGTCAGGGCACCTGCACTTCTCAACAGGGATGTACTACTTTTAATGAGATAACACCTGCATATCCTGGTACGGATGCACAGCTTTTAATGAAAGAGCACCTCCACTTTCCAGCAGGGAAGAACTACTTTTAATGAGAGTGTGCATGCACTTCTTATCAAGGATGCACTACTTTTAATGAGAAAGCACCAGCACTTCCCTACAGAGGTGCACTAATTGTTATAATAGAGAGCCTGCACTTATCAAGGATGCGCTACTTTTAATGAGAGAGCACCTGCACTTACCAGCAGGGGTGCACCAAGAGCACCTGCCCTTCCCAGCAGGGGTGTACTAACTGCACTTCTTATCAAGGATGCGCTTCTTTAATGAGAAGCACCTGCACTCTCCAGCAGGGATGCACTAATTGTAATAAGAGAGTGCCTGCACTTCTTGTCAAGGATGCACTACGTGTAACTAGAAAGCATATGCATTTCCCAGCAGAGGTGCACTAATTCATATAATAGAAAGCCTCTACTCTTATCAAGGATAGGCTACTTTTAATGGGAGAGCACCAGTACTTCTTATCAAGGGTGCACTACGTTTAAAGAGAGAACCTGTACTCATCAGCAGCGGTGCACCAAGAGCACCTGCACTTCCCGGCAGGGGTGCACTAATTGTAATAGGAAAGTGCCTGCACTTCTTATCATGGATACGCTACTTTTAATGGGAAAGCTCCTGCTACTTCCCAGCATGGGTGCACTAATTGTAATAAGAGAAAGGATGCACTACTTTTAACTAGAAAGCACCTGCACTTTCAAGCAGAGGCACACTAATTAATATAATAGAGAGCCTGCACTTCATATTAAGGATGGGCTACTTTTAATAGGAGAGCACCAGTACTACTTATCAAGGATGCACTACTTTTAACCCCTTGCCTGCAGGGCTAATTCCCCCGCAGTGCTGGGGGGCGGGGGGGCGCACAAAGCCCCGGTGCGCATGATGAGCTCAGCTAGTCATGAGCCACAGTGGCCGTGTGCTCATGACGAGCTGAGCTCGTCATGGCCACACCCGTTGCTTCAGAACGTTCAGCACAGTGGGGGAATTAGCCCCGCGTGCGAGCGATCTGACCAGCTCGTCATGAGCACACGGCCACCGTGGCTCATGACGAGCTGAGCTCGTCATGAGCATGGGAGGGGTTAATGAGAGAGAACCTGCCCTTCCCAGCAGGGTTGCACTAACAGTAATAAGAGAGTGCCTGCACTTCTTATGAAGGATGCACTGCTTTTGATGAGAGAGCACTTGCTCTCCCCAACAGGGATGCAATGCTTTTACTGAGAGAGTGTCCGTCCTTCTTATCAAGGATGCACTACTGTCAATGGGAGAGCACCTGCACTCCCCAGCAGTGATGCACTACTTTTAAATGGAGAGCGCCTGCACTTCTCAGCTTAGGTGCACTAATTGTTATAAGAGAATGCCTGCACTTCTTATCACGGATGCACTGCTTTTAATGAGGGATCACTTACACTTCCCAGCAGGAATGCACCAAGCGCACCTGCACTTCCCAGCAGGGGTATACTAACTGTTATGAGAGAGCACCTGCACTTCTTATCACGGATGCACTACTTTTAATTAGAGCGCACCTGACCTCCGCAGCAGGGATGCACTAATTGTAATAAGAGAGCCTGCCCTCTTATCAAGGATGTGCTACTTTTAATGGGATAGCATCTGCACTTCTTATCAAGGATGCACTACTTTTGATGAGAGAGCACTAGCACTCCTCAGCAGGGATGCACTACTTGTAATAAGAGAGTCTGCACTTCTTATAAAGGATCTACTGTTAATGAGAAAGTACCTGCACTTCCCAGCATGGGTGCACAAATTGTAATAAGAGACTGCTTACACTTCCTATCAAGGATGCACTACTTTTAATTAGAAAGCACCTGCACTTCCCAGCAGAGGTGCATTAATTGTAATAAGAGACTGCCTGCACTTCTTATCAAGGATGCACTACTTTTAATTAGAGAGCATCTGACCTCCGCAGCAGGGATGCACTAATTGTAAAAAGAGAACCTGGACTTCTAATCAAGGATGCGCTTATTACAATGAGAGAGCACCTGCACTCCCCAGCAGGGATGCACTAATTGTAACAATAGAGCCTGCACTTCTTATCAAGGATGTACTACTTTTAATGAGAGAGCACCTGCACTTCGCAGAAGAGGTGCACTAATTGTTATAAGAGAGTGCCTGCACTTCTCATCAAGGATGAACTACTTTTAATGAGAAGGCTCCTGCATTTCTCAACAGCAAGCCGGTGCTCATGGATAGTGAGTATCTGCACTTTTCTATTTCCATTTCAAGCATTGAGAAAGGGCAATACCGAGGACAGTTTCTCTTTTCTTCGCTAAAAACCTGCATAAGGCCTGATGCAACCACGTCCCATGAACTTCTTGATCCACCACCCGGATAGCTACTCAGGTGAAGGGCTGGGGTCTTTCTTTGGAGATTGTTCTGCCCACGTCAATTGTGCTGTAAACAGGTTTAGGCACATTTAACACATTTTCCAGAATACGACTAATGTGGTATTTATACATGCATGCACTTCCACACTCATGCATGAGAAACTGTGCTTGTTAAACTAGCACTTACTTGTTCCCCATTTAAATGTAAGATTATGGTACTACCAGCATTATCTCCGCATTCAGCCCATGTACTGAATGCACCGGATAAACAGTGCACTCATCAAACACTATTCAGAACCACCACTGTGAACTCATATCATATCTAGAATCTGAATTCTATCAGCCGGGCCTTTTTTAGGTGACGTTTTGGCTTTGGTTTATTATTTTCTTTATTCTTGATTTCTGGATCCAACAAATTGGTCGTCTTTTAGCCACCTTGCCTTGTGATCACCCTCGGTATATTTTTCTAGTTTCTTGCCAATTTGTTGAGAGCAGGCACGGAGGTAGTTTATCTTCGCTTGGGTGCAGGCGTGTGCAAGGCAGGATCAGAGCTCTGGGCAGAGAGTTCTGTCGGTTGGCATGGCAAACGCAGGCACAGCTTTCAGACGACTTCTGCGCGGCTCCGCCACCTCTGCCATGCATGTTTCACTCCACACCCGGTTGTCATCCAGGGCCGGACAGGCCCTTTACTCCACAGGCCAATTCCCCAGGGGCTGGTGCCCTTGAAGGCCGGTGTTGGAAAGCCCAAGGTCGCTCCTGGTACCTCTGTCACTTTCCCCAGCTCGCGATGTTAATTGTAGCAGGCACGGTGAGGGAGAGAGAGAAGGATGGAGGGGGAAGGAAGAAAGAAAGAGATGAGAGGAGAAGAGAGAGTGAAGAAGTGAGAAAAGGAATGGATGGGTGGAAAGAGAGAGATCGTGCAAGAAGTCAAAGGGAGAAGGGCTGGTTTGAGCATTTTACCAGGGCTGCTTTTGGTTCCCCTGTCAACCTTTGAAGAGCCTGAACTACCTGAGCATGGTCAGTCAACGGACAAAGTTGGGCCAGGGCACAAAGGAACAGTGCAGGTATCTTTTGCCGGCAGCTGCGGAACAGTGCCTGCATCAAGTGAGGTCACTCAGCAGTGTTATCATATTGCTGTTGATACTGACAACTAGGCCCCTGTCCCGCCCAGGAACCAATGACATATAGATGCTTGCAGTCATAGTACGTAATTTCTGCAACCACATACAAATCGTAGGATTCGACCGCTTCGCTTATAAGCATTAACATCTTTAGCATGCTCAGTCAGAGCTTTTCTCAGTGTTCCCACTTTTCTGTGGCCTTTAGCAGGAAGGCTAACCAACCCCCCATGACTTCTACTTTGTGCCTCTGGGCAAGTCACTACTGGGAAGTGCTGAAGTGCAACACTCTTTTGTGACAAATGACATGCGCATGGTGAGTGAGGAGGCAGCATCTCATTTGACTTTTCAACCCACATACCTCGTTTCTTTTTTCTTTGTTTTGTTTAAGAAGTTTTTATTGAATTTTCAAGTACACGAGACAAAAGAGAGAATAAGAACAACAAAAAAAGAAAAGGGAAAAGCAATCATAAATATATAAAGCAGATTACAAAATATAGGTAAGCAACTAACATCATGGTATAATATGAGCATAATATTGGAAAGAAAAAAAAGAGAAGAAAAAAAGAAGGGGAAAAAAGAAGAGAAAGAAAGAAAAGAAAGAAAAAGAAGAGGAAGAAAGATGTAAAATTGTGTATGAGAATAATAAAGAGAAAATAAGAAAAGAACTAGTGTAAGGGAGTATGAGTAGAAAGATATGTTATAAAAGGAAGCCAAAGAATATCAGATTTAATTTTATGGGAGATAGAAATGGAGGAAACATTAGCAATTCTATGCTCATCACAAATAAAATTCCGCCAAGTTAATAAAGATATTTTAGAATTATCTTTCCAGGATGATAGGATAACTTTGAAGGCTAAAGCAATAAAAAGGTCAAATAGCATGGAAACAGAAGACAAGTTATCAACATCAGGTGAAAAAGAACCTAGAAAAACATTTTGTAACGATAATGTAAAGTCACATTAAAAAAATTTTATGCAAATAGTCCAAACAGATTTTCAAAAGTTTAATACATTCGAACAATCATAAAGTTGATGTCTCAATGTGCCAGTATCATTAGAACAAGACCAGCATAATGAAGAAGAGGATGGGGAAAACTTAGAGACACAAACAGGAGTGATAACAGCTCTATTGTAAATAAAATATAAGGATTGGGTTATGCGTGCAGCAGCAGAAACTTTAAATAACTTAGACCACAATTTATCCCAAGTCGTAATAGAAAAAGAAACGGACAAGTCAGTTTTCCACGCAATTTCAATAGGGGATTTGGGTCTCTCAGTAACATTTGATACCAAACTTATATACAAGAGCAGCTTTAGGTCTGTGTGTTGGAAATAAAAGATATAAATCAGTGGGCGGGGTAAGAGATGGTGTATCAGCTGGAAGGTCAAAAGTAGCTAATTGTGATTGTAAGGCATTTGAAATTATGGTATATTCATTGATGCAAGAATCAGGTAACTGATATTGTACTTGTAGGACATGAAAGGGAATAAAAGAATTTTGTTGAAATAATTGGTGAACAAAAATAATTCCCTTCTCCTTCCAGTATTTGTAATAGAATTATTTACCTTTGTATTTAAGAAATGCATTATACCATATTGTGGAGGATAAAAAACATTGAAACAGAGTTAAACCATTAGAAAATGTATTGTATAATAGACTTTGGGAATATTTTAAAATAGGGTTATTGAACATGAAATTGCTGTTGGACATAAAGATTACATTCTGAAACAAAAAGTCTTTCAGTAAGGAGCGTTCAAAAACAATCTATCTGGGAATAGAGATATTAGCAAAATCATAGGTTAAAGCAACAGATTGCTTAATCAAAAAAGCCTAGTGATATGCTTTAAAGTTTGGAAAGCGTACACCACCCTCATTTTAGGGTGAATAAGTTTGGTAAGAGAAATTCGTGGGTGTTTCTTGTTTGATAAAAATTTAATACAAGCAGAGTTATTTTGAGAAAAATAATAGATGGGAATCCGAATAGGCAACATAGATAATGTGTAGAGAACATGAGGCACAATCGTCATTTCAATAGTATCCAACGTGCCCCACCAGGAGAGATATAAGGGAGACCAGGTGAGAAGGAGGGATTGGACTTTGGTAAGTAACGCACTGAACGTGTATTTAATTGTGGTGGACAAGGAGGCAGAAAACCAAATACCAAGATATTTAATTTTTGTGGGACACCAAGCAACATTAGTATCATTAAACATAAATTGGTAACATATGGAATTTAAAGGTAAAACTTCTGTCTTCGAAAGGTTTAGTTTATAACCAGAAATACTGGAGTATAATCAAACCTCATTCAGAAAAGGCAGAAGGGAGTCAATAGGGTTTGACTTGTAAATTAATATGTCATCTGTGAATGCAGATATTTTGGTTTCTATGCAGTTATGAGTATAGCCAGAAATATGTGAATTAACACGGATACGCTCCAGGAAAGGTTAAAGGCAAAAAACAAATAATAAAGGTGAGAGTGCGCAGCCTTGCGGTGTACCTCTGGATAAAGAGAAAAATTTGGAAAAGTGATTATTAACAAAAATACTAGCTCGAGGACGTGAGTACAATAATTTAATATAGGAAATAAAAGTAGTCCCAAAACCAAACCATTGGAGAGTTCTAAACATAAATTGCCAATCGATACAATCAAAGGCCTTTTCAGCATCCAAAGACAGTGCTGCAACAGGAGATTTGTATTTTTTTACCATATGAAATAATATTTGCAAACATTCGTACATTATCTGATGCCAACCTACCCTTCGCAACCCAACTTGGTCAGTTTCAACCAATAAAGGAATAATGGTTTCAAGTCGGGATTCAAGAATCTTGGCAAATATTTTACAATCATAATTTATTAAAGATATAGAGCGAAAATGTTTACAATGGGAATGGTCTTCATCTGGTTTATGAATAATAATGATTAAGTCGTCCATAAAAGAGCCGTACACTTTAGCATCCACAATAAAGGAATTAAAAAGAGACAAAAGTTTAGCAACAAAAATGGAGGAAAAGGTGGCGTAAAATTTAATAGAGAGACCATCAGGGCCTGGAGCTTTTGATTTTTTTAAAGACTTAATAGCGTTAGTTATCTCCTGAGTCGTTACCTCTCTTTCTGAGGCATTAAATTCATCAGGAAAAGAAGGGGGAGACCTGTGAAAAAAGTATCTAGATTTTGCTTAGTGGGAAACGTGTCACCAGAATAAAGAGATCGATAATATTCAAGAAATACTTCTGCTATATCTTCATCCGACGACACAATTATTTTAGTAGATTCATTTAAGACGGGACCAATATTTTTACATTCGGATTTAATTTTCAAATAATTGGCCAACATCTTACCCGCATTATTTTGACCACCATGATATTTGGATTTGATTTTAAGAAGAATATTACAGGCTTCAATTATTGCCAATTTGTTGAGGTCAGATTTGGCCTTAATCAAATCATGGAGAATGGAAGGGGATTTAAAAAGTAAAGTACGTATGTTCTAATAATTTAAGATGTTGCAATTGGTCGGTGTATTTTTTCCGCATGACTTTCTTTTTTATTGGAGACATATGAAATAGTAAAGGCACGAAAAGACGCCTTGAAGGCATCCCAATGATTAGAAACAGAAGTGTCCAGTGGATTATTGAAGTAAAAAAATTCATTAATAAAAGCAGTGGCTTTTTTGATATATGCAGTATCAGATAACAAAAAATTATTAAGTTTCCAGCGACTAAATTGAAGGGAGGTAAGTGAAAGGTCTAGTACAGCATGAACGGGTGCATGATCTGAAATAAAAATGGATCCAATTACTGAAGTTTGAATGGAAGGAAGCATGGATTTACTAAACAAAATATAGTCAATTGTGAAACGTGTTTGATGCACATTAGAAAAAAAGTATATTCAAGTGAGTCAGGGTTACACGTCTTCCAAACATCATATAATGAACGCGAGGCAATGGCAGATTGAAATGCTTTGTGAGATTTATCAGGGTTAAATTTACATTTAGAAAGTCTATCCGAAAAAGGATAATCCATTGGTTAAAATCCCCGGCAACAATAATATTAGGGCAGTCATGGTCTACCAGAGGTTTGTTGGAAGAGAGTGAGGGTGAGATCCCTTTACTCTACGAACACTGGCATCGACGAGACGCAGTGAGTAACCCCTTGCACCCATCATGCGCACTTGTCAAGAGACACTAAAACCCTTTTCCTATTGCCAGGGCTACCCCTCTTGTGGAGCTGTGTGAACACTGCTTGCTAATGACTTGTGTCTTCCACACTGCCTCTCCTACATTATGTGACTATGAGCGGGCATATATTCCGCTTCAACTAGGTGGGTTGGCAGCCGGGGACACCCACCAGCTCTGGCAAGAATTCCACGGCCTGGGGTGGGCAGCAAAGATCCCCCCCTGTCCCTTTCCTCTCTTCTTTATTGTGAACGATATTACCTTGTCACTATTGCTGCCGACCACTTACCACCCCCTAGATTCGTATAGCTTCTTTAACTCACTAGAGTGTTTGGACGGCGACATGTTGCGGAGCCGACCTTTTGGAATTTGTTATTGTTTTGCATTGTTTGGACTGTATGCTTTTTATCCCGACCTCACCCTTGGGGAAATGCCTGGGTTCCTTCTACATGTGGCAGTGCCTGTGTCTGAAATGGGCGGTGGAGGGAGGCCAAGAGACCGGTGGGGGTGCACACCTGAGGGGTGGGGAGTGGGTGGAGGAAGTGATTTTCACACAAATGTTGACTATGGCTGAATTCAAGATATGTACGTGGAATGTTAGGGGCATGCATACACCGTCGAGGCGCTATCAGATCTATTCCTACTTGAAACGCCACAAATTTCATGTAGCACTACTACAGGAGACACACTTAAATAAGGCAGAGGTACACGCACTGCGCCGCAGATGGCGCGGACAGCTTTACGCCACTGAGTATTCCTCCTTTGCTCGTGGGGCGCTCCTGTGGATCCGACCAGGTACCCCATGGGCGGTCATGGACACACTGATAGACACAGAGGGTAGGTACGTAATGGTCTGAGGCAGACTTGATGGGCACCCTGTAGTACTGGCCTCGTTGTACTCCCCGAACACCGATCAGAGAAATTTCTTTGCTCGCCTCTCAACGGAGCTAGCAGCCTGGCATGGGATCCCGTGGGTTCTAGGGGGCGACTACAACTGTGTTTTAGATGTACACCTGGACAGGTCCTCCGCACCCCCAGCTAATGCCCAAGCACACACTACCACGAAAACCCTTATCAACTGGGCCACGCAATGGGACCTACATGACGCATGGAGGACACGAAACCCAACAACACAGACATATTCCTACTGGTCAGGTGCGCATGCCCTACATGTGCGCTTAGACCGCTACATGATCACCTTCTCCCACTGGTCACGGACGCGCAATATTTGGGCCGCACACATTCAGACCAAAACCCCCACACGCTGACAATTGCATGGGAATGTCCACACCCCCCTATTCCCACTTGGCGCCTCCAACCAGACCTCCTATTAGATGCGAATCTCCGCCACTCCCTACTCACACAAACAGCTCAATACTTTGAGCTCAATGCTGATACGGCATCCTCCCCCCAGATAGAGTGGGACACATTCAAGGTGGTAACACGGGGACATTGTTTGGGCACACAGGGGCACATGCGACGACAGTTGGAGGACGACCTGACGCGACTGGAGACTGAACTGCTGGGCCATGAGCGGGAAGCAGTGGGAGGTGCGGATGCTCGCCTGATGGAAACCAGAGCGGAACATGATCGCCTCCGGGAATGCTTGCGAAACATTATTTTCGCGGCACACTCCGCTCGCACACATCGCCAGGGTGACAGACCCGGCAGGCTGTTGACCTGGCTGATCGCACGAGAAGACCGCACAACTCCTATCTCAGCAATACAGACAGAGGGGGGCAGCTTACTCTACACACAGCGCCAAATACATGGGGCATTCATAGATCATTATTCGGGGTTATATTGCTCCCTGCTGAGTCTCCCACTGCCTAACATAACCGAGTATCTCTCACCCCTACATCTGCCTGTCTTAACGACTGCGCAGCAGGATTACCTCGGAGCACCACTGGATCCCGAGGAACTCAAGACACGATTTGCGCCCTCTCGAATGGCAAATCGCCAGGCCCTGATGGCTTGCCAGCCGAATTCTACAAGGCCGGCTCGGACATCCTCATTCCCCAACTGCTAAAAATGTACACTGCAGCCACAGACGACTTTTCCCTTCCCCCAACGCTTAATGAATCCACCCTCGTATCCTTACTCAAGCCAGACAGAGATGGCAAACAACTGGGCTCCTACCGTCCCCTGGCCCTTCTCAATACAGACTATAAAATACTCGCTTCCACGCTGGCCCGAAGACTGGCCCCCCTGGTGCCAACCCTAGTACACCATGACCAGAATGGATTTGTACCAACGCGCCACACCTCCCATAACATCCGTCGTCTATTCCGCATACAAGAATATGCCACACTCCAATGGCCACGCGCTGGCTGTCACGTGCTGGACCTGGAGAAAGCATTTGATTCGGTGGAATGGCCGTACTTACGGGCAGTCATGGACAAATTCGAATTGGGGGATGACTACGAGACCATGGTTGGATTATTGTACCGTAGACCCACAGTTTGTGTCCGTACTGGTGCACTGCTCTCTGACCCCATTCGTGTGCAGAGGGGCACCAGACAGGGCTGCCCCCTATCGCCCTTGCTGTTCTCCCTGGCCGTAGAACCCCTGGCCGCAATACTCAGGTTCCGAGGCGCAGAGTGGGGTATACCGATGGCAGATGGCCTTCATACGGTATCACTGTATGTGGACGATCTCCTCCTCTATATTAAGGATCTGACTAATGTCCCAGCGTCCCTTGCTGACGTTTTCCACACCTTTGAGGAGATGTTGGGATTAAAGGTCGATTGGGCCAAATCAGGGGCCTATTCCTTTGCCCCGGATGTACCCGAGAGCGAGATATACATGGGTGGTGAAAGATTACAGTGGTATCCCACAACATTTAGATACCTAGGTATCCACATCTACCGAAACCCCCGGATATATTAGAGGGGAACTTGATGCGGGCAATTGCATCTATCCGGTGGCAAATAGGACTCTGGAAAACTTTACCACTAAACATTCCCAGCCGGGTTGCCTTGGTAAAAATGATAGTCCTACCCAGGCTATTGTATTATTTCGCCAATATCCCATCCTACATCCCCAACCGGGTGTTCCGGGACCTCGAAGCCCTGCTTCGCGACCTGATCTGGACTAAAGGCCGCCCACGCATTGCGCTGACGAAGCTATATATGCCCACAGAAGCAGGAGGACTAGCAGTTCCCAACATGGAACTATATTACCTGGCGGCGCAGATGCAGTGGGTGTCGGGGTGGCTGGGTGGTAAAAACCTGGGAGACACGGCCACGGACACTATTGTCTGGACTCCGCTGCAGATCCATGTGCTGTTTCACCCATTGACCTGGACTCCTCGTCCCTCGCAGCTGTATCTTGCAGTAGTGCGCAGATGTTTCCAATGCTGCCTGCGTCTCACTCGAACGACGGTACCGTATGCTCCGATACTCCCACTGCTGGGCACCCCGACAACAACTGGGGCGCTGACGACGGCAGTCCTAGACAGCTGGACCACTGCAGGGGTGGAAACACTGGGAGACCTATACTCAGATGGCGCTCTCCTCCCCTTCGCGAACCTTGCAGAAGATACGTCTCTCCCGACTGGGCAGTTCCTTTTGCACGCGTCTCTGGTCCGTACACTGACTACCGCCTGGGGTGACCTGTCCGAAGAGCTGTCCATGCACTACTTTATGCAATACCTGCACGTTATGAGCAATGGGTCCCACATAATTCACTGGCTAGCGCAGGCTCTCCTCCTTCACACCCAACCTACCACTCTGCAGCTGAGAGACAAATGGGCGGCAGATAGAGGGAGGGATTGGACGGACAAGGAGTGGGCGATGATACTGGTTGGACCGGTTAAAGTCCCGCGTAACACTCGCTTCAAAATTATACAGCTCTACAAAATTATACAGCTCTACATACTGCAATGCACTACCGAACGTGTGCCGCGGACTTGGGAGGCCTGCCTACTGGGCCTATACAGACGCACAAAGCTGAACAAAGTGCAGGCCCGGTACTGGGATCTCGGACTGATCACGGCTAAGCGGCTGATTACCAAGCGGTGGAAAGCCGACACCCCCCCACATGTACGGAATTGGAGCCTATCTCTCACGAACTGGGCGCGAGCGGAGAGCACGGTCTTGGGCCGAGAAGAGACGGCAGGGCTCAGGAAATTCCCTATTGCACAACAATGGGATGATATCCTTCAATCTTTCCAACAAATATGCCTGGAACAGGGGATCACGTAAAAGAGGTAGCGCCCCCGCGCCCCCCTCTACAGGAGACAATATGGAGCACGTGCATGCCTACCAGCCCCCCACCTATATAGCTTATTTCCGCCCCCCGCGCCCACACAACACTATCGCATGCCGCATACCACATTAACCACCACCTATGCTGAACCCATGTTCCGAGAAGCGTACGTTACTTATCTGATTGTTTAGCAATGACACCTTCGGTGCCCCTCCCCCGCCCGCACCCCCACATATCCAACCCTTGGTGTGTACTCTGACCGAGGTCCACCTCACGAACTAAGTCCTAGGGTCGCATTCGACACGCCCTCCTGGCGGGGACCCGCCCCTTATCAAGTTGATACACACACGAACCGCGACCTGCGCCCTCCTACCCGCCCATTAGACCACTACTGACACAACGACACCACGTGTCTTTCCTTATGCACAAGGACACGCCAACCCAGGCTCCCCCTCCCTTTAGCGCACACTCCCTGAGTTATCGTTCTGCTGTTTTATTGTTACACTGGTCCCATTTTCTTTTTGACCAAGCTCCTTGAAGTTTGTTCCTAAACACATTACATCATGGGGCTTCAGAACATAACAGTCATGGTCGGGGTGATCCCAACTGGGCACCACCACCAACATCCACTTCTCCTGCTAGGTCCGCCACATAGACACTCACACATCGACCCACTTATGATGTCGCACAGCCATATCCTCTAGCATTCATACATCGGGGCCAATTATCAGGCGAACTTTGCTGACACATTTACCTATAGCACTCATTAGTGAGAAAGAGACATTCTCCGCTTAGCGACATTGAGAAGTATCACCATAGTTCGGTGACCAAGGAAATACGTTAAGGACCAAAAAAAACAAAAAAGAAAAACCTACAGACTTATATATTTATAAAACTAACTGATATGCTTAATGTGAAGTGCTGCCATGGAACAACTTGCGCCGCCGAACCTCAGGGCTGTCGGCCTTAAGGCTGTGTTCAACAGATAAAATGTATACGATTATTGACTGACGCGGCTGGCCCTGAGAGGTTGTAAGCTGAACGCTGTGTAATATGCACCTTGAATAATAAAGGTTTTTAAAAAAAACAACAAAAAAACAATAATATTAGGGCAGTGTATGGAAGGAAGTCGAATTTTAATGTCATTCCAAAACTCAGGGTCAGGTTTAACAGGGCCATAGATATTTAGCAAGACTAGAGTCTTGTTTTGTATAACAACATTTGCCATTACCCAGCGTCCATCATTATCATTTTGTGTAAACAAAATTTGTACAGATAACGACTTATGAAACAATATAGCAACTACCCCTTTTTTGCTAGAAGCAGGAGAATAAACAACTTGACCCACCCAATGCCTTTTCAACTTCAGTGACTCTGCTTCAGTGCAATGAGTTTCTTGAAGAAAAGAGACCTGGAGGTCAGGCTTGGATAATAGAGATAATACCTTTTGTCTTTTGACGGGATTCCCAAGACCACGAACGTTCCAAGTGACAAATTTACATATAATTCAGGCATAGGAGGGTAATACACAAATAGAGTTGATACACATCAGGAAGACAGCTACAGGAAATAAAACACCACCAATGAGATTCATGTATGGAAAACACAACAAGAAAACGCACAGAACCAATATACACAAGCAACAAGTTGAATATAGTTATCAGAGGAAAGGAGATATAGAAAAACCAAGAAAAAATTGGTACAGAGACAAGGAAGAGAAAAAAAAAGAAAATAGAACAAGAAGAAAGAAGGAGAAAAAGAGGAGAACGGGCAGAAGAAAGAGACAAGCAAACAGATCAAAGCATAACAGCCAGAACTGTAACAGAGAGAGGAGATGATGAGAAGGGAGCATAGTGGAGCCAAAGAGCACAGACCTCAGCAATAAATAAACAGGAGGAAAAAGAAAGTTAGTGCTACATGAAGAGAGGGAAAAACAAAGAGTGTGAAAATTAAGAGAAGATATAATATGGATGCTTAGCAGTAGCCGTACAAAATAGAAAAATCAAGTATTGGTATCTATCCCAGTAGATGAGAAAGTCTGAATTTCTCCGGGTCATCAAAGGAGCGTGATCGACCACCATGAGTAATCTTACAGAGACAAGGATGGAGGATTCCATATTGGATGTTGAGGTGTCTCATTTGAGGACGTAAAGCGAGAAATTCTTTGCAATGGGCATTCATTGCATTAGAGATATCCTGGGAAATAAACAGAATATGGCCAGACCAAATGAGACGTCCTTTAAGCCTTACAGCCTTCAGCACATGCATCAGCTCAGTAAATTCTAGAAAAAGCATGATGATGGCACGTGGTTTGGTAGAGTTAGAATTTAGATGGCCTAGGCGATGAGTTCTTTGTATATTGAGGGGACTTGTTGACACTTGAGGACCAAGAAGTTCTGGAAGAAATTTCTGAAGAAACAATACCATGTCTGCACCTTCAATGTTTTCCGGAAGTCCATAAAGGCTTAGGTTATTTCTTCGATTTCGGCTTTCAGTGAGGATTTTTAGTTTATCAATTTCCTGTTCCAGTAGAGGTATCTTTGATGAAACATCTTGCAGATCGCTAACATGTTGTTCCAGTTCCAGAACTTTACCTTCCATAACAATCCATCTCTCCTCAATTTGTTTTAACTTTTCATTTGTTGTTGACATAAATGGTTGAAGACCACGTACTTCATCCAATATTAAGTCCAGAACGGTATTCTGAGAAGAATGAATGGGAGAAGCGGGTCATTTTCATGTCTTTTTGGTTTTGTCCCAGACATAGAGAATCTGGCAATGTGAGACTCATTGGCCATTGTACGTTAAACCGAAAACACCAGCAGGAGTAAAAGAAGAGGATATGCAACGATTGCAACGATAGGTATAATGTCCGTTATGAGTATTGTACATTAGATTGAGAATGAAAAAGTCCTCCAAAAAGCAGAAAAACCACAAGTAAGTATCCTCAGAATAACATGGGCATCATTCTGAGATAAATGGGTTGCTCAATTTAGTCAGGATGCTGGGCATTTCATGAGAGCAAGCTAAACTAAGGCAGAAGAAAACATGCATATAATCAGAAGTAGTCCAAATGCCAAAAGGAGATTAAGGCACTCATTGCATTAATAGAGTTGTAGTACTGAAGTAAAAAAACGGTTGCAGCATGTATTTGAACTGAAGACTGAAAAGAACCTTAAAAAAAAGAATGGCAGCTGAATTGCAGTTAATTTTTCCACAGAAAATAAGAGGCAGTATCAGTTAATAAAATAACTACTCAAGTTCCTCAAATTACAGTATATTCCATAAGAGGAAATTATATGCTGAGGCAGAGGAAAAAGCAGTTAAAATTAATTTGCAAGTGCCAAAAGGCGGTGACATACACATTGCAGCAGCATAAATGCCTTATTGAGGTTGAAAAATGGAAGCAGCAAACATGAAAGTGATGTTTGCATGTAAAGCGGCAGAAAACTGCATCGCTTGACAGTTAAACGAGACGAGAGCGCAGCGACCTAAAATGGCGGCCGCTCGCATCTCTCACAGGACGAATTAGCCGAGAATGAGATTCGGAGCTTCAAGGGAGTAGTGTTGTCCAACGAGCGGCATTTCAACTCACCGCATCCTCGAAAAGATAATGCCAGCGTGCAGCGCTCCTGGAAGCTGTATGAAGCGCTCTAAATTACATGAAGAGTTCCGCGGTGCAGTGGAGATCACGCTGTGTCCGCCATGAAGCCTCAGCGTCGCAGCCACGCCCCCACACACCTCATTTCTGATCAGGGGGGGTTTTGAAGAAGAGGTAGTGAACTTGGAAAGAAAGGGTTAAGGCCATTTTCAGGCATCAACTTTGGAAAAAAGTGAATGGTGGATTTCTTGAAAGAATCTCAGCCACAGGTAATTATACAGGGCAGCATTTTTGTTCATTATTTTTTTCTACTCTGGTAGTCTAGACACAGTGGCGTAGCAAGGTCAGGCGGTACCCGGTGCAAAAAGTTTCTTGTCGCCCCCCCCGCCACATTGACATTTTTAAAATAAGGAAAAAAAGATAGTTACACATACTTTTGCCATTTTGACACCCCCATCAGTGATGACACCGAGGCGGCCCGCACCCACCGCACCCCCCTTCCTACGCCACTGTCTAGACAAACGCCGTCCATATGGAAATTAGAGGAACAGCTGAGCCCAAACTGTGAGGCCAACTCCACTATGATTACCAAAACCAATCCCATACAAGTGTTAGCATTTTGGGCCTAGTCAGAGACGTGCACCTTGAGTCTAAGGGCACAGTGTGCATGGGACTCACATCTGGACATGTTCAAAGGAATGACATCTGTTCGAGGCCCTTTTTAATATGAGCTCTTATTTTCCTCCTGAAGAACAGTTCTGCTAGAGACTTGGCAGTGGTGTTGGAGTACTTGTGCCAGCCTGATCCATTGGCTTCCTTCTGGGGTTGGCAGCTTGTATGTCATTCTGCGGCATGGTCAGGAGGTGCTCAACAATGCTGATAGGTTGGAGACCCACAGAGGTGTGAGTTTCTCTTGATGGAATCCCTTTCACCTGGTGGAGCCCATGATTTCCTTTTCTTTGAATGGAAGACAATTCGAAGACTTAATACTTTCAGGGATGTTCAGTGCTTAATTTGAGCTGGTATTTGCTGGTGGGGCTAGGGCGGGACTGGCCATATTGGGCATCGGGTGTTTCCCTGGGAGGCTGGATGGACAGGCCGACTTTGCGCAGCGGTGGCCGTTTTTGATACTGAGGGACGGTTTTCCAGCCCTGATACTATATCGGCCGCAAGTAAAAAAAGCAGCAGGGGTGCTGGTCCTTCATAATTGCCAGGGCTGGTTTGGGTTCTCAGTTCGGCACTGGGTGATGCCCACTGGCAGTCATTTTTGGAGACCAGCACTCATTTATATACATCTAACATTTTCGAAAGCAAGAAAGGAAAAAGCACACAAAGCTGAAAGTTAGAGGAAGAGAAAGACAGAAAACCTGTCACAAGGTGAGACATCAAGAAACAGCAAGATAAAGGGGCAGGGAGTGTCTTGTAGTGGGTTAAGGAAGTTTGCGTGGATATTTGCGCCCGCAAATGTAATTGCACCAGCCGCAAACTTCTCTGCATAGCACACATTTTTTGACAAATTTAGTACTGAGATGTTGAAACTATATTGCAGTGCTCTCGAACCGCATCTGCACTTATGTGCTGGGAATTGTTTTAAGCTGGGGAAACCATGAGCATTTGTCCATGATAAAGAGAAAGACTTGTTGGGCAACAATGTTAGACAATACCCAAAGAACAGTTTAAAAAGAATATTAATTTACTGAAAAAAAATATGTAACCTCTTTTTTAAAGGACTAGAATGCCTAAACCCCACAATGAAACGTTTTTAGGGAACACAATTTTAATATTAAAATGAAAAGAAGAAGTAAGGAGACAGCTATCTGCAAGATTTGGCATGTATCCTAATTTCCCTAACTGTAAAATCCTACTCTATGGGTAAATAGAGGCCCTATTCACAGAGGCAATTGCACATCTACGTTGGTGTTTGCAGCTTTGTTTACCAGTGGGGAATCACATTCTAGATTCACAGAATGGATTTTAAATTGGCTTTCTGAGTTTCTTATTCAGAGATTTAGTTTAACAGAGTTACAATGGGAGCTAATCTAGCCATTGGAAAGGGTTTGGGGGTTTTACAGGGCTACTTCAATACCAAAAGGGAGTGAACACTTACAAACTGATCATTGTCCCAACTTCAAACGTTGTATGTCAGAATATTGTATACTTAAATATCACTTGACATAAATGGTGTGTGTTAAATATGCTTACAAGAATATTGTTCTATAGGGTGTAGATGTTCTATTATTAACTCAAATGAGGTGATAGTTTTGTATACTTAAAGCATAAGTGAAGAAAGGGGAATACATTATCAAGAAAGGGCGACACATTATCGCCGCTTTTGTCGGCAGGAAACTGCCACTAAAGCGGCGATAACAGGCTTGATAATATGCCCTTGTGAATTCCCATAGCAGCCTAGGTTAACACCAGACCCTGGGCTGCTATGGGAATTCACAAGGACATATTATCAAGCCCATCATCGCCGATTTAGCAGCAGTTTCCTGCCGATAAAACCGGAGATAATGTATTGCCCTTTCTTGATAATATTGCCCAAAGTTTTATGTTGGAAGATATTGGGCAACAATATTTATTAAACACAACTCCTGAAAAGTGTCAGAAATGTACTTGAGTCAAGTGCAAGTATAGGTGTAACAGTTTTTTTTGTTTTAACGTGGAATGCCGTATCATACAGCTTTATACTTTCCCAGTAAAAACTGTGCGTTTGTTGGACAACATAAACATTGGGATGGAGCAAGTTTGATTGCCCGTACCGCCTCAGGAAATGTTGGCCTGTAGCCCTGCTAGTTCACAGGGCACCATTTGCACCACTAACCTTACATGGTAACAAATGTGTGTTTACAACCTCAGAACATTACAACCCTGAGTCCCCAAGAAAATGTGATAACAGATCTAGAACCTTTTCGTTCGAACTCTCATGCATACCCAAAGGAAATTCGCAAGAAATACATAACCTGCAGTTTTTGTTTTATAACAGCATTTTACATAGCACAAACTTGACCAGAATCGGGTTTCAGAGCGTTTTACATAGCACCAGTTGCATTACATAAGGACACATTCATTTTTTTGTTAGGCAAGGGGAGATTAAGTGATTTTCCCAGAATCACAGGATGTTCAGCGTCATTGCCGAGACTCGAACCCAGTTCCCCAAATTTGAGCTTGACCGCCCTAGCCGTTAGGCCAACTCCAGTTTCAATATTTATTGAAGAAGCGAGATTCTTGAGTAAAATATGTGTGCTGCAATTACCAATAGAATAAAAATCATTACTATAATTAGCAATACAAGAACAGTGGAGAGAATGAATAATTCCACCATTGTATATATACTGGTATATATGTAGTGTAATAATGTAGTGTGCTCCTACCTAACGCTCTCAAGCCTAGTTTTGCCTAGGGTGGGTGATATGCCAAGAATCCCTGCCGGGTGATCTAACTCCCCATTACCTGAAGGCAAGTGTCATCAGGCTGTCCATCTTGGTGTAAAGTGGGACATACCTCATGGAGGTGACAGAAATCAGCTGAAATGGAATTCTGGTGTGCCACGATCACGACGTGTCAGCAGAGTGCTTCTCTAATTTTAAAGAGGAAGTGAATTTGTATATATAATAAACACTGCCCATAGGCATGTCAAAGTCTTTGTCAGGCAGCACTTGTTTATATCAGCTAGATATCATTGTCGCCTACAGGGCAATAATAAGCAGTGACATTTGTGCAGTGAACTTTATACATTATACTAAATGTTCAAGGTGTCATGATAGTGTGCATACGAAGCTGAAATGTTAGCAAATACAGTTTCGGAGAATCCTATCCTGCACTGACATGTGCAAAAAGGCATGTCAAAAGTCACTGTGTTGCAGAAAGAAGGCAACTTAAGAAACATAAGCATAAAGATGATGTTGTTTCTAGGAAGGCCATGTGACATCCTTGCGGGAGGGATGTGGGCCCTGAGAGACCCCAGGGGAATTTGCACCACTTCCAGTAAAAAATTCACAAAATCTTTGTACAACACTACACTGAGCTATATAGCGGCGGCCACTGGCCCGCAGAAACCACAGTATAAAGGATCCTGGACAGGTCATATTTGCCCACTGTTACTGTCAATGTCAAGCAGGAGTTAGGGCAACCGATCAAATAATGAGAATTTCGAGGAGCGATAAAAGAGCTTGCAACCTGGAAAACTCTGGGCCTGGACAGTCTCCCGGCAGAGTTTTAATTGACACATGCACTTCTCCTTGCTTCTTGTTGTACCTAGAATTATCTCCTTCCTAGTTGCTCAGCCAGAATGAGTGTGATGTCTGCGTGGAATGTTGGATTGCTTGATGTCAGAGAGAGTAGAATGTGAGTGTGCTTGGTTGTGTGTGGAGAATGACAGTTGATGAGAGTGGGCTGAGCAACAACCATCTAGCTCCTGGTGGGAGCTTTACAATACCATCTATTGATCTTCTTGATACCAACTAAGACTTCTATGGAACATGTAATGATTTACTAATAAACCATCTACTTGGATAAATTACCTGGCTACCTCAACATTATATCCTCTTTTACCCACAACATTTGGCGACGAGGATGGGATTGTAAAGGTCCCACCAGCTGGGGTATCTACCCTATATATTTATGTGCATTTATTGATGCTACAATGCTAATTATTAAGAAGCGCGCAGGTATTAAGACGCGTTAGCATAATTATTAAGAAGCGCGCAGGTATTAAGACGCGTTAGTGTAATTATTAAAAAGCGTGCAAGTAGTAAGACGCATTAGTGTAATTATTAAGAAGCGCGCAAGTAGTACGACGCGTTAGCATGATTATTAAGAAGCGCGCAAGTATTTATTGTGCATTTATTGTTGTTACTATACGAAACGTTGTGCACTTATTCTTAGGTCAAGTATTTACCCTATACATTTATTGTTGCTATTTTGTGAAGGTTGTGCACTTATTCTTGGGTCATGTATTTACCCTATACGTTTATTGATTCTTTTATTGAGATTGGTTGTGTACTTATTTTGGGTCTTGTACCTATATGTTTATGATGAGGTGGGGGTATCGACCTATACTTTTGTGCCTTAGTGCAATGAATTGTGTTTCTTTTCTTTTCTGCTGTTCTGCCTTTTAGCATTTGTGCTTTACAATTTTTCTTTCCTCCTGTGTTTTCTCTCTTTATCTCAGTTTTGCATTATTTTATGCTTGCAAAACCTTGTTTCACGTGTTTTATTTCTCCAAGGGAAGGGGATATGTGCCATAATGTATCCGTTTACTCTGTTTCTTTCTTCCCTTTTTCTAGTCACTTACTTCTACCTATTATTCTCTTATTATTCTTTCCTTCCTTCCTTGCAAATTTGAACGGTCCGCTTGCTAATATAAACTGTCCGCTTTATTGCAAGTTTTATCATTCTATTTTTTATAATTGCTTTGTTGCAAGTGATTGTGTTTTATTGCTGTGAAGAAAATGGGATATGTTGTACCTAGAATTATCTCCTTCCTAGTTGCTCAGCCAGAATGAGTGTGATGTCTGCGTGGAATGTTGGATTGCTTGATGTCAGAGAGAGTAGAATGTGAGTGTGCTTGGTTGTGTGTGGAGAATGACAGTAGATGAGAGTGGGCTGAGCAACAACCATCTAGCTCCTGGTGGGACCTTTACAATACCATCTATTGATCTTCTTGATACCAACTAAGACTTCTATGGAACATGTAATGATTTACTAATAAACCATCCACTTGGATAAATTACCTGGCTACCTCTACATTATATCCTCTTTTACCCACAACACTCCTCAGCTGGCAAGGGTTTATAGAGAGGCCTGGGAGGACTGCATGTTACCACCGTCCTCCAGGGTGGCCTTGTAGTTCTTCCTCCCTAAACGTGGCAAGGACCCGGAGGATGCATCCTCTTACCGCCCACTATCAATGCTAAGCTTCAACTAAAATATACTAAACAAAGTATTAGCCCACGGATTACTGCCCCATTCACAACATCTCATCCATCTCAACCAGAATGGATTCATCCCCCATTGTAACACCTCTCTGAATGTACATCGCCTCTTTCACGTTCTGGATGAGACACTAGGAGACAGCTTTGTGTTGTGGTGGAACTTTCCATTGACACCATTCACTGGCCCTACATGCATTCTGTGATGAGACGGATGAAGCTGATCTCAGAGTGGGACAAACTAATAAAGATCCTATACCCTGGGGTCCATGCCAGAGCCAGGTTGGGGGACAATATATCTGAGACCTTTGAGATACAAACAGGAACCTGTCAGGGTTGCCCGTTATCCCTCTTGCTAGTTCTACTGGCCATCAAGCCTTTTGCAAGTATTATTTGAAGTGAGGGCTACAGGAAGGGAATCCCCTGCAGAGAACATAATATCTCCCTTTATGCAGATTGTATCCTCCTATTTCTCATGGAGGCAGATGCAGGGTTGACCTGGAGCATACAGATGTTGGGACTGTTAGGGGAGGTGACATCCCTGTGCACAAACTGGGAGAAGACCTGCCTCTTCCGGGTCTTCCGTGACTTCCAGGCAATTCCACCAGTGGTTGCCACACCAGGCATCAGGTGGGAGTCACAGGTCCTTCAGCAGCATCAGGGTGTCAAAGTAACCCACCCGGACAAAGACACCTGGGAGGGCAATTAGGACAGAGCACCGCTCTCCTTGAGGGGCAACATCACTTTCTGGTCACACTACAACTCCCCATCATGACACACATTGTGCTCACAAAAACCAAAAGTATTCTGTCGCTTTCTGAATCTCCCCATTTGGATTCCCCGGGCCTGGGTCAGGTCCCTGAACACACTTATGAGGAATTTGATCTGGCTGGGCAGGAAGTGGGTTTCACTGTGGGTTATGCAATGCACCACAGTGGAAGACAGTCTTGGGGTCCTGGACTTCGAATTATACCATGTGTCGGCTCAACTTCAGTGGCTGGCTTGCCGGATAGCGGGGTGCGAGATGGAAGAGCTGGGAATCTATGAATGCCACAACATGAGGGGGCTCCAGTGGATCCTTGATGGGTTATGCCACAACCTAAAATGCCCCATAAACAACTTGCAATTTGGGTCTGCACCTGGTGGTATTCCTCAAATGGATCCACTGTTCCCCATTATACACACCAGCGATGCCCCAGGTAGGCCTCTCCTCCCAGAGGGGATGATTTTTCTCTGCACGTGGAATGTCCACATGGACAGAGGAAGACTTGCTCACAGTGGGAGACTGTTATGAGGAAGGAAAACTGAAACCAGTTGAGGTGCTCTCTACTGAGGGGCACTGTCACACTATCAGAGTATGCAGCAACGGTGCATGGCCAGCAGTCTCTGTGGAACACAGGCTGTGCGGAGTTGCCAACTCACAAAGTATTGCAGGACCTCTTCACCTCAGGCACGGCCCCAAATGAATCTCCTGGCTTTACAAGTCAGCCCTACATGTGATCAAAGAAGACTTAGCACAGCTGCAGCAGTGGTCGGAAGGTGGGATGGGTTGAGAGATGCAAGACAAGGAGTGGGGAAGGGTCCTGGAAGACAACCACAAAATGTCCCAACACCAGATTACGCTATACTCAGTTCAACTACCTACACATGTTCTACTTCACACCACATAAGCTAAACAAGATTCACGGATGGGTAATAAAACCTTCCCAGATACACGCGCCTGACACTGACTTTTTGCACATGACCTGGGCCTGCCGCCAAATTGAGCAATTTTGGCAAGGTGTGACTGTTGAGCTGGAGTGAACTCTCCATTGCACAGATTTCCTAAAGATGGAAGTATGTTTACTAGGCTAATACCCATTTCCCACAGTCAGCAAGGGTCCCAATAAAGTTCCTGAACCTAGCCCTGGTACTAGCTAAGAGGGTGATAGTGATGCACTGGAGATCACCGGCGGACTCACCACATTGTAGGTGAAAAAATGAGGTTGAACACAGGGCGCTGGCAGAAGCAACAGCCCTTAGGCACGAAGAATGCCGGAATTTGCATACTTGCCCAATTGCAGAAGATTGGAAATCAGTACTGGTGACCTTACTGGGGTTGGAGAAAGCTGATCCACCATGACACAAATATTAATGAGGTCAGCATGGGTAAACCGGGGCTACGCTGGTGGTTGTGACACTAGGTGCGGGTTAAGCATGGGCGAATTTTGAGAATCTGGCGTTCGGGAATTTGCGTATTTGTGAACTCGCAATCCGCAAAATCAGCAAATTCTCGCGAATTTGCTGATTTTTTTTGTGTTCGCAAGGGTTTCTGCCAGTTCGCGAGGGTTTTGTACCAGTTCGCAATTGCGAACTTACTTGTCGGCTCGCAACGGTCGCGACTGGATATATGATGTTAGCACGCATACTTTTAGCACGCATACCATTACCACGCATTTTTTACAACGCAGGACCTTTTCCAACGAATACCTTTACAACGCATTACACTACAACGCAGATACTACTACAAAGCATACCATTACAACGTAAGTATAGGTAAGTATATAATATTTTTAAATAATGTAATTAATAATTATTTAAATATTTTACTTAATTATTAAATATTTTAATATTAGATATTTTAATTAATTATATTAATTTTTATTTAATAATTTGTAAATATATATGTTAAAAATACCCCTGTACCCCAAAACCCAAACCCAACCCTGAAACCTAAAAATACCCCTGTACCCCAAAACCCAAACTCAACCCTGAAACCTAAAAATACCCCTGTACCCCTGTACCCCAAAACCCAAACCCAACCCTTAAACCTAAAAATACCCCTGTACCCCAAAACCCAAACCCAGCCCTGAAACCTAAAATACCCCTGTACCCCAAAACCCAAACCTAGCCCTGAAACCTAAAAATACCCCTGTACCCCAAAACCCAAACCCAACCCTGAAACCTAAAAATACCCCTGTACCCCAAAACCCAAACCCAACCCAGAAACCTAAAAATAACCCTGTACCCCAAAACCCAAACCCAAAACCTAAAAATACCCCTGTACCCCAAAACCCAAACCCAGTCCTGAAACCTAAAAAGACACCTGTACCCCAAAACCCAAACCTAGCCCTGAAACCTAAAAATACCCCTGTACCCCAAAACCCAAACCCAACCCTGAAACCTAAAAATACCCCTGTACCCCAAAACCCAAACCCAACCCTGAAACCTAAAAATACCCCCGTACCCCAAAACCCAAACCCAACCCTGAAACCTAAAAATAGCCCTGTACCCCAAAACCCAAACCCAGCCCTGAAACCTAAAAATACCCCTGTACCCCAAAACCCAAACCCAGCCCTGAAACCTAAAAATATAAATGTTTTTAAAAAAAGATAAACTTACCTATACTTACGTTGTAATGGTATGCGTTGTAATAGTATCTGCGTTGTAGTGTAATGCGTTGTAAAGGTATTCGTTGTAAAGGGTCCTACGTGGTAATAGTTTCGTTGTAACTGTATTTCGTGCTAAAAGATGCATGGTAACAGTTACATACCGTCGCGACTATGCTGTTTCTACGTCTGGTTCATCATCACAGGTTCACAGCACCCTTTGTTTCACCACTGCCACCCTGTTTCACCCATGCCACCCTCTGGTACATCAATGCCACCCTCTGGTTCATCACTGTAGATTATGGGGGGGAAAAGCAAGCACACCTGCCCTGCTTCAACTGACATTAATTAATTTGGGGTTGATTTATTAATGTGTCACTGTTTTAAAATTCCAGTCTGGCACCTGCTTCCTTATCTGTAATTTGCTTTCTGTTGCAGTGCAAATTTTTTATCAGGACCTTTGTGGCCTACTTGTAGCTATTCTATGAGCCTGCTGTGAGGGTCAGAGCAGGGTCATAGAATTGTTGCAACTAGCAACTGAACTCTGGTGGGGCCCCAGTCAGGAAGCACTACAGGGAATGGTTACTAATGATGAGTTTGAACTTTTGTACCTGCTGAGTGCTTTCAGTTTAGCAAAACTCGTTTTTCTGCAGAACAGCAACTGTAATGCCCCAAACAAACATAGGCAACTGAACTCTGGAGAAGCCCCTCAGGAAGTACTACAGGGAATGGTTACTAATGATGAGTGAACTTTTGCACCTGCTGAGTGCTTTCAGTTTTGCAAAACTCGTTTTTCTGCAGAACAGCAACTGTAATGCCCCAAACAAACTTACTTGTGAAAGTTGATTTCTAATCCAAAAGTGATCCAAAGAAAGTCAAAAGGCCTCAAATCCAAAAAAGTGCAGGCAAATGTCAACCTGAGGAGTTATTCTGATAAAAATCATCATTTTCAGAAGGTCTATGCTGCTTGCTAGTGGATTTCTTGTGCAGAATTGCAAATTTTGTAATTTCGCGAGTGCGAGATTGTTGCTGCCCGCCGCACCTACATGTTCGCAATTGCGAACTCTCGCGATACGTCGCCAAACTCCCGCGGGATCCCGCAGCAAGATCCAAAATGGCGCAGCACTGGCAAAATATCGAGAAAAACAACTCGGCAAACGCTTAATGACGGTAAGTGAACGCCGCACACCGCAATATTGTATCACCATGAAAAAAAATCTGCTGCGTGCGAATTTGCAGATTTTCGGTAAATTTGCGAGAGTTCGCGGATTGCGAATTTACCGAAAATCCGCAAAATCCACGAGCAGAACGCATTTTCCGCCCATGCTTAGTGTGGGGGTGTTTTTCAAGTTGAGAATGAGTAAATTGCCGGGTAACTGTTACTGTAAATTGATTGAACTATGTTAAATCTTATAACATTGTGGGGTCGCTATGGGTTTAGGTGAAGGAGAACCACTGACCACTTAATGGGTGAAGTGATATGCAGAAGTAAGCCACCCATGAGCTACACAACGGGTTATCATATTACATGCTATTGCACTTCTTCCGTATTGTGTACCACATGTGATGCTAACTAAAAATGTAACAACACAAGTGAACATATGCCCATGGTTCTACAGTTTGAAAAAACAATAGAAAAGTATTTTTAAAATGTGTTCTTTAGGCTGAAAAGGGGAAGGGACCCAAGCGCCCCCCCACCTCCCACCCCAAATTGATGATGGTGTATGGTAAGGGGTTACTCCTTATGGGAAAATATATATCCTGTGTAGAAGCACACAAAAAAATAGCAAAAAAGTTGCAAAAGTGCAAATGCACTTCTGAGTGTCAGTTTTGCACACAGAAATATGTCTCATATACTAATAATTGTGATTATCCTCAGTGAACCTGTAAAAAAAGATGACAATGAGTATAACAATTGCAATCCAATCACTAATGTCTTGCACCTGCTTGTTTGTATTGCATGTGCAGAAGTGCTGAATTTGAGCTGGTGGTTTCCGGTGCTTAGTGGCAGCAATTAATCGTCATCACCAGCACTTATGACAGCCTGCCACATGGTGGAGCTGTGTGTGTGATTTAGAGATAAGCAGAACAAATCAATCAATCAATCAAGACACTTGTAAAGCGCACTACATACCCGTGAGGGGCTCAAGGCGCTGGGGGGGGCTGCTTCTGATCGAAGAGCCATGTCTTGAGTAGTCTTCTAAAGGCCAGTAGGTCTTGGGTCTGCCGGAGGTTGGTGGGGAGGGTGTTCCAGGTTTTGGCAGCGAGGTGGGAGAAGGAACAAACAGTTGTTTACTAATTCAATATACATTAAAAATGACTAATACCTGCTGCCTAAGCTATTCTTACAGCTATGGGGGGACTGGAATAGTCTAGATTGTTACACCTGTAGGAGTGTGATGTTTAGCAGTTGTGTTGGTACTGCCATTGGCAGCACTGGCAGGCACAATGTGTAGTGCGAGCTACAGTGACTTCCTGATGAGGGCACTGTCATGTTTTTGTTACAAATTAAGCACCGGACTGTGCAGCATTTCAAATTGATCGCCGTTACCTTATTTTCTTCTATAGCGCGCATTGCAAAATAAAATGCATGTGGGTACTCTGAATAAGAGTGGCAAATCAATTAATCCAGGATCCCACATTTTGGTTAACTGAGGAAGCCAGGACTGAGACACAGGTCTCATGTTGTTGAGGCCTTCAAATTAGTCACTAGGCCACTTCCCTCCTTTGCCCCCTCATTTTTCTTCACCTGGCAAAGTCAAAAGGAAGAGTGTGTGTTATAGCTGTAGAGTAGATGTGGCCAGGCCATTATAGGAACACTATTCTGACTCTTCAAGCACAATGTTTATCTTTGTAAACATGCTCAAAACGAAATAAGTCCTATTTTTGGTCATGCCAATATTTCCAAATAGGTAGCATACAATCACATTTTCCGCAGGTGTATGTTTTTTCCTGCCATGCAGGGCTAGGACTTATGTGATACTATTAGAAATATTAAGACATTTAAAGAATGTCTTCGGCCTCAATCATGTCAAAATAATGCTTACAATTTTTTTTTAATTCTCTTTGACCTCCGTCCATAGCACTTCTTCAACAACAAACCTTGCCTGCTGTGCTTGCTCCCTCATTGACACCAATAATCTTGATGATGCCTAGTGATTTAGGGTATCCATGTGTTCTTCTTAAATTGTGTTGCCTTCAAAATGTCTCTTTTTTGCTGTATATTGTAGTTACAATTTTTTTTGGTTTAAATCATTTTTATTGAGTTTTAAATAGCAAACATATGACAAGAAGACATTATAGTAATACGAGGGGGCTCCCGTCTTCAGTTGTCTTCCCCACCCTCCCGCTGGAGGTTAAGTCTCACCGCTGCTTAATACAATGTGTCCTTGAATGCGAGTGAGGGCCCCGGCTTGATTTGCGATGTCCTGAAACAATCCCATCAACAACCAACAATCCCCGTTCCCACCACCCTCCTCCCCATTCCCCTCCCGTGTCCCTCCCCCCGGTGTGGTAGGCAAGCGTCTGCTAGGCGTTCTGAGGCATGTATAAAGTATGAGGTTCAGGTTGAGGTCCTTGTGTCCTTCCTAAAGTCGTCTGGTAGACGGAGCACCCTGAGGTACTTTGGGCATGTGATTTCAGCAAATTTGTCTGATAGGAGAGAGACCAGGGGTTGCCATGTGTCCAGGAATGTGTCTCGTGTCTGAGTGAGGGAGGCTTGTATCTTTTCCATACCCATGATGTACCAAAGTCTATGGAGCTACCCCGTGTGTGTGGGTTTCCTTTGAGTGCCCCATAGTGACAGGATATGTTGAGTGGCAGCCCCCATAGCTAACCCCATCTGCCTCCCCCTGAGCGATTTGAGAGGAAAGGTGATGGCGTTGGGGAGACCGAGAAGTGTATATGCTGGGAATCGGGGGATCTCCATCTCAAAGTGTTTATCGATATCATTTAACACCCTCTCCCAGTACTCCCGCACTTCTGCGCACTCCCATAGTATATGAGTAAGTGTCCCTGTGTGGCCAGATCCCCTCCAGCATGTCGGGTCCCTGCGCGGGTTGCTCTGATGCAGTCGTGCTGGTGTAAGGTGCCAGTAGTATGCTATTTTCACCGCAGATTTCTTGCTGGCTATATTCCGGGCAGTGTGATGGGCCCTGAAGTATATGTCTTGCCATTCTTTGTCCGTGAAGGAGCGTTCTAATTCTCGTTCCCATCGGTTTTGACCCGCTGACCGCGCAGTGGGAGGGGGTGGGCTGAGCATCTTATATATGTCTGTGATCGCCTGTTTATCTGTCATTTTCGTGTGTAGCCATTTCTCGTAAGTTGTAAGATGTCTGCTTACGTGAGGTAGCACTTCTCTCGCCGTAAGCCAATGTCTGATCTGAAAGTATTGAAAGCAATGGATCTGTGGGAGCGTGTAATAATCTTGTAGGGTATGCATTTGCAGGAAGCCCTCAGGATCAAAGAGGTCGCCGGCCGCCTTGCATTCTGACGCCCGCCATTGCGGAAATGACCCGGGGATCATTCCCGGTGGAAAGGCCGGATTATCAAATAGAGGCGTTATCGGGGACGGAAAAGTGGTGAGGTCACACGGGACCGCCACTTTGTCCCACACCTGCATCACTGTTCTCGTGATGGGTGATTTTTTAAGGTACGATGACCTGTCTGTGCGTTTCAGGAATGGGACTTTCCACAACGACATCTGGCCCATAGCTCGGTCCTGAAATAACCATCTTTTTTCCGATTCGGGTCTGCTCCACTCCAAGAGATATCGGATCTGTGTCGCTTGGAAATAACGGAGTAAATCTGGGACCCCTAGGCCGCCTTCCGACGTAGCACGCGTGTTCAGGTCTCTACGGAGTCGTGGGCGTTTGCCGGCCCAAACAAATTGTCTGATGCTATCTTGCAATTTTTTGAGCACGCCTAGTGGGGGAGTCACCGGGATGGTCTGGAATAGGTATAAGACTTTCGGCAGGAGAGTCATTTTGGCTGCCGCCACCCTTCCCAACCAAGAGAGTGGCTGCCTGCGCTCCTGTGTGCGTGGTCAATACGGATTTCGAATTCGCCTGGCTCCCCGATGATCTCCCGCAATAGCTCCTGCAGGTAGGCGACGATGCTATTCCCCTCCGATTTCAATGGAACTCCCCGGACCCGTATGTTGTTCCTCCGGGAACGATTCTCGAGGTCCTCCGAATGTGCTTGGAGATCCACCTGTTGGTCCTGGAGGCGGAGGATCTCTTGTTGGAGCCGTTCCACCTCCATGCTGCGGGTCAGGTCCGCCTCTTCCATCGCCGCCACAAGCTCCCCCAGACGTCCACGTCCCTGCGCAGTTCCTGCAGCTCTTCCGCCAGCTCCTGCTTCAGGGTCTGGAAGTCGTCCCTCAGGGTGTTGAAGAGGGAGGACAGAAAGGCCTTCGTGATGGGAGCGGACTCATCGTCCGGGCCTGAGGGGGTAACTGGTGTCTTAGGGGGCGACTGCGCTGGGGCTTTCTCTGCTTTCGGGGCATTTTTGTGGAGCATGTCCGCTATGTTGCGGTTGCCTTTGTGTCCCGCGGTGGCCATGATGTCGGTGCTTTAGAGTCAATGGCGGCCAGGGGGTCTCTCGTCAGGCCGCAGTCGGTGCCCCCACCAGACTAGGAGCAAGTTCCAGTTCTGCCTTGTTCCCAATGTAGGAGCCTGGGAGTGTGCAGTCTTTTCCGGTCAAAGGTATAGGGCGGCAAGAGCCCCTCCCATAGAGTATCCCTGTCTTCCCAGTAGGGGTTTCTCTGTGCGTAAGGGGGCCTCAAGTGCATCCCCTAGCCCTCTACGGCCTATCGCTGCGGTGGTCCAGTGGGTTCGGTTGTTGATGCTGTTCCCCGTCTTGTGGGCAGCCAGAGTGCTCTTTTATCGGCCCGCCCTCAGTGTCCCAGGTCCAGGGCCCGGCGCAAGCAGGGGGGCGCGCTCCTCACCTTCCGGCCACAGGGATGTCCCTTTGTCCGCCAGGCGCAGGCACACAGCAGCTTGGCCAGCTCGGGCTTCCGTGCAGATCTCGGCACTCCTTGCTGCCCCGCCTCCAGTCTGCCTCCTTTTTCCTCGCCTCCGCACCGGCCAGAACGCCAGCCACAGGGGGTCTCCTGCGCTACCCGCACTCAGTGCCTTGGTCCCCGATGGCCGCCAGCCCGCCCGCTCCGGGCGTAAGATTCAGGGCCCGGCCGCTGCCCTCCGCGGACCAGGCCCGAAGCCGGGGGCTCAATTATTGTGGCAGCCCACCTGGCCTCCACCGGTCACCGCCGCAACCCAGCCAGATCGTGTCTCCGCCGACAGGAGCCACAGCCGCTCAGTCGCCGCTCCGGGGGTCTTCACTGGCAGTTTGCCGCTCTCGGCCTCCGGGTGCGGTCCGAGTCACCTGCCGCTCAGGGCCCTGGGGCGTAGAGATCTCCTCGGGCGCTGGGCTCACGCCGCCGCCATCACGCAGTGTCGCGCCGATGAAGGCCGGACCGGGCCACCTCGTCTCCTACCGGCGGCATGGCACAACTCTGCCAACCGATAGCGCCGGGATCAATGCGGCACCTTCGGCGCTGGTATTTGTGAAATTTTAAGGGTATTTCCCGCTAGTGAAGTACTTTCTAGTCTGATCTAGAGTTACAGTTTTGGTAACAATATCTCATGTGCATTATAGTGTATGCATTCCGATTCAGATACATGTGCTTATCAAGGCTGCATAAACGGAAGAATAGCCCTTGGCTCTAACCCGATCTCCATTTCCTTTTGGTGGAACCAAAATAAATTACCGCCTTTTTCTGCTCCATGAACTTTCCCTAGGATCCTTTTACTTTTAACTTGATTTCACTCCAAAAGTAAACTTTCATGTCCCTTTTTTATCCTGCTTAGCCTATGGGGTGAAAACTAGTAGGTGCATTTCCTCACATAACACAAATGATGGACTAGCTCGCGCCTTACCTAAAATTGTAAACCAGTAAAATAAGAACCCACCATAATCATGATTTAGCTGCCCTCTGTGACTGTACTTGGTAAGCCTTTACATCTGCTGTCCACTTCCATACTCCTCACTACATTAGGGTTCAAAAGTAAACTTATTCTTTTTTTATCATTTGTCACTAAACTAATCCTGATACTTTTACATAGCTTTTAGAAATGCTCTCCATTCTTACATCTGTTGCAGATATTACCAACATGTTCAGTGTAACTACACCTATAATATTGCACATGTTCCTTCTCACTGTTATTTATAATAGCATTAGTTTTCTGCTTATTCAAACTTCCTTCTAATTAACAACAAAAACCTCCGAAGTAGTGCCCTGTAATTGATTCAACAAATCTCTCAGATTGAAGGTGCTTTTCTCAATATTTATAGCATAGTTCAGAGTCAAGTCCGAACTGATCTTAGCCTTTCCTGAAACTTTTTCACTTCTGGTTTTCAGAAGGATCGCATCATTGTAAGGTTTTGCGATTCCTTATTTGCGATTGTTAGGGAATCGCAAATAAGGAATCGCAAAATGGGATGCATGATTTAAATCGCATAATATTTGCGATTCGGTAAAAATCGCAATTTTTACGAAATCGCAAATATTATGCGAATTCTAATTTTCGATTTCGCAATTCCCATTGATTCCTATGGGCCAAAAGGCCCATAGGAATCAATGAAAAGGCATTGACATTTTGCGAATTTCAGTTAGCGATTCGCAAAATGTTAATGCATTCCATGGGTGCAGGGGGGGTCCAAAGGACCCCCCCTGCACCCCTGAAATGTATTTTGAAGTGCATGTTTCACACACATATGTCCTAAGGACATGTGTTTCTGTAACATGACAGTGTTTTAAAATGCAATTTTGAGCATTTTAATACATTTTCGCAAATTACCACGAGGTTCACCCTCGTGGTAATTTGCACCCCCTAATTGCGAATTCGCAATTTGAAACACAATCATGCATTGCTTTTAAGGAATCGCAAATTTGCGATTCCTTAAAAGCAATCGCATTTTTGAAAATCGCTAAAAATAGCGAATTTCACAAAAATGCATGATGCAGCCCAAAAACTTATTTAGGAATCACAAACGGCCGAATTTACCGATTCGCACCGTTTGCACTTCCTAAATAGGTTGATGCATGTGGCCGAGTGTCTCCTAAAAACTGGTCATAACAGATTTGCCCGAAGCCACAGGTTGCTGCCATTGGCCTTAAAACATCACCGTTTTCATCAACAGATTTATAACTTGTTTCCAGAACAAAATTTGTTAACGGCCCATTATGGCATTTTTGTTCTTACCTTTTCATAACAGTCTCTGTTTATTAGCATATTCGAAAACATTTAAGTCACCAAAAATTACTAAAGGACAAAATAAAATGAATTCCTTGAGTCCTGCTCCCACAAATCAAACGCTTTCGGAGCCATAACTTCATTTATGGTAAATAAGTATGCCCCTTCAACATAGGCTATAAAGACCTCATTCCTGGGTGGTTTACCAACTGAAAGCAAGAAAGCAGGATACAAGAATACAGTTGACAGACTTGGTGATCATTCCCCTATGTGACTGATGCAAAATTACTTTTAAAAATAATAATAATGTAAAATAAAGTGATCTCCAATTTACACCAAGGTTACCTACTTAACTAAATGTCTGTATAATAATTAACTAAAACAAACAAAGTAGGCAGTTTTCTCAGTGTAGTGCATGTACATTTTATCTTCCTAGTACCAGGACTTTCTTTGATTAGGGGTGGGCATAACTCACATAATTTGATGTAGCGTAATAACATGAAATTACAGCAAAATTATGCGAGACTACACAGAATCATGCAAGAAGCGTAACCCAGAATTCAGCTATATTTTATTAGAGCAACATACACCCTTGTGTCCAAAATGGACCCGAAGATTCATTTTTCATTAAAATAACATTTGCTAAATGCAACAGAACAGGAACAGCAGCAGCCAGCATCTGCTTGCGCTACTAAATGTGATGTGAACTCCTAACTAACTTCACCCACTCGGGCTTCTGTACTTGTGAGTTATCAAGTTTGGTCCACTGGTCCTGTCATTCGTCTCATGGCATCAACCACTCCCACTGTGAGCCCATGCATGCCATCCAGCTGCAGAATGCTGTTGACGGTCCCGTTCCAGCTTTGACGACTCAGGCCAATGTGTGACTCTTCGCTGCTCCTAGTACCTGCTCAACGCCACTGTTGGACTGACAAAGCTGGATCCTTAACAGAGGGTTACCTAGATTCTTTAGAAGTAGGTAATACAAAGATTAGCAAAGAAATGCTGCCAACCAAGCCAACTGCCAAAATTAATATATAAACATCTTCACTTTCTATATTCTAAAGCTCTGTATCCACATACACAGGCTCACAACACAATACCACAGTGTGGGTTTCTGAGCTTGTTCCAGGTGAGCTTATGCACATATCATATTTGGAAACAAAGCACTTGATTCTGTAAACTGAGATACCCCCACCGCCTCCTTTATGGAAATCTGTGAGGTGCCCTGAGTCAATCCTCTATCCATTGACATGGCTTCTAAAATCATGATTGCACTCTTCTACTCTCAGCGCCAGCTTCAACTGCTGGACTGAAACTTAGGTATGGGGGAGCATCAGGTGGTAACAACTATCTCCTCTAGAGTATCCTTGCCTTGAAGGAAAGTCAAAATGGTTATTGGTTCCATGTGGCCATAGATAAAGGTGTGCAACATCATTTTTAGATTTCACCTACCAGGCAGTTTTTAGCTGTCTGTAGTTGAAAGTCTCTTGTGAATCAGATCACAAATGTACAGTGGGTTTACAGCCAGGCAGTTGTTTATCATTTTTTAGCTTTATGTCACTCTCATTTGCTTACTTCTTATTCAATGACTTTCCCGAAGATGTGTTGACTTTTTTTATTATAGTTCTGTTTGCCCCTGGCCCAGCAGTCTGAGAACAGAAAATGAGGCAGTCTACTGCCATTGCATTCAAAGTGTCAGGAATGTGCAACCCATTGAATGCAAGGTTTCCACTTTAGAAACTCTAAGATCAGAAAACACAGAAGATTAAACAAGAAGTTGCAGCTAGCTGACATTTTGTTTGATGACCTGAGCGGCAATACTGTTGTTTGACAACAAATTATCTTTCTTTCTATTTGTGGGTCTAACCAAAAGCAGAGCACGGCCACTACTACAGAATAACTACAGAAGTGGACTTTGATAAGGTTGATGTGGACCAACTGGCGAGTCATGCATGTGAGCACCAATGTGTTCACAGAACGAACGGAAAGTTCATTATCCCAGTAAATGCATGAAAACATCAAGCCCCAATGGCACCCTGTGTCACTACAAAGAAGTCTTTTAGGAATGTGACCACTTTCATTGCTGTGGATGAATCAATAAAAACAATGCCGAATTCTGAGCCTTGGATTGTCTTGGAATGTTTCTTGGAGAAGACTCAGAACACTGCCATTGACTTTGTTCATTCTTTTCTGCTTCTGCCTGCCTCTATCTGTTTTTTTCTCCCTAAATGCTCATGTTACCTTACCATATTCCATGTTCACCATGTATTGCACTGCTTGTTTGTCAGAACTTTAATGTCTTAGAACCTTTTTGCCCCATACAGAGTAATACTCTTACTGGAACCTTGGCCCTCCTGTCTCTTGAACACGACTTCTTGTCAATTTAAGCCGCTAAGTGGCCCTATGGCACTTACCTCGAGTCACATTAAAGTCACATCAAAGACATTATTACCCAAAATGCAAGTGGATTCTAGATCAGTGACTTTCCTATAGTGTGTGCATTCTTTCAGCTTTTATAACTTTACATACACCACTTGAACAATTTTTTCATTAATTGATTTAATGTTCATTGTTGAAGCATGCATATGTGTCAGCCACTTCCAAAATATATTTGGTCCCTGGAAATAATTTGGTACCCCTGCATTATTGGTTTTGGGGTCCTTTACTTTGCAGCATATCTTTAGGGGTTTAGTAATCCCATTATTCGTTTGTAGTTCACCAAATGGTAGATGATCCTTTGTGTTTTTGGCCAACATATTGTCCAAACATTCACCCCTCTTCTGTAGAAAGCATAGCATAGAATTATGAAAAAGACTTGGGATGATATCACCAAGTCTTTCATAAAGGACAGTATTGATAAGTGATGCATTTAGCTTGGATGAGCACTAAAACATACTTTATGATCTGCAGGTTTAATAAAATCATTATGAACTCAACTATATATATTTTTAGAATATTTTTTTTTCATGAAATGTTAACATAGTTTACTCCTCAGTAGTGCCCGGCTGGACAAACTTAATTTTTGAGATCACTTCTCATAACACTGTAGCCCCCATTTGGCGGTTGGTTGGAAAGCCTCCTACTAGAGGTCGGAGGCTTTCTGACCAACATCCTTGGTTTGAATTCCGACTGCCGTATTAGGATGAAGTTATGAAGGGGTGAGCAACCCAATATATCCTTGCAGGCTTGGGCAATTGACACGTTTAAGAAAAGGGGGGGGGGCTAGCAAGGGATTTATTTTGCTAAGAATTCTTAGTTACAGCACCAGAGGGACTGCTAATTATATATCCTGGCTACTAAAAAATAGTGGCTGAATACAATTTCAGACATCTAAAGTGTTACCACACTAACACACACATTAAAGAGGTGAAAGAAAAACAATAACCAGGTTATTAGTATCAAAAAGATTGTAATTTTCTTTATGACAGAGAAATTAAATCGACAATACAAATAGGGTACAGAAAAAATGCATTTGAGATATACAAGGAGGCGTCTTATATATTCCTAATATATATCTAAAAAATGAGTCTACACTGCTGAAAGATAATACAATGATTTCAAATCAGAAATAAATGAAAATCAAAAGTAGATAATTAATAACAAGCAGAATTAGACTCAAGAGTCGACGTTTCGGTCTTTTGGAGGTGATTTCATAAGACCATCATCAGGACTGAGCTTTAGGCATTAAAGTTGATGACCCTAGGAAAAAATTATGATTCTGAGACAAACACTTCCCGAAGGGGTCAGTGGCGCTGTTCAAAGTAAATTGGAATTGCTCTTAGAAGCGATTAATCAGGAGCGTCCAAGGTGAAAATGCTTGTGCATAGAGTTCAATTGCACAGCTAGGAAGGTCCAGGAATCCTTAGTGGATATTGCTTCAACAATGGTTGGTGAATATTCAAGCTTTTGTGGGATTAAGCAGTGCAACACGCGAAAACGATGTTAGCAGTGACAGCGTCTTCTCAGATCAGCTGTTCTGAGAAGACGCTGTCACTGCTAACGTCGTTTTCGCGTGTTGCACTGCTTAATCCCACAAAAGCTTGAATATTCACCAACCATTGTTGAAGCAATATCCACTAAGGATTCCTGGACCTTCCTAGCTGTGCAATTGAACTCTATGCACAAGCATTTTCACTTGGACGCTCCTGACTAATCGCTTCTAAGAGCAATTCCAATTTACTTTGAACAGCACCACTGACCCCTTCGGGAAGTGTTTGTCTCAGAATCATTATTTTTTCCTAGGGTCATCAACTTTAATGCCTAAAGCTTAGTCCTGATGATGGTCTTATGAAATCATCTCCAAAAGACCGAAACGTCGACTCTTGAGTCTAATTTTGCTTGTTATTAATTATCTACTTTTGATTTTCATTTATTTCTGATTTAAAATCATTGTATTATCTTTCAGGTGTGTAGACTCATTTTTGAGATATATATTAAGAATATATAAGACGCCTCCTTGTATATCCCAAATGCATTTTTTCTGTACCCTATTTGTATTGTCGATTTAATTTCTCTGTCATAAAGAAAATTACAATCTTTTTGATACTAATAACCTGGTTATTGTTTTTCTTTCACCTCTTTAATGTGTTAGTGTGGTAACACTTTAGATGTGTGAAATTGTATTCAGCCACTATTTTTTAGTAGCCAGGATATCTAATTAGTAGTCCCTCTGGCGCTGTAACTAAGAATTCTTAGCAAAATAAATCCCTTGCTCGCCCCCCCTTTTCTGAAACGTATTAGGATGAAGGCGGTCAGAATTCAAACCTGCTGGTCATTCAGGCTGGCATCCAATGGGTTCATGGAGCTTGTCGGAAACCAACCATAATCCAATGTGGACGGCGTTTACGCCGTTGTGATTATGGTGTTGGTTTCCAACAGGCTTTCCATGTCGGGTTTTCTGACATGGAAAGCCTGTTGGAAAGTGACTTTGTGGCCCTAGTAGGGCGCCCTCTCTCTGCAGACTGCGGATCGGGCCGAGGGGGCACCTATGGTGCCCCCCCCCTATAAATCCCTGCACTATGTAGCAGGCACCATGTGGTGCCTGTCACACAGTGCAGGGATTTACAGTGACTCCCATTTTCTCAATGGGAACTTGTGCTGCGAACGGTTTTCAGACTGCCTCAAAAACTCCCATAGGGAAATAGAAGCCTGCGACACCACCATTTGCAGTCGCATCGTATTTGCCGTTTTGGACCACTGACCCGAGGCGGGTCCATCTCAAAACCACAGGGATGTCGGTCGGAGGAAACTTTGACCAACATCCTAATCAGCTCCTAAATCATTTCCCAGACCAGAGGTAATAGTTTGGATTTACAAATCCTTTCAAAATTGACCTCTTATGCATAGCAATATACGATGAACACAAGGTGTTCTTCCAAAGGATGGGGCTCTTTGTTCTCATTTTTCAAAAAGATTGGTGTGCCATATTGAGTTCTTCTACAGATTTAGTGGCCGATATACTAACACCTTGCGCCAGTAACCTGTGCAAAGTTTAGAATTGGGATTTTCTTTCCAGTGCAAAACCTACCTTGTGCAGGAAAGTAGCACAAAAGTAACGCAAAGTAATGATATGCGGTATTTTGCGCTACTTTGCATCAAGGGAACATACCAAGGGAGGTACTTGAGTGTTCCAGTGTAACCACCCATGAGTTATGCCGCAAAGCTATTGCTATTAAAAAGGGTAGCAAGGGCTTTGTGCCACAAAATAATGCCTCTTAAAGGCAGCCATTAAAAATTTGAAATGTTTTCATTTTTCCCAACATTGCATGTGTGCTTTACTGTACGGCACACATGCAGTGTGGGAAGAGTTTTAATCTATTTCTAAGCATACTATGTTGAACTGCAAGGGTACTCTTCAATACAAAAACATGCTAGACATTATGCACACAACTTTGCAGTATGGTGCAGGGGTGTGTGCTTAGTGTAAGGGAGGCTCCAAGAATGCTGGTGCAGGCGGAGATAGAAACACTGCCATATCTTGGTTGATATCTCACTGTTTTGCTCACTCCCTTTCAATCAACATGGAGCAGCAACTTTGGTTGCTGGGCTGCATTGTGTGCAATGCTAATAAATCTACCCCATGTTGACTCAGTGGGTAAGCAGAGTATAAATAATACAAAGCAACCAGAAGGCACCAAACACTGTGAACTAAACCATCAATTTGACATTCCTCATTCAAACCCTCCTGCATTACATCATAAATTCTACACTCCACCACAACATTTTATCCATGGGCTCCAACCCAGGAACAGTCACATACAAAGATTCCATTCCAACATTCACTTCCACATACTACACATCCGCCTTTTTATCAACAAAATGCCTGTAATTCCAAACACACACAAACTAAACCAAGGAAAACAATGAAATAAACCAAAAATGTCCAAATTACCATCCCATCGCAAAATTGGCAGCCTATAATCCCAGCACCCCTACTACTTGGACCAACTCCAGCTTGCAGGAAATAGCCAGCCAGAACAACTGGTGCTTGTATATATATGGACAAATACGGAAAATAGGTTTTATCTAGCCTATTTGCACTACTGTCAGTAGGAGAGTTAAAAAGGTAAAAAGATTTCCTAATGAAGCTTCAATAATTTCAACAGTACAGCTGTTCCACAATACAAATGGTTTCAAATGACCGTATTGTAAATAAATATGGATAAATACAGAAAAAAATATTTTTACATGGATATAAGGATATGAACATATACAGATGGAAATGTCAAAAAAATAAATACAATAAAACCTCGCTTAAATGACTCCCATTACCAGAATATCTTCTCTGCATCTCTTAGACATTCAGATTATGGAGCCTAACATCACTAACTGCCTCCTTACATTCATAGACCTTCCAGCTACACATTGATACTCTTTCCAGATTCCACACCCTAACATTCTCCAGCCTCTTTACATTCTCTAAAACCTCAATCACCTTAGAAGGATTGCGCAAACTTGGTTTAGCCTAACCACAAAACAGCGTTTTCTTCACATGAATCAAATGCAACTTGCACATCTTACCTGCAAATTTTCCTAATCAATATCACACCTCAGGTTCATAAACTCATTGTCTCGTGTTTCCTGAAACTCTTTAACTTGCCCATAACTACTATTGCTACTCAAGCTAAATCTTCAACAACAAAAACCAGAGTCGCAACTTTCCTCACCCTCAATAATTTAAATGGTTTCTTCTGTCAGCACAGGATGGATGTTACAGCTAACTGCATGGCTTCATGACCACCTGATTTATGTGCCTCTTCTACCCATTTTTTCTGAGTTAAGCAAAGCAATTCTTACGTTCAGAATCCCAAATCTGCACAAAAGAAATCAACATTTTCTCACAGACATATTTTAATTTGACTGTCTGACACAATCTCCAGAGTAGTACCCTTCTTACAGAAAAAAATCCAACAAAAACGTAATTACAACATCACTATCTATCTTACCTTACAATTTACTTCAAGCAATTTTGAGTGATAATCAATAAAGAACAAATCTGTGACGTACTATTTTTCAAAGTAGCAAAAGGACTCATGATGTCAACTGACGCCATATCCCAAGGAAAATCCACTTCTACAGCAAGAACCATGCAGGCTTTGGTAAAAATACCATTGCAGCACACAGATCATAAATCCACATCTACGTCAGCATCCAATCCAGGCCATTAAAGGTACTGAGAAATTCCCATTTGTTGCAGTACATTCCCATGTGTCCAAAGTGAGCTATTCCAAAATTCCAATGCCTCTGTGAGAATAAATATGTCCCAAATATTCCATATAAATGTTGCTAACCTTGCATTTACTCATTTTTCAGGTGTCAATTCCTCTCCAAGATGCCTAACACTAAGTTAAATTTAACATCATGATTTTCCTTCGCCTGAGCAAATATCAGAATGTCTTGGAAGCTGGAGCACATTTCTAACACTTACACCTATTTGTGCATAATTCATTGGAATATAAATGCTACACTATCACATCCATTTGTACTGATACAAGCCCTGAGGTGTTACAAATACTGTAAGGTATTTTGATGCCTAGGATAATAATACCTGATGGTAGGTGCTGACTGTCTCCAGTCATATTTTCTGACAAATCGTAAGCATATCTAAAACTATGTGTCAATTTAAGAAGCTTGAATGACACATGGTATTAGATCAGGAAATGATTTGAGAGAAAATATGACTGGAGATAGCAAGACAGAGGATTCAATGAATTCAATTACACATTTGTATCAATGATCCCTTGTAAAATCTTTCAGATTGGCCCTGTAAATTAAAGGCACATTACTAAACCATGCCTCTCCTGTATGGTACTGTGTTTCAAAATGCTATGATGTTTGAATAGATCAAACTTACCTGAAGTGCCACCAACTACATTCTTGAATTTAATTGTTCACTTACTGGCCAGGGAACTTTGAGCCAAGACACCGTTGATCAGTTCAGTACACAACGTATAGATTTGACTCCGAACAAAGCGTTCCTGGTGGCATCTAATTGGACACTCATTTTTCTTCGTGGAACATCAGACCAAAAATGCCTCCCCATTCTTATTACATTCCAGTAAGAAAAAAAGTATAAGGCTTTGGCACATTTCACATTATTTTTTATTGTGGGCAGTATACAATGCTCCCTGCCTGCTATAAAAAATCTTCCCATTCCCTCACCTCCTACCTCCAACCCTGTTCCTTATTGCTATCATCCAACTCACAGAGCCACCAAGGGAAAAAAACATGGCATAGCTAGAATAAAAAAACTCCTGCTTTTTACTCTTATTCCTTTCCTTTTTTAAAAAAGAAAAAAGTGGATAGGAGTTATTTTGTGTCTTTAATATGGGATAAGAGCATCAAAGAAGAAAAGAAGTGGAAAATGAAGGGAGAAAACAGGTGAAATGTGCACCTTGGTTGCTGTGACTAATTCACCATATAAAGAGCAGTGTTAGTCATCCACTCTATCCATCAAAGCAATGCGACTTCAGACCTGGACTCAACTAACTGAAATGTATTGTCTTTGTAATTGCATTTATATAGCGCTTAATCGCCCTGACAAGGATTTGAAGTGCCTTATGTCGTGCAGCAAACTACTCCATGCTCCAAAATCAGTGATTAGTCCAATGGTTATTCAATAGTGTTGTAAATTTGCTGGTTATTGGGTTAGTCTTCCAATCTAAGGAAACTCACACATTTTCACCAGTTTCTAGTGGTGGATTAGGTTAATGGGAATTATGTGTTAAGATAAAGTTAATTCAGGATAAACAAAAAGGGATAAGTAAGTAGAGAGTGCAGGAGGTTAGATATTATCATATTGTACGGCTAGCTTACGCATGAGAAAATGTGATTTATGGGAGTAGATTGAGTAGATAGGTAAGAACAAGGTTAGGTATTTCAGGAATGGTTACTCAGGGAAATGTATTATTTGTAAGGAGGGGACATGGATAGTTTACTGAGGTCTAGTAGAGAGTAAGGCGGCAGGCATGTGATAGAGCAGAGCACACTAAGAGCTATAAGGCAGGTAGAGGAGGGGGTGTAAAAGACTATCATTCAAATGGAGAGGTAGAAAAGAGAATAAACATTTGCTATTAATGAGGTTCATTTTAATGCAGGGTTTTTATTTTAATATTGCGATAGGTTGAAGTCTGGGAAAGTATAAAGGATAGAAAGGAATGATTGAAGGTTGATTATTTGTGGGCAGGATAATAACTGATATGGGGGTGGGAGGGATCCACGACCCAACCCAAGATGGCCGCGGGGTTGGACCCAACCGGAAGTCAGGTCGGCGTACCAGTTGTCAACTCAGACCACGCTACATCCGCTTCATGAGCCAGCCAGAGCACCCAAAGTCAAAACGAAGTAATAAAGCTGGTAAACCTTACCCCCAGACTCGCTCCTATCTCCGTGTACCTAGTAGTCGGGCGGAAGTCCTGACAGGTGGCTTCACACGCATGAATTGTCATTGCACCATGCAACTTGTAGGCAGCACTGCCTAGCATAATACCCACATGCTCCAACCCAACGAATACTAACATCAAAACATTCTACCAGCCTCTTCCAAGCACCACAAGTTGGAAGCTCAAAGCAGTTCCTCAGTAATCAAATCCTTTTTCTGCCCTGCAACATTTAAATGCAAAAACACCCACAATACTGCACATTACAAAACTTTATAGAAATCAGTGGCGGCTCCTCCGCTAAGGAGGAGGAGCGTCACCTCACTGCTAATTCAGCAGTGCACAAAATAAAAATAAAATGATAATAACTTAATGTTATTATCATTTTATTTTTCAATGCGGAGCTCGGAGCCAGGTGGGGGCAGGGCTGGGTTCTGTGACGCCAAGCAGAGTGAGGAGTGGTTTACACTCCTCTAGGTGAGCATGACTGTGGCCAAAGCGTCATGCGCACTTGGCATATTCTCCTTCGGGCAGTGTTGTACAGCACCGTGGAGAACATGCCCAGCCTCCCCAGGCACTGCCTGAGCATCCAAACATGATGTCCTGCAGCGTTGTGAAAGGCTGGGAGAGTCCAGAAGCCTGAGTGCTTCAGGTGTTTCTTGCAGATCATGAGAAAGAGGACAGAGGAGAGACATGCAGCAGCGTGGCGGCGAGAAAAAAAAAATAAGTACATTTTTTTTTTGTAATCCATTCCCCCCGCCCACCACCCCCGTTTGGAGGCAGCCACCACTGATAGAAATGTGTGCTTATTAAACAGTTATTCAGTCATCATCATATATGAGTGCACATATAAGGGCAAGGGGTATAAATGCTGATATCTGACAAATCAGCCTTTCATTCTCCCAAAAGGACAGCAAGAGTGTCACATACTTGGTAAATGTTGACATCTATCAACTACATCACAACAATGCAGCAACGCCAATTTACCCCCTTCCATATAAAAATCCTTATTATGTTCTCTGGATGCATGTGCTGACTGCGCTCACTCCATACGGAAGAGGGCTGTAAGTTTGTTTCAATGAGATGGAAATATATTCCTATGCAATGAGCTAAGAGAGAAAATTAAATGCTTCTCTAAAAGTGACCAAGAGCAGGAACAGAAAAATTAGTAATGACAGTGTCTCCATGCGCTAATAAATTAATGTGTATGTGCATGATGGTCTTTATGCAAATTAAATTAAAATAGAAATGACCCGCTTCAGAGAGAGTCACTCAGGCTATTAGCTCTAGTACGTGTGAAAGTGTCCAAGTAGGATAAAAAGGCTTTGGAAACACCAGGCAAGACATATCATGTAGTGCACTCGAGCTGAGAGCCAAGGGGCGTTTTAGGGAAAGGCTTTAAAAGCTCTGGAGAGGGAACAATGATACAGACCCATATTCAGGAGACGTTTTTCCTAGAGAAGGAAAACAGCTTTTTAGAAACATTTAGCTCAATTCACAAAATGATCAGGATTCTTTTGAAACATGACAATTATCAATCTGTTAATTATCATTCTGAAATGAGTTAGATAGCTCTCAAATTCTTTTTTAACAGATTTCTTGTATATTGTTTTAGGTTTATGATTTAGAAAGCAAAAAATGCGGATTTCACTGCTTTTCACAATATTTTTATCGGTCTGGACTGGCTGGTAAAAAATGAACCCTTGGCAAACCTACCCCCTCGAGAAAAAATACGCATACACTGAATGTAAAGCATGGGAACAAATTGCCTTGCCTCCTTGCATCCTCAATTTGAATCAAATCTTAGCTTGAGAATGTGGCGGAAGTTGTTGCTGGCGCCAATTTCAATGTATCTTTGTTTCACACGATGAAGCGCAAAAATCTGAGCTTTACATTCCTCACCTTTTACAATGACGGTCTTGAACAGGTTAGAAGCTGCTGCAGGTGAAGGCACAATGAAAATCTCCTGTACGTACTGCAGAACCCATAATAAACCTCTCATGAAAGGCATGAGCAATAGAGCGCAGAGTTACATTCCCATACCAAACTCGGGGTTCACTATGCAAACGTCAGCATTGACGGGTGAGGACATTTAAGGCCCCTACATCAGTGTGCTCCAGTAGGCGATATGGATATATTGCCAGGAGTCTGTTCAAATCAGCAGGCCTAGCTAGGTCTGTTTCCCACCAAATCATGTGTTGTCTGATTCATTTAATTCATGGTGTGTTAAGTAGCTATAAACCAGGTGTGGGGGGATGTTGTTGATATCGGTGCTATGTGCTCCAATAGACAATATGGATACATAGCCAGGAGCCTGTTCAAATCAGCAGGCCGAGGTCACTGCTCACGTTGCATATGGGAGCCAGTGTATAACAGAGTAGCAGTTGCACACCCACTCCTTTGTTATGGATGGAGGGTTGTGAAAAAGTGTGTGTGCAAATTATGCTCTCACTGCCTGGAATGTTACCCGTTGGTCCCAGTTGTGGATCCGGCTCTGAGGGCTCAGGAACTGTGGCCTTATGCTTGCACATGGTATTTGGGGGCATATTAGCAAGAACCTCGTTAAAATTATCGCCGTTTTAGCGGCAGGAAACTGCTGCTAAAAGGGCAATAATGGGCTTGCTAATATGCGTTATAGAATTCCAATGGAAGCCCAAGTTAGATGTGCAGGACATCTAAATTGGGCTTCTACTGGAATTGCATAACGCATATTAGCAAGCCCCTTATTGCCGTTTTAGCGGCAGTTTCCTACTGCTAAAACAGCAATAATTTTAACAAGGTTCTTGCTAATATGCCCCTTAGTCCTCACAAATATGGATCTGTATTTTCGTGAAGGTGAACAACTGATTTCTCGGTTTGATTCTCAGAATCACCATTAGGCCATTTTTATAAGTTTAAGGTGTAGTGTAGTTCCTATTTTCCCAATAGGCTCTGCGCAATGGAATAACATAAACGATAGTTTAGACGTAGGACTGAGGTTGACTAGGTCTCTATTGAATATGTTAGACTTAACTTAGGTTTGCCAGCTAGCTCAGAGGTCACTAGAAACAGGGAGGAGTGAACTTCCCTGATTAGACAAGAAGGGATTCAGCTTCTGACAACCGCATAAACATGACAACTTTGCTCCCCCAGAATGAGGAGTATATCTCCAGAGTCGTTTGAAAACAATAGATAGCTATTTCACTCAGTCAGTTGTGCATACTTAGTTTCACCAGAGTGCAGAGAAATAGAGAGACTGGTGTTTTCAATAAAAAGGTGTTATTTATTGAACAGTCATCTTTCTCATGCAAGAGAAATGAATTGCTATGATTGCAATACTTGTTATAAAATAAAGTGCGTACAGTAAAAGGAGTATTACGAAATAATACTGTAAAAGCATTGATATGGTTTCTGAGCCATATGATTCTTAAAAGGTATAAAATATATACAGTTACATACAGAGATAAAAGCTTGACTAAACGTACTCAACTGGTGCTTCTAAATACGCCTACCCCGTGTACCTAACCTAAGCCTAGTACGTGGGAAGGAGTAGATGGGCTGCAGTTTAAGTTAAGTTAGTTTTTGCCAAGTATCGAACCCAAGAATTCTCTAAGGATCTAATTGGCTCCGTACCTTGGTTTTTAGAATGGAGGAGGTCTTGTATCTCGTTCTCAGGACTCGATCTCCCAGTAACCCGCGAGGGTGACTGGAAACACCGGAGCTGGATTTTCTCGGCAGGAGAAAAAGACAGCGTCTTTCTCAGTGCGTCAAACGGGAGGGACGGCTTCCTTCGGCACTCGCATCAGCTGGGCTTCGGATAAGTAGATAGCCGCTCTGCTCCACACCAGCTTGTGTTGCTTAAGGCAAACACTGGTATATTTATACCTGGAAGGTGCTGTGTTTGACGTAAGGTTGGACATAAGACGTCAATTAAAGATGTCACTAAGAACTGACCGTTCTTTCAGTGCTTGCAGGAGTTCTAAGACAAATCAAAACAAAAGCACGGGGAATTCCCAGGTTGCTGGAGGTTTGGTATGTTGTAAGAACACGTTGTGCTTTCTAGGAGTCTAAGGAAGTAGCCTTGCTGCATTTGGTTTGCATTGGCTATTACTAAATATGAAATATTTAATTAGGGTCATAGATAAAACACAACACCCACTCCACGTATAATGGCCATCATTACTAAATACTAAGCAATGTATAAACATATAGGTATGCATGTGTTTTTCCATCCCACCCCAAAATACTTTAAATGCATTTGAAACGGTATAGATACACGAAAATGAGTATTATACTGTACGCATTCAAGCAGTGGTGTCATTTGATAATTCAAACATAAATATCAGCTGAATGAATTGCGAAAATTACATTTATGAAATGGCTCTTAATACAGAAGAGAAGGCCAAGACCATTTAATTACATATTCATACAAGATTGTAAGTGTGCTAGAGGCTGATTCAAAATATTGTCTCTAGAGTCTCTAGAAATAGAAGCTCTGTTCTCTAAGAATAGTTCTACTCTAAGCAGAGTACCTTGTGCCAAAAAAAAGTAAATATTTTGGAAGTTCTTGGAGAGAAAAAAATAATTTTCTTTTCAGGGTAAGAAAAATAGTTCCATGTCTTTTCAGCAGTGATGTTTTTAAAAGTTGAAGGCCGAATTCAGAGTTCAGGGAACGCTGTGTGCTCGCTATTTCAATTGTTATTCTTGTTGTTAGGGGAGAACATTACCTCAGCTAGACCAGCAAAAAAGTTGTCTACAACAGTAGGTGAAAGTTGTGCCAATGCTGAAAAATCAGAAATAGTGCATATATGCGATGCATTGCCATCATCAGTGTTTAGATCAGAAATGTTCACAGAAGGTTGTACCTATGTGCTGCCGCTTTCATCTCGTACTTCACCGCCACCTACTCGTAGTGGTGAAATCTCAACGAATGCCGTCATCAGAATCGGTAGCCGCTGGGGACAACACATTGCATGAGTCGTTACTGGACAAAGCAAAGCGTTGATATCCATTGGTACTATTGATGGTAGTGTAAGACAATTGCTCAACACGCATTCTTCTCCGCATAGCAGACATCGAAGCACAGGTAAGATGCAATTTTGCCAGATCGGTCTGAATGAAAGAAACCATGTTGTATTCAGATCTCTTAGCCGGGCCAATCTGAGGATCTTAGTGATACAGTCTCGGTATCGTATTGCTAGGATCGTTTCTTCCATCGAAGCCTGAGTTTTGTTTGTGACTTGGCTTGCCATATCGGAGCAGAAGGAGCAAAAATAAAATTCCTGCTACGAGTCCCAAAATAAGTGGCAGGCCACCGAAAAGAGAGTGCACAAAATTCGGGAAGATGCCCAGGACTATCTCAAAGGGTGTTAACAGTCCCGCAAAAATTGTCTTAAATACATGTGTGATGCCACTGGTATCTGACATGTTTAAAATTTGGCTTAACATTTCTACGAAATGCACGGGGCAGTTTGTTGATAAAAGGGTATGTATCTCTGCCGCTGTCCTTGCAGCTTGCAGGTCATACGTCTCTTTGGACGAGGTTAAAGGCACAGTTGTCTGTAAAAGAATAGACTTCATTCTGCTTAAAGTATCAATTCGAATAGAAGAGATATTCACAGAAGGCCAAATTTCCGCCTCCATGTCTGGATTGCTTTTTGGATACAATACTTGCATACAACAAATGAGCCTGGAAGTGACGCTCACGAGATAGGGTTTTCCTGGCACCATGCCACAACAGCTGCGGTCACTTAATATAACGTAGCTACCGTTGGAAATATGTCTGAAAAATGGCTCTATCTGTGTAGTCGGGGTTTCGTGCAGGTGACATGAAAGGTTATTTGATGAACCCTTGCAAGGTCCATGCAGGTAAATTCCTTCGCATAGGAGTGTACCGCTCAGTGATGTTTTGCAGTTACTGCCACTAAGAAATACCTCTCTCTTTCCCCCACCCCAACACCTGTGTGTAAATGGAAAATTCCAGGTTGATTTGATGTATCCTTTACCCAACCTTTCATACAGGCTTGCTGGTATATACTCTTGGCAGTATTGAAACTGAAAAGTTGTTATCGGGATTGTAATGGTGCCATGTATTATCCATTCAATGACAGGTCTTTCTGACATTGTCAATGGTAATCTCTCAAGTTTTCAATGCTTAGCACCATATAGTCTGCTTCTTTCTGTGCCAAAGAGATTTGTCTATCAGTAAGGTTAAAGATAGAAAATAATGACGTTATGTTGATTAGACGCCATGGCACGTGACCTGAACGCAAATTTTGTAACGTCCAGCCTAGCTGTACAATAGAACGCAATTGGGACTGACCATGTTGTAACATTATCATATCCTTTTCTATTATATCACTAGCAGATGATACAATGCTATCCAGTGAATAGATTCTGGAGGACAGAGTCATTAACCCATTGGCCACTACAGAAAACGCTTTTTCCAAATGAATACGATCAATTTCTCGTATTTTTTCAGAAGTTTCAATTTAATTTAATTTTCAGCTTCATTGTATGCTGCGTATATACCGGCGTATATGAAACGTTTTTGACACTGTTTGCAAGGTCCCATTATGAAATCTCGCAAGTCAGCACCTTCTTTAAGTAAAGTTAAGTGTTGCTTAATTTCTGGAAGTGTGGATTTCTGTAGCCATTCAAGGCATAGCTTTCCCACACTGTATGTTGTAATTATCCCTGGATGTTGTCTTTGGGAATATCTTGGGTCTGGCCTGTTTTGTTTGAACCAGTGTATTTTGTTCAGGAATCTATCATGACAGTCATTAGTGTCTGTGGGCCAGATTAACCATTTTTTCCAATCAGGAAGTGTTCTGTTTTGTCTTAAAATATAGGCCACGTCTAACCCCTCATCTGCAGTTGTGTTGTCATCAGGTATTGGCTTTGGTATAGACAGGTTGTTTAAATCTTTTATCTTGGCTAAACCAAGACAGGTTGTTTGCTGAACTGTGTCATTCAGGAACATTATTTGTTCTGGGATCATGCAGGCTCTGAACAATGCTTCTACACCTTGTACCTGCCATACTTTTGTTCCCCAAATGGTTTTTGTCTCAATGCTATTTTTCCAATATTCAAAACCAAATGTAGACATTTTTTCATAAAATCTTTGTGAATAAATCAGTTTAGTATTTGTGAACATATTTTTCACCCCTGTCTTATGTAACATTTTAAAATAGAATGTTTCCGGATCAGTGACATTAAGCCCCGAGAAGTATGGGAATTTAATTTTTTTTTAATTTGAGCTGCCTTTTTGCAGCGTTGGACAATGTTCACATTGATTATAAATGAAAATATTTCTAGGATTTGCGGACTTTTGCAGATAATGATGCCCGTAATGGTTAAAACAGTACATTTCCTCATAATTCGACGAACCCTGTAAATAATCATGTGCAGTAAATTTTGCTGACATTTCTAAATCTGACATCATATTATTAATATTTTCAAAGTCCCAATCATCAGAGACTCTACTAGGTGAAACAAAGTCACTCAACGAAATCTTAAATTGGTGTGGCAATTTCAAGAGCTCAACCGGGCCATACATTTCATAGTTAGTTTTGTCCCATGCTATACCACCAGGTATGGGGATGGCTGTGAAGTTCACTGATGACAGTTCTCTTTTTTCGATGTGTGATGATCTCTGTGGTTTCAGGACCAAGTTGATGTTCTGACTTGCTGTGTCCATTGTACTATATTTTCCATCAATAAATCTACCCAAACTTAAAACCAAGATGAGCCACAGAAAGAGGAAAAGTACGCCTAACACAATCCACAATGTAATCCATTGAGGAGTTAGATATATTTCTTTGAGTTGATGAAAGAGTTCTTTTACTTTTTCTTTGAATGTTTTCATTGCTGGCTCGTCTCCATGTTCACTTGGATCATCGGAAAAATCATCAAAGTTGATAAAATAGCCAGATGCAGTTCTGTCAATTGGTGGGATTGCTTCCGGATTTCCATTGATCTTTGCATTTTCTTTTGTTACATTTGTGTAGTCCGAAGCTACATCGTTGTAGACTGGTGTTTCTTGTTGAACTGTAGCAATTTGGGTCTCAAGAGGCACAAGTTCCATGGTTTTGTTACATAGTCCTTTCTTAATCACGTAGGTTTATCAAATGTGATTAGTCTCTCAGTTGAACCTCTTGGATTGTAGCAAGATTTGGTCTTCTGCTATTTCTTGGGAGTCCACTGGGCCTACTACTTATTATTGGCCACATGGTTGTGGTTTCACCAGGTCGATTGATACAACTCGGTTCTCCTTTTTACCAGCAAGAGGTGGTAGCACTACTGATCTTGTTCCGCTGACAGCTAAGACAGGTACTGCTTTTCTGTAAGAAGGCCCAAATTCCTTCTTCACCGCGATCTTTTCTCTGACCAGATCCCCAATCTTTGGAATCCAGACAGGTCTTGCTGGGACAGGTGGTTTTTCTTCAGTGGTAGTTGGCTTTAATTTTTCGTTACTCAGACTTTTTCTTGTTTTATTTAAGTCCTGTAAAACAGCCAAACGATCTTTGATATCAAAAGCTTTTTGTTGCACCACTGAAGTTTGACGATCTAAGTCCTGAATAAGCATTCTAGTACCAAATAAAAGTTCATACGGGCTGAAACATCCAAGAGAATTTCTTGGCATATTATTAAGACTACGTTGGACACTTGTTAGATGTTTGACCCACCCATCACCCAAACCTAATAACCTTGCTGTTATAGATTGGTTTATGTCCCGTTTTTTTCTTTCCACAACCGCATTCCCCTCAGGATGGAAGGGAGAAGAGTACCGCAATGCAATGCCCATGCTGGCCATGACCTCCTTGTAAGCCCGAGAGCTAAACGCAGGACCCTGGTCAGTATGTAGCATGCCAATTGCGTATGTGCCGATAAAGACTCGCAAATCTTTTATAACAGTTCTGGCGTCAGCCGAGCGCTGGGGCCACATCCAAATGAATCCTGTCTTAATTTTTATGGGACCTCATTTGTCCGTCCGGACGTCTGCACATACATAGCCTGATGCTTTCTAATAGTGGTGTCTCGGCTGGTGTCTGGTCCGGTTCACAACTGCGATCTCTGTTGCAGTCCTCACAATTAATTGCAAATTTATAAAGTTCTACGCTCATCCCCAGCCACCAGCACTGAGATTGTAGTTCTATTAGAGATTTCATGATCTCTTTGTGCCTCAGACCCAATCCCATATGTGTTTCTTGTATCAAGAAGACTCTCCGGTACGTGTTTGGAATTACTCTATCCTCCACTCCAGGGATTTGAGCAAATGGAACGGAGTTCGCATCAATTATTTATGTATTACTGAGCGGATAGTTTATAGGTAACGCCGCATAATTGCCTTCCATTGAGGCTTTTACTGCAATTAGCGTTTCGCCATCTATTTGTGTTTTCGTAAGCTTTTTTATAACTACGGGAGCCGAGTGATCAGCCGCCGCTGTGGCTTTGCCAGCCAATGAATCCCCTGCAACGTGAACGCCAACACGTTGAAGACTCTGCGTATGTATCACGTGAGTCTTTCGTAGTTCTTTCTGCAAAAGAACTACTTGTTCCCATAGTTTTTTATGTTTTATTGTGGCACCTGTCTCATCTTTGTAACCGTTTTTTATCCAGGTCTGCATGGAATTATTGTAAGATCGGAAGCAGTAATGGGAATCGCACACTATTAGTGTCGGGAATTCACGATCGGCATTTTCCAGCTCCATTTTTAGGGATCTTATTTCAGCTCACTGAGCTGAACAGTTTCTGAGTGATTCAGTTTTAGTGACCATCGGTCTGAATTTACCTATCAATCAATCAATCAGGAGTTTGTTAAAGTGCGACTACTCACCCGTGAGGGTCTCAAGGCGCTAGGGGTGGGGGGAGGGGGGGTGCAGGTTCCATTCAATCAAGGAGGGGGTCTGTCGAAGAGCCAGGTTTTGAGGTTTCTTGTGAAGATGGGGAGCGATGTTGTCTGTCTGAGGTGGAGCGGAAGGGCGTTCCATGCTTTGGCCGCGAGAAAGGAGAAGGAGCGGCTCCCGATCTGTTCTTTCTGGTGCGAGGGACCACGGCGTAGGAAAGCTGGGCTGATCGTAGGGTCTTTTGGGGTGCGTGGAATTTGAGTCGGCTGTTCAGGTATGCTGGTCCGGTGCCGTGGAGGGCCTTGTGTGCGTGGGTGAGCATCTTAAAGGTGATTCTCGCCTCGACGGGGAGCCAGTGGAGTGTGCGCAGGTGCTGGGAGATGTGGCAGTGTTTTGGCAGGTTGAGGACCAGTCTTGCGGCGGCGTTCTGGATGCTCTGTAGCTTGCGGATGAGGTTTATGTTTATTCCGGCGTAGAGTGCGTTGCCGTAGTCAAGTCTGCTGGTGACCTAAGCACCAGCGACCTTTAACAATCGCACATGCTGCATTGTAAATCTGTTTTTCCACAAATTAGTGTTGTGCAAATCTGTCCGTGTAGGTAACACAAGTGTATTGTTCCAGAGGCAGAATATCTATCGGCAGAGGACATTCATGTTCGTATTCTAGATTTTCTAGTTTTTTCATTTTCGGATCAAAATAGTGTTCCACGCCTTCTGCAGTAAGAGAATTTTCCCATTGTATCCATCCTGGATCTAATGCCACAGCATTTAGATTGTGTGGGCTTGTTAATGCTTCCATGCTGATTCTGCTGTTAACACAGATATCCTTTAGCCTTGCGCTAGGGCTCTTTCTTTTGCTACAGAAGTTTGAAACGCTGCCAGAATTTTTTCTGTTGAACTGAATTTCATTTCAGCTTGTGTGTACAAATGTGATTTGTAAGCTATTGGTACCGTTTCTCCCTCATTAGAGGTCAGGTATGTGAATCCGCATTTTCCTGGGATGATTCGGATTACAAGGTTGCGTTCATTCGCGCGTGTTTGCAGTTTTGTTTTAATTAACATATCTGTCTGCAGTGATCTTAAAATTTCTGTGTGTTTTTGAGTCCAATTAATTGGTTTAAAATCTGGTTTTATTAGTTCGTAGAGAGATGTCACCCTCTCTGCATAATTTAAAATGTATGTTCTTCTGAAATTCAGAAAACCTAGTATTGATTGCAGGTTTTTCAGCGTTTTTGGAGCTTGGAGTACAGCACACTTTTCTAAGAAGTTGTCTGCCAGGCTTTTGCCTTCACTTGATAATTCATATCCTAAAAATAGGACAGTTAAATGGGCAATTCTAGATTTTTTTAAATTAAATTTGTACCCTTCAGAAGCGAACCCAAGTATTATGGTGTTCACTCTTTTCAAGTGAGTCTCCAGGTCATTATCTGTAAGATAGATGTCATCGACATAAGATAATGCCTCATCATCATACATTTATAGAAACTCTGTTACCCTTGCTGAAAATAATCCTGGGCTGTTCTTGAATCCCTGTGGGAGACGACAAAATTGTTTTTGCGACCCCATTATTGAGAAAGCGGTCAAATACCTGCTTTCAGGTGCAATGTTTTGACAGAAGAATCCATTAGAGATATCTAATGTTGTTTTATATTTTTTGCGCACAATGTTATTCATTAGTGCTGCACTGTGTGAGCTTTGGGCTGCAAAAGTTTTACAGCAGGAGTTTAGATGTCTTTAGTCCAAAACTAGACGATATGAATCGTCTAGCTTGGAGACAGGAAACAAAAGGATTGTTCATTTGTGAGGTGCATGTTTCAATCACCCCCTGATATTCAAGTTGATCTAAAATTTCTTTTACATGTTTTTTAGCTTCTTGCTTAACCGGATACTGCCTCTGTGCAGAAGGTTGATTTTTTAACTGGATTTTTTGATGAGGAGAGTCCTCTTCCCACCCTACATGATTTTTATAAAATGCTGGGGCTTGGGCCACTGCCCATTTTCTAGCAAGTGTGTTTTTTTTATGTATTGGAATGTGATTTGAGAAGGCAGGCATAACCATTTCTTCGCCATGTGGGCACTACCTGACAAACTCTGGTGGCCAGTCTTTTTCTGCTAGAAGGATGTCATAGCCTTTCGATAGATTCTACCAAAAGAGACTTTTTATTTTCCTAGTTTTATCTCCCTCTATACGCAATGTTATTTCGTACAGTTTATGGGGCACGCTCACTCGGGTGTCTGCAGTTTCCACTTGAATGTATTCATTCGTGTCCACTGTCTCCAGAAGATTCATCAGGATCTTGCGAGCTATGCTCACTTCTGCTGCGCTGTCTAGCATTGTCTGGGCCCACTCTCCGTTTTTCAGTTGTGTCCTCAGGATTCTCGGCATGTTTTATTTTAATACTTGCTACCTTCTTTCTGGGAAATTGTGATTTTTTATTTTGATGAGCAGGTTCTTTGTCTTTGGACTTGACGTGCTCTTCCTTGTGTTCTGACCTTCTTCTTCTTTTTGATTTCTTTGAGGAAGTCTGAAAAGATCGAGAGGAACGTGTATCAACATCTTGATATCTGTCAGGTTTTCTCAGATTGTCTCTATTTCTAAGGTTATATCTTTTCTCAGAGGGCTCCCTTTGGAGCGACTTGCCCCCCGTCTCTGGAGATCTATTTCTCCGTTAGGGAGACCTTCCCCTGGACTGAAATTGTTTTTCTCTGGGAGTGATTTGTTTGTTACCCTCCCAGTTCTTCTTTTGAGAATTGAGATTATTTTTAATAAAGGTTTTTTCAGGATTTTCAATTAGTTGGGGTTTTACTGGTTTACCACCCAATGTTAATTGAACTAAATCCCAATATGCTCTTGTTAATTCTTTTATTTTAACTAAGAGTTCTTCATTAGACATTTTATCAATGTCAGGATTTGGTGTGTAGCTGGATAGAACCGGCCATGTGGCTCCTGGTCTACCTAATGGACCTAGCCTGGTAATGTGATTTTGATGATTTAGGGTGCCATTAAACAACCCTGTAAGGTCTGCACCCGGTTGATTCGCATTTACTGCGGCTCCACCGGTTTCGTTGTTGTCGCCGTTAAGCGACAATATTTAATGAAAAGTGTCTTGCAGAGCAAGTTTTTTTGAGGAAATAAAAGATTAGGTGCACAATATTTTGGCACACTGTATCCTTCAACGTTAATTATACCGTAAACTAATACATAGGATTCTCATCCTACTAAATCCCGGGGGATATTAACCTTTCACCCACTCCAGACGTCTATTGGAGTTTTTACGGGAAAAAGGAGTCTGTGTGAAAAAGCACAACTGAGTTACTCTAGTATCTTGCATTAGATTATCGCCTTACCAAACGTTGGGCGCCATGTAGTGTAGTTCCTATTTTCCCAATAGGCTCTGCGCATTGGAATAACATAAACGATAGTTTAGATGTAGGACTGAGGTCGACTAGGACTCTATTGAATATGTTAGACTTAATTTAGGTTTGCCAGCTAGCTCAGAGGTCACTAGAAACATTCTTGAATGAACAGGGAGGAGTGAACTTCCCTGATTAGACAAGAAGGGATTCAGCTTCTGACAACTGCATAAACATGACAACTTTGCTGCCCCAGAATAAGGAGTATATCTCCAGAGTCGTGTGAAAACAATAGATAGCTATTTCACTCAGTCAGTTGTGCATACTTAGTTTCACCAGAGTGCAGAGAAATAGCCGGGCGTTTTCAATAAAAAGGTGTTATTTATTGAACAGTCTTCTTTCTCATACAAGAGAAATGAATTGCTATGATTGCAATACTTTTTATAAAGTAAAGTGTCAGAACTTAAAACTTATTCTCTACATGGCTTACCAGTTCTTGCACGGGAGCAGAGATGCTAGGTCCCAAATTCCGCTTGGCAATGTTCGTCGGTCTTATTCAGAACCTTCAAATCATTACCTCGGGGGACGGGGGAATTGGATAAAATAACAAACAAAGAAGAGACTGGTCCGCAATGGTTCCTTCTGTCAGCTCTCTGTGGATGTCGGCTACTCTTTCTATGGAACCTGAAAATTAGTACAACATTACTACCTGCCTTTCTACTCTACTATTATATCTCTCTGCTAAGTATAACTCACCCACCCTAGTTCTCCTGGACCTTGCTTCTCTTCTGATTATTGTGGGACTCTGTCTTCCTCGCCAGTTAGTTATTACTGATAGGAGGAAACAAACATTAGTTCACCAGTCTCTTCTATTCTAGTTAGCCTTATTAGTTTTAATGTAAGTGCACTTACTTCACTAACTGAGGAGTAATTCCTTATTTGGGTTTCTGTGTATTTCTTCTGTGCCTTGTGCTGCTGTCTTTTAAATGTGTCTTTACTTCTAGACCTGACTTTTCTCTTACAGGTCTTTCTGGGCTCGCAGCTTCTGTTCTGGTAAGTATTTACTATTTACATACAGTTCCCTAATTAACATTTCAGGGTCTCAGCGTTGTCAGCTAATTTCTGTTCTCTTTATCTATTCACAGGTTTTCCTATTAGGAACAAACTTGGTTCTGGCAAGTATTTACAATATATACAAATTACGTTTTATCATTCCTTTAGGTCTCTTAAGCATTGAAAAACTATTCAACTCTTTTTCTTTTCAAGTTCAATATTTCAAGTCGACGGGAGTTCTGGTAAGTCTCACACAATTATTTCACTTCTAGTGACAGTTTACTTAGCTCAGCTCTGCCGCTTGTCTTTTTGCTCCTCAAACATGACCTTGGTAACCTTCTTTCCTCTATGAACGAAGGCTCTGTTTATCTTCTAACTTCCTGCTCTTGACACGTAACTCGAGCCGAACAATTATGCCGAGTTATTTTGCAGCTTCGTATTTTCTGTTCTCCGGACGTCTAACTCTGGGGAAAAGGATTCTTTTTCTCACTAAACTAGAATTTCTAAGAATAGCGCAACTACGACAACCTCTCTGACTGAATGCCTCAGTGCAGTGTGTCGTTACAGAGGCGCTCGCGCTGCTCTCCTACTCTCCTGCAGCTGTGGCCTCGTGGACTAGACCGCTCACCTCTAGGTCTATCTTAGTGGCCATCTCGGGAGCCATCTTGTGTCTCCAGCAGCGGACCAGTCCAGTCCATGTACAGTAATAAGAAAACTCCTGTTCCCTTGTCAGGGGAATAACTCCGCAAATACTCGCACCAGGTTTTGCGGTTCTGACAGTACCCCCCAACAAGGTAGCTCCTTTCCCTCTCGGTTTTGTGGGAAACCGTTGGTGAAAAGACCTAATTAATCTAGGAGCATGCACATCCTCTTCCGGTTCCCAAGACCGCTCCTCTGGACCATAATCCTTCCAGTCTATTAAGTAGAACAGCTTCCCTCTGGACCTTTTGGAGTCTAAAATTTCTTTTACCTCGAACTCAGTTCCAGTCTCTAACTGAATTGGTTTTGGAGGAGTTTTGACTCTAAGGTTTGTGAAAGCCTTCTTTAACAAGGAAACATGGAAGACTGGGTGAATCTTTAGCTTGGCTGGTAACTTCACTCGGTAGGTGACCTGGTTAATTTTTTCTTCTACCGGATAAGGGCCAATGAATCGGGGCTGAAATTTCCGATTACCTTTTATTCTTAAGTTCCTAGTGCTTAACCAAACTTGATCTCCTATAGTCAGAGTTGGCCCTTCTCTTCTTTTGCTATCTGAATAGCTCTTATACTTTTCTTTAGCTCTTGTAAGGTTATCAACTGCCCTTAGCTGTATTTGGTGCAAATGCGATACTACTTCTTTAACAGCTGGGACTGAGATGTCAGTTTGCCGAATTGTTGCATTTGGATGTCTGCCATAATTTAGATAAAAGGGGGAGTAACCTGTCGAGCTGTTGTTCGAGTTATTGTGGGCAAATTCTGCCGTCCACAAATAATCTGACCAATATCCTTCCTCTTTTAAAAGGAATAGATGCAGACACTGTTCTAATTCTTGGTTCACCCTCTCCATCTGCCCATCAGTGTCTGGATGATAACTAGTGGAGAATCTAACCTCTGTTCCCAAACCTTCAATAAAGGCCCTCCAGAAGTGAGACATAAACTGAGAACCTCTGTCCGAGATCACTACCTTAGGTATTCCATGTATTTTTGCTATCTGAGAGCTAAAATGAGTGGCTAACTGTTTGGCTGAAGGAACCCCTTTTAGAGCAGTAAAATGGGCCATCTTGGAAAAGGCATCTACCACCACTAAGATAGCATCAAATCCCTGACTATTAGGTAGGTCAGTAATGAGATCTAATGTAACGGTATGCCATGGGTACGGAGGAGTGGGCAAGGGCTGCAATAGACCTCTTGGGGCCTGCCGTTCCGACTTCCCCTGAGCGCAGATCTCTCAGGACTTAACATACTTCTCGATATCTGTAGTCATCCTTGGCCACCAATAGTTTCTCTTTATTAATTCTTCGGTTTTGGCTTCTCCTTTGTGACCAGCTAATTTATCATTGTGGCATTCTCGCATAATTTGTTGTTGTAATTCAACTGTGGGAACATACAAGGCCTTTCGATGAATGGGTAGTTGACGGATAATCTCTCTATTTTGATCTTCTTTTGCCCAATCCTGCATGGCCTCGGGACTCATGGCCTTCGCGACATCTTCTTCTAGACTGATGGAGGTGATGGCTCCAATAATCCTTGTACTCGGTATGATCGGTTGATTCTCAGTAAGAGTCTTCTGTGCTTCTGTGCCTATTCTGGACAACGCATCGGCCTTCCCATTCTGGGCTCCAGGACGATACGTGATCACAAAATCGTAATCTGCAAAATACAGAGACCATCTCAACTGTCTGGGTGTAAGGGTTCTGGCAGTCTTTAAGAACTTCAGATTACGATGATCCGTAAACACAGTCACTTGATGTTGAGCCCCCATCAGATAATGTCGCCACTCCTTGAAAGCGTCCTTTATAGCTAGCAACTCCTTCTCCGTGATGGTGTAATTAATTTTCGGCCGAAGTTAATTTTCTGGAGTGATAAGCGACTGGGTGCAACTGTCCCTTGGTTTTGTGTCATTGGGATAATACTCCACCCACTGCTTGATCGGATGCATTGGTCTCCACATAGAAAGGCTCTGTAGGATCAGCATGCAACAGGACTGGTGCTGTGGTGAAATCCGTCTATAAAGATTTAAAAGCTTCATCTGCCTCTTTCGTCCATTCAAACTTGGTTCCTTTTCTCAGTAATTTGGTAAGAGGGAGAATCTTCCTGGAGAATTCACCAATAAATCTCTGGTAAAAATTGGCAAATCCAATAAAGCTTTAGACTTCTTTTACGCTTGTAGGAGACTCCCAGTTCGTTACTGCTTCCACTTTTCTCTGATCCATCAATATCCCAGAAGGCGATATGACAAACCCTAAAAACTCCACTTGTGACACATCAAAGGCGCATTTTTCCAATTTCACGAATATTTTGTGCTCTTGCAGTTTTCTTAAAACTCCTTTGACTTGTTCATGGTGTCTTGACACATCAGATGAGTAAATCAATATATCATCTATGTACACAATTGCACACTGGTCTATAAATTCCTTCAGGATGTCATTGATGAAGTGCTGGAAAGCAGCCGGGGCATTACATAACCCATAGGGCATTACTTGATATTCAAAAAGCCCAAATCTAGTCCGAAATGCCGTCTTCCACTCATCCCCTTCGCGCATTCGGACTAAATGATAGGCGCCTCTCAGGTCTAACTTTGTGTAAATTTGGGCTCCTTTAACTTGATCCAAGAGTACAGTGAGTAATGGCAGTGGGTACCAGTTTTTCTTGGTAATTTTATTAATTGCCCTGTAGTCTATACACGTCCTTAAGTCTCCCTCCTTCTTTGGCATGAAAAATAACAGAGACGAGACGGGAAACTGGGAAGGCCGGATAAATCCATTTGCAAGATACTTATCTAAGTACTCTTTTAAATGATGGTTTTCCTTTTCTGTTAGCACGTAAACGGGACTGCATGGCAAGTTTGAACCCGGTTCCAGATCTATTTTGCAGTCATACACTCGATGTGGGGGTAACTGCTCAGCCTCCACTTCATTAAACACGTCTTGAAACTCTCTGTATTCTTCAGGGACTTCTGTAGTATTTATTACTCACATGGAATGCCCAATGGAACATAGAGATAAGGCCGTATTACCTTCCAAAGATTTCTCCACCGTATCAAAACAATTTTCATGGCAATACTTCGAGTTCATCACAATAGTCCTGGAGCTCCAGTCGATTGTAGGATTGTGTTCCGTAAGCCACGGAAGACCCAGAATTAATTGAAATTGTGGCGCATCTATTAGGTTAAACTGAATCCTTTCCTGATGCCCATCACATGAGATCAATTGGATTGCCTCTGTGTGGCTTACGATTGGTCCTGACGAAAGGTTGGTTCCATCTACCGCTCGGGCGGGCTCACTCTTATTCTTCTTGATAGCTTGAATGCCTACCTTGGCCGCGAACCTTAAGTCACAAAAGTTTCCTGTGGCTCCGGAATCGATCATAACTGATACCTCAGTCAAAATGGTCTCCCTGAATCTCGCTTCCATAGATAGGATCAAATGTGGAGCTGCCGATTGTAGTGTGTTAGCTACTCTGTGTTCCTTTGGAGTTATATCTTGATTCGCATCCACCTGGTCAATTCCTCCCACAGGTGGTGCCGTTAGTTCTCCTTCGGCTTATAGGTGTTTCTGGGCATTTTGGGCAATTTCTAACAAAATGCCCCCCTTATCCACAGTACATACACAAATTTCCAGCTCTTCTCTTGTCCTTCTCTTCCTTAGTTAGAGGACCTCTGATTGTTCCAATCTGCATTGGTTCAGTTCCTTGTTGGGTCTCTGCACTTCTTGTGCCCTCTGATCGAGCTCTGTCGAATCTTGGAGTAATGGTTCTAAAATCTTTCTTCTTTTCTCCTCTTCTTTCTCCCTGACGAAAGTCTATCTCTAAGACTAAGTCTATTAGTGCCGAAATCTCTGTGGTTTGATTCGGAATTTGGGCCAACGTATCTTTTAATTCATCTCGCAACCCACGATAAAGCACTGCGGCTCTCTTGCTTTCCGGCCAATCAGTCTCGACCACCAGCTTGTTGAACTGGGCTGGGTACGCTATTAAATCTCGATTCCCTTGCTGCAAGTCGAGCAGTTCATTATCCACCACCTGGGAAATCCGCCGCCTATCAAAAATCCGAAGGAATTCTTGTTTGAATTCTTCAAAGTTCCTAAGTAGAGGGTCATCCCGGCAGACTAAAGGCATTGACCACGAAGCTGCGTCTCCACTTAGATACGAGAGTATGAAAGCTACCATGGACTTCGCATCAGGGAAAATCAAAGGGCGGCACATAAAGTGCAAGGAGCACTGTGAAAGAAATATCTGCGCCTTCTGGGGATCCTCGTTAAACCTTTCGGGAGCCGCTAGTGGAATAACAGGGGATAAGGAATGAATTACTTGGGTGGTTGATCTATTAGTGGCTTCTAATACTGGATTAATTGCTTCCCTTTGTAGACTACTGCATGACCTAAGTCTGTGTGCTAACTCCGCATTTTTCTTTCCTGGCACTGACTACTTCTTGTCTAAGGTTTCGATTTTCTTCTCTAACTGCTCCTAGTTCTTTTTGTATAGCATCTAAAATTGTTCCTAGGGATTGTACATCAATTCCTCCCGCCATCTCTTTTCAGGTGCGAAGGCAACGTGGGCACTTTACTCTGTCAGAACTTAAAACGTATTCTCTATATGGCTTACCAGTTCTTGCACAGGAACAGAGATGCTAGGTCCCAAATCCCGCTTGGCAATGTTTGTAGGTCTTTTTCAGAACCTTCAAATCATTACCTCGGGGGACGGGGGAATTGGATAAAATAACAAACAAAGAAGAGACTGGTCCGGAATTGTTCCTTCTGTCAGCTCTCTGTGGCTGTCAGCTACTCTTTCTGCGGAACCTGAAAATTAATACAACATTACTACCTGCATTTCTACTCTACTCTTATATCTCTCTGCTAAGTATATCTCACCCACCCTAGTTCTCCTGAACCTTGCTTCTCTTCTGATTATTGTGGGATTCCGTCTTCCTTACCAGTTAGTTGTTACTGATAGGAGGAAACAAACATTACTTCACCAGTCTATTCTATTCTAGTTAGTCATATTAGTTTTAATGTAAGTGCACTTACTTAACTAACTGAGGAGTAATTCCTTATTTGGGTTTCTGTGTATTTCTTCTGTGCCTTGCGCTGCTGTCTTATAAATTTGTCTTTACTTCTAATCCTGACTTTTCTCTTACAGGTCTTTCTGGGCTCGCAGCTTCTGTTCAGGTAAGTATTTACTATTTACATGCAGTTCCTTAATTAGCATTTCATGGTCTCAGCGTTGTCAGCTAATTTCTGTTCTCTTTATCTATTCACAGGTTTTCCTATTAGGAACGAACTTGGTTCTGGCAAGTATTTACAATATATAAAAATTACGTTTTATCATTCCATTAAGTCTCTTAAGCATTGAAAAATTATTCAACTCTTTTTCTTTTCAGGTTCAATATTTCAAGTCGACGGGAGTTTTGGTAAGTCTCACACAATTATTTCACTTCTAGTGACAGTTTACTTAGCTCAGCTCTGCCCCTTGTCTTTTGCTCCTCAAACATGACCTTGGTAACCTTCTTTCCTCTACGAACGAAGACTCTGTTTATCTTCTGACTTCCTGCTCTTGACACGTAACTCGAGCCGAACAATTATGCCGAGTTATTCTGCAGCTTCTTATTTTCTGTTCTCCGGACGTCTAACTCTGGGAAAAAGGATTCTTTTTCTCACTAAACTAGAATTTCTAAGAATAGCACAACTACAACAACCTCTCTGACTGAATGCCTCAGTGAAGTGCGTTGTTACAGAGGCGCTTGCGCTACTCACCTACTCTCCTGCAGCTGTGGCCCCGTAGACTAGACCGCTCACCTCTAGGTATACCTTAGTGGCCATCTCGGGAGCCATCTTGTGTCTCCAGCAGCGGACCAGTCCAGTCCATGTACAGTAATTAGGAAACTCCTATTCCCTTGTCAGGGGAATAACTCCGCAAATACTTGCACCAGGTTTTGCGGTTCTGACATAAAGTGCGTACAGTAAAAGGAGTATTACGAAATAATACTGTAAAAGCATTGATATGGTTTCTGAGCCATATGATACTTAAAAGGTATAAAATATATACAATTACATACAAAGATAAAAGCTTGACTAAACGTACTCAACTGGTGCTTCTAAATACGCCTACCCCGGTGTACCTAACATAAGCCTAGTACGTGGGAAGGAGTTAGATGGGCTGGAGTTTAAGTTAAGTTGGTTTTTGCCAAGTATCGGACCCAAGAATTCTCTAAGGATCTAATCAGCTCCGTACCTTGGTTTTTAGAATGGAGGAGGTCTTGTACCTCGCTCTCAAGACTCGATCTCCCAGTAACCCGCGAGGGTGACTGGAAACACCGGAGCTGGATTTTCTCAGTAGGAGAAAAAGACAGCATCTTTCTCAGTGCGTCAAATGGGAGGGACGGCTTCCTTCGGCACTCGCATCAGCTGGGCTTGGGATAAGTAGATAGCCGCTCTGCTCCACACCACCCTGTGTTGCTTAAGGCAAACGCTGGTATATTTATACCTGGAAGGTGCCGTGTTTGACGTAAGGTTGGACATAAGACATCAATTAAAGATGTCACTAAGAACTGACCGTTCTTTCAGTGCTTGCAGGAGTTCTAAGACAAATCAAAACAAAAGCACAGGGAATTCCCAGGTTGCTGGAGGTTTGGTATGTTGTAAGAACTTGTTGTGCTTTCTAGGAGTCTAAGGAAGTAGCCTTGCCGCATTTGGTTTGCATTGCCTATTACTAAATATGAAATATTTAATTAGGGTCCTAGATAAAACACAACAAAGGTGTACTTACAAATACAGCAGTCCAACCAGAATGAGATGTTGCTGCATTGAGAAATTTAGCCTGGGATTGAGATTGTGGATGTTTATGAACAACCCAATCTGTAAAAGCAGGTGAACAACTAAACCCTTAGGGCCTGATTTACAGTTTGGCAGACAGGCTACACTGCCACAAGTATGGGGGAGTACTCTGCAACAAATGTGGCAAAGTACCCCCTTCGGCAAAATTACGGTCCGCCTCTCCATTTAGAGTCAGTTGGATCGTTATGTTTCCAACGGTGGTGACCCCAGTCTCTTCCTGCAGAAGCCCTACAAGATTGCTCGACAGAGTTATGTCCATTGGTGAAAGTACATCAGGCCATCCACCCTATTTAGGAAGGGCGATCTGATACATTGGTTTCTGTTTGGCAATGGCGGTCCAGCACAGAAAAAAATAAACATTTCCCCCACACTCTTGACATTCAGTATTAGTATTTTGTTTTCTCAAAAGCAAACTCTTGCTTTGGGAGTTTGGTTTTGAAAAACAAAAAGGTTTGCTGAGCGTCCTTATGAATTATGGTGGCCGCTCAGCAAACCTTCAGGCCTTTAAGAGGAGTCGCTGTTTGCCTAATTCTACTTAGAGTTCAATTGCTTGTTTATGATTTCAGTATGGGAGACAAAAGCCTTTGAAGTCACAATAAAATGCTGAATGCAGCTTGATTGGATTTTGTGTTTCTTTGTATTATATTGTAGATTATGACCCCCAATGAAGTGTTAAATATCTTTTTTGACAGGTAGCATGATACTCTGAGGAGCCCCCAGTTAGTTTGTCGGTTGTTAGTCGCATATTATGCAATATTATTAGAACTGGAATACTGATTAGTTGCATGCAATTTCTAGGAGGAGTTTGTGAAATTCATGTAATTTGCCTTGGTGTATTTACGTAAAATTTCTTGAAAACAGTGCAAAATTACACATAATTGCACGAAATGCAAATTCGTAATTTTTTGCTAAATTTCAGTATAAAATGTGCCAATTTCTGACACGAAAACACACTTTGCACTATAAACAAAAAGTACAGAAAAAGCACCGCGAGCAACATCCACTAGTGTCCTGTCGTTCCTGTGCATTTGAAGTACATTTTGACCCTGAATTGTGCATTTGGTGTATATTTTTATACCGAATGAGGTATAACTCCGCGAAGTGGCATAATCGTAGGAATTGTGCATGACAAGCATAAGGTGACATTCCCGAAATTAGGTGAATCACGCACGTATAATTTCAATTTTGCCCTTTTTTAAGCCCGGCACCTCTCTATATCACTACCCACGCATGAACCCTAAAAATCCCTTTCCTCCCTTTATCCCTACCATCCCCTAAACCCTAAAAAACCCTTACAATCCTTTACCAATATCCACCATTGAACCCTAAAAATTGCTTGCCCACTTTATTGCTACCCAGCCATGAACCTAAAAATACCTTTCCTCCTGTTACTACTATCTGCCCCTGAAACCTAAAAACCCTTACCTCTCTTTATCACTACTCACCCATGAACCCTAAAAAACACTTACCACCCTTACCTCTACATGCCCCTAAATCCTAAAAAAAACTTTCAAACCCTGATTTCCCGTAACCTTACCCACCCCTGAAGCCTAGAACTCCCTGTAACATTCTTACCACCTCAACCCTTACCCATCCCCTAAACCCTTACCCATCCCCTAAACCCTTAAATCCCCCTATTTAAAATGACATAACAATTCTGTCATTTAAAAAATAAATACTTACCTGCGTGGTAAAGTACTATGTGTTAATGTACCATTAAAATGTCTACATAGGTCTTACCTGTGTGATAAAAGCATGCTTGGTCACGTCCTGCAGGGTAATTAATGGGTGGTAAAGGCTGTATACCCGTTCAAAGTGATATTAGTAAGAGTAGATCAAACTCTCATCAAACTAGACAGAAAACCCAGATTCTTTTAATGACTGGGCACCAGGGATTTGGCCCCTGACATCGTGAATAGATTCCATGTCTGTGAGGAAAAGGAAACCATCACGGCTCATGCTTGAGGAGGCCGCATATTATTCGATGGCACACAGATACAACTATTCCAAGACCTCTCCTCCATCACGTTTACAACTCATAAATACTTCACCCCCATCAAGGAACTGTTATAGACTAAAAACATTAAACACATGGGGGCATTCCTTCCTGATTAATCTATCTGGACTGTTAAACAATGTTCCATGGCCTCCATGGTTGAAAACGGATTCATCTGAAATGAGGAAATCTAGAGAATCCTTGAGAACAGTAACTAATAAACAGAGGAAATTGGAGCCCTGCATAGAGGAGATTGCAGCAGGTAAGGAAAGTGTGCTGAGTAATCTGCAGCACATGTCTGGATGGAATCTGGGAACCTCACCGTCCTCCTAATATTTAGCCGAATTACATTCTAGGCGCTTCTTTCACAAAACCATGCAGCCACATTTATTTATTTATTTATTTTGAAAGTTTATAGTGTGCGAACAAGACCCAAAGGGGTATCAGAGCACTGTACAGCGTTGTTGTCAGCAATTATATCGAACATAAAGAAGGTAATACATTAATATGGTTGGTGCAATTTAGCGCTCTGAGTAAAGACATCTTACAATCAACAGTTGATGCAGTTAAAGGGGCTATCTGGGATTAGAACAAAAAGAAGGGAAAAATATGTCATAGAACATCATTGAGAAATATTTAAAGGTTTTGGTTTTTAACAGAACACACTAACATGATCAGCTTGCTAACATTTGTTCATTAGCAGTCTTTTAACCAATTTGTTAAAGGAAGTAGTGGAAGGATTTGATCTGATCTCTGTTGGCAAGGAGTTCCAAATTCTTGGAGCAAGACCGGAGAACGCATGGTTGTACGATCCTTCTTTTTGAATCTTGGAGGTTTCAGGAGAAGGGTGGATGCACTTCTGAGGTTCCTGTTGGAGCCTGATAGTTCAAGTTTATTAGCTAGATAGTATGGGGTATTGTAGTGTATGGCTTTATGAGTTAGACAGGCTATCTTGAGTCGGATTCTTGCTTCAATAGCCAGTTTAGTTGCAAAAGCTCATTGTGAAATGTGATAACATTTCCTATAACCTGTTAAAAGCTTGGCCGATGCATTCAATGTAGCTCGGAAAGGGGCAAAGCTAGCTTTGGGAAGTCCTGCAAGGGTCACCAGCCCGTATTCCAATCTAGGGATAATCAGAGATTCAACCGCCAGTCTGAGATCTTCGGGGGGGGGGAGGAATGGTTTTATTTTCTTCAGTGTGTTGAGTTGGAAGTTGGCTCCCCTAGTAGTCTTACTGATGTGTGCCTGCATGTTTAGGTGTTTATCCAAGGTGATACCTAAAGATTTGGCAGAGTCTACAATTTGAGGAGTGCAGTTTAGAGCAGTTAGGTGTTTAATCCAGTCTAGGGTAGGAGCTGAGTGATTAGGTGGGGTAATCAACATCACATCCCATTACAGAGATGGCAGGTGTAGCCATTTTCATAGTCAATAATCCTAAACTCATGAGAAGGCGGATACGTCTGACAAAAAGGCTGATTACTAATTATAGTGGGTGAATGGGATGGCCTATATTTCACCATAGCAGCCATCAGTGCTCACAAGACAGAAGGGCTCACTTTTGCCTGCTTTAACATACTTCACATGCTCTTAAAAATCGTCAAATGGCTCCCCTCTGGCACCAGAAAGACCGTCACCCAGGGCTTCATCACAAGCAGAGTTGACTATGGCAACTACCTTTATTACGCCATTTCTGCATACCTGCTACACAAGCTACAAACCATCCAAAATGGAGCCACCAGACTAATCCTCAACCTTCCTCACTGCACACACATCACACTCACCTCCAAAAATTACACTGGCTCCCAATTCAGAAACGTTGCCAGTTCAAGATGCTCACCCTGGCTCTTCACAACCAGGGCCAATCTACCTCACTCACCTCTAAACTTCCTATAACCAAACAGAGACTGCCTCTCTGCATCACTCACGCTCACCCACACACCCGTATCCATAGAAGGATGACATGAGGTAGGCTTTCTTTTACCTGGTAGTCAAATCCTGTAGCTACCTCCACCAGCACATCAGGACAGCCGTGTCATTTATGGATTTCCACAAGAAACTAAAAACCTGGCTCTGAATCCTACTTGCAGAACGCACAGTTACTCAGCATCTGGATAGCCTCTCTTTGGTGACAAGGTTCACACACTACAAATACACGTTACTTTACGTTACATCTACACACCAAACATAGGGCAGAAAAAAATTCTTACCCTAGAGATACATAATATAGCTCACACTTCAGGCAATCCTGTTATAATTGGGGAGATTTTAACTGCCTGATGTATCCCACATGAGATAAATCACAGCAGGGATTGAGGGAGACTCCATTCTTATCAACCTCTAGTAAATCTCTACTCCATGACCTGCGCCTAGTCAACTAATGGAGCTATAGACACTCATTGAACACAGACCATTCTCATTACTTTGCAGCACATCAGATCTGCAAACATATTAATAAAATATAAGTAGACCAGAAATTGGTGTAAAAGATTTGGAAAATGGATCAAGGACCATAAACTGTGCCAGACCAAGGTTCGATAAAATTTCTTATGAAATGGCAATGGAAAGTCAGGAAAATAATGTGTACTCTCTGGTGCCTTAACAACTCTATATTTAATTGCATGAAACTTGCAAAACTAACACATTTAATAGCACCGGTGATCTCCATCTGAGGGTGGTGAGTGATGCTCTAAAATCAGTTGTGAGGGGAACTCTCAGTCAAGCAGCAAGTCCCAAGAAGCAAGTGGAGAAGTGTGGCTCAATGGTTAGAGCGGCAGACCCTGATGCAGTGGTCTAGCCCGGGACCAGGGTTCAATTCCCGCCTCGCCGGGTCTTTGGCTCAATTTACGCGGACCTGATAATTCTCGCCTCGGTGCCTATTCTAATCATGGGTCCCACTCTGCAACTCTGGGCAATAGCTTGCTTAATCTCCACAATGGCCCCAACAATGCTAAGATGCCTGGCTTCACCTTGGGGTGCCCAGGAGTGGGCACTTCACAGGGAAAAGCCAGGAAGGGTTCCACAGCGGTATGCGTACAAGCGCCTGAGATACCCCTTCGGGGGTCAATTCCGTGTGCTATACAAATACTACTACATTTACATTTACATCTATCATATGAGAGGAGCCATGCTTACTTGTCTTAGGGGAGAGTTCATTACTTTGGAGCAGCAACATAAAGCAAACCCTTCTATGAAAACTGAGAGAACACTAACTTCTGTCGGGCCAGCTACTTTATCTGAGGTATGCTAAGGCTAATTATATTCTCACCAAGGTTGGAGCTTGTTTGGAGTGGAGATATATTGGGAAGATTAAAAATGGTAACAGAGAGACCCAAATGACTGAGGATGGCAAACTAGGGGCTTTCCATGCCTAAAAATAAAGGCTTTACACCTCCTCTCTGACAGACCAAGCAGCAGTAAATGCATATTTCAATGGGCTTCTCTAACCTCCTTGCCTCTAGTGGAGGCCAAACAATTAGACAAGCCCATTTCTGTGGCTTAAGTCTTTTCAGAAATTAACTACTTGAAGGTGAATATGGCACAGGCCCATACCATCAAATTAGAAACTATTTGCTTCCCTGACAACCCCACTCCTTAGAGAGGTTTTCAATAGACTACACCAATCCCACAGTCTGGCTCGGTCTTCAACTAAAACAACAATCACTCTGCTTGTGGAATTGAACAAAGACCCCCTCCACATGCTCATCATATCACCCTATCTCCTTTTCACTAAGGCTCTATCAATCAGAATGGAAGCGTTGTTATCTCTTTTGATTCATGCCGATCTGAAAGGCTTTATACCAACCAGATCCTTCAGTGACAATACCAAAAAGGCTTTTCATGTAAATGATCTTGGGTGAAAATACCATAAAGAAGTTGTCCTGTTGTCCCTAGATGTGGAAAAAGCATTTGTCAGGGTTCACTGGGGCATGATGAAGGCTACACTTATCAGTTTAGGTTTAGGTTTCGGCAAGAGATTCAGGGGTTGTGTAGATGCCCTTTATGCTGCACCTTGGGCAAGAATTACGTTAAACTGTGCCAAATCCCCAGGAGTAGAAATACAGAGAGGCACCAGGCTAGGTTGCTCACTCTCCCCAGTGTTATTCGTGACCAACCTGGAACTACTTCTGCAAAGCATAAGGGAACTCCAGCAAATCCGGGGTCTTGACTTTCATTGAGATACATGTAAAGTGTCAGCTGTTGATGTCTTACTTTCCCTCACTTCAGTAAGACATTCCCGGATGGGGTTCATCTCTCTGTTGGAGTAATACCACAAATTAGCAGGCCTGCAAATTAACCTTCGTAAATTGAGGGTTTGACACTTTTTGGGGGATCAAAGGATGGCTGCTTCCTTACAATTTGAGAACCCCTTTTGGTGGAACCCGAAAGGGCTGAAGTATGTGGGGTTCTATTGAACCCCCCAATTTGTATGGAGGCATCACAAGAAATGTTAAGTCATTACTGAAGATGATTAAAGTTTTTCTAAATTCATGGAAAAAGGACTCCCTTTCATGGCTAGGGAGGATAGCTTATCTTAAATTGATGATCTTTCCAAAGATACTTATATCTTTCAGTAACTGCCTTTTCTGTTACCTAAAAGTGAGATTTCTCAGATGCAGGATGTTTGCAATGCTTGTAAGCGGGGCAGGGGAACACGTTTGTACAAGTTTGCATGCACTACACATACTAGAGGGAAACAGAAAACATTTGATGATTCAGTTATCAAAATTCAATGGGCTGCTTCACATTCTGGGAGGTTTTGTGATTCCAGAAGGGGCAAAGATGTCAGAATGTATATATGTTTCCTATAATCATGGTAATGCTAGATATCTGGGACCACTTAGTCCACTACCAAGGCCTCACAACATACTGATTTCCCGTGACCATTATTTTGGGGAATGCGAAGTTCCCCCTTTGGCGCCTGAAAGAACCCAGATATGATGATGGCAGGGTTGCTACTGCCTTCATGACTTGTTTCAGAAAGACTTTCTTCTTTCTTCATGACTTTCTTCCTTCATTACTTCTTTAAAAATGGGGTTAGCCGCTTCTTTAATAACATCAAAATGACATACAAACTCCCTGAGAAGGACACATTACATTACATGCAACATTGCTGTACCTTTTATGCACTGGTAAACAATTTTGCACACCGCACACAGGAGAGAGAAACGCTCAATAAGATTTCATACCATTGGCATTACACTCTCGCAACTGTATAGCATATATAAGACATGCTCATTAACCCACTAGAGACAAAAAATGGAAAGCCGGGTACAATCATGTAGATAATATGGTCATGTCCCAAAATCAAGGACTTCTGAGGGAACATGCTAAATAATATATCTTAAATTGAGGGTAAAGAGATGGACAGCAACCCAGTGCTAATTGTCTTTGGGTTCTCAGTAGTCAAAATATACCCACTCAATTAGAGGGAAAAGAATAACCAAATTATTACTGGCCGCCAACCAAACTTTTGAGTCTGTGAGGAAGTGTACTGTCGCCGGCACTTGAACCATCGCTGCAGAAATTCAGGTGACTACTTGCAAACGAGAACATAGCATATGATCTGAAAGGGAGGCACATACATTTAGCAGAATGTGAGAACTTGTACTAACATTACTGAACAACAACAGAAGCCTGAATTGCGCTTATAGACTTTGAGCCTTATGCCTGCCAGGCAATAAAAAGTTCTTGTTGGCTGAGTGGCAGACTTAATGGAAAGTGAGGGAGGAAGTAGAATGTGTAAACTGGTCCAATCTAGCAATGGTATCATTTCAATGGGTTATCAGGTGTGGGAAGGGGGCATGTTTGATTGACATTATGGTGGATACCATCGCCTCAAGTTACATGTTATGAAAAACTCCAAGAAAATTAAACCCTAAGTGTTACCCAGGGCACTCCTTATGTTTAGAATAGAGAAAACTTGAGGCTCCCAGTCTCATCGTTCCTGGTGGTCCAGCACCCTTTCCCCTTTCTCAGTGAAATGCCTGGCTGAGAGGTAACCTATGCAGCATTAGGGTTGTGAGTGTGTTGCCAGCCATGTCTACTTACCATTAGCTGAGATTGATATAAGTATTCCACCCATTACATGTTTCTTCCCCTCAGTGTGACATCTGAATTACAACAGGTGTGCCCAGCTGTGGACTGTCTCTATTGGAGCAGAACTAAGGCTTGTTTGCGTATGGCTGGTCTCTGTACAGAGTGGAAAAATTGTCAAAACAGACCCCCCCCCCAAGAATTTAGCAAACTGACAATTTGCGAAATAATCAAAATAATGGTCAAGCAACAACCAAAAGAATTGACTGATCTGGCCCCCTCCCTGTTCTATGTCATCTCTGGCTCCTCTCACCTGTTGCCCTGTGTCACATCAGGCACTCCTAGCCTCACTGCTCTAGCACCCTTCTCCCTTTAGCCCCCAGCGTCTTGTGCCTCCCCCCTCATGCGTCCTATGCCCACCTCTGCTGTTCCTTCTCTAACCTGCTTCCCTACTGCCCTTGACTCCTAAGGCCCCGAGTGGGGTTCCTGTGCCACTCTCTCTCCTCTAAAACTCATCTGGCCCAACCCATGACTCCACTAGGTCCTCGCCAGGTGTCTTATGGCTCCTCTGCCCCCTCAATGTATCCTGTGCCTCCCCTCGCAACTCCTCTTGTCCTCTCACTGTGAATACTGAAATGCATCTAACCTGGTCTCCTGTGCCCCTCCCCTTTGTCTCCTCTGGCCTTCCATCTCTTGCAGCTCCTCTGGCTTCCCTATCTCTGTGTCTCTTATAGCCCATCACCCGAGCTGCCCTATTTCACCACTGGAAAGCAGGCTGTTAGTGACAGAGAGGAGTTGAGCTCTCACACTGAAAGCTGCATTCTTTCTGGCAACAGACATCTTCCTGTTCCAAGATGCAGTGAGCCTGGCCACAGGCTCTGTGACCTGGCAGGATCTCCAGAAGTGACTGATCACATATGAAGCTGCATTTATGTGAGAGAACATTTTCTGCCTCCCACAAAAATATTGCGAAGGTGGCAAAGGACAATTTAAGCGTTTCGGCCATGATCTTTCTGTTTTCTTCAATGCAATGACCTAAGCACGTTAAGTATGTCCATGTGAGGGTCTGATGCTCACTGTGCCGTAGGAATCAACCAATGACTCATTGAGAATGAGTATTCTAGGGTTGCTTGTGTTCCCACATGGAGCGGATCTGGTCTGGCAGTTTGGTCTGCTCTGTTCCAAATGGGAAAGGACCAAGGCTGATTTGCATGTAGCTGCACTGGAATAATTGTCTTACAGTTTTTCTAAGGATCCTTTTGGATGGTACTGCCACGCTCTGGAAATAAGGGATGATAGGTGAGAGATAGAGTGAAAGAGGTGAATGTATGAACTCAGAGGGTTACAGAATGTTATGTTCACTGAGTTGGGTTGGCTATTTATTGATGTGTTTGTGAGATACAGGAAGCAATACACAAATATGTGCAAAAAAAGGTTGAGTGGTACAGTGCTACATGCTTTGTTTATTATTTATTTTATTTCTTTATGATATATTTGTGTTTTATAGAGCGCACACTTGACCCGTTAGGGTATCAGAGCGCTTTACAAAGTCATAGAGTTGTACAAGAGATATAGGATCACAAGAATATACCATAAATTAGGGAGGGGGGGGGTGGGGGGGTACTGAGTACAAGAGGGATGGAAGTGTACAGTTAGTATTACAGTTGCTGAGGACCGGCCCCAGGGTTCTTGGTTGGCCTAAGGTCGACGGAGGAAGGCAATAGTCTCTGTGGTGGTTGGGGGAACGGGGTTTAGCCAAGGAATTTACCCATATGAAAGGATTTGGCCTCCTTTTTGAAACGTGCAAGAGAGGGGATTTTTCTGATGGTGGATGGGAAGGAGTTCCATATTCTTGGTGCAGCCTCAGCCAACACCCGATTATAGTTTTTTTTTCTTCCAAAAGCGTGCAGGCTTGAGTAGGAGGTCACTGGCAGACAGTGAGTTTCTGATTCCTCCGGATACCACAAGTTTCTGTGCAAGATATGCAGGGGAGTTTGAGTGTAGGGCCTTGTGTGTGATGCATGCTAGTGTAAGTTGCATTCTGGCCTCGAGAGGAAGCCAGTTCAGTGCTTTCAAATGTGCAGAAATGTGATCAAATTTCCTAGTGCCGGTAAGTAGTCTGGCGGCTGCATTGAGGCAGGCTTTTAAAGGTGCTAGGGAGATGTATGTATATATGTATTGCGACTTATATAGCGCACGTATCTCCCGAAGGCATCAAGGTGCTTGCCTTGGGAACCCGTCCTGGCTTTTTCCCTGTGAGATAACCCCTACTGGGCATCCCCAAGGTGAAAGCCAGGGTGGGCCGCCGTAGTGGAGATTAAGCAGTGGAGATCTTGGGTAAACCATAGAAGGTGGAACAGTCATATTCCAGTCTAGAGATGACTAGTGCTTAGACTGCCAGTTTTAGGTCGGGAGCGTCAAGGAAGGGTTTCAGTATCCATAGGTAGCTCATGTGGAATCTGGCAGATTTGCACATTGAGTTGTTGTTTAAAAGGTAGAGAGTGTGTACTCCATGAGGGCTCACAAATATACTTGTCAGGATTAATATCCGTTCTTTCAAGTTGTCATATAGAGGACAAAACTATTCCAGGTTGCAGTGTAACATCTTTATTGTTTTTTTAGTGGAACATGGACAGCCGACACGTGTTTCGCCCCCTCTTGGCGAATTGCGCCGGGGCTTTCTCAAGGCTGTAAGAAAAGATGAAGGGATTGTTTAGAAGTGTGATGAGATAGCAATTGACCCCAAGAGAGAAGAAGAAAGAAGTCACCTAAAGTGAAAGGTGATTAGAATATTATGTGGTGTCTCAGCATCAAGGCATTCTCTAAACCGTGAGATGACAGTGTGTCGTGCCTCAAGTCACGTAATTATAGCCTTCATATCTCATTATGGCAAATCAGAACAAATAGCAAAAAAAGTGCAATAGAAAGTGCAAACCATAAGAAGATAAATCAAGTGATTATAGGGAACAGTACGGAGAAGTGTGCTTTATACAGTGTCTTGATGTTCGATATTCTTTTAGCCACCCAGGTAGTGACCAAAGGTACCAGACCAGGATGATATAGCAAGACAAGAAAGAAAAATAGCAGCATAGTAGACAAATTATGGTAATCATACCTATTTTCACATATATAGCATATATTGTTACTGTTTCCAATTTTGGAGATATCCAAGGTACAATGGGTTCAATATTCGAGAAGCAAAAAGTTCTTCTGTGAGTTCTAATAAAAGAATTTTTAAACAGAATGCTTATAACCAAATATTATGTCATGGCACAGCATACAGATCATACAATAATTCACGTTACGTTTTCATTGCAGGACGTGCATGTGGATACAGAATGGATATGATACAGTTTATACAAGTATATCTATATTGGGTCTCAGATTTTATATTACGTTACTGTATACAAACAGGCCTAAGTGCCCTAGGCATTAAATATTGGTTGGGTTGACCCGCGTGTTCTAATACCTCATCGGGAGAGATGGGCATATATACTTGTTATTCTTGTCAGGGAATACATATGAGAGAAAAAACATTTTAAAGAAATAAATAAAGACTGTGAGAATGGGGGAAGGTGTCCTTTAAATTTGGTGTGCATGAAAAGATCTCAAAAAACAAAGTGACCCGTTATATTTTGAATTTCCAATTACTGCAAACTTGAATACATGGGATAAGATGTATCAAAAAACCGCACACAATATTTTAATAGGTAAAAAAAGGGGTTATCAATTGGATTCATTTTCTAAATTGATTATTTAAGATTTATCAGTATTCACATGGTGGTACGTATATTTTTACATGTGCATTTCCGTCTTTTAAAGTCAGGGTTTTGATGGCTCACTATGCACCCACGCGATTACTAGTGGTTGCCTGTCAAGACAATAGCTTTTTAAGGAAAAATCAGCTTCTAACTAAAACACATTGGCTATGCAAAACCGACAGTTTAACCCGTGTGTTATTAGTTCGCGCCCATCTCGTAATACCCTCATTATTTTAGGCATACACGGGAACACCAAAATTCTCTGTGTGTTCGAGTGCCACAACCGGGACCATTATTTGGACAAAACTCCAGTTTAAGTCACCATTGTTTGCAAGGGTAAAGTGGGACGCCCGTATTGTTCGGACAATGCTTAGCAAAAGTCCGGTACCTTAAATAAAGAGAGCCGAAATACTGATAGGGTCGCCTGAGCATGTTGGTTGATTGAACCCAGTGAAACGAGCCGCCGCTCTTTTTCATCTCGCCAGGTTTATCAGAGACCCCAATATGTTTTTACTCACTTTCAGAGCTGATGGCGCAGTTCGGTCCCTGCTCCCTGTCCTCGGTCTTCGGGTTAGTTTGCGGGTTAAATCCCAGGCTATGCTTCGCCCGTGAGACAACCGGAAGTTAAAGAGCAATAACCGGAGGTAAAACCTGGAGATCGTGTTTGCAAGTTTGAATTGCCTTCGTTTTTCTGGAAAAACCCGGTTAGGTTGCACTGTGCTAATAGTTATTTTGTATTTTGTCAAAAAGAAATGAAATTTAAAATGTAGAATTAAAGATAGCGTATTGTGTCTCAGTTGGCATCGTAATTTGTGGCCGCCATTTGTAAAAGGTATTTTGGAACCTTAGTGTGGGAATCTCAGCCTATGTGGGTGAAGTCGTAACAAGGCATGTACAGCACCGAGTAACCATTTTAGCTGGTTTACATCGAATCCTTACATAAGGTACATGGTGTCTGTGAATATTTATTACTTTGCCTATTCTTCAGAGCGGAGATATAGTCATGGTTTAGTTTATAACAGGAATTCATAATCCCGGTTTAGTTTGTAACAGAGATTCATAATCCCAGGGCAAGTAGAGAACAGATTTTAGCAACATTATGTATACCACAGAAAAGTTACATCATGTTGAATTGTAATCTAATTATTAAAAACCTGCCTGGTTTCATGATACAGTTACCATTGTTACGTTTTTTTGTGTGTGTTTGTATTATGCAATCTAAGCAGATCAACATATATAACTAACTGGATCTTGCAGAGAACAAAGGGTAGACTGAGCATTACTGTGGTTGTGCTGCATAGGGTAGTGGTATCAAAGCTGCACATTTATACAAAGCAAGATGTTATTACTCACATCACATCATTATTAGTAATGTATGGCTATATCCATTGGCAATGTGCAACATCTCCTAATCGGAGAATTAGAGTTTTTTTACAGCCAGTGATGCCATTCATATTCCTGATTCAGTCCCTTTGCTACTGTTTCCATTCCAATAATTAATGAGCTCTCTTCTCTGCGAAGCAGTAGGTCCAGATCACCCCCTCGTTTTGGTATTTTTAGTCTTTTTATACCCACAAACGTGAAAGTCAAGCGATTCTTATGATGTTGTAGGAAGTGTTCAACTAGGGACTGTCTCGTGTCTGTTCCATGAATATTCCGATAGTGTTCTTGTATTCGTACTTTTAAGGGTCTCTTTGAACTGCCAATGTAATGTTGTCCACACGGGCATGTTATCAAATAAATCACATAGGTGCTTTCACAGTTGATAAAGTCTTTGATCTTGTGATTGTGACCATTGATTGAGACCTCTTTTGTTCTTGATTTACCAAGTTTACAAATTGAACAGTTGGTGCAGGTGTAAAAGCTCATAGTCTGAGGTGGAAAAGATCTCGATTTTGGTTTTATATCCAAAAAAGATGGACACAGAATATCTCTTAGGTTTTTACTCCGTGAGATACCCATCTGGGGTTTGTCTTGTAGTGCATTGGACAGAGTGGGATTGTCTTTCAGCAGGTGCCAATGTTTTTGCAAGGTTTTGCGGATATATTGTTGTCCGCTATTGTATTCAGTATTGAATCGAATTGTTTGTTTGCTTTCTCTCAAATGATTGTTGTGCAGTAGACTCTGTCTATCTGTGGTTTTAAATTTTGTCAATGTTTTTGTTAGTGGTTGTTCCTTATAACCCCTTTGTTTTAGACGTTGGGTTATATTGGCTGAATGTGTATCATACTCATCCACAGAGCTACAGTTCATGCGTGCTCGTCTGTACTCCCCTCCTGGAATGGTTGTAATCGTATGGGCAGGATGGCTGCTTGTGGCATGAAGGATCGAGTTTGCAGAACTGGGCTTTCTATAGATTTTGGTGTGTAACTGATTCTCTGAGATGTAGATTGATAAATCCAAAAATTCTATTTCTGTTTTCGAAATGACCCCACATTAATATGTTGTCTGTGACGTCTTCTGATCTTTCTTGCCAGAGCCAGTGCTGTTCCACCACTCCCATCAGGAGGCAGGCATATGGGGGTGCAAATTTTGCCCCCATTGCAGTCCCCTGAAGTTGTAGGTAGTATTTCCCATTGAAGAGGAAGTAATTGTTAAATAGACAAAACTCTAGGAAGTCAAGAATCATTCTGTTGCGTGCCGTGAGGTGGACTGATCGGCTTTGCAAATATTTTCTAGCAGCAGCTATACCATCTGTGTGTTTTATTGAGGTATATAAACTGGTAATGTCTATTGCAATTAAGAAGAAGTCTTCTTGCCATGTTATATTCTCAAGTTTCTGAAGTACGTCTTTTGTGTCCCTGATAAAGGACGGGAGTGATCTCATTAAGGGTTGCAGTTCTGCATCATTAAAGGCTCCCAAATTCGAACAAACAGAATCAATGCCGGCAATGATGGGTCTGCCCTTAGGTATTCTCCCTGGCTTGTGCACCTTAGGTAATAGGTAGATGGTTGGTACGATTGGATTTTTTATGTACACCAAATTTTTCTCTTCGATACTGAGTAAGCCTTTTTCTTGCCATAGGTCGAGTAACGCGGATAGTTTTGCTTGAATCTGCAGGGTGGGATTGCTTTCTAGGATTTGGTAGCATGTACTGTCTTCCAATTGCCGTTGTGCTTCTAAGAGGTAATGCGAGGTGTTTAGGATGACAACGTTTCCCCCCTTGTCTGCTTCCTTGATTATCAACTCCTCATTATGCCGTATTTCAGTCAATGCCAGTCTCTCCTTGGCAGTAATATTTTTTGGAATATATTTTTGCTTGGCTTTATATTTGTCAAATTCCTAGTTTAGGTCTTCAGTCACTTTAGTAAAAAACATGGCAAAATTTGCACCCCCATATGCCTGCCTCCTGATGGGAGTGGTGGAACAACACTGGCTCTGGCAAGAAAGATCAGAAGACGTCACAGACAACATAATAATGTGGGGTCGTTACATAGACGATATCTTAATGATTTGGCAAGGAACAGAGAACAAACTCAGATCGTTTATCAAGTCTATGTCACCTAACCAGTGGGGAATTGAAATCACACACAGTATTTAGAAAAACAGAAACAGAATTTTTGGATTTATCAATCTACATCTCAGAGAATCAGTTACACACCAACATCTATAGAAAGCCCAGTTCTGCAAACTCGATCCTTCATGCCACAAGCAGCCATCCTGCCCATACGATTTCAAACATTTCAGGAGGGGAGTACAGACGAGCACGCATGAACAGTAGCTCTGTGGATGAGTATGATACACATTCAGCCAATATAACCCAACGTATAAAACAAAGGGGTTATAAGGAACAACTACTAACAAAAACATTAACGAAATTTAAAACCACAGATAGACAGAGTCTACTACACAACAATCATTTGAGAGAAAGCAAACAAACAATTCGATTCAATACTGAATACAATAGCGGACAACAATATATCCGCAAAACCTTGCAAAAACATTGGCACCTGCTGAAAGACAATCCCACTCTGTCCAATGCACTACAAGACAAACCCCAGATGGGCTTCTCATGGAGTAAAAATGTAAGAGATATTCTGTGTCCATCTTTTTTGGATATAAAACCGAAATCGAGATCTTTTCCACCTCAGACTATGGGCTTTTCACACCTGCACCAACGGTTCAATTTGTAAACTTGGTAAATCAAGAACAAAAGAGGTCTCAATCAATGGTCACAATCACAAGATCAAAGACTTTATCAACTGTGAAAGCACCTATGTGATTTATTTGATAACATGCCTGTGTGGACAACATTACATTGGCAGTTCAAAGAGACCCTTAAAAGTACGAATACAAGAACACTATCGGAAGATTCATAGAACAGACACGAGACAGTCCCTAGTTGAACACTTCCTACAACATCATAAGAATCGCTTGACTTTCACGTTTGTGGGTATAAAAAGACTAAAAGTACCAAAACGAGGGGGTGATCTGGACCTACTGCTTCACAGAGAAGAGAGCTCATTAATTATTGGAATGGAAACAGTAGCAAAGGGACTGAATCAGAATATGAATGGCATCACTGGCTGTAAAAAAACTCTAATTCTCCGATTAGGAGATGTTGCACATTGCCAATGGATATAGCCATACATTACTAATAATGATGTGATATGAGTAATAACATCTTGCTTTGTATAAATGTGCAGCTTTGATAACACTACCCTATGCAGCACAACCACAGTAATGCTCAGTCTACCCTTTGTTCTCTGCAAGATCCAGTTAGTTATATATGTTGATCTGCTTAGATTGCATAATACAAACACACACAAAAAAACGTAACAATGGTAACTGTATCATGAAACCAGGCAGGTTTTTAATAATTAGATTAGAATTCAACATGATGTAACTTTTCTGTGGTATACATAATGTTGCTAAAATCTGTTCTCTACTTGCCCTGGGATTATGAATTTCTGTTACAAACTAAACCGGGATTATGAATTCCTGTTATAAACTAAACCATGACTATATCTCCGCTCTGAAGAATAGGCAAAGTAATAAATATTCACAGACACCATGTACCTTATGTAAGGATTCGATGTAAACCAGCTAAAATGCTTACTCGGTGCTGTACATGCCTTGTTAGGACTTCACCCACATAGGCTGAGATTCTCACACTAAGGTTCCAAAATACCTTTTACAAATGGCAGCCACAAGTTACGATGCCAACTGAGACACAAAACGCTATCTTTAATTCTACATTTTAAATTTCATTTCTTTTTGACAAAATACAAAATAACAATTAGCACAGTGCAACCTAACCGGGTTTTTCCAGAAAAACGAAGGCAATTCAAACTTGCAAACACGATCTCCAGGTTTTACCTCCGGTTATTGCTCTTTAACTTCCGGTTGTCTCACGGGCGAAGCATAGCCTGGGATTTAACCCGCAAACTAACCCGAAGACCGAGGACAGGGAGCAGGGACCGAACTGCGCCATCAGCTCTGAAAGTGAGTAAAAACATATTTGGGGCTCTGATAAACCTGGGGAGATGAAAAAGAGCGGCGGCTCGTTTCACTCGGTTCAGTCAACCAACATGCTCAGGCGACCCTATCAGTATTTCGGCTCTCTTTATTTAAGGTACCGGACTTTTGCTAAGCATTGTCCGAACAATACGGGTGTCCCGCTTTACCCTTGCAAACAATGGTGACTTAAACTGGAGTTTTGTCCAAATAATGGTCCCGGTTGTGGCACTCGAACACACAGAGAATTTTGGTGTTCCCGTGTATGCCTAAAATAATGAGGGTATTACGAGATGGGCGTGAACTAATAACACACGGGTTGAACTGTCGGTTTTGCATAGCCGATGTGTTTTAGTTAGAAGCTGATTTTTCCTTAAAAAGCTATTGTCTTGACAGGCAACCACTAGTAATCGCGTGGGTGCATAGTGAGCCATCAAAACGCTGACTTTAAAAGATGGAAATGCACATGTAAAAATATACGTACCACCATGTGAATACTGATAAATCTTAAATAATCAACTTAGAAAATGAATCCAATTGATAACCCCTTCTTTTACCTTTTAAAATAATGTGTGCGGTTTTTTGATACATTTTATCCTATGTATTCAAGTTTGCAGTAATTGTAAATTCAAAATATAACGGGTCACTTTGTTTTTTGAGATCTTTTCATGCACGCCAAATTTAAAGGACACCTTCCCCCATTCTCACAGTCTTTATTTATTTCTTTAAAAATGGTTTTTCTCTCATATGTATTCCCTGACAAGAATAACAAGTATATATGCCCATCTCTCCCGATGAGGTATTAGAACACGTGGGTCAACCCAACCAATATTTAATGCCTAGGGCACTTAGGCCTGTTTGTATACAGTAACGTAATATAAAATCTTAGACCCAATATAGATATACTTGTATAAACTGTATCATATACATTCTGTATCCACATGCACGTCCTGCAATGAAAACGTAACGTGAATTATTGTATGATCTGTATGCTGTGCCATGACATAATATTTGGTTATAAGCATTCTGTTTAAAAATTCTTTTATTAGAACTCACAGAAGAACTTTTTGCTTCTCGAATATTGAACCCATTGTACCTTGGATATCTCCAAAATTGGAAACAGTAACAATATATGCTATATATGTGAAAATAGGTATGATTACCATAATTTGTCTACTATGCTGCTATTTTTCTTTCTTGTCTTGCTATATCATCCTGGTCTGGTACCTTTGGTCACTACCTGGGTGGCTAAAAGAATATCGAACATCAAGACACTGTATAAAGCACACTTCTCCGTACTGTTCCCTATAATCACTTGATTTATCTTCTTATGGTTTGCACTATTGCACTTTTTCTGCTATTTGTTCTGATTCGCCATAATGAGATATGAAGGCTATAATTACGTGACTTGAGGCACGACACACTGTCATCTCACGGTTTAGAGAATGCCTTAATGCTGACACACCACATAATATTCTAATCACCTTTCACTTTAGGTGACTTCTTTCTTCTTCTCTCTTGGGGTCAATTGCTATCTCATCACACTTCTAAACAATCCCTTCATCTTTTCTTACAGCCTTGAGAAATCCCCGGCGCAATTCGCCAAGAGGGGGCAAAACACGTGTCGGCTGTCCATGTTCCACTAAAAAAACAATAAAGATGTTACACTGCAACCTGGAATAGTTTTGTCCTCTATATGACGACTTAAAAGAAAGGATATTAATCCTGACAAGTATATTTGTGAGCCCTCATGGAGTACACACTCTCTACCTTTTAAACTTGCATCCCTATATGAAGCCCAAGAGGTCCAGAGCTTCGAGTGTGTCTCCATTCACCTATAAAAGCAGCTTATTAAAGCGCTGTTTAAGCCTTGGTATCCTCGGACCTTTCCTACCTTGCCTGCAACATTGAGTTGTTGTGGTCTCGCATGTTCAGGTTGCAATCCAAGGTTATTCCCAGCGATTTGGCCGAGTCCACAATTGTCGGTGGACAATTTAATGCTGTGATGGCTTTAATCCATGTCTGGATCTCATGGGCGATTTTAGGAGGGGACATTTGAAGAAATTCTGTTTTCTTTGCGCTTAGTTTGAGTTGGTTGGAAGAGAGCCATTGGACGGTCAGCTTCAGTGCCTCATTCAGGGAGAGAATCTCTTCGAGAGATGAGATTTTGATGTAGATCTGAGTGTCATCAGCGTACATATGATAGGAGATATTTGCGGTGCAAAGGACTTCAGCAAGGGGTTCTAAATAAAGGTTGAAGAGGTTGGGGGACAGCGTTGATCCTTGAGGGACTCAAACCGTGACCGAAGAGGGAGCAGACAGGCTACCGTTATTTAGGAATCTCTGAGATCGGTTTTGGAGGAAGGATTTAAACCATTCGAGGACAGGGCCATCTAAACCCATCTTAAATTTGAGGCATTCGAGTAGCTTCCCATTGTTGACCGTGTCAAAGGCCGAGTATAGATCTAGGAGACTTAGGAGACAGGTTTTGCCTTGGTCAAGGGCTTGGAGGGCATCATCAACGATGTGGAGCATGGTGGTTTCGGTGCTGTGTCCAAGAAGGAATCTGGATTGGCAGTCATCGAGTAGGTGGAAGTTGTTGATGTGCTGACTTAGCTGCAGTTGCACACATTTCTCCAGCACCTTGGCTAACAGAGGAATGTTGGAAATAGGTCTGAAATTGTCTGGGGAGGCTGGATCCAGCGATGTCTTTTTCAAAATGGATAGGACTTGGCCCGCTTTGAGGGAGTCAGGGATTAATCCCTGCCGAAGAGGCATTAATTATCGCAGTCCAGCTAGGAATAACGGATTGGGCGGCGGCAGCGAGACAGTTAGAGGAGAGCGGGTTGTTGAAATGGTTGTTAGGGTTTAAGGTGGAAATGATTTTGGCTACAGAGTCTTCATCGTAGAGAGTGAAGTTGGTCCAGTGTGCTTGACCACACCTTTTTGTACTGCTTTGATTCTTAGGTGAGGTCTGCTGAGGCGGCGTGGGTGGAGGAGGCAGGACAGGGGGGGGCGGTAGAGAGTGTGAGGCGGAACTCAGTTTGTTGCCCAAGGTTTGGATTTTGTTTGCAAAAAACAAGGAGAATTCATCAGATGAAATTAGAGACTTGGGGTTTTCTTTCTATGTTTTGGCCAGTTTGTTGGACTGGTGTTTGATCAGTTCAAAGAGTTTGCGGGGTCTGTTCTGGGCCTTTCCCTAGTTCCGATCTGAACAATTCTTTTTTTGAGTTGAGGACATTCCTGTTGAAATATTTCTGGCTTCATGGAGAAGTTTTAGATGAGCGGCAGAGGGGTGCTGTCTCCAGATTCTTTCAGATTGTCAAAGGGATCACCTCTCATTGTTGAGGGACCCAGTAAACAATGGGTTTCTATCTTTGACTTGAGTTCTTTTTAGTTTTAGTGGGACTAGGTCATCCAGAATGGTCGACATAGTTGCAGAGTAGTGATCGTTGAGTTCTCTGACCGATGTGATATGCTGGGGGGAGGGAGGTCAGATTTGCAACGAACCTCAAGTTCCTTGTGGTCCAGGTTCTTGGTGTCTCTGACCCAGCGTTTAGGAAGCATCAGTTGGGATGCCCTTATCTTGTGGGTGCCAGGTAGAAGGAAGGTAATGGTGTGGTGGTCAGACCAATCACAGGTGTCTATAGAATTAATCTTAATGGTTGCTTCCTTGGAGATGATTCAGTCTAGAGTGGCCCTTTTCGAGTGTCTTAGGAATGAGCAAGCTTGGGTCTGGGCTTGATCGGTCAGGAAGTCTTTAATGGCGTTGACGTGGGGATCCTTAGGATCGTTCCAGTGCAGGTTGAAATTGCCAAGGAAAATGTCTTTGGCGTTGGAAGAGCTCTTTGCTGTGAGAATTTCCATGAGGTAGTCAATGAAGGAATCGTTCATGCCTGGGGGCTGGTAAAAGATGTGCAGGTTGCACAGTAGGGAGGCGTTACTGCAAATTGAGAAGGTGAGGTATTTGCAGGAGTCAGTGGTATCCGCCAGAAGCTCAGTGACAAGAAGGTTAGAGCGGTAGATGCAGGCGATGCCGCCTCCTTTCTTGCTATGTTGTCTGTCTAGCCTAACAATGTTATAGTTGGGGGGGACTAGGAGGTGCAGGCAAGGGATGAGGACTCATTAAGCCATGATTCTGTTAGAATTGCTAAGTCGAGGTTGTTGTTCTGGATGAGAGCAGCGACATTAGCGGCATGCTTTACTGCCGATCGGCAGTTAATTAAGAGAGCAGTCAGGGAGGTGTCGGAGGGGGTGTCGGGAGTCGTGGCAGACAGGTGCACAGGCGCTAAATCACTTCTGATCACACTTCTGTTACTGAGGGGAGCTGGCCTCCGTGCGGATGGGATGTTCTGCACTCACGTCTGATAGACAAGGGGTAACTGGGGCTGCTTTGTGGTCCTAGAGAATGGCAAGGATTTCCTTTTCAGTGAGGTCTTGCAGGTTTGGTGTGGTGAGGGAAGGGTTGTAGGAGAGGGCGAGAGCTAGGGTTTCCTCCTCCGATAGGTGGCAAGGGTGCTTTCGCGGGCGAAGGTGCCTCAAGGAAAGTGGTAGTGGGTATTTGGGGAGCTCTGAGATAGGAGGGGGAGTGGGATTCAGCAGGGGCTTGAGGCTGGCGAAGGAGAGTTCGGCGAGGTGAAGGAGGTTTGTGAGTTCCAGGATGGAGTAATGGATGCTCTGAATTATTACGTTGGTTTGGCGTGCAGAGTATCGGTGTCCATAAAAGGGGGTGGGAGGCACGGTAGAGGTGCTAGGAGGGTTAGGATGGACTGTGTTAGGGAAGATAGGAGGCCTGGTTTGTGGGCTGGCAGGGCTAGCTTGCCCTGCATCATAGGTAGTTAGAGGCGTACTGGACTCAGAGTCCGAGTGGGGAACTTGGGTGGAGGAGACCGAGAGTCTCGTGTCGATTGCGTTAGCGAGGCCAGTACGTAAACTAAGGGGGTTAGGATGAGCTGTGTTAGAAGCCATGGAGACCCTGGGGGGAGATAGAGGGGAGGAGACCAATGGTCTCGGGGCGGTAGAGTTAGCAAGGCCAGCAACCGAACTGGAGGGGTTAGGAGGAGCTGTGTTGGAGACCATTATAGAGTAGAAGGTTGGAGGGAGGTAAGTCGTCTCGGGAAGGAAGGTCAGAAGATCGTCAAGGCAGGTGTTGGTTTCCTTGCAAGTGTCATGCACATGGTTTCTGAGGAGGGTAAAACGGTCCGAAAATGTATTAAGGTTTTTGTTTGAAGCTTGGATCAATGCAATGCCGCTTTTGTAGAGGGTGATGGTGAGGTCAGCTCGCAAGGGTGGGGAGGGCGGTATTGTGAACTTAATGCCGTAAGGAATGTTCCTGGTTAAGCGTACATTAAGGAGATATGAAAAGGCATTACACCAAGAAGGGATTCTTCTGGAGTAGAAGACGAGGTCGTTGATGACCGTGCTGTTGTCCGCACTGAGGCGTAGGTCAGAGATCCGTGTCTCGGGTGGTTTTTCAGGTTGAGGTGTTTGAAGGTTTTTATAGCGGGTTTGGAGAGTTTTGGGTGGTAAGCCAGGCTGTATGACTTTGCCCCAGTAGCGGTCAGGCCAGGACCAACCATGATGGTTAGGATAGGGCACAGTAGGAGAGACCGGGTCAGTAAGTAGCAGATGTCCTTATGACCTCTGTCATTGAGATAGTAACTGTTTGGGGGTATGAAATTGGCCGGGTCGCGAGTGAGGAAAAAGCAGAAGAAAATTCCTAGGGCTTTCTCAAGGAACAATCAGTATTTTACTGAATGTTGTAGCTGAACAGTACCGCTTCAAGATGGCTGCCACCTGAGCAAGTAGGCTAGCTTGTTGTGCTGGTGCAGTCCTATTTCTGTTGCCACTGTCTGAGCATGCCTGGCTGGGGTACAGCTGTGGGCCCTTATTAGCTTTTAGAGTGCAGTCCTCTTTCTGTAGTCATTGCCAGTTACTGCCATTTTGGTGGGTAGAAGGTCCGAGATAAAATTCACATTCAAGTTTCCACAGAAGCCGAGAAAAATCAAGTTTTCAGGTTAACTCTGGGCATGGTTCACAGTTCATAATCACAGTCTTGTTCTAAAAGTCTTGGTCTAAAAGTTAGACAACTGCAGGTCATAGCTGTATGCACTCCGATGTCACTGCTGGCAAGAGCACAATTGCAGTGAGGAACCTTGAAAAAAAAAGGAAGGGGCGAGGCAGCAAACCGAGGCAGCTCCCAAGTGTCTTCGAGCACGCTCTCCCAGCACTCCCCGCGCGAGGCAGCACTGTGAACCGGGAAAGGGCAATGAGGCGAAAAACTTCCCAGTGCCTCGGCCGGAGCCCGACACGTCCGTCACCAGAGGGAGACCTCGCCTCAGGGCTGGTACACCTTCTAGCGAGAACACAGGCTGGGGGCCCAAAAGTGATGAAGGCCTATGGCAGGCAAAGGGGGAGGGCGGGTTGTTAATCTCCTTGCAAGATAGTAAAAAAGATTCTTAAGAATAAAGGGCCAGGTGCAATGACCAATTCTGTAATGCAAACTGTGAGGTTCACAAGATCACAAGGTTTGTGAACTGAAACTGGCTGTTTCAAATGGGAAAACAGAATTTTACGAATTGGAAACGCTTTTCTGATCGTAGATAGGTTTTGGAGCTCTTACCAAATTGAAATTTGGAAGGGGCGTAAAAGGTTTGTCTGTTGCAGGCCACCACCCCTTTTTTTTATGCCAGTTGCAAGAGGGCTGTGAATTACAATCTGCCTAAATAATATTCATAAGGCAAGTCATTCTGAGACTTCCCCTGTGAATGGTGATTTTGCTACTCAAACTAACAGTACAAAGGTCTGTTTGAAAAATCAGGTATTGGTCACAAAAAGTCAGTGCTCAATTTGCGACCATTGTTTGCAATTAGTATATTAGTATATTCAGCCTGTGGGTATTTATTATGACATTTAGTGCCGTATGTATCAAAAAATAGTTTTGCCGTTTTGTAGGGTTTACTAGGAATTTTGCGAATCCTATATGTTCCTTACTTGCGAATCGCTAATTGAGATTCGCAAATAAGGAATACCTTCCCATTCATTCCTATGGGCTAAGAGGCCCATAGGAATGAATGGGAAGACATTCTCAATTTGCGATTATCAATTAGAGAATCGCAAATTGAGAATGCAATTTCAAGGTTGCAAGGGTGCCAAAATGACACCCTGTTGCTCCCCTGAAATATGCATGTGTGCACATTTTGTGCACATACATGTGCGGCATAAGGCACTTTTAAAAAAATCTAAAAAGTGCTTGTTTTAAGAAAATC